>NC_047034.1:4709974-5368224 GCF_011762595.2 Tursiops truncatus | reverse complement strand
TTTAAAAAAGAAAAAAAATGGTTCTGAGAAACCTAGGGGCAGGACAGGAGTAAAGACGCAGACGTACAGAATGGACTTGAGGACACGGGGAGGGGGAAGGGAAAGCTGGGACAAAGTGAGAGAGTGGCATGGACATATATACACTACCAAATGTAAAATAGATAGCTAGTGGGAAGCAGCCGCATAGCACAGGGAGATCAGCTCGGTGCTTTGTGACCACTTAGAGGAGTGGGATAGGGAGGGTGGGAGGGAGACGCAAGAGGGAGGAGATATGGGGATATATGTGTATGTATAACTGATTCTCTTTGTTATAAAGCAGAAACTAACAACACATCACTGTAAAGCAATTATGCTCCAATAAAGATGTAAAAAAAAAAAAGAAGAATAAGATGAGCAGAGCTATCAACAGACCCTGGGGTTTAGAAAACCAAACAGTGGTTTTCAGAGTCTGTAAGAGAACAGGAAACTCTAGGGCCTTGAAAAATAAGAGTAGGTGAGAAGTAGACATAGACTAGCCTGCCTAGGGACCGAAATCCATCTCGAAACTGTCTCAACCTAAATTGGATAAAGGTGATGTGAGGTAGCTGGTGTTTCTAGCCTAGTTGTCAGCTGGGAGCACAATAAACTCTCTGGAGAAGATGACATCATTCACAACCTTGCATTGTACCTGAGTTTTCACATTTAATGTCCTCAATTAATTTTTTAAAAGTAAAATTGTATTTTTTTTGAAGGAGAATACAACAGATGATAAACAACCTCTTCAACTTCTGCTATGAATACGCACAAGTAAAATTCTAAGAGATAACAACTATAAGCTCTGAACAAAAGCCAAACTAACCCCCAACCCCAAACAGAAGACCAAATACATGGATGCACAGCAGAATGGAAAATAGCAGATTGTGGACGGGAGGATTCAGCTGAAAGAAGGTAATGGAGCTAGTTCTCTCAGGCAGTAACCCATTTTTACAGGTTACTGCCTGAGAGAGCTCTGCAATCAACACGTTTGCAATGGAGTTAAACCTTGGACTAAAAGAAAAAGCCCACAGCATTCTAGCCAGAGGTACCAGTGAAGTGGGTGTGGGGCAGTCACATCCACTGAGAAAGGAGGCGGACGGGTAGATCAGACTAGTGAGAGCAAAGAGAGGGCCCCAAATTTCGTGTGTAAATTCTACATAAATCTCCAAATGACTCTTGGATATCTATGTATTGGGCAAATTCAAAGTAACTCAGATAAGAATAAAAAACAATTGAAATAAGATTTGAGCTGCCACCCCAAAATCAGTGTTCAGCTTGAGCCGACCAAGTTGTTAAAAACATTATTTTTTGGAGGACTAGAAGAGAATCCAGAGTCTCCACAATATAACATTCAATATGTCTAGGATACAAGACAAAATTATGTGATATACGAATAGAAGAATGTGGTCCAGACACACCTCACGGAGGTTGTTGAAGAGCAAACACCTACATGCTGAGAGCGAGGCTACAAATCAGGATGGATTTTCACTTGAAAGCTGACTGGGTGTGAGGGAAGCAGATCACTGCTACCTGTCCAGTAGGTCAGCACTTATTTTAGATCAGATAGAAACATACATGGAATTGAATGGTCTTGTAGGAAAGTGGCCATGGAACCCAGACAGCCTCAGAGAGAGAGTAACAATAGAAGGAAGACACTGAATAACCTATGTCTTTAATAACGTTGTTAAGGTGAATATAAATGTCACCGGACTGTTCTTCAAATGTACCTCAGTGAAGATCCATCACAATTACTGACGGCAGGAAGAGCCTGTTTCTAATACTCCAACAATGTTCAGCAGGTATGAAAATTAATGATGCTTTGGCAAAGCAAGGGCAAAGTTCAGATCAAGTTTCATTTTGGTCTCATTTAGATAATTCAAAATAAACCATCACTATTCCAAATACAAAAGTTATCTGCAGTAATAATGGAATATTATTCATAGAATAAAACTCTACTCTCTAAGACTGGTTTCTGAAATAGGCTTCTGTGTAATTGGAGAAAAAAAGGGTCCATAATTTATGCAAGATGCAGAAGGACTGCTTTATGTAGACCCCCCTTAAGTATTCCTAGAAATAAGCAGGTTTTTGGACTATTTCCTTCTTCCTTTACATAGGTTGGAATTTTTTACACACACCCACAAATACACACGCCCTCAAATGTAAATTGTAAATAAATGTTCATCTGCATTACTCTTACCTCTTGTGAAGAGGTTATAAGCAAAGTATTTTCATTGGAATTCTTCCTTTGTTGAAAGCAGAACTACAATAGTTTATCACTCTTTCTTTATACCAAGAAACAGTGGCAGCTGAACAATATTAAAATTAAAAGCAAGCCTGTTAGCAAGCTTAGCTACTAGCAAAAAGTAATCCAAAAGACAGTATTTTCTTAATCCGCAAAGATTTTTAAATGTACTAGGCTTTCATTGCTACAATGAAAAATTAGAAGTTATAAAGATAATAAAACCTGGAAAAAAATCACCTATTGAGAAAAATTCAACAATTTTGCATAACAGATTGCACAATGTGAATTTCTTCCTCTCAAGCATTAAGCCAAAATACGGTATGGGTAAGAAGCTATATTAGGGATAGATAAATTTTCCAAGGTTGTAAAAGTATGGATTTTTTTTTTTTTTTTGCGAAAATCATAACTATGTAACTTTATATATGTATACATTTAAAACTAAATTAGGTACTTTCCTGGCGGTCCAGTGGTTAAGACTCTGCGCTTCCACTGCAGGGGGCACAGGTTCGATCCCACGTGGCTTGCAACACGGCCAAAAAAACCAAAACCAAAACAAAACAACCAAAAAACCCCACTAAATTAAAAATGACACTCTATGGTTATAATGACATCTACTGGAAATCTGGGTTAATTACAGACAAGAAGGTGAATAAAATTCACCTAACTTCACCAGTAATAAACTCACCTAACACAGAACTAGATTGGAGTTAACGTATTTATATTCCTTCTTTAATACAATGTAATCTCTCTGTAGGAAACAGCAACTTCTAAAGAAAAAGGCTTAATTACCCCTCAACCATTCCTTCCAACAACACACACACATACACACACACACACACACACACACACACACACACACACACACGCCTTCCAGCCTTCAGGAAGCCTTGGAATCCTGATATGGATTTATCACATACATTTAAGAGGAATATCCTTCACATGAAAATAGAATATTATGTAAAATTTAAAAACTTTTAGTCTGAGTTCCAACAATAGAAAAACTGGACATCTAGAACTCACCTTTCACGTATAACTTCATAGAAATATTTCTTGTGCAAATACTAATTGGTTATAACCATCTTAGAGGAAATTAACACCAATAACATTTTATGTTGATTATATCCTAGTGGTATAATTTACCAAGTAAATAAATTGCTTACACTAAAATTCTGTTAAATGAAAGAGAAAAACAAACCATTTGGGAGAGTCAACAAAAACTATAGTATTTGGCATATTCTAAGTAACAAGAGTTCTCCAAACTCCAAACACTTCATTGGAAGAAAAAAAAAATTCTAAAAATTTCTAGTTACTTTCAATATATTCTTTAATATGTCAATATGGTCTTTATTCTAACCAAATCTCAACAGTCTCTGACTAGGTTTAATCCTCATTCCAACAAAATAATAAAGTTAAGTAGTTAAATGGTCTCTCCATTTCTAGCTACTACTGATTTATTTCAAGCACTTTAAAACTGTCCTGGCCCCCATAGCTAGACAGTCTTTGGGACCCGATCAGACTGCAGACAGCCACTGGAATTAGCCTTCTGTGGCTCTGGAATCACACTGGCTCAGTATTGGTAACAGTGACCCAAAGCTACTGAAAATAACAAGTGAATCATCTTCAGGTCTGTGCTCAGTGACTAGACAATGAGTTTCTACTACAAGCAATACCTTGCTCTTCCCAGGTCAAATTACAGCCCCACTCAGTTCAAAGTCAGGAGTTTTTAATATATGAAGGGGTAGGCTGAATTTGTCTAATTTCCTCAGAGCGGCTCATTTGCCCATCTTGATGGTCCCGTCAGTCAGGAAACAGGGGTGCTGTCTATGGCATTTGTGGGATTATTTTATCCTCACTTCTACGTGAGTTGGCAGAATCTTAAATTTTCAACATTTGTTTTAGATAAATGCCTCAATTTACCTATAAAACAGGAATAATAAGCTAATCTTTTCCCTTTAGGAATATGATTATATTCAAACTAATATAATATTTTAAGACAACAGACATAGATAACAGTGTTGGAATCATGTCATGACATTAGTTTGTTATCTGCATAAAGCTATTAAATAAAAGAAACGAAGAATATAAAAAGTTTATTTGTTACATACCTCTTTTGAACTTTAATACAAAGTCAGATTTTAAAAGTTGTACAAAGCAAGCCAAAAGCACTTTCCATACATGTGATCAGCTTTCCTATTTCTTTTCCTGTACATACTGAGACGTTTGCCTTTGCTAATAAGGAATGCCAAGTGTGTCCATCACCATTTGAATAGCTTTCAGAGGATTCATGATTTCTTCCAAGTTATCTCTTCTCAACACCCAATCCGGTTTAAGTCTGTGAGAAGAATAAAAACCTTGCATTAACCCAGTTCCTCTCTTAGAAGACTCACGTCCATCGCTTTGTCTTAACTGAAATGTGGTCCCTCCTGGACGCATCACCTCCCTCACAGGCCCTCACGCAGGTGGGAGGCTTCATGTTATGGCCGTTTACGATTTTAGACTATTTCTCTCCATCTTCCCTGAAAGATGATCCTGTCTCCTTTGAAGCTCAGGCTATTCAGCTACCAAACCCCAGCGTTTTGTCTGTAAACCTGGTTCCTGGTCTTCCCTCAACTCCTGCCCCATCTCAGAACTTCAGCAGCCTTGTAGCTAAAGAGCCGACCCCTCACCTCTCCGTTTCTGCCCCCTTTCCTTTGGGTCCACTCAGCACACCCCCCGTCACACAATCACAAGACAGCCGCTGTCACCCTCAGAAAGTGCCCAGCCACCAACTGCTCAGCCTGAGCCTTCCAGCCCGAACCACCTCTTGGGGTTCATCCACGCCCTTTGACTTAATACTTCCACGGCTCACAGCTTCCTCCCACTGTGGTGTCCACTTCAGGGGACCTCAGCCCGTGCCTGTCACCCAGCACAATGCTGGTCTCCTTTCCCTCCCGTCTAGCTTGGGTCCCTCAGTATAATCTCCATTGCAAATGCCGTTAACGCCATTGGTGCTCTTCCCTATTGAATGCAACTGGAAAGCTCTATGTGGATTCCAAGTTGAATCCAGGTATCTGCCTTCTCCATTCCTGCACAGCTGGACGTTGCTAAAGAAAACCTGCACAACCAGGCTGGCTGATTTTATTCCCATGATTGAAATTACCTAGAAATTGCTTCCTTTCTCTTTCCCCAAGATGACTGTTTTCTTCTTTCCAAATGTCCCCTCCACACCGTCCCCCATCTGCTTCTGAGCTAATGTTTATGATCTCCTTCTTCACTGAGGAAACGGCATCACAGCCACCTTCCTCACATGAATCCCTACCACTATATGCACTTCCACCTTCCTGTTCTTTCCAGTGAAAATTCCGAACATCTATGAATTGGGGGGTGGTCAAACAGAGCGGGTATATATCCCCCTACCGTGGAACAGCAGTCTGTGGAGAAAGAGATGCAATCTAAGCCATGCGTCGACATGGATGAACCTCAAGAGCATTACGCTAAGTAAAAGAGTCCCGTCACAAGGAGCTACCTCTGTGTGATTCCATTTATGGGACAAAGCAGAAAAGGCAAAACTAAAGGTACTGAACTCCCATCAGCAGGTTCCAGAACCTAGGGGTTAAATGGGAGAGAACTGACTGCAAGGGGGCACAAGGGAACTTTGTTGTGACAGAAATATTTTATCTCAGTGGTAGTGGTTTCACAACTGTATACGTTTGTCAAAACTCATTGAATTGCATACCTAAATAAAGGGTACATTTATACTGTTGGGAGTTTTACCTCAAAAAACCCCCGACAGTGTCAAAAGGGGAGAAAAAAAAAAAAAAAGAACCTACTCATTCATATGTTAATAGTTTTACAATGTAATTCATATTATAATATGCCAAGTCCTTAAATAAAAACCGTATGTAGAAATCGTTCCCATTAATAAATTTTAAGCAGACTATTTTTATGTTATACTGTAAAACATGCAAGAATAAAACCAATTTACAACTATTATACAGTTTATAATTATGAGTAATTATAAAGCTAACTGCTGTATAACCCAGGTCAAGAAATAGTGCATTGTCAGTGGTGCAGGATTTACACCTAGTAGACAATTGTCCAGTCATAGAAAGGAAGGAGAGAGAGGGAGAGAGAGGGAGGGGTTCTAATGATTCCTGCATCTAATTTATATCTCTAGACCATTTCCCTAATTTATATCTCTAGACTATTTCTTCTGCCCAGAACCAGAGAGCAACAACGAATGTCCTTACAAGAAACACAGAGGAGGGAGAGGGAGAAGAAGCCCTGTGAAGACTTAGGCGGAGGACAGAGCTATCGAGCAACAAGCCAAGGACACTTAGCCACCAGAAACTGGACGAGCCAGGGAAGGATTACACCCCAGAGCCTCAGACCAGGTGAGGCCCTGCTGACAACCTTCATTTCAAACTTCCAGTTTCAAGAACTGTGAGAGAATAAGTTACTGGTGTTTAAGGCCACTAAGTTTGTGCTAGGTAACTAATACAAGGTCAAAAAGAACTTCTCTAGGAGGAGAAATTTCAGGCATCGGGGTGATTATGCAAGGAGTTGGAGGTTGATGTTTTGGCCATCAGAGACCTTTGCCACCTCCCCAGTAGTGCAGCTTGTCCTACTTGGAAGGGAAAAAATGATACGGCAAAGCTTATTGAGAGCTAATTATCAGCCTTAGCACGTACCTTGTTAGAACCAGGAATTTACCCAATAACTACTAAATACTCTTGGCTGCAGTGTTATTACTTCATTAACTGCTGAGATCGTCTCCTTTAGATTTACCAAAGATTTTCTTCTTGTTCACATGCTGTTTCGCCATTGTCAAGCACAGTCTCTTGCTCATAGTAGGTGCTCAATAAATGTTTGCTAAGTGGATGAATGAATGAATGAATGAATGGTGACACAAAACTATAGGGTACATTTACTGCTCACCTTGAAACCATTCTGGTTCTTACAGGTGTTTCTGGAATAAAGGAAATGCTCATAGATTTCTTCTTTTGTTTACAAAGGATTCTTTCAGTATTCACTTTATGTTTATGAGCTGTAAGTTTATAGAGACTATAAATACGGTCAACAACTTTGGACCTACTTCGAACATCCTACAAAAGAAAATGTGCATTTATTAAACTAATAAGAATTCTATATCCCTTCTATGCTAGCAAAATCAATCACAGTATACAAACACTATGCAGTAAATTAAGAGCTTTTAACAATAAAAAAGCCAAGCTCTCCAAGTTCAGCAGTTAGATTGGTTTAAATTATGAATTTATAAGACAATTATGAAGAAGGCAAATATTCAAAAATTGTACACTTAACTCCATACTAAATAAAAAAGCAAACATTTAAGTAAATATACCTATTATACATGGTTACCAAGTCCTGTGAATTTTACCTTCTTTTTTTTTTTTTTTTTAAGATGTTGGGGGGTAGGAGTTTATTAATTAATTAATTTATTTTTGGCTGTGTTGGGTCTTCGTTTCTGTGCGAGGGCTTCCTCTAGTTGTGGCAAGCGGGGGCCACTCTTCATCGCAGTGCGTGGGCCTCTCACTATCGCGGCCTCTCTTGTTGCAGAGCACAGGCTCCAGACATGCAGGCTCAGTAGTTGTGGTTCACGGGCCTAGCTGCTCCGCGGCATGTGGGGTCCTCCCAGACCAGGGCTCGAACCCGTGTCCCCTGCATTGGCAGGCAGATTCTCAACCAGTGCGCCACCAGGGAAGCCCCGAATTTTACCTTCTTAAAGTTTCCAGCGTTACCCACTTACCTCTGCCTGATGCGACCCCAGGTCAAGTACAGTCTCTTGCCCAGACCACTGTGTGTCTACACTTGCCTCTTTCCTTAATGGTCTCCCTATACCCACACGATCTCCCAAATCCATTCTTCGACCAGCAGCCAAAGTGATGTTAAAACTTAAACTGGAACATATCTCCTTGCTTAAAATCCTCCAGTGGTTTCCCACTGTTCTCAGGATAAAGGCCACAGTCCTATCATGGCCTGCAGTCACCCCTGCTGACTGTAACTCCTGGAGAGGATGCTCAGAGGCCTCACCGGAGAAATGCTTGTCACGTCTTTATGTCACAGCAGGGGGTGAGGAGTTGTGCACATCTGGATTTCTACCTTGCTGGGACAGCTGTTGCTTCTCTCAAGTACATGGGAGCTGGTTGCTCCTAGGGCTGTGACAAATTCTACTTCTAGAATTCAGCTTCTCTGACACATAAGAAACAACTCATATCAGCACAAAGAGCAGGTGTGAACACATGCAAAGCCCTATTTAAGTTGTGATAACTGCTTAAAAGTCTTGGACTTAAGAACATGTAAAGATAACCTCAAAGGAAAAAAACTGATGAATACTTACAGAAGCTCGATTTGTCCTCTTCAGTAAAACAGCTAACAAACAACAAGTTTTTGTGAAAATGCTTCTACTCTTGTCTGCAACTTTGTCACCGGGCTTTTCTTGGTACATTTGCAGAAGCTCCAGCAGTGTATCTACACAGTTTTCTACATCGTAAACTGCTGAAGTCGTTTTCTCATACTGGAAGAGAACAGAACCAAGTTAGAAATTATAATAAACATAGATACTGGGCTGGCCAAAAGGTTCGTTCGGTTTTTTCCGTAAGATGGATCTAGTAGCATCAGTTTTCTTTAACTTCATTCAAAACAATTTTGTTAGATTGTATATGGCAGCTGTCATATCAGCGTGCATTTAAAAAAAGACTAATCAAAATTGATGAAGTTTTGTGTAGTTATTTTAATACTGAAGATGGAAGGAAAAAAGCAACATTTTCAGCATATTCTGCTTTATTATTTCAAGAAAGGTAAAAATGTAACCGAAATGCAAAAAAAAGATTTGTGCAGTGCATGGAGAAGGTGCTGTGACTGATCAAACGTGTCAAAAGTAGTTTGTGAAGTTTCGTGCTGGAGATTTCTTGCTGGACGATGCTCCACGGTCGGGTAGACCAGTAGAAGTTGAGAGCGATCAAATCGAGACATTAACTGAGAACAATCAGTGTTACAACACGTGGGAGATAGCTGACATACTCAAAATATCCAAATGAAGCGCTGAAAATCATTTGCACCAGCTTGGTTATGTTCATCACTTTAGGTCTACGTTAAGTTAAGCGAAGAAAACCTTCTTGACCCTATTTCCGCATGCAATTCTCTACTTAAATGTAATGAAAACGTTCCACTTTTAAAACAAATTGTGATGGGTGATGAAAAGTGGATACTGTACAATAATGTGGAATGGGAGAGATCGTGGGGCAAGTGAAATGAACCACCACCAACCACACCAAAGGCCAGTCTTCATCCAAAGAAGACAATGTTGTGTATAGGATGGGATTGGAAGGGAGTCCTCTATTATGAGCTCCTTCCAGAAAAGCAAACGATTAATTCCAAGAAGTACTGCTCCCAATTAGACCAACTGAAAGCAGCACTTGACGAAAAGCATCTAGAATTAGTCAACAGAAAACACATAATCTTCCATGAAGATAACACAAGACCACATGTTTCTTTGGTGACCAGGCAAAAACTGTCAGAGCTTGGCTGGGAAGTTCTGATTCATCCGCCGTGTTCACCAGACGTTGCACCTTCGGATTTCCATTTATTTCTGTCTTTACAAAATTCTCTTAATGGAAAAAATTTCAATTCCCTGGAAGACTGTAAAAGGCACCCGGAACAGTCCTTTGCTCAAAAGGATAAAAAGTTTTGGGAAGATAGAATTATGAAGTTGCCTGAAAAATGGCAGAAGGTAGTGGAACAAAAGGGTGAATACGTTGTTCGATAAAGCTCTTGGTGAAAATGAAAAATGTGTCTTTTATTTTCACTTAAAAACCAAAGGCACATTTTGGCCAACCCAGTACTTTAGAAACACCAACCAAAAAGGAAGCCAGACGTGATCAGAAGAGGTTCTGCTGTTCTGATATAGCGCAGTGTACAGGCTGTCAGCTCCGGAGGGAGATGGACATGAACCCTCCACCACTGACCACACGCTGGTCCTCGGGCGAGGACCTTACCTCCTGTAAAAATGATTATCCCTTCACTACAAAATGGGAAAGATAATACCATAAGAACCATCTTAGAAGATGAATGGGAGCACTAAATTAAATGATGCATGAAAAGAACTAGCACATAGTTAGCAAGGCCTTAACTAACTTGCTGTTATTAATATTATAAAAACAGGAGAAATAAATCATAAATAATTATAGTTTCTATGTACAGTTATGTTAACAGAGTAAACATTCCCCCCCGAAGACTCTGGCACATAGTAAATGAACTTTAACTCGGGGATCTGAGTTCTAGTGATGAGCAAGCATAAACCCAACTTGCTAGGGGAGGTTTCTTGACCAAGGAACTCTTCATTATCAAGACGGAAACTACCTTGGCGACGTTAAGCAAGACCTGCACAGCGTATCCGATGACCTCCATACAAGGGACACTACGGTTACAGCTTCGGATCAAGACAAATATTTTAGAAATTGCTCCACTCTGGGCCATATTCTCACAGCAAAGTGAAGACAGTCCAGTAACTACCTCTGAAAGGGGGAAAAAAAAGAGATACATTCACAGCAACAAAATCAGTATCGTATTATTATATTCTTTGTACGACTCAAGGGTAAAAACGCATTTCTAACCTTATACAAGATATTGTTAAAACAAACTAACCCAGGTGCTTTAGAGCCTCAAGAATAGCGGAAAGGTACTTGTATGTCAGGAGATAGTGCAGGGCAAGTGCGGTTCTGTGGTAGAGCTTGTTTTCTTCTCGAATCTCCCGGTTAACACACTGAAGTCTCTGTCGAATGGCTTTAATTTTTGAACAATCATTTTTCTTCCTCCAAGAATATCCTCTCCATAACGCCTTAAAGAGACAAACCAGTAACTTTAAGATTACAACCTCTGATGTTGTGGACTTAACATCTACATCTACTTCCACAAAGTAAATGTTTTCAGTAAAATTATATGATGTGATCTTTGCAACTTTGCAACTACAACTTCAATTCAGGTTCTAATAAATAGCAAAAGCAATTTTTCTAGGAAGAAATACATACAATATTCCTGTATATAAGCTAAAGCATCATTCACTGGCCAAAGACGGCTAAATCGATTCAAAAGGCAAAAATGCTTTTGCATCTTTCAGTCATCAACTTCCTCTCTGGAATGTGAAAATAAAGGGCTTAACAATGAAATTATGGTAGCATAGTGCATATGAATTATTCTATTGGCCAATCACAGCTTTTTAAAATGAGTATGACTGTGCTTTTTAAAATGTTAGATGTTGGGGATTCCCTGGCGGTCCAGTGGTTGGGACTCGCCGCTTTCACTGCCGTGGCCCGGGTTCAATCCCTGGTTGGGGAACTAAGATCCCGCAAGCAGTGAGGCGCAGCCAAGAAATAAAATACATAAATAAAAATAAAATTCAATAAAATGTTGTATATCGTGTAGATGAATTGCAAACCAAAGTCTTGAACTAAAATCATAATATTTTCAGTTACCTGGATTTTAGTGACTCTATTATCAAGCTTTTCCTGCTTTTTACGGAGGAGGAAACGGCGTACGGCTTTCTGTATTACTGATGCAGCCCTATTTTGCTGGCTTATACGTTCTTGAGCTTCATTCTGAATTTTCATGAAGCGATGTTTCTGAAGAAACCTCTTATGCTGTAATCTTGCTCGAAACCATCTCTGTTTAAAACATATGAATAGTTTTTTTACTTCAGGTTTCTTAATGAAATAAATAGAACATTTATTGAAATATCTTTCAACCCTCCCCAGTGGCATTACACTTCCACTCTAGTTGGTGCAGAAAATTCCAGGCCACAGTGGGTTTAAGTGTGTGTCTGTGTGTGTGTGTGTGTGTGTGTGTGTGTGTGTGTGTGTGTGTGTGTGTGTCTGAGAATTTAACCGTGCACAACATGTTCCTCATTTCATAATTGATATAAATCTTATCAAGCTGTATATTATTCTTCAATTTCTTTACTCAATATTTTATATGTAAGTATATTAACATATACTGTACAAACAGGATTCTTATCCAGAATACATAAAGAACTCCTATAATCATTAAGAAAAATAAAACACTCAACAGAAAAATGAGCAAAGTATGTGGAAAAAAAAATTTAAAAAGCATACCGTACACAGATAAAAATTTGAATAACCAACACAGAGGAAAGATTTTTTAGAATTGCTAGCAATCATAGGAAATCCAAACCAAATATGAGATGTAATTTGCCATTCATCAAAATGACAAAATCACAAAGTCTTGTAATGTCACGGGTTGGCAAGGAGGTCGAGAGAGAGACAGGAGCCCTGGGTGTCGCTACATGAGGGGTGAATGCGTACAATGCGCCAGAGGATAACCCACAGCCTTAGTCCTGAGCCATAAAACGCAACTCACCTCTAAGCCAGCCAACCACCCTGATGGCCACATGGCAAAAGCTAAATACTACATAACTTTAGCAGGGGTATTTGGAAATTGTTTACGAAATATTAAAAAGTTTCAAACAAAAATTAGGTCATAGTTTTACTGCAAAGGAAAAGCTAACCTGAATACGGATGGCTGAGTTAACCTGTTTATCATCAGCATTCTTCAGAGCCCTGTGAAGTCTGTAGGCTCTTTGAATTCTAAGAGCAGACAGGTGATAAAAGGCAGCTGCTGTGAAGTGAAGAAGCCTAATTTTGGCTCTCTGTTCTAAAATCTAAAGGAGAAAAAAAGATTAACAACCAAATAGTTGACTCTTAAGACAATCAACCAATGTTTATTTTTGTATATCCTTAATACCAAATTATATAAATTAGCAACAATAAACTAACTTGTAACTATTAAAATTATCTACATTGTAACCTGAAGTAATTATACTCCTTTACTATACAACACTTTCAATGGTGTAACCCCTAACTGAGGATATAGAAAGCACAATTATATTTGGGCACTTCACTCCAGAATTTAACTAGACTACCCAAGGGCAGCTAGATAAGGCTTTGAAGGTACTAATTATAATGGGAGAAGTCTAGGAATAGTAAACTGAGAAAGGGTTAGAGAGCTCCAAGCAGAACCGTTGAAGATGGTGACGTTAAATCGGGCAAACATTTGACCTGACTTCTCCAGTAGTGGTCTCGCCACATCCAGCACAAGACTTCTGCAGCAGAAGCTCCCTCCAGGGAGGGGCCTTTGGCCTTCAGAGTTTCAATTTATACTCAGTGAACAAAACACAAAAGATTTCTCCTTTAATTTAATTATTTTCTGTTTACCACTGCTTCATGTACTGGATGCTCAGAACGTCAAGAATTCCCTAGGGAGGACTCTCTCCTGCTGAAGGTGTGGAAGTTATCAACGGAATGGTCCTACAACCCCTGAGAGAGTTGCTTGGTGGTAGCAAAAGGTGACTTGAATAACAACCTCCTTCACGTGTGGGGAGGGGGAAGGGGAAGCTGGGACAAAGTGAGAGAGTGGCATGGACTTATATACACTACCAAAAGTAAAACAGATAGCTAGTGGGAAGAAGCAGCATAGCACAGGGAGATCAGCTGGGTGCTTTGTGACCCCCTAGAGGGGTGGGATAGGGAGGGTGGGAGGGAGACGCAAGAGGGAGGAGATATGGGGATGTATGTATGTGTATAGCTGATTCACTTTGTTATAAAGCAGAAACTAACACACCATTGTAAAGCAATTATACTCCAATAAAGATGTTAAAAACTTAAAAAAAAAAAACTCCTTCACATGTGGAGCCCTCCTCATACTTCAGTTCCTTTGTTAAGATTTATTACACGAGAAAAGTTATTTTGCATTTTTGGTGAGCATCTATGGGAAATAGGATCACAGAACAAAAATCTATGGCAACCAGTGATCTTGTTACATGGGGCTCTTCAGAAGCTGAATAAATTCTAGTTAATGGCTATATCAGTTCTGAAATTATTCTCCAAAATCTCAAATTTCTTAACACAATTTAACATCAGGTATTTCCACTTCATAAGACTGAGATATCCTACTTAAAAATACTTACCCTTTTTCTTACTAACCAACCACGCACCAGTGCTTGTAGAACAACTGTAGATTTTTTTAATTCAACATATTTTCTCCTTTCAGACTTCTCAGTCTTCCTGGCTCGTATGTATCTTTGTATGGTCAAAGCAGCTGATTTCTGCTGGAGAAAGACCTGCCTTCCTTTATATCCTCTGAAATTTGCTTGGATCAAACAAGCAGCTTGAAATCTCTATAAGGAAAAATTTGCAAGTGACACTAATAGATAGAAATAATAGTTCAACCCACTGGAGGTTCTGGAATTTCTCAATGAAAAATAAGATGGTATAATTATGATTTTTTTTTTTTTTACATTTTTAAGAATGTCATATTTCACAGATTTTGAAACCCACAGAGGGCTACAGCTGAAAATGAAGCTTTTATGAAGGCGCAAACCAGGGACCATAGATACCTGGTGTTTTTTCCCTCCCTTCCTCTTGATACTTTTCATTGTGAATGAGCAAAGAACTAGTATTACTACAGGACAAATGCATTTAATACAAAAGCTAGCTACACTCTAGAGAACAGAATGGGCATTGTAAGCAGCTGTGAGGGAAGCTGTCTGCTGCTTCGAGAACCAGTGTACTCCCAGCACATCTTAGATTCCTCAATTCTAGAACATCCTGATAATCAAATTCCAAGACACATAAAGCATCTGGATTGAAACGAAAACTAGGTTTGTTTTACAACATAGACCCCCCCACCTACTAGCTGAGTGACTTTGAGCAAACCCCTTTATCTCTCCAGACCTCAGTTTACTCATTTGTAAAATGGGAATGCTGATAATAGCTACCTCACAGAGTTATCATGAGGATCTGATTAGTTAGTAAATATATAATAGAAGGTGTAATAATAATAGTGTGTATATAATCATACATAGTGAATATGAACATCAAAATTTACAAGTAAAATTTTGATTTCCTTAATAAAAGACCATAGGTACCACCATTGTTCTAGAACCGATGTTAAATATTTTAAATAGATTACCAAATGTGGCTTAAAGAGTATGTGTTGACTCATACAGACAGGATATGCTACATCTATTACGATTTTCTTCAAATAAATCACTTCAAATTGGGTTTGAGAATATGTTATAAAAACAGATACACAAACAAAAATACAAATAGTATGTTTATGAGTGAATAAAATTTTTTTTTTTTTGCGGTATGCGGGCCTCTCACTGTTGTGGAGCATAGGCTCCTGACGCGCAGGCTCAGCGGCCATGGCTCACGGGCCCAGCCGCTCCGCGGCATGTGGGATCCTCCCAGACCGGGGCACGAACCCGCGTCCCCTGCATCGGCAGGCGGACTCTCAACCACTGCGCCACCAGGGAAGCCCGAGTGAATATAATTTTTAATTGACTGCAATGATGTGTTTAAAGCAAATGTATAGTTAGATCTTTAAATCATTTTTTGTTTTCTGTTTTTTAAAGTAGTTCTTTACATATGAACTGTTTTTTTAACACCTACTTTTGTCGTTAAGAATTGCTCATGAGCTGTTCTTCCAGAAAGTACAGCTCTCCACTTTCTCTGAATGATGATTGTTGATGCTCTCACGTTCAAAAACCTAAAAAGTGATTATTGGAAAGCAATTTCAAATTAACTCATTTAGTAAGTATTCATTGCCCACCCCCTATAAATACTAGAGGAGAAAGAAAATATAAGAAAGGCAATGAGAGAATAAAAAAAAGTAGAAAAGGATAATTCATACTTAGGTTCTAGCAATCAGAACTTTACAAACACAAACACACACACACACACACACACACGGTAACACAATGAAAAACAAGTTTTACAATTGGCAATATTTCAGTGGTCAAGAAATATTAAGTTCTAGAATGACAAAAAATTCTGAACGGGATCAGAAGAAAGTAGGATTAGCCAGATCTAGACAAAGCCTAGATAAAGGGGAGGTGGTAGAAAAAATGGTAGAGAATAAAGTCTGAGTCCACACTGTGAGTGAGTCTTTGAGCAGACAGGTGTGGCTGAGAAGACAGCCTGGGAGGGTGGAGTGGCATCAGGCAAATGAGAAACAAACACTTGTTTGAAAGGAAAGATGGCATCATCAAAAGATTTAAAAAGGAATATTCTGTAAACAGAACTGGAGAAAAATTCTAAATGTGAGGGCTAGAGATTAAACTTTAGGCGTCAACATAGCAGTGACAACAATCGAGAATCGGCAGGCTCTTTCATCTGTTCATGGTCCTGTGGAAAAGGGAGAGAGATTAACCTATGTCATGTGGCCACCTTTCCTAGAAAGTAAGGCTGAATATCAATGGGAAAAACTGGACACTGGTCCTTAATAGCTGAGAGCAGCAATTATATTTTTATTTGTTAAGCCCTGACTCTGCCCATGGAATTGATCAAGAAACGCCTGTAACACTAGTGTGCTCTCCCAAAATGATCTTTAAAACCATCACTGATATAATAACTCATCAATTCTGGGAACTGATGAAAAAATTCTTACACTATGAAATAAAAAAATAATATAGACTATCTGGTAAGAGCTTCTGAAAATGTGTTTAAAAGAAATGAACTAGGAATAGGGAAATACGAGTAACATAGATAAGTTGGTAATTAGGTCTTCGTCATTAAGGATAAAGAGTACAGGGGTTAATACAAAGAAAAAAAAAAAGCATAAGAAAACAAATGTTGCCAGTAGCTAAATCAACAGACAAAATGGACCCGTGCACTAACAAGGAAAACAAGACTTACTAGATCATTTTATTAACTTCCCATCCTCAGTCCCTGAGTCCCTCAGTCCCTTATCCTTATGAACCTGAGTTAATCAAGTTTAATATTTTCTCCTGGATTATACCATCAAGGCTGTATCTCAAAAAATAAGACAGTCTCAGAGATAATTTTGTTACATTATTGCAGGAAACACCAGCAAACCATACAAATTAAGCATAGCAACTATTTAAAAGAAAACCCAACAAGCAGTATTACTTGACACACAGACTTGGTTACGGCACATGCGCGCGTGCATGCACAACCCCGCCCGCCCCCCCCCCCCCAACACACACACGCTCTCGCCCACGCAGCTGACACATTTACCGTCTTCTCTGCAGTTTGGTACGGAAGCAACCCTGAATGATTCTAACAGCTCTTAACACAGCCAGATACTCTTTACGTGCTTTCCAACACCTGTACCAGGCTTGAATCTTGCAGGCAGCTTTCACTTCACGTAAATATTTCCTGGCTTTATGTCTCCTCCACGCAGTCTATTAAACATATAAACATAACAAATATGCAATGAGATGTCTAATTATTTTTTTGTAAACTGGAAGACTCAGTATTGATAACAGTTAATATAAGGTCAAGCAGACAGGATCAACTGCAGAAATGCAGTCACACCCCAGCTCCACTGTGGGACTCGCTCACTCCGGACACATGAGCCCCCTGAGAACAGCGGGCTGACCTGTGACCTCCTACTACCTGCTTCAGCACATACCCTGCGGCTGGCTGCTGGCTAAGCCCAATACAACCCTGGAAAGTATTTAAATTGTAAGCTGCACGCAAAGCCTGGGAAGCCAGGTGTGTGCACTGCCCTCACCTTCTCAGTCCATGTGAAGGAATGAAAGGAAATGAACACACTGATGCCTCCAATTCCAGGGAAGGGACGGGAATTCTTCCCACTGCCCTCCCCACACACTGCAGACACATCCTGGGTTCTGGGTCCATCCTGCTGCAGAATCCTGAGGGCATCCATCTATCTGAGGACCACCAGATTTTCCGACTTTGGCAACCTTGTGGCTGACTAAAAGCTTAAGTAACAGCTACAACTTCTTAAGTGCTTAGCGCTATACTAAGCACTATAATTCTTTACAGTAACATAGGTAGGTAATACTATTATCTCTAATTTAGAGATGAAAACAATGAAGGCCCAGAGGAACTGACACCAGTAAAATTACTTGTTGATGTCACAGGTAATAAGTGACAGACATATCTTATTTAATCCTTATAAATATCTTGTGAGATGATTATTAAGATCTCTATACAAAACAGAAATTAACGTCAAGAGACTTGTTACCACATAGCCAGTAAGTGATAGAGTCAAGATTTGAACCTGAGTCTATCTGACTTCAAAACACCTACAGCAAATACAATAGCTCCACCTAACATGGGGATCAGGCTCTAAATTCAGTTGACAGGCGAGAATGATATGTATGGTCAAACTGAACTCTTGTGATGTCCTTAACTCAGAGTATTTCTATATGGTTTTTATGTAAACAAAACCGAATACCAACATAGTAGTATTCATAGTGGAAGCCAGGTATCAGTACTTTTAAAGATTCCAAAGTGATTCCAATGTGTGCTAAAGTTTAAGACCACTGGTTGGTATGTGTTAAAAACTAGATTGCAACATGCACTTTTATAATTTAGTTATATAAAAGAAAAAACAGGGCTTCCCTGGTGGCGCAGTGGTTAAGAATCCGCCTGCCAATGCAGGGGACATAGGTTCGAGCCCTGGTCCGGGAAGATCCCACATGCCACGGAGCAACTAAGCCCGTGTGCCACAGCTACTGAGCCTGCGCTCTAGAGCCCTCAAGCCACAACTACTGAGCCCGCGAGCCACAGTTACTGAAGCCCGCACGCCTAGAGCCCGTGCTCTGCAACAAGAGAAGCCAGCGCAATGAGAAGCCCGCGCACCGCAACGAAGAGTGGCCCCCGCTCGCAGCAACTAGAGAAAGCCCCTGTGCAACAACAAAGACCCAATGTAGCCAAAAATAAATAATTTTTAAAAAACCCCCCAAAAAACAACAACTAATTACTAAAAAGAAAAAAAAAAAGAAGAAAGAAATAACAGTTGAATTTTCCTAAGGTTGTTATTTTGGCTTTTCTAACATAACCCCAACTAACACACGCGCTTGACACCCACCAGTCCTTGACTCCTGGCAGCGTCTGGAACTTGGGCGCTCCTTTCTTCCTCCCTCAACCCTTGGTTTCTTCATACCACAATCTTTAGCTTTCTTCATTCCCTCTTAATACCATATGTTGGCTTCTCCTCTCAGCACCCCTGAATTTTGATGCTCTTTAGGGCTCCAGTCCTGGGCCCTCTTCTTTTGCCCACTTCATGCATTCTCCCTACGTGATCCCCTATCTCCCACAAGTTCAGTTATCACTGTATGCCAACAATGTAGAAGTCAAATTCCAAAATCCGTACTGCTGTCCAAATTACAGCAAACATAGCAGCTGGACGCGTGGTGGTCACGTCAGCTTCACGTACCCCAGGCCGAGCTCATCGGGCTCCAGACCGTCTCCTCCCGTTGTTCCCACGTCAGTGAAGGGTACAATCTACTGAGTCACCTCAGCCATAAAGATGGCTTGGCTCCTTGTTTACGCTCTATACAAGGCCAATCCCATCCTCCACTCACACTGACCCTGACAACCCTGCTGTCAAACGGTGGTTCACTTTCCCTGACCTACTGCCTGCAGTCTCCTGGCTAGCCGCCCAGCATTCAGTTCAGTCCATCTTCCACATCCCTGCCTGAGTAATTTTTTTTTTTTTTTCGGTTGCACCACATGGCTTGGGGGATCTTAGTTCTGTGACCAGGGATTAAACCCGGGCCATGGCAATGAAAGGGCTGAGTCCTAACCACTGGCCTGCCAGGGAAATCCCATCTGAGTAATTTTTAAAAAAATAAACTATGATTCTGCTCTTCTCCTACTTAAACTCCTCTAGAACTTCTTTTAGTCCAGAGGATAAAGACTAAACTTTTTCTCTCTTACACAGCTGCCCACATCTCACTCCTTGGATCGCATCCTGGTCGCCGGTCACCCTTTATTGCACACCTGTTCTCTCTCATTTTTGAACTCCGTGTTACCTCCTACAGCTGGAATACTCCTTGCATACATTTTACTTGGCTGTTTCCAGTTCATCCTTCAGCTTAACATCTCAACTTAAATCACTGTGACTAGCTTAGGTTTCTCTTCTCTGCATTCCCAGCAACATACATTTCTCGTTCTGTATTATCATGAAGAAATTTCCATACACTGAGGTTATGGGCAAGTCATTCTGGCTAATACAGGATTTAATTTGAACTTTATGTTAACTAGAACAGCCTCTTTTGTGGCCTATTAAACATATACTGTGTATCTGCTTTAACCATTAAAGAAAAGAATGCATTTAAAAATCAAAATGGATTAACTGTGGTTCAGGCATCCACAGTGGAGCCGGGTGGCCATTGTGGATGTGGTTTCAGACATGCTCCTACATCACTGAGAACGTGAACTGTATCAGACTCAAGGACACCACCAGCTGTTCTCAAAAACAATATCTGCTCACAGCTGCCAGCTGCAACCTGATGGTCTCAAGGTCTCTGCTTTTAACTGTGCAACCATAGTTGCAACAAGCTTAGGGTGTCACACTCAGAACAATCCCAGTTCTGTGCCGTCTTCGGTGAATTATTTTTGGTATCCTTTGCCCAACCTCAAAAATGTTCCATTTTGGAAGGTAAATGAAAAGGCCACGTAAACTAAGTATTAATCTTTACAACCTGCTTAAGCTCATTTTATAAATTCTAAGAAATACTGGTCAAAGAAAGAATGAAAGCTTTATATTTCAATATATAAATACCTGGATTTTTATGGTGCTATCTTTAATTTTCTGAAACTTCCGTTTCTGTATAAATCCTTCCATTCTAGCCTGAATAACGATAACACTGCTTCTTATTTGTAAATAAACTTCTCTTTGATGTTTTGCAGACAAAAAGGCTCTGTGGTGATTTTGTAAAACGACTGCTGCTTCTCCATACAATAAAAACTGTTTTCTGGTTTGCCTTTTCCTGAAATACCGCTGTAAAGTGATAGCTGCCCTTTTCTGCTGAATGAATCTTCTTCGATACACAGCCATCTGAAGGAAGGACTGAATTCGCACAGCAGCACGCTTGTGCTTTTCCAATCTTCTTGTGACCATTTTACGAAAAGCTTTTTGAATTGTTACTGCAGCCTTTCTTTCAGAATGATACTCTGCTTCCTGTAAGGGACCAACCAGAGAAGCTTTACACCGCCTTTGAACCGTAAGTGCTGGGCTTTGGCCAGCTTCATACTGAGTTTCAGTTCTGTGACAGCAGAATGCAGTTTGGGCAGCAGGGACTGCCATTTCTTCTTCGGGCATGTTTTTAAATTTCTGTCTAAGTTTCATGCCGCTAAGCGCAGCCTGAATAGGTCTTACAGATTTGTGAATGGCTAAAAATTTTTTTCTTTCCATTTTTACTCTGGCGTATGACCTGTAATAATTCTGTATAACAACAATTGCCATTCTCTTTGCCTGATAATCCACTCTGGCCCTGTACATTCGGTAGAATGACTGAATTCGGGTGGCAGCCAGGTGCATGAGTTGGATACCCCTTCGTGCCTTAAAGCCTCTGTAGTAAGACTGTATACAAATGACTGCCTGGGTTTGCACTGCAACTAGTGTTCTGTACCTTCTTTGAACAAAATCTACCTTTGCTCTAAAGTGGAGATGGTGCCTCCTTGTTTTAAAGGCTCTAAAATGCTTCTGAAGAGTAATGGCAGCCTGATGCTGCTTTTCCTGAATCTCTCTCCTTATAATCATATCCTGAAAGTCTGCTTGGACACAGGGTGCTGCTTTCTTGAGTGCATTGTGTTGAAGAGCTTTCTTTTTATTGGCTCTATATCTTTCTTGTATTACTTTTGTAGCCCACTGAAGCTTTTGGTAGAAAAAATACTGCCTGTACATTCTGTATGTGCTTTGTATTATGACAGCAGCTCTGTGCTTTTCCCTTAAAAGCTGTCTTGCTTTCATCCCCTTATAGGCAGCCTGAATGACCACTGCAGAATGCCTTTGTTGGACATAATGCTCTCTTTGCAATTTTGCAGCTCTGTATGCTCGGTAATGTTGCTGAATGAGAATCGAGGCGTGTTTCCAGGTCTGAAAGGTAAGGTGTGTTCTGTGCATTCTGAAAGTTGCCTGGATGAGGGCTGCGGCCCTGTGCATCTCCTGTAACTTCTTCTTTGCCACCAGCCTTCGGTAAGATGGCTGGATTGTAATGACTGCCTTCTGTAACTCCAAGAATTGGTGCAAGTGATGTTTGGCACAAATGGTGGCTCGATATTTCCTCTGAACAAAAATAGCTGCTTTCTTGAGGGAAAGGAACCTTTTCCTCATCACTAAAGATCTAAACCTGCTCTGAATCAGGGTTGCAGAGGCATGCATCCTTTTCAATTGTCTTCTGGTTTGCATACCCCTGAATGCAGCCTGGAGGACCACAGCAGAGTGTCTTTGCTGGAGGTAGAGCTGCCTCTGCAGCAGTTTGGCCCTGCTTGCCCGGTATTGCTGCTGGATGACCCGCGAGGCGTGCCTCCAGGCCTGGTATCTCACACGTGCACGGTGCCTTCTGAAAGCCGCCTGGAGAACGGTAGCAGCCCGGTGCATCTCTTGCACCTTCTTCCTCACCACCCACCCTCTGTACCAGGACTGGATTTTGAGGGCTGCCTTTTGTAACCGTAGTAACTGTTGTAAGCGATGCTTTGCGCAAACATTTGCACGATATTTTCTCTGAATCCACACAGCGGTATTCCTGAGAGACAGGAATCTCCTTCTCATCATCAGAGTCCTAAATCTCCTCTGAATCATAGCCGCGGCTGAGTGCATGACTTTTAAGTGTCTTCTAGCTTCCATCCCCCTAAAAGCAGCCTGAATGCAGATTACGGAATGTCTCAGTTTGTTATACCTTTGTAATTGTATGTTCCTTTCCCTCACTGCCCGGTACTTTTGCTGCACCATTCTTGTCACCTTCTTCAACTTATTAAAATAAGCTTGTTGTCTGTGTCTTCTGTAGTGGGACTGGATGAGTGTTGCTGCGGTCTGCATCCTTCTCAGGGTCTGTCTAACTCGTCCTCCTCTGAAACTGGCCTGGAGAATGGTAACAGCTTTCAAAGTTGTCAGGTACTTTGCACGTTGAGTTCTACCCTGATGATATGCTCTGTACCTTACCTGAATTATGACGGCTGCTGTTCTCATTTGATGATATCGCCTCCTTGATTGCTGCATTTTAAACACGGCTTTAATAAGAGTGGCTGCTGCGTGCAGGTGCTGAGTCTGTCTTCTTACTGTAACACCTCTATAAACAGCTTGGATTTTCACAGCCGCCTTCTTTAACGTAAGATATTCCTTACGCTGACGGTCTGCAATTTTAATATCTCGATACCACCTCTGAATTATAACAGCTGACGCTCTGTAGGTGGCGTACTTCTTTTTGGTTTGGTAAGCTCTGTAACTAGATTGTATAGCGGCTGCCGCCTTGTGGTGCTCCTTTATTTTTTTCCTCACTCTCATACCTCGGTAAGCTGACTGTAGGATTACTACTGCTGCTTTGGTTTTCAAATACAAATGATGCTGTTTTCTCCCAGTACTGTAAGCCCGATAGTACATTTGAATCAGACAAGCCGCTTTTTTCATGATTTTCCACTTCTTTCGCTGCACGTACATTCGGTAGCACGACTGTATGAGGACAGCACATTTGTGTTGCTTCTGAACCTGTCTTCTCGCTGCTCTGCCCCTCCACGTGGACTGGAGCATCACTGCTGCAAGGCGGAGCGCAGTGTACTCCATCCGTTGCCTCCTCCCTGCAGCCCGCGCTCTCAGATGTTGCTGGATGACGGATGCTGCCGTTTTTACCAACCCGAACTCTTTCTGGGCCTTGGCCATTCTGAAAGCAGACTGAATCTTCACTGCAGCTTGATGTTCCCTTCTGATCTGCTTCCGAACTTTCCAGCCACGGTAAGCGGACTGTAGAGAAATCACAGCTGCCCTTGTCTTTAAAAATTGTGTCCTTATGTCAGAAGCAGTCTTGTGTGTCCTGTACCATCTCTGAATCTTGAGAGTAGACTGAAGCACAGATCGATATTTCATCCTCTTACTGTAGCCTCTAAAAGCAGTTTGAATTTTAAGAGCAGCTGTAGATTGTTGTTTGATTAGCTGGCGTACCTTATAACCTCTGTAAGTGGCCTGCAAGCAGATAACTGCTCTTTTGACTTGCAAGAAGTTCTTCCTCTGATTGACCTGCGCTTTGTATGCACGATAGTAACTCTGAATGACAACAGTTGCTTTATAGATTTTCAGGTAGTACAGGCGCATCTTTCTCATCCTGAAATGAGACTGTAGTGAAACAGCAGCTTTTCTCTGCAACCTCACTTGCTTTCGAACCAGGTACCCTCTGACAAAAGCTTGTAGTTTGATGCAAGATGCCCGCATGCGTTCTTCTCTCTTTAGTGCAGCTGCTCTTAAATGTAAATATTGTTTACGAGTTTGCTTCATCTTGACGATGGATTGTAACTTCACTGCAGCATTTTTTAGCCTCAGAAATTTTTTTTTGGAAACATAAGCCCTGTAATATGATTGAATCCTTATAACAGATGTGAGGATGTGAATAAACTTTTTCCTGGCCTGCATCCCTCTAAATGCAGACTGCAGAACAATGACAGCAGATCGTGTCTTCTGGTAAGAAGCTAGAACTTTCTTGGCTGAAATGTAAGCTCGAAAATGAATCTGAATTACAAGGGCAGCTTTCTTCATCTTCTTATATTTCTGTAGTTGTTGATGCTTCCTTATGTGTGCCTGCAATCTGATAATATTTTTCTTAAGGTTTAGAAATCGAAGTCTGTCCTGTCTCATTCTCCAGTATGACTGAAAGACACAAGCAGCGGTGATCTGTTTGCGTAAATTACGAGCTTTCATTCCCCTGAAAGCGGCCTGTAGTCGGATGGCTGCAGCCCGTTTCTGCAAATAGCTGGTGCGCTCAACCTTTCCTTTCAGATATGCTTTGTAGTACTTCTGGAGAGAGAGGATAGACTCTTTTTTCCTTTTATATAACTTTTGGGCTTGAAAGCACCGAAATCTTGTCTGAATGATGACAACACAAGATCTAATATGAATGTATTTCCGTAATTCTCTCTGCATCCTGTACCAGGATTGTATGACCATGGCAGCTTTCTCTTCTTTAACCTGTTTCCTGACACACCGTTCTCTAAAAGCTCTTTGCAGTGTTATTGCAGCTTCTGTTTGTAGCTGCATTTTACGTTGCCTCCATCTTCTGAACGCAGACTGGATTATAAGGGCTGATGATCTTAGCATTTCATATCTCTGTTGATCCTGCTTTCTTCTTAAACAAGCACGCCAATGCCTCTGAATTGTAACTGCAGCCCAAAGGTATCGTTTGTAAGAAGCAACAGCAATGATCATTCTTATCCTAGATTGCAGGATGATTGAATAATATTTCAGCTTCAGAAACTGTTTTCTAGTGGAATATCTTCTCCAATATCTCTGAAAAAGGTAAGAAAGGACACAAAGTAAAATAGACACATCTTTCTATACTTAACACCCTTGAAAGTATTAACGTTTCTAACATTTTGCTTAAAAACAAAGACATTAATTTTAAAAGCAATATATTTTTAAAGAAGATACTTATCTCTTTTGTTTATAGTTTAGTTTCTGTGTTGATACAACTGTAGCCAATCCAAACTAATGATATTTATATGGCATTTGTATTCAGGAGACATAAGAAATATAAACAAGTTTATGCTGTATTAGAATAATATATTAGAAGATTTAAAATGAAACTATAGTAATATTCTGCTATCTATTGATTCTAAGTAATTTCCTATGAATGTATCTCTGGATCTTATATTTTCCCCTTTTATCAAGGTTGCTAAGCTATCTTATAATGATTGAAAACTGTTTATAGGAGGGACCCTGTGTTACAGGCCTGGTAACATCAACACAGGATTTTGAGAAATATCACTGAGTCACAGCACTCTCTGAGTCAGTATTTTCATTAAGAATAAAATTTAGGAATTCTAGATACATGGTTAAAAAGTAGGATTCTGGAAAGACTTGAGAAGTAATAAAGCTTTTTCCTCTTGCTTCCTTCCCAACCACCCCACATTCCCTAACTCCTTAGTTATCCCAGCAACATGCGAGCTACAAAGTCTCAAGCGGATCCTGGCTACTGGTTATCAAGCTCTGGACGTTCTTCTAGCAATAAGACCATTCCTTTGTCCAAAACACTCCAAATATTGCTGAGATGTGGCAGGGACTAATGGAAGGATTAAAAGTCTCAGAAAAAAAACCATCAAAGATACAACTAAGAACCAAATGGGAATATTAGAACTGAAAACACAATAACCAAGACAACAGCAACAAAAAACCTCACTGGCATGGCTCAGTAGCAGAATGGAGATGACAGAAGAATCAATGAACTTGGAGATCAATACAAATTCTCTAGGCTGAACAAGAAAGAAAAAAAATGACTGGGGAAAAAAAGAGAAAGAAATGTCTCAACAAACTAAGAGTAGAGGGGAACCTCCTCAGTATAATAAGAACATTTACACAAACCTACAGCTATCATCAGATTTAACGGTGAGAAACTAAATGCTTTCCCTCTTAGACCAGGAATAATACAAGGACGTATCCTCTCACCAAGCCTATTTAGCATCTACTAGAGGTCCTGCCTAATGCAATAAGAAAAGGACATAAAAGCTATGCAGACAGAGAAGAAATAAACCTTTTTTTTGTTCATAGATGACATGATCATTTATGTAGAAAATTCAAAGAAATGACAAAAAAACCTCCTGGAATAAGCAATTATAGCAAATTTGTAGAATATGGAAACATTAACATTATTAGCAAAAAAAAAAAGAAATACTTAAGAATATATCTAACAAAATATGCACAAGATCTGTCAGAGCTACAAAACTGTGCTGAAAGATAACACAGAATATCTAAATAAATAGAGATATATCATATTCATAGATAGGAAGGCTGGATTTTGTTAAGATGCCAGTTCTTCCCACCTGGATCTATCAATTCAATGTCGTCTCAATCAAAATCTCATCCAGTTACTTTGTGAACACTGGCAGACTGCTTCTAAAGTACATAAGGTGACGCAAAATACCCAGAATAGCAAATACAATAGTGAGGAAAAACAAAGTTGGAGGACTAACATCATACAACTTCAAAAGTTATTATAAAGCCACAGTAACTGAGACAGTGTGATACTGGCAAAATAATAGAAAAATAGATCAATGGAACAGAATAAGGAGCCCAGAAATAGACCCATGCAACATAGTCAACTGATGTTTGATAAACAAACAACACAACTGAATGGATAAAAGATAGTTTTGTCGGGCTTCCCTGGTGGTGCAGTGGTTGAGATTCTGCCTGCCAGTGCAGGGGACACGGGTTCGTGCCCCGGTCCGGGAGGATCCCACATGCCGCGGAGCGGCTGGGCCCGTGAGCCATGGCCGCTGAGCCTGCACGTCCGGAGCCTGTGCTCCGCAATGGGAGAGGCCACAGCAGTGAGAGGCCCACGTACTGTAAAAAAAAAAAAAAAAAAAAGATAGTTTTGTCAACAAGTGGTACTGGAAGAAGTAGACATCCATATGAAAGAAAAGTGAGTCAAGCACTAACTCTTAACCTTTCACAAAAATTAACTCAAATAGATCATAGATCTGAATGTAAAATGCAAAACTATAGAACTTCTGAGAGATAACAATAGAATATCTAAGTAACTTTGGGTTTGGCAATGGCTTTTTAGATATAATGTCAAAAGTATAATCCATGAAAGAAAAAAAATTGATGTCAGAGTTTATTAAAATCAAAAAAAAAAAGTCTGCCCTGTGAAAGACTGTTAACAGAACAAAAAGATAAGCCATAAACTAGGAGGAAATATTTATAAAATATAAATCTGATAAAGGGTTTGTATCCAGTTATACAGAGAACCGTTAAAACTCAACAATAAAGAATTCAAAAATGGGCAATAAGAATTTTAAAATGGGGAAAATATCTGAATGCTTCACCAAAGAAGATATACAGATTGTAAATGGCATATGAAAAGATGCTTAACATCAAATGCACTAGGGAATTGCAAATTGAAACAGCAATGTGATGCCTATACACATCTATTTTTAATGGTAAAGTCTAAAACAGTGACAACACCAAATGCTGGCCAGGAAGTGGAGCAACAGGAACTCTCACTCATTGCTGGTGGGAATGCAAAATGGTACAGCCACTTTGGAAGACAGTTTGGCAGTTTCTCACAAACCTAAATATAGTTTTGTCATATGATCAAGCAATCCCATTCCTAGGTACCTACCCAAAGAAGTTGAAAACCAAGTCCACAGAAAAACCTGCACACAGGTGTTTATAGCACCTTTATTCATAATGGCCCCAAATTAGAAGCAACCAATACGTCCTTCAATAGGTGAAAGGATAAAAACGACTGTGGTACATCAATATGATAGAATGTTATTCAGCAATAAAAAGAAGCAAACTATCAAGGCAGGAAAAGACATAAAAGAAACTTAAATGCATATTGTGAAGTGAGAGAACCTATCTGAAAAGGCTACATATTGATGAGTTCAAATTATAGGACATCCTGGAAAAAGCAAAAGTATAGAGACAGTAAAAAGATCAATGGCTGCCCAGGATTTTGCAGAGGGATAAGAGATGAATACGTAAAGCAGAAAGGATTTTTAGGGCAGGATTTTTGTCAAAGCACAACTATACCACATAAAGAGTGAAACCTATGGAAACTAAGGACTTTAGTTAATTAAAATGTTCATAAATTGCAAAAAGTGTACTATAAAAAAAGAAAGCAAAGCTACAGAAATGAAAAGTATCTGCATTAACAGGATATTATTCTCATGTACTCTTTAAAATATTTATTATGATTGAAAGCAAAACTTATAACATTACCTGATGTGATTTTATTTGTATGTAGGTTTAACAAATAAGACCGCTAAAACATAAAAGTGGGAGGAGCAAAGGGACCTAGATAGTGGTAAGTTTTCTACATTCCATTTAAAGGGATAAAATATTGATTCTAAGTAGATTAAAAGTTTTGTATACTGAAATGCCTATAGCAACCAAAAAAAGGCAAAAAACCAACCAACCAACCAAACAAACAAACCCCAAATAACCAAACCCCTGTACAAGGGGATAAAATAATAACTAAAAAGAAAAATGATAAACTAAAATGTAACACTAAAATGTATTCAAATAATTGAAAAGACAGGAAAGGGGAAAGAGAAGAATGAAAGAAAGTGAACATTCAGAAAACGAAACAATAAAATGATAGACCCAAATCCAAGCATATTGATAAATATCTGAAATATAAATCGTATAAATCATCAATTAAAAGATAGAGATTTTCAAAACATAAAAACTATATGTCAAGACTTTAAGCCATATATAATGATGTAAGCAAATAGTAAGTAAAAGAAAGGAAAAAAATATACCCTGCGAATGATAATCAAGTGAAAGCTGGAGTGGTTATAGTAAGAGCATGCAAGGTTGACTTCAGAGCAAAGAAAATTTTGAAGGATAAAAAAGGAACATTACACAATGATAAAAAATGATTTAAAAAAATTCAACTCACCAATGATAAAAAATGATGATAAAAAACAAAACTCAACTCACCAAGAGGACATAAAAATTCCAAATGTGTATGCACCTAACAAAACATCTTCAAAATACAGGTAGATAAAACCAAAGGGAGAAAGATATATCCACAATTATAGTTAGAGACTTAAATACTGCTCTCTTGGTATAAGACTAAATAAACAGAACACCAGTCAGGATATAAAAGAACTGTTAAATATCATCACCCAAGTAGATCTAATTGACATTTATAGAACACTCCACCCAACAACAGAATACACATTCTTTTCAAGTACACAGAACATTCACCAAGATCAAAGACCAGCAAACTCTGTCTGTAAAAGGCCTATTAAGAGAAAATAGTTGCAAATCACTGACAAACAACTTGTACCCAGAATATAGAAAAAGTCTCAAAACTCAATAAGATAAGCTCTCAATTATAAAAATGGGCAAAAGATTTCAAGAGACACTTCATAAAGAAGATAATCGAAAGGCAATTAAGCATTTGAAGACATATACATAGCCATTAGGAAAATAGAAACTAAAACCAAGACACCACTACACATCCATCAGAACGACTGAAAAACATGGAAATCCGTGTTGCTAAGGATATGGAGCAATTAGCATCCTTACACTTTGGGGGTGGGCAGCAAAGTGGGTTAAGCCACTCTAGATACAGTTTGGTGATATCTTATGGAGCTAAACATACACTTACCAAATGACCCAGCAATCTCATTCCCAGCTGTTTACCCTAATGGAATGAAATCACCTAAAACTGGAAACAATGCAAATACCTCTCAACAGATTAATGTATAATCAAATTGTGGTACATCCATACAATGGAATACTATTCAGCAATGAAGGAGAATAAACCACTGATACATGCAACAACTTGGATGAGACTCAAAGGCATCCTGCAGAGAGGGAAAAAAACCAGTCTCAAAACTTACCTACCGCATGGCTCCCTTATGCGACATTCTCAAAAAGGCAAAACTATGGGAATAGAGAGCAGAGCTTGGGTGCCTGGGGCTGGGTGAGGAGGGAGAAAGAACCGCAAAGAAATAGAATGCAACAGCTCTTCTGGGAGATGGAACTGTTCTGTATCCTGATTGAGGTGATGATTTCACAACTGTGTTTAAACACATGTGTATGTGTGTTTAAATCTGTGGAACCACACACCAAAAAAAGAAAAGCACATTTTACTGAGGGTTAATTTAAAAATTTTAATTTTAATCAACGTAAAGTTAAAATTTATTAAATTTAAATTTAAAAAAATTTATAATATACCTAGGAACAAATGAAGATATTTAAGACCTCTTGCATCAGATCATAAAACCATTTCAGGAGACTTTTAAAGAAGGCCTAAATAAATAGGAAATAAATACCACGTTTAGTAGCTAAAGATATCAATTCTAACTAAACTGACCTATTCAATTAAATCTCAATCAAATTCCAATATTTTTTAAACTTCAGATTCAAAACGTGTGAAAATGCAGAGGACTTTAGAATAGCCAAAAACTTCTTAAAGAAAACAAAGAAAGTTTTATCTACCAGACATCCAGATTTCTTGTAAAACTAGAGTACATGGCTCACTGGTAGACAAAAAGAACAATGAAATAGAAAAAACTCTAGAAACAGAACCACACATATAAGAATATTTTATGTATGCTAAAGATAGCACAGCAGGGCTTCCCTGGTGGGGCAGTGGTTAAGAATCCGCCTGCCAATGCAGGGGACACAGGTTCGAGTCCTGGTCCGGGAAGATCCCACATGCCGCGGAGCAACTAAGCCTGTGAGCCACAACTACTGAGCCCACGCGCCTAGAGCCTGTGCTCCACAACAAGAGAAGCCAACGCAATGAGAAGCCTGCGCACCACAACAAAGAGTAGCCCCCGATCACTGCAACAAGAGAAAGCTCGCACGCAGCAACGAAGACCCAACACAGCCAAAAATAAAAAAAAAAAAAAAACTAATTAAAGATAGCACAGCAATGAGGCAAGTGTGGTCATTTCAGTAAATTGTAACTGAAACAATGGCTATCCATATATACAAAAAGAAAAATGGTCCCTAACACAAATCATATGCAAAAATTAATTTCAAGAGAGATCTAAATGTGAAAGACAACACATTAAAGGATTCAGAATATAATACAGGAGAATATCTTCAAGGCCTTAGGTTGAAAAAACACTCCTTAAATGGTTCAAAAAAAAAAACAAAACCCACTAACCATAAAAGAAAATTAAGATCTTTCACTGAAGACATAAAACTATAAACCACGGTCTGGGAGAAGACATTTAAAACCCACATATCCAACAAAGGTCTGATAACCAGAATAGATAAAGATCTCTTACAAATCCACAAGAAAGCAAACAATCAAAATAAGAAACGGAAAAAAAGATCCTTGAAGAAACACTTCATGAAAGAAGACTTTCAATATGAAAATGTGTTCAATGTCATTCATTATCAAGGGAATGCAAATTAAATCTATTCTAAGATACCACCACACAACGACCAGAATGGTGACCAGGATGGCTAAAATTAAAGAGATAACTTCCAAGTATTATAAACAGCTGGTGGTGCTATAACCACCTTAGAAAAGTCCTTGGCAGTATGTACTAAAACTGAAATATATATACTCTAAGACAAACAGTTGTACTCGTAGGTATATGCCAAACAGAGTGAATATATTTCACACCAAAAGGCACGTTCATAAAAGCTTTAGTCATAACAACTCAAAACCAGAAAGCCAGATGTCCATCAACAACAGAACAGACAAATAAATTGCAGGATATTATAAAATGAAAGTTAAATCACAGTTACACTCAACAACACTGATAAATCTCCACAAATTTCATGTTCAATAAAAGAATTCACACTGTCTGAACCCCTCTATGTAAAATTCAAAAAACAGGCAAGACAATATTAGAGCATTTAAGAAAGATGTATAGGAAAAAGGCATGATTAGCATACATTAGAATAATGGTTACCTTCGGCTGGGCTGGGGGATTAACTGATTGAGAAATGCCTTCTGAGAGGCTAGCAATATTCTATTTCTTGACCTAGGGTGTGGTTACGTAAGTACTCACTTAGTGAAAAACCATTAGGCTCTACATTTGTGTTTTGTGCAATTTTTTATGTGTAATATTCCACATTAAAAAAAAGGTTCAGAGAAAGAGAATTTATTAAATCAGAATCTCTCACTTTCAGTAGTAGTAGCCAGAAACAAATCTCCAAGTTTATAAAATAGATAAAATTCAATGGCATTTACATAGGGTAAATTTAAATAGTACACCTCTCTGATGTTATTAAAATAGAATGTAATATCAAAGACTAACATTTGGATGTAAGGAATATGTCCATTAAGTAAAGTAGATAAGTTAATTTTTTTTTTTTTTACTCAGTAGAAAAATTACATAGGCATTCTATAAACTGATGATAAGTAGTATTTCCAGCACTTGCCAACTAAGTGGGTTGGAGAGGAAGATGTACACTGTTATCCCCAAAGAAAAATTTCCAGGACTCATAGTAAAGATGCAAAAGAGAGTGTGGCTGGGTTTATGGATATACAAGGTAGAAGGATACAGTGTGCCAGCATGACCCACAGTGGAAGATTGCAAACTTCTAATGTAAAGCAAAGAAGACAGCACGGGGTACAGAATTAGACTGTTCCCTCCTTCAGAGCAAAGGAGGTGTTTCGATTTGTTTGACCTTTATGCTGAACACAGCCAAGAGTTTTAAATGTAGCAGGGAGGTATCAAATATTTGTTAAGCTTAAGTACTACATAAAATATAGAAGCCTAAAATATAATAATTTAAAACTTTATCATATTTTACTTTCTTAAAAATGTCATTAAACCCTTTTAAATTCAAAAATTCAGAATACTATACCTGAATAACAGATGCTGATTTATTTTGAACTTTTTCTAGTTTTTCCTTTTTTAACATTAATAATTTTCTCTTCGCTAAGAGTCTTCGCCAATATTTCTGAATGACCAATGCTGCGTTGACCTCCTTTTTGAATTGTCGTTTAGTTAGAAAATTGATTACAGCTGACTGAATAATTCTTGCAGCTTTGTCTCTCTTCTAGAAAAAAAAAAAAAGCACTTACTCACTTAAGACCCTAAACCATTATTTGTAAGAAAATCACCTGTTAAATATTAATCAAATCGATCCTGGAAATAAAATGTCCCCCAGACTTATTGTAAAATATGCTCATCACTTCTGGGCATGTTGAAATAGCTGATATATTGTTGAACATATTGAATAGACGTGCAGATATATTTATATGATAAAACAAAGATTCCTAGGAAATATCATCCTAAAATAATGATCACAGACATGTTTGATTTATCACAGATCATCGGTAGTCAATATAAAGTCAATTTAAATGTGGTATGTGTCTCATTATGGTGCAGTGAATTCATGTTTGATTTGAGAAAGGGATGGATTGTAGGAGAAAAAAAGAGACTCTAAAACAAATGCTTTACAGTATAAGGTGGTACTGTTCTGCTACAATTTGAAGAAAGGAATTCACAAAAAAGGAAAGGCAAAATACCCTCCTTTATCCCCAGAATACATGGTGGCTTTAAGCCATACAGGCTGAAGAGAACAGAGTACTGGGTTGTGATAACTGATGCCAGCATTGCCCTGCAGCATCGGTGGCCAGAGAGGAGCTGGCTGCCCCGGGAGCGCTAGAGGCCAGTGCCCTGCACATCTCTACTTCTTACTTCTAATCATGAATTAGTATGAATAATAAAAGATTAAATACCAGGTGTCAGGCACCATTCTAAACACTGCAGGAATGATTCACCCAACCTCACAACAACCATTAAGAACAGATGAACAGGCACTACTCTCATGGCCATGAGGAAACTGGGGCTGAGCGCTCAGGTAGATAGTCAGTCCACCAGGAGGATGGCCAGGATTGGACATAGGTAGTCTGGCTTCAGAGTTCGTGCTCTTAATCATTTTGCTATACTCTTCAAGGCTAGATCTGTCACTTCAGTTCACCTGAATTAGAAACTGGAATATAAATTATTCATCTAGTGAAAAGGAACAACTTAGAGATCGTCTGATAACCCTTTGCATTGCTGTCTGGGACCACGCACTACGCAAGAGTGGGCTCTACACAGAGATTAGCAGTTTGCCTCTACACAGAGATTAGCAGTTTCCTAGGGAAGGGATCAAACTGCTATTCTGACAGAGGAAAAAGGGAACTAATGGACTGAAACATATACTAAGGAATGGCGGGGGCCATATATTGGATCACACCCTTGAGTGAGGAAAGACTAGAAAGTTCTAAAATTAGGCTGAGGAATTATGTCCAACAAGTGGATTAAGCCATCTAACGTCATTGTCAGTGCCCTGTGAAGCCTGTGGCCTTTAAGGCTACAAAGATCCAAGTTAAAAGCACACCCCCCTTCACCAACACCCACAATTTCAAAACATATCACAAAGCTACAATAATCAAACAGTGTGGAACCAGCATAAAGACAGATATATAGAACAATGTAATAGAATAGACTGCCCAGAAATAAACCCCCATGTAACTGGGTAATTGATCTTTAACAAGGGTGCCGAGACCACTCAATGGGAAAGGGACAGTCTCTTCAATGAATGGTGTTGTGAAAACTGGTGTTTGGATACCAACATATCAGAGAGTGAAGCTGGACCCTTATCTCACACACTATGCATTTATTAACACAAACTGGATGAAAGTCCTAAACATTCAACCCAAAGGTATAAAACTCTTAGTAGAAAACATAGGGTAAAATTTCATAACATTGGATTTAGCAATGATTTATAAGATATGACACCAAAAGCACAGGCACAAAAGCAAAAATTAGACAAAATGGGATTACATCAAACAAAAAATTTTGTTCATCAAAGGGCACAATCAACAGAGTGAAAAGGAAACCTACATACTGAAAAAAAATTTTGCAAATCATATATCTAATAAGGAACTTGTATCTAGAGTATATAAAGAATTGTTACAACTCAACAATAAAAAATCAAATAACCCAATTAAAATATGGGCAAACGAAGATATTTCACCAAAGATGACATACAAATGGGCAACAAGCATATGAAAAGATGCTCAACAACACTAATCATCAGAGAAATGCATATCAAAATCACAATGAGATATCTCTAAACTACTACAAACAAACAACCAGAAAACAACAACTGCTGGCAGGGATCATGGAGTAGCTGGAATCTTTGTTCACTATTGGTGGGATTGTAAAATGCAACCCACAGTGACTACTATTGGAAAACAGTATAGTGGTTCTTCAAAAAAATTCAAAAATAGAATTACCATATGATCCAGCAATACCACTTGTAGGTAGATCTCCAAAAGAACTGAAAACGGGGTCGAAAAGAGGGATTTGTACACTCCTGTTCATAGCAGCATTATTCACAATAGCCCAGAGGTGGAAGTAACCCAAATGCCCATTGAATGGATAAACAAAATGTGGTATATACACACAATGGAATACTATGCAGCCTTTAAAATGAAGGAAATTCTGCTGCAGGCTACAACATGGGTGAACCTTGAGGGCATATGTTAAGTGAAAGAAGCCAGTCACACAGGGATGAATATACTGTATGATTCCACTTATATTAGGTGTCTAAAGTAGTCAAAATAGGAAGTAGAAAGGTAGTTACCAGGGATAAGTGGGGGAGGAAATGGGGAATGGTTAATGAGTACAAAGTTGCAGTTCTCCAAATTGAAAAACTTCTGGAGATCTGTTTCACAACAATGCAAATATACTTAACACTACAAATGGTAGTGATCTGTAAACTTTAAAACTAGGAATAACCTAAAACACAGTTAAGATGGTATATTTTATGATATGTGTTCTTTACCACAGTTTAAAAGAAAAATATTTCAGGGGAATAAAAAGCACCCAACTGATTAGCTTAATAAAGAATACAATGCAGTTCAAAAGTAGCTTTTGAGTCAAAAGCTCTAAGGACCAGGGGCATTTTTGGATGCAATAAGTTGATGTAAAATGAAACTGAATTCAGCTTGTAGATCATCTCAATCTCAAGCAAACTAATGTGGAACAATTGTATGTGACATTAGAAAAGCTACAGAAGGAAAGTAGATAAGTTCAAAGAGCCAAATATATTACAAAAACTAGCAACTATTTGAAAACTTACATAAACCAATGGCAAAAGTTCCCATACCCGCAGTCACTGACCACATGTCATCATTTTTAATTCTACCGTGTGGCTGAGCCAACGTGTTACCAGTTTATTTTTATTTTGCTTTGTATATGTAAAGAATTTACTTTGCTTTGGAACTGGTGCCTATTCACTCAGGAAGAACTAAGAGGTAGAATGTGTCGGGGACCCTTGGATAACCCTGCTTCATTCGTCAGGGAATTTGGGCTGTTTAGCCAATGCTTCTCCATCACAACAAGAGCTTGAACCATTCTATTCTCAATAAATAGTTTATCTAAATTATAATAATGACTAAAGGAAAATATAGAACCTGGAAAATAGCTACCTCAAGGTAATGTTTATGTGCTTACTACCTTGTGATATTCCTACAGGAATATGAAGGGAACCTGCTGCTTAATGTTCCCAATAGCAAATGAAGAGGTATACTTGGATCTCAGTGTAATTGTATAAGAAAAGGAGTATTGTCACCTGGAGAAAGGAGAGAAGCAGTGGTTTTCAAAAAAAAAAAAGGGAAATTTCCAATACTTGGACAAAGGAAATAAATCAAGAAAAGGAATCTTGTGAGGAAAAAGCTAAGAAATTTCTGCAATTGATATGTGTGATTAATACAAGACTACCTTGAGCAGAAAACTAAGATTTCATTACCAAAAAAAAAAAAAAAAACTAATTGATACCTGTTTCTTAAAATCTTAACTGTCTCATTTATTGCCATATAAAAAGAATTAATGAACTAATTTGAGGACTGGCCAGGAGGGTGCCCTCCCTGAAAACTTTGCTAAAACAATTCTCCGATAAGCCTCCAGAAGTGCAAGTTATCCTCCAAGGATATGTGGGCAAGGAGGCGGACCCTGGGAAGATAAGGGGTGAAAGAAGGCACAGAGAATACGTGGCAGCAGAGAACACCCCTTGCGAGTGTAAGCCACTGCCTACTTCCCAAAAGTTACTACCAAGACTTAGTGGGGCCAGAGCAGATTATTTCAATTAGTGTTATTTCCAGGTCTGATATGGTGTGAGAGAAAACATGGTATGTTTATGATTCACCAAAATTTAGCTACTTTACAGCTACTAAGAACTTTATCGTAAGTGCATTGTAATTCAAAACCGAGGCGCAATCCTGGGTGAAATGTATTTCTGAAACAGATCTGATAAAATTTCTTAAGCATGGCTGCTTCTTTGATTTCTCCAAATAAATACAGCATCATTAGTGGAAAGAGTACTGAGATAAAAGGATTAAAATAGTTTTTTCAATTTGATCAAGGAGACCATTTCTCAGATTGTTAAAAATGATATTTTTCTCAGAACTCAAGAAAACTCTTATTTTATGTTAATGCAAAATTCATACTACTGGGGTTGCAAAGGAAAACAGTAAATAACATCCTTCTCCCTGTGCTCAGGTCCTAAACATTTTGAGAAATAAAACGATGGAAACCAAAATGCTGCTTTTAAACTAACAAAGGATAACCTAGAAGACAGTTCCATGGCAGACAAAATGAGCTGGCTAATTGAACTGCAGAATCAGGCAGGCGACACCCAGGCCCGAATGGCACTGGTTGGGGTCAAGCCTTCCAGAGCACAGCATGAAAAATTAAAGGAAAACTCCTGTTTCCCGGAGGCAAGTCAGAGTCCAGGAGGAAGGAGGGAAGAGCTGAGTCAGACCTCCCCAGTTAACTTTTCACCAATTTACAACGTGGTTAAGGTACTCCATGTCCCTTGGGGCAGAGGCTGGAAGAAATATTGAATGAAGGAAACATGAGGAGTTAGGGGAAAATGTTCATCCCCAACTCGAAACACACACAATTATGAAAATTACCTCAGTAATTTCCTACCTCGGTAAAACGTAAGAACAGTATCAAGAATCAATCAGCTGACATCTTATGAACTATAGTTTAGGTTATAGTGTTTTTTCATTTTTGAGGAGTACCTGATGGCGTTTTAGATCCTTTTTTAGCTTATATTTTCTCCAAGTTGTTTGTATAAGTCGAGCGGCTCTCGTTTCTTTACGAAGATCCAAAAGCCTCGCACAAAGAAATGACAAATAGGTAATAACCACCTAAGAGATAACATAAAAGATGAAAACAGAAGTTTCCATGAGACAGAGAATATAAAACTTCCTGTCGTCTGAGACTCTGATTATTAAGAGGTATTATTGGTTAAGAAACTTTTACTTACCTTCTCGTCGGGAATTGTATTTGACATATCTGAGTGATGGATCATAGCAGGTATTCCACCGAGGTCTCTAGCTGCAGACCTGACCAACTGAAAATTCTTCTTTTCATTTTCTAGGAGTTCTTTGTATAGTTCCGAAGTATTTTCTGCAATGCAAGTAAAAGAGAGAGATCAGATTAGACTGCTCTTGCCAGAAATCACACAGGCCAATGAAAAAACTGGAAAAGTTAATCAACCAAAAGGGACTAACCCTGATCAAGTGCTTTAAGAGACAAATCCAGGGAACTTTCATCAGATTCAGATGATGAGTTTAACACCACAGAACCAGTTTGCGTACACTCTACGGTTTGGGTGGTACGCTGACATATGGCAGCAAAAGGCACATAGCAAGGATGGTAGTGGTGGATCAGGTAACATAACACCCGGCCATCTGAGAAAGACACTGTAAAATTCTCCACCTGATTGGAAATATCAGAAAAAGAATGAACTGTATTTAGATAGGAATATAGATTCTAATGGTTTTGTAGTCCATATTTCCTTTGAATAGCTGACTATCACGTTAATTTCTAGTAGCGCCTAGTATAATACCACATGCACGGCCAAATCCTCACCTATAAAATATCAGTCATATTGTTGTTCTGGGTTGGACAGTGTTCATCAAAAATTCATGTCCTTCCCAGAATCTCCGGATGTGACCTTATTTGGATACAGGGTCACTGCAGGTTTAACTAGTTAAGGTGAGATCACACTGGAGTAAGACGAGTTCTTAATCAGACGTGACTGGTGTCTTTATAAGAAAAGGAGAGACGCAGAGACAGACACACAGGGAAAATGCCGTGTGAAGATGGGCAGTGATGGGAGTGATGTGTCTACACAGCAAGGAAGGCCAAGGGTTGCCAGCAGGACCGGAAGTTAAGAGAAAGGCATGGGACACATTCTCCCCTAGAGCCTCAGCACTAGGGTCTTCAGGGCTCTCTAGTGCTTAATTAAAACATAGACGATTACCCATATATTTGATGGTTTTTCTGTTTTATATTCCTTACCAGATATTTTATTCATGTGTGTCAGGACCATTTATTTTCATGTATTTATACTTAAACGTACATTTCATACAGAAATACAGGATCGATCTAACAAATGATTATAAAAGACACAGCTTAGACTCATCTCCTCCTCTCTAACGTCCCTCTGTGGTTTATTTGCATTCCCTCTTGTAATGAGGGTGTGATCCTTTGGCCCACAGTTCAATGCAAGCATCTCCTATTAAGACTCCCAACTAGGACATTTTTTTTTCTTGGTGATACATAAAATAATCGTGCATTATACAATTGGTGACAGATTAGATGACACTAGGTATGTGACAGTACCCTTACTCATTAGAGGAAAAGTTTGCTTATACATATCAACTAAATTATTTAAGAAATTAAAGAAAATATTTCACATGCTAAGTTTGACTTTAACCAAAATTTACTTAAAGAAACTGGGCTAAAACAAAGAACTTACTTTTTTATTATAGAAGTCACAGACAGCATTTACCCAATCCATCAGTAGCTTTACGCTTTCACTATATTGTTCAAAGTGACCACTATGCCTTTTGTCTTTTTTCTTACTGATAACAGCATCAGAATGGCATGACAGTGCAGGCATTGTTCTCTTCATACTCTGTGTGTGCTTTAAAAAGTCAATTTCTTCCTTTAACTGATCTAAATTAAGGGAAATATCCACCTGAAATACGAAAAGAGGATACATATCTTTATATTTTTCATATATTATTTTTGACCCACAGAAGCTAAAGTCTTCTATTATCATGATTTTTTTTTTTAAGGCAAATACAATCTACGTGGAAGTGATGGAATGTGTAAGTGGTTAAGTGCATGGGATCTGCGGCCACGCAAGCCTGGGTTCTAATCTCCTCTCTGCTTCTGTTCAATGCTGAACCCTAACTCCAGTCTCCTCCTTTCCCTATGAAGTAATGACAATTAGCTACCTTATAGGGGCATTGAGAAGATTAGACTGGAATATACTTAAAGCAGTTACCACAGTTCCTGGGACAGAAGAAAGTCTAGTTAGTAATAACTACTACTGTTAGTCTTTATTTGATGAAAAATGCTTTTATAAATCAATATTGAAAATTGATAAAAAGTACAAAATGTACCAAATGTACAATACCTGAAAAGCCAATACTATCTTCCAAAGCAAAGCCAGAGTTTTTTCTTTGTGCCTATCCACAATATCCTTAGAGAGGATTGTATTTCCTGCAAATGGAAAGATAGTCCGTTAGCACAATATGTGTACACATCAATTTTTAGTGAGAAGAAAAGTTTTATAGTTACTCAATTTTTACCATGCTCATCATTCAACTGAATTCCTCGTGATTTAAGAACTTCAAGAACAATGTCAACATTGTGCATCTTTTGAAGACGACTTATTGCAGGAATCCTGAGTTTCTTTGAGAGATTCCAGTTTCGTGTGAGAAGTTCCATGGTTCGCCTAACAATAGAGGAATTTTCAGATGAAATTGTTAGATAAAAACATACATGAAAAATGAACTTCATTTAAATAAAGTAATCACCCACATCAATCTTCCCGATTTAAAGGGTTTTAGGTTAGAAAGACCCCAAAATACTATCTCAAAACTCTGGTTGCTCCACAGTTAGCAAATAGAGTTATTTCTCATTTAAGTCGGGGGGTTAAGGTCTGTGAACAGAATGTAAGAATGAAAAATAAGATGCACACACACAAATGCACACAGGAACAGAACAACAAGGTTCTATAGGGAAAGGAAAGGAAAATGGACATTTATTGAGGGGCTACTGTATTCTACACATCAAGTAAGTGCTTTCTTTTATTTTAGTCCCCATGGCAAATCCCACAATCAGGCATTATTATCCCATTTTTGGCAGATGAAGAAACCAAAGCCCAGAAAAGTAAAGTAAATTGCCTGTGATCATACAGCTAGTAATGACAGGACTAGCTGTATCAGAGCTAAAACCCAGTTTTACAGTTTCCAAAGCCATGCTCTTATACCTATACCAGATAAGATAAAAATGCTTGAGTGCCTACCTTAAGAAGTCATTTATACCACAGTTTAAATCAAACTCTTAGTATCATGTAGTGTTTTACACTAGACAAAGATCCCTGTTTCCACAGAAAAATCAAGCCCCAACTGATTACCATATATAGTTAAAATTTCGCAGAATTGTTTACAGAACCGTATTTCTAAAGGTTAGGAAGCAATGTACGATCATTGTAGGCCAACCACTCAGTCAATGTCTGAAGCGTTTCTGCAACACTAGACTGACTGCCACCTACAGCATCAGTGGATTAACCGTTCCCAAGTATCCTCAAATGACCTTGAAGACCTATGGCCATTTTGCTGACACTGAAGAAAACAGAAACTTGGTATGCAAGATCGAGTCTCTTAACTAGCAAGAGTTCCTGACCAATGACAAAGCATCAACACCCAACACTGGGAAATCCTCAGTAACTCCTATAAAAGCACAAAAATGTCCTTCATTGTCAAAAATAGCACTGAACATAAAGCCAATCACTGCTCCTCCTGGACAGTGGAAAAAGTCTAAAATCGTGAATTCCTACTGGCCAGAAAACAGATGTGGTGGCTTGGATTTATGAAATGAAAAATGAAATATAAAAATAATATGGAAAACATTATCAGCAAACGCTCTGGCCTATATGGAAATTACTCAAGTGAGAGGAAGCTACAGTAAAGTTCAAAAGACTGTTACCTTGCCATGAGAATATATGATCAGAAAAGAAAAGAAAGTTCATGGAGACTTAATTTAGAAGGCAACAAGGGACATGCATGCTGTTTTTGAAGAACTGGGGATTCACAGAGATATAGGGATCCCTTCCTCACAAATGTCAAACGTAATATAAATTAGAGAGTTTCCTAGAAACAAGACGGATGTCTTCAATCCACCTGTCCTAAAGAAGCCAACCAAGGCACAGTGTAAAGCCAGACATCCGGAGCTGATTTCCACCACCACTGTATAAAACCTGGGCAAGCCACTTTATGTCTTCATCTCACATGTCCTCACGTGTAAAACAAGGTTAACACGACTAAAACTGGTCTCAAACGATGCACTCATGAACCCACTGCAGACGTAAAGCATCATTTAAATGTCTGCTAATTTAATTAGTTCCATGCTTTCCCCAACTCCTATTCTGGGGTATCAGTGGTTCCTACTCAGACACTGTCACATGCCAGCAGGAAGAAAAAAATGTGGATAGGAGACAAGGTTTCTGGGCCTAAAATTGACAACATTTTCCCAAACTTATCCCAACTTTTTTAAACCCTAGATTTATCCCATTACGTAAAGGAGCAAGAAAGATTGTGTATGTACAGAAAAAAGTGTTTTCCAGAAAATTTTAGTCTATTCTAGTGAGCAAAATAATTCCATTTCTTATACTTACACAAGACGCACCCCACACTGCAAGTCTACAGCAAGATTTGTAACAGCAAAATCAAATTCATCGAAAGGTGTCTGAACATGGTTCACAGGTAATCCCAGGAAGCTCAGGTGACGGGAAAGGTCACCTTCACCACCTAGGAAGTTTCGTGAAAAAGCCAGAAGAATTTCTTTACTAGCCTATGGAAAAACAAGTGGCAGCTATTATATTCTAGAATTATAATTTTATTTACAATGAAAACAAATTCTTCAAATCATTCTGTGCATATAGAAATAAAATTAATAGTAGTAAAAAAGACGGTCAGTTTCATATCCCGTAGTAACAATGCGAAACTCATATATTTCCAATTTAAGACCTTTAAAGAAAGTGCTCATAATTAATAATACACTCTAAAAATTAGCATTAATTTGATAACATACTAAATTAGGAAAGAAGTTTTCTCCCAAATTAATTCCTCAGAAGCATAGTGACATTCATTCTCAAATCAAAGTTAAGAACAGGGTGATATGCTGGTGAAATGTCAACCAATAAAAAGTTAGGCAGGGTTAGAACTACTGGGTAGGCATTCTTATTCTACTCCAGAGTCCTGTTCTTTGGGAAACTCACTTTTTCTAAGGAGGAAATATATAATAAAAACAGGCAAAAGTCTTAACTGTGAAATATAAACCAAATATAAACTGAAAACTATACCTTGAACTCAGCATCTTTACAGAAGAGACAAGGATCGTGATCAATAAGTCTGGAGATTTTAGCATAATCAAGGAAACAAACCAGCAGCAATAGCTTTTTCAATGTAAACTTAGACAAAGCTTCTTCATGACCTGAAATAAAATACAAAAAAGCCTAGCAAGTTAACCTGTACCCAAGTTGTTTTTTTTTTTTTTTTTGGTTCTGAATCTAGTTTTCTATATTTATTTATTCTGTTGTGCTTTTAGTCTATATATCCCTACTAAGGATTCTTGAGATGTGTTTTATATTTTAAAGTCAAATTATCTTGGAATTCTTTATAAGATTATAAAACTTCGTATGTTTACCTTTTTTTCTGGCTGGGTTGGTTGCTTTGTTTTGGCAGGGGGAACGTAAATTGGTGCAGCCACTATGGAAAACAGCATGGAGGTGCCTCAAAAAACTAAGACTAGAACTACATGTGATCCAGCAACTCCACTGCTGGGTATACATCCAAAGAAAACAAAAATGCTAATTCAAAAAAATACATGCACCCCAATGTTCATAGCAGCATCATTTACAATAGCCAAGAGATGGAAGCAACAACCTAAGAGTCCATCAACAGATGAATGGATAAAGAAGATGTGGTATGTACATAATATATAGACATATAGATATATCTGCAGTTGAGGCAGAACCACTTACCATCTCCATATAGATGAGGAACGGTCGGGTGCCGGTACTCGGCTGCAATATCAGGATTCCAAAGCAAGCGATTCAGAATAAACATTGCCAACCCTGTGACGTCACTGTTGTCTTCCAAAGGGATGAGTTCTCCATATATTGTCTAAAAAGAAATTCATGCTAGAGTTGGGACTGTGTCAGCTCTAAGGGGCAGTGGGATGCAAAAGGGGAAAGACAGACAATGACGGTCTAAGGAACTGGCGCTGTTCTACGTCCTAGATAGCATGGGAATAATAGGAATATTTGCTACAACTCTTTGGACTGAACATATAAGTTTTGTGCAATTTTTAGTGCATATAGTATATTTCACAATGAAAAAGAGACGAAAGCTCATGACTAAGACAAATTCTTAAAAATCATGTGACAAGTAATATTTACATTTTAATTTTTTCCTTTAAGAACTATCAAATGTAGGCCTGTTGCTCAAATTTAATTAGAACTGTCCCACAGAGTATATCATGAAGGTACAACAGACACGTAAATAATTCTAAACTTTCGAATAGTTAACAAATGGAAAACCATCTGTAAACCATGGTTCTAAACTATCTGGGACGCTCAGATCTGTATATAATCAATGACTAAAATATGTCATTAATTTGACATCAATATGATTAGTATTAACGATTTTTAAAGCAATTAGAAAAAACTAAAAATATATCAAATTATATTTTATAATCTTACACTGACAAAACTAGACAAAAGCATGGGAAAGTATTAATATCTGCCAAAATACAGAAATTTTATCTTTGTTTACTTTTTTTTTTTTTTTGGCCTGTGATGCTTTTTTAAGATACTCAAAGGTCACACCCACTAGCAGAACCCTAAGGTGTGGTGTAAAGTAGAATGTTTTGTCCACAATTATTCATCCCTTCCTTCCCTTTAAAAGGTCTTATTCCCGAGCTTCCCTGGTGGCGCAGTGGTTGAGAATCCGCCTGCCAACGCAGGGGACACAGGTTCGAGCCCTGGTTTGGGAAGATCCCACATGCCGTGGAGCAACTAGGCCCGTGAGCCACAACTACTGAGCCTGCGGGTTTGGAGCCTGTGCTCTGCAACAAGAGAGGCCGCGATAGTGAGAGGCCCGCGCACCGTGATGAAGAGTGGCCCCCGCTCGCCGCAACTAGAGAAAGCCCTGGCACGGAAACAAAGACCCAACATAGCCAAAAATAAATAAATAAATTTAAAAAAAAAAAAAAAGGTCTTATTCCCAATAAATGGCATAGACTTGCTGTGTCTCTTGCAAGAGAACAAATATTTCTGCCTCATTTGTGTCTGGACAGATAATGCACTTTGGCCAGAAATACGGTTGGTAGTGATGCACACTACATGTAAGCAGAAGTTTTCAAAGGCATTGCATGTTTCCACCGAACTCTCCTATGTTTTACTTCTGCCACAAAAAAGCTATGCCCCAAATAGACAGGTTCTACTTTAATTGAGGTTCTGGAACTATTTGACATGTAAAAGCACAGCCAGGTGATATATAATTTTCTAATTAATCTTTCACTGAAAGAAATAAGAAATTGAATTGAATTTCAAATCAATTGAAATAAGAATTAAAGTAAGAAGTCTTAGCAAGGACACTATCGAGCTGAGTGACCAGAGTAGGCTTCTTATTCATTGCCTCAATTCCTTGATAAATAGCCAGGTTATTGTAAAGATTCCTTTCAGTACCAAAGTTTTTTAATTCAAAAGCCTAGAAGTAATTGAAGCAAGAATGAGATATCCCACATGACAAAAGTAAAAAGCCTGAACAAAATATGAGTACACCAGTAAAAGACTAAAGGAAATGGAAACACTGAGGATTGTAATAAAAGAATATTTTTAAGAGTCAACTCCTAGTGGCTTTCTAATTCAGTTAGTTTTAACATTCTAAATATTATTGAACCATGCCCCACGTAAAAAACTCAAATTCCGATGACGTTTCCATGAGAGGTGTTCCATCAAAATGGTTCCAAAGGCATCAGACTGGTGTAGATTCCAGTCCCGACCAGTCATTGGCATTCAGCGAGTCACTTAACATTTGAGCTTCTGTTTTGTCAGTGAAGTTGAAATAATAATACATACCTCACTGGGTTTTATAGAGATTTAAATATGGAAATGTATTTACAACACCCTGGCATTGTCATTGGTAAATGCTCAGAAAGGAGCTAACTATACTTGTTATTACATCTGGTACCAAATTATATATTGTATATATTTAAGAAACTAACAGGAAAATTGCTGTATAACAAAATGGCAATAATATATAATGATGGGGTCTATTAACCTAATGAGCATTTATTAAGGGACCTTAAATTTCATACTGAAAGATCAATTAAGCTAACCAAATGACTTTATAAGTGAAACCATCATTTTATTAAAGAGTCTATTAAAAGTATATAATAAAAAGATGTTCCTTTTTTCAAAAACTGAAAGGTGTACTTACCTCTAGGCCGATTCGTAGCCACAAAGGATTATATGACAACAGCCAATTCAAGACTTTCTGTCGTTCTCCTGGAATACATGTGAAAAGCAAGTAAGCTCAGATCACTAATCAAATAGAGACAGTAAATAAAATTTCATGGAGAGAAATCAGTGGCCAAAATGGCAAATCACATATATGAAATAAGTTAAAGTATACTTCCACTCTTTAATATACGTACATGATCACATTTAAGTTTGTGAAAGTTTAGGCCACAAAGTGAAACCATGTACATATATTTGACTCTGAAATAAAAAATTTCTAGAGTATTTTTAAACAATTAATGTCAAGATTTCTATAATCTTCTTACCCACATCTTTCCAGAGGTGTCTGTCTTTTCGAACAATTAACCGTCTAGCTTCAATTTCAATTTCAAGCTTTTTCATAGCTTTAACCATTTTTTCAGAAGTAAATAAGCGACACGCAGCACGACGTAATCTATTCAAACTGCAGCGAGCGGTATAAGCTCTGAGAGACACTTCATCCTTGGTAGGAGCTCTCGGGACACTTATTTTATGTTGACTCTCCAGTCCCAAAAGAAGAGTGGAAGCATTTACTGGGTAAAAACGAAAGAAAGAATGTTTTTGGTTAAACAATATTTATATACATTTTAAAACCCTGCAATAAATGCAATTGAAGATGGCCAAGACAGAACCTATTCCCCGCCCCTTCCAGCCTGCTTCTTCTCTTTCCCACCTCAAAATAAAGGTGTCGCCATTCACTCAGAACCTTAGGCCATGCTATCATTGCAACATCTTTGCTCTTGCCTTCAAACTGTACCCCAAGTCTAACCATTTCTCACAACCACTATTGTCCAGGTTCCAACATGATCACCTCTAACCCAGACTAATGGGAGAGCCTCCCTGACTGGTTTCGCTGCTTCCACCCTCTTTATAAATTAGAAAGCTAAGCTGCTAAAGAATGTGATTTGTTAAAATCAGTTAAATTTTGAAATGCAATTTGAATTTTTATAAAACACATTTTCTCTCAAAAAGAGAACTAAAAATCATGCTTTGTTTACTTTTGGAAAATAAAGAAAAGTACCTCAGAGATCGTCTAATCAAAGGGCCTTTTAATGTAAAATTCCCATACACACTTCTCTGACACTTACAGACCAGTGTCTGCTGGAACACTGCAGCAATGGAGAAAGCATCTCCCTAAAGTCAGCCTGGGTGTTGCTTTGGCAAGTTAAATATTTTAAAGGGTTTTTCCTTAACTTGAGTAGAACTGATCCCTATACCAACTTCCATGGGAGAGCAGCCCAAGTGAAGCTTCCTTCTCTCAGGAGAAAACTCTTTAAATATTTGAAGGATATCATGTTTCCATCCTGTTCTATACTTGAGTTTCTCTCTTTTCCAGAACAAACACTGAAATATTTTTAAAATTCCCCATATCAACTGGTTTTCAGAGCCCTCATAATTATATACTTGTCTACAAACTTCTTAAACTAAGGTACAGTGGAGACAACATCCCTAATCAGGCCACATAAGACTTAAATTGATTCACCAGGACATTACACTTTATTAATGCAGCTAAGACTGAACTGGATTTCTAGGCAGCCATGTCTCACTGTTAGTGCAGATTGAATCTATACTAAAGTAAAACCCATTCACTGCAAAGGCTAGAAATTGAACTGGCTGAGGAGCAGGAAGATAAAGCAAAAAGAAAAAGTAAAGTTCGGAACTTTCAGCACAAAATTCTCACCCGCACGATCTTGAGTATTTGTGTTAATGATCTAGCGAGCCATGCCATTAACTACAATATAATAAACATGTATAACTAAAGAATGAAGAATCACGTTAAAAAACTACCTGTTAAGGGACTTCCCTGGTGGCGCGGTGGTTAAGAATCCACCTGCCAATGCAGGGCACACGGGTTCGAGCCCTGGTCCGGGAAGATCCCACATGCCGCAGAGCAACTAAGCCCGTGGGCCACAACTACTGAGCCTGCACTCTAGAGCCCACGAGCCACAACTACTGAGCCCACGTGCTGCAACTACTGAAGCCTGCGTGCCTAGAGCCAGTGCTCCGCAACAAGAAAAGCCACCACAATGAGAAGCCCACGCACTGCAATGAAGAGTAGCCCCCGCTCGCCACAACTAGAGAAAGCCCACATGGGGCAACAAAGACCCAACACGACCAAAAATAAATATAAAATAAATAAATTAATTAAAAAATATATATTAAAATAAAAATAAGTATTTTTAAAAACTACCTGTTAAAACAAAAGTATTATTTAATTTAAACATTAACTAAATGTTTACCTTCAGAAATATTTGTTTTTACAGTGAAGTCATCAGGAGTTAATATAAAATTTAGCCACCAAGTAAAGCCCTGTTCCTGCTTTTCCTTCCAGCGTTCATCATAAAACATGTTTTTTGCAGCAAACGGCATTGGGTGTCTAGGAATACCTAAGAATACAATTAGGTTATGGCATAAGAAATTTTCCTTTAAATTATTATACAATCTATAGCAAAAGACCATTTTTACCAGCAAAACCACCTTTAAAACACTGAACAATGTTTGCTTTTTCACTACTTCCTAGAAATAGTTGAAAGCATTTTGAGTATAAAATGTAGTCAAAGTAAAAGAGAAAAGGTATGGCCATACCTCCTGGTTTTTTAAAAATCCCAAGTAAAGTGGGTCAATTTCATTGAACTCTGAGAAAATATCCTGTTATTTGAATACACACTTTAACAATTTTTCAAAGCCTTTATTTGACAAAAAAGTATCAATTCATTTCCATTTGAAATGCAATTAATGCTTCATTCCATGTCAGTTTTTCATAGACTTTAAAGATATTAAACACTTGCCTGTTTTTAGTGGTTTTATGAAGGTCAAATTAGATTGTGCCACAGGAACAATGGGTTTTGTCTTTTTGTTTTTTTTAAAATTAGGAGTTCTGTGTCCTAAAGACTCTAAAATATATGAGAAAACAGAACAATAGCATTAAAAAAATGAAATAAATTCTGTGAATGAACTGCTGTCAAGTTAAGGTTTGGGCTCTCCAAAATCATATCCGTTTAGAAAATGCTGAATAAACACTATGTGCCAGGGTATGAACTCGGGTAATAAAACTTATGTCTGAAGTTACAGACCAGAAACTACAGTATATTTTGTGTCTACAGAAGCTAGGGTTCAGATTCAACCAGTTCACTGTGTGTGTGTATACAGCAGACTCCGTGCCAGGTGCTGAGAACGCAGAATGGAAAGATGTGGTCCCGGCCCTCAGGAAGCTCTCGGTCTAGCACAGAAGTGTAGAAAGAATCACAATACACTGCATAAGGAGAAGTACACATGAGGAGTCAGGGGACAAGGGGAGGGAGAGCTAAGTCACCTAAACGGCAGGCCAGCCTCCTGGCAGGGGTGACCCTGAGCTGACCCTGCAGTGGATGTGACACACCAGGAACGGGGCCTTCCACTGAACTGCCAAGTGCCCGGAGCCAAGAACACAGATAAGAAAAACAAGACAAAAAAGAGGTTGGAAGAGGTAGAAAAGAATTCAATACTATGAAAAATAACAGTGACAGCTAACAGTCGAATACTTTGTGCCAGGCACTATCAGAGTCTTGTAATTTAGGTTACCTCATGCAGTCATCACCAGAAACCTATGAGAAGTGCGCTTTTATTCTCTACATTTTATGGAATCAGGATACTGGAGCTTAGAGCAACTAAGCCACTTGGTCAAAGTCACGCATGCTAGTAGGTGGCAGAGCTGGACAGTATAGCTCCAGAGCCTGCACTATTATTCAGTTAGAAGTACCTGGTGGGCCAGTGAAGGATTAAAGTCCAGGCAGTAACACCATCATATATATTTCAGAAGACAGAATGGACAATGGACTGAAAGGAGTCAAGAGTAGAGATGGAAGCCAAAAGGAAGCTATCCCAGGGGCCTAAGTTAGCTATGATGAGAACTTAAAGGAACACGGAAGCACTGGAGACAGATTAGAGAAGAGTTGTTTTCACAGCAGAACTAACAAGGCTTAATGTCAACTGACTAGGCAAGTGATGGAGAATGAGAGCCCTGATGGGTCCCCGTGTCTCACCCCGGTGATGAGGGAGACAGTGGGTGGTCCCTACAAGTAACCTGTCCGAACGCAGTTCACTCCCTCAAAGGCAGGTTTCACACCAGCTCGTGCTGCTGCTCAATACAAACAAGAAGCCAATAAAGACAGAGGAGGGAAAGCTAAGGCCCAGGGCAGAATCCAGCCCATGGCTGTTTGTGTACAGTCTGCAAGCTAAGAAGAATTTTCACATTTATAAATACTAGTTGGAAAAAAAAAAAAAACCCTCCAAACAATTATATTTCATGACACATGAAGATGGTATGAAACAGTCACACCTGTTCATTTACACATTGTCCATGGCTGTTTTCCCTTCCACAATGGCAGAGCTCAGCAGCTGTAACAGAGATCGTATGTCCTGCAAAACCTAAATATTTACTATCTGGACCTTTAGAGAAAAAGTTTGCTCAGCTTTGATTTAGAAGAGTTGAAAATCTACTCCAATTGTCAAAATAAGGAGTATGACCAAATTGTTACACAATAGTTATTAGGTTATAAGGGTCTTTGCACTGTAACATATTTAAAAATAAAAATATGAGGAAAAGTTCCTCATTCTGAAGGCTTGCAAAAGCTGGCCCCTCCGCCTAGAACCATTTTATTCTGTGGGAACCTTCTTTGGACAGGTCTCACAGCTTCTTGTCAGTCATGTAAAGCCAAGTAAAGTGCCCCCACTTCTGTGCTTTCGTGATTCCCTGTGCATAACTCAAAGGACTGGGAACAACTTGAGGACAGGAATGATACCTTTTCTCCTTGTAGCCACAGAGCCTAGAACAATGCATAGGACATAGTAGGTACCTTATCAAGGTTGAATAAATGCATCTTGAAAAACTGACTTCTTTTTCTGCTCTCCTGGGTTTGTCAGAATAGAAAGAAGGCAGACACTCTTAGTGAGTTACCATGCTCATAAATCAGATATCCAGTGTGTGCAATTCTCTTTAAACCTTGCAAAGAGGCTCAGCTCAGCTAGGCGGTCACCTCAAACAAACTGCAGGTTCAAGTGTCAACACATCAGTGGTTTATTTGCTCATTCATTCATTTACTGTGTCATTCATTCATCATTTAGTGTACACCTTGTAGGAGGTCAAAACAGATATGTTCCTTACATTCAAAGAATTTGTTATCTGGTCAGAATATTTCCATAGGAAATAAAATGATGCGAGCAAAGAAATGGAGTTAACAGGTAGATACGAGATGTCTCGTATGCTGCATTCAAATTTGCTAAGGGAATATACATAGAGGAAAAAGTCATCAGGGAATAAAGTACTAGAAATCAGTGAAAGATTTGAGTTAGTGAGAAAACAACATATATGAAAGTTAATAAGAGGATACATGGTCAGGAACAAGATAAGGATGCCCACTCTCATTACTTTTGTTCAACATAATCTTGAAAATCTTAGCCACAACAATTAGGCAAGAAAAAGAAAGAAAAGCCATCTAAATTGGAAAGTAAGAAGTAAAAACTGTCACTATTTGCAGATGACATGATGCTATATATATAGAAAACCCTAAAGACACCACCAAAGTACTGTTAGAACAATAAACAAATTCAATGAAGTTGCAGGATATAAAATCAATGTCCAAAAGTCTGCTGCATTTCTGTACACTAATAACAAACTATCGGAAAGATTCTTACCACATCAAAAAGACTAAAATACCTAGGAATAAATTTAACCAAGGAGGTGACAGGCTTGTACACTGAAAACTATAAAACATTGTTGAAAGAAATTGAAGAAGACACAAATAAATGGAAAGATATTCCTATGTTCATGGATTTGAAGAATTAACACTGTTCAAATGACTATACTATCCGAAATCTACAGATTCAATGCAATCCCTATCAAAATTCCAATGGCATTTTTCACAGAATGAAAACAAACAATCCTAAAATTTGTACGGAACCATCAAGAAAGACCTCAAATAGCCAGAGCAATCTTGAGAAAGAACAAAGCTGGAGGCATCATGCTCCCTGATTTCAAACTAGACTCAAAAGCTACAGTAATCAAAACAGTATGATATTGGCATAAAAACAGACACACAGATCAGTGGAACAGCATAGAGCCCAGAAAAAAACCCATGCACATATAGCGAATTAATTAATGACAAAGGAGCCAAGAATATACAATGGGGAAAGAAGAGACTCTTCAATAAATGGTGTTGGGAAAATTGAACAGCCACATGCAAAAATATGAAACTAGACCACTATCTTATACCATACATACAAAAATTAACTCAAAATGGATTAAAGACTTAAATGCAAGACGTGAAGCCATAAAACTCTTAGAAGAAAACATAGGGGGTAAGATCCTTGACATCAGTCTTGGCAATGATTTTTTTGATCCCACACCCAAAGAAAAGGCAACAACAGTAAAAATAAACAAGTGGGACTACATCAAAATAAAAAGCTTCTGCACAGCAAAGGACATCACCAACCAAATGAAATGGCAGCCTACTGAATGGGAGAAAATATTTGTAAATCATATATCTGATAAGGGGTTAATATCCAAACTATATAAAGAACCCATACAATTCAATAGCAAAAAGCAAACCATCTAATTAAAAAATGGACAGAAGAGCTGAATAGACATTTTTCCAAAGAAAACATACAGATGGCTAACAGATACATGAAACCATGCTTACATCACTAACCATCAGGGAAAGGCAAATCAAAAGCACATTGAGCAAATCACCTCACACCTGTCAGACGGCTGTTATTAAAAAGACAACAAATAACAAGTCTGGAAGGGTGTGGAGAAAAGGGAACCCTTGTTGGTGCAGCCACTATGGAAAACATTATGGAGATTTATCAAAAAATTTAAAACAGAACTACCAAATGATCCAGTACTTCCACTCCTGGGTACTTTCTGAAGAAATGAAAACACTACCTTGGAAAGATACATGTTCACAGCAGCATCATTTACAACAGCCAAGGTGAAAACAACCTAAGTGGTCATTGATGTTGTATACATATGCCATGAAATATTAATTAGCCATAAGAAAGAAAGAAATCTTGCCATTTTCAACAACATGGATGGATCCTGAGGGCATTATGCTGACTGAAATAAGTCAGAGAAAGACAAATACCATATGATCTCACTTACATGTGGCATCTGATGGAAACACAAAAACAAACTCACAGGGCTTCCCTGGTGGCGCAGTGGTTGAGAATCTGCCTGCCAATGCAGGGGACACGGGTTCGAGCCCTGGTCTGGGAAGGTCCCACATGCCGCGGAGCAACTAGGCCCGTGAGCCACACTACTGAGCCTGCGTGTCTGGAGCCTGTGCTCCGCAACAAGAGAGGCCGCAACAATGAGAGGCCCGTGCACGGCGATGAAGAGTGGCCCCCGCTCACCGCAACTAGAGAAAGCCCTCGCACAGAAACGAAGACCCAACACAGCCAAAAATAAATAAAATTTAAAAAAAAGAAAATAAACTTGTTTAAAAAAAAAAACAAATAGATACAGAGAACAGATTGGTGGTTGCCAGAGATGGGGCTGGGGGTGGTGGTGAAATGGGTGAGGGGGGTCAAAAGTTACAAACTTCCAGTTATAAAGTAAGTCCTGGGGGTGTGATGTCCAGTGGGGCGGCTGGGTAAGACTGCGCTGTGTATTTGAAAGTTGTCATGAGAGCAAATCTGAAAAGCTCCCACATAATAAGAAACAATTTTTTATTATAATTATGTATGCTGAGAGATGTTAAGAACAACAACAAAAGAGGATACCTGGACGGAATGGCAAGAGTAGCATGGCGAGAATGTTGTTGAATAATAAGACAGCAGGCTGGATAAGGGGAGGTCACATGAAGAGAATCTTAAATGACAGAATAAGGAGCTTGGAAATCATCTGGTGACAGCAGAGGGCCGCTGAAGGTTCTGAGGAAGGAAGCAGGTAAAGCCACGTCCTGGACACCAAGTGCCTCGAGCTAACTGGCACATCACAAGTTTGAGGTTGGTGGATCTCCAAAACTGTCATCCTTGGTCAGTGCCCAAAATAAAAACCTCATGTCTACCCGCTCTCTCTCTTTCTCAAATCACAGTAGGATAGAAAGATGTGGTAGAACATGCACGTTGCAGACAGGGAGACCTGAGTTTAAACCGTGGCTCTGTTTTAGGAGATTTTGTGACCTTGGGCAAGTTACTGGCCCTTTTGAGGCTGATATAAGGGACTTAGAGAAGGAAGTCATTCTATACAGAGGGGACAATTAACAGCAAATACCCTGAGGGAAGAGAATGTTGAAGGGTCAAGGATAACAAGGAAGCCAGGGTGACAGAAGCAAGAAGGACAGAGAGGAACGACGGAGGTTGGGAGGAGATTGGGGCAACACAGACCTTACAGGGCCTTGTGCATCATCATTGTAAGAACTTGGTTTCCAGTGAGACGAAAGGTCATCAGGGGCATAGTAACGGACAATGTTAGCATCCACTTAACAAATATTTGAAAAGTATGGCCCTGGTTGCTACGTGGAAAATAGACTCCAGAGAAGGCAAGGGTGAAAACAAGATCTGTTAGGGGGCTTGCAGAGTCACAGACAGGCTCAGATGGTGCCATCAGAAATGGTGAGAAGTGATCCAATCCTGAATGTATTGATACTTGGAAGGAACAGAAGATAGGATTTGTCAATGGACTGAATTTGGAATCAGGCAGACCGTGTGCATTTATAGAGAAAGGGTAGGAGAGAAACACACTTAGGGACAATCCCAAGCTTTGGGGCCTGAAATGAGAGGAGGTCATAACAGAAGTGCTGTGTCGGGAGTGATACACCAGGTACACGTGTCACGGGAGTGGGGATAGCAAAGGGCTGGTTTTGGACAAATTAAAGATGCTCACTTGGCAGTCAAGTAGAAATATTAGATGTTGGATAAATGAGTCTACAGATTAGCGGTCCATCCCAAAGATATAAAATTGTGAGGCCTCCATGTACAGATAGTATTGAAAGCTGTGAGATGGCCTGAGATCGTTAAGGGAATGAGTGAAAGTATAAACAAGGTTCAGTGACTAAGTCTTCGTGTACTCCAAGGTTGGGAGGCTGGAGAGACACAGTGCTCCAAAGAGAAACCTGAGAAGCGGCCAGTGCCGCGGGAAAAGAACCAGGAGGAAGTGCGGCTGGCAGGATAAAGCATTTCGAGAAGAAGGAGATTCAAAGCATCAGTCTGCCTAAGAGTTCAAGATGAAGACTGAGAAATAACCACTGGACTCAAAGTGTGGATGTGTTCATGACCTTGACAGGAAAAGTTTTAGTAGAGTCGTCAAAATCTGGTTGAAGCGGTTTCAGCCAATAGGTGAGGAATTGGAAACAGCTAACATAAGCAACCTTCAAAGTGATTTTTTTTTTACACTAGAAAGCACCTTTTAATTCAAGCACGATGTTTACCCGGAAAAGTATACAGAACTCAGTGAACTATCACAAAGTGGATACCTAGGTTCTTTCAAAGAGTTTTGCTTAAAAGAAATCAGAAGAAAGGAGCAGGGCCTGAACGGGTAAGTGGTATCAGCAAAAAGTCTTTGTTTCTTTAGGAGCTGGAGGTAAGAACGGCACATCTGTGTGTCAATCAGAAATGACCCAGTAGGGAGTAAAACACTGGAGATGTGGGAGAGAGAAGGCAGCTGCTAAAGCAACGTCCGTGTAGAGGGCATCGGGCTTTTGGTGCCGGTAGAGCCCGGCCTCACTGGGCGTGCAGACCTTTCAGGCTGTAATAGGAGGGAAGGGAGCCGTGCATGAAAACACAGCGGGGTGGTGGATGCTGCGGAAGTTTCCCTCAGTGAGGCAGGAAGCAGGTTGGGGAAGGAGCAGAGCGCCAGCTCCGGAGCCCTCCTGACCAGGTGGTACCCCAGCCCAACCACTTACCACCCGTGACCTTAGGCAAATTACTCAGCATCTGGATGCGTACAATCCCTCATCTTCAACATGTATTCATGACAACATCTACTCGGTATGATTGCTGTAGGTAGGTATGAGAGGAGGAAATAGCAAAGCACTTACAACCGGGGCCGCGGAGAACGCAGTCAGTAAATGTTCACTGCTGTTATCCACCCTGAGCGGAGGGAGGGGGTGCTTGAGAAGAAGGGAGGGATGAGATAGGCTGCAGCAAAGTGATAAAGTCAATAAGCCAGGAGGATAGAGCCAAGAGGAGCTACGGTTAGTGGTCAGGAATTTGAAGACCAACCAGCAAGGTCCAGGCACAGAGCAGGCAGACTTGGGCTGGGATTGGAATTTGCCGGACAAGCACAATGAACGTAAGAGAGGTGAACAAAGGGATTAGGAGGAACTGTGGAATCCAAGCTGAATAAGTAAGAAAGTGAGGATATAATGAGGTGAGGGCTGGGGAAATGGGGCTGGATTAGTTGGGTTCTAGAGAAAATGCTGAGATCATAGCGAGGGAGACGCCTTTAGGACAGTGTGGCCTAAGTACGCTGGAGCTAACACGCCAGGATATTGGAAGGCTCTCCTACAAGAATCTTGAGATCATAAAGAATCATCGTAAAGTAGTAGTTTTGGAGACGGTCTCGTGAGCCAAATGTAAAAATCTCGAGTTATCTCTCACTGTAACAAGGAGAACTCTGGGTGGGATAGTATGAAAAACGAACTTCAAGCTGTTTGTTGCTGTTTGCTTTCTTTTCGTTTGTTTTTAAGGAAGAAAGGAGAAGCAATAGTCTGGAAGCAGATATGAGACGGCGGGCGGTCCATTGTCCCACCGAGATACTCAAGGCCAGAGGAGCGGGAGAGAAGACAGCCAGTGCTGGAGAGAGTTGCATGAGGGCAGTGTTCTCGAGGGAGGGCCAGGCTCAGCGTGGGAACAGGAGGGAGTATCCAGAAGAGAGGTGCTAAGGAAGGGCAGTGAGTCCACAGGGCACAGACCCTGTAAAGAGCTGCGGAGAAGGAGTGGAAGATGGTCCCAGTTAGGCGGTGTGCAAAGAAAACTGAGATAAAATACAGAGGGGGATATTTCCTAGGAGTCTTAGAACTCTTTTAAAATTACCTGTTAAATAACCTGTGTGGCTTGTTTTCCTGTGGGGACCTTGATTGGCGCCTGAGGGAACTGGGGTTAAAAGGTCATGATGGGATTGGCCCTAACAGTTTTCAAGGCAGACAGCGGTAGTACGGCTGTGAGCGCTAGGGAAGGAATGGTGAAGTTTTCCCCAAAGGAATGAGGCGCTCAGGTGCCCCGTCTTCATTCCTAAATAACGGCCAAGTGAAGGCTGAGCAGAATGATGTCCCCGGAGCACGGGGAGTGTAAAGGCCTCCTCTGCATCCCCCCAGGTGGTGTGATGGGGCCAGGCATTCACTGGGTCCTCCCATCAGGGCCTGGACTAAGGTGAGGCACGTAAAGTACAACACTAGAGGCGGGGGCCAAAAAACTCAGTCATCAAGTATTTTAATGCAAAATTTTTTAAAAATCAAAGTTAATGCAGAAAAATCACGATGAACAAAACGTTAAAAGTTTAAAAAAGAACAAGATCACAGTGACTGCAGAATTCAGCCCTGCGCTACGTTTGCTCCATCTTCCACTAAGCAAATTGGTAAATGAAAAGTACACGTAAATTCAAGCTTATCGATAGTAATTTACTAAACCAAAAGAAACAGAAAATATGCCCTGCATAGCTATACTTTCATTAAAGATTTTATTAACAAGACTCACCAGTTTTCTTCTTCAGCTTTAATTTCTCTCTGTTGCTAATACGATTCGAGGTGGAGGTTATCACTTTCTTTGTGTTTTTAACAGTTGATGTTTTGGACTCCACAGGAGAATAATGGATCCTTTTGATTTCTTGTACTTCTGTGTATTCTGTAACTGTAACCTTCAAATTTGCATCTTCTGTGTTTCCCTCACTCTTTCTTTTACGAGCAACTAAAGCTACCTTTGAGGGAGGAGTTATCACATTTTTACAACTCTTAGGTCTACTCAGTATTAAATCTCTAGCTGGAAGAAAAGAATGAAAATCACCTTTCTCTTTGTGATCATCTGTTTCTTTTTCACACTCACCCACTACAATACTGAGACATCTTTTTGCCTTCGGTTTATCAGCCTCCGTTTGGTTTTCTCTGGCACAAGTGGGCTTTCTTTTAGTAACAGTGGCAGAAAGTATTGGGCGTCTCTTAAGAGGTTTATCGTGGCTGTGACTAGAAATATCCTGAACTGCAGAAAATTTAGGCTGGTTCCGTTTCTTAAAAGTATAACAACTTGACTTCATTTCTAAAGCTTTGGATTCTTCAAAAGTAGCTTTTGGAGATTTTGAACCCTGACATTCAGGAATACAAGGTAAAACTTCATTTTTTCTCTCATCCTGAGAAGGTTGTGAGGCCTGAGAATTTACATTTGATAATGGTGACAATTTACATGTTTGCTGAGATACACATATGTATGCCATATTATCTTTTAAAAATTGATTTGGGGATAGAATTGGACTAATTGACTCTGATTCTAGATCCTGATTTAGTCCATAATTATCATTTATGAAAGAATCTGGACTTAAAATTGTCCGATAAATTTCACATACACTTTTTGACTCCAAAATCACAGGCCTTGAATTACCTTTCACACACATACCTGGTGAAAGACACATCACTAATTCTCGTTCATTATTAGCTGCACGGCTGTTATTCACAAAGGACTCCGGACTTAGAAAATTTCCTTGGCTTTGTGTGATGTTCAAAGTTGAAGAATAGGTTGGGGTAAGAGTAAGTTTACTGTTCTCTTCAATTTGGCCACTAAGATTATTTATGGAGTCAAAGGAAGTTTCAGTTATGACTGTCTCATTAAAATGAAAATCGTTTACAATGTTGGCACCTTCTACTTTTAATACTTCCCCATTTTCAGATGCAGGAAGGGATGTGTAGGTAGTAGACTGATGGACAGAAACTGGCAAGCAGGTCTCCCCATGGCACTCTTGGAAAGTGGGACTGATAGGTGATATGGGTATTTTATTTTCTTCAAGGATTAAAGAATTATTTTCTGTTGGGGAACAGCTTTCGTTCGTAGCCAGATTCTCACATGCTTGTAGTGGGCTCCTAACTCTGTCAAATTTTGAGGAAACATTAAATGTTTTATTTACATTTTGAATATTTGAAATCTTCTGGTTATGACCTGAAGAGGCTGATACTTTCTTTTTATTAATGGTATCCCAAAGACTCCTCTGCAAAAATAAGAAAACATACAGATTAAGTTGATAACTATTGAATAGTACCTTTAAGCAAAATTATGTATGCTACCTCAAGACTGTTAACAAAATAATTTTTACATATTATTATTTTCCTAGAGTAAATTACAGAATGATGAAAACTTAGTACCTTTTTCTTTTTCGGCTCTTCTGCATTTCCTAGTAATATAGCTTGGTGTTTCAGAACATCATTTACAAGAAATGTCACGATCTCTCTTACTCGGCCTCCTTTTAACGGTGTCCAGGTAATAGAAATAACAATTTTTTCTTTAGGCTATAATCAAAAGAATACATTTTAAATGACTATAACAGTAGTGATGTATAATAACCAAAATATATTATATGCAACTTAGAATACAGTAGATGATTAATAATTGTTACTCACCAACACTCTATACCCTAACAACATTTAGAAATCAAATATATTTTCCTACCCTATCTCATTTCATTATAAGGAAAAAAGTTACTAGCAATAACAAGCTTCACAACAAAATAAAATTATAATAATCACTCAGTGGTTTTTAAAAATTTAATCACATATTTCCACTTCTTTAGAATATGTACAGAACCTCTGTACATATATAATGTACAATATAATGTACAAATATAATGACCTTACATTAGAAAGAATTTTTCAAAAAGCAATGTAAAGATGATCAGCTAAATTCCTTGCTCTCCACTTCTCTAAAGTCCATATTATCATTATTGATATTTGTTAAATACTTTGTTCCAGGCATAGTTTCAGGTATCTAATATAACTAGTCAAATCCTCACATCCCTAGGAAGCAGATACTGTGATGATGCACGTTTTACAGATGAAGTAATCAAGGTCCAGAATGCTTTAAGTATTTTGCCAAAGTCATACCGCTAGTAATTAGAACCCAGGCAGCCTGAGTCCAGAGTTTAAACCTTAACATCTACACCCTACAGCCTGGCAGGAATTTGCAAAATGCAAAACCCTCACATGACAAAACAAACTCTGTCTTTGTTGTTTTTCAGGGGAAAAAAAAGACAAGTTTTGTTTGTTTGTATGTATGTATGCATGTATTTAGACAAATTAAAATAGAAGTTTTACTGCAGAAGTTGTATTATGGTAATGCTGGAAGGGAGGAGAGATGGTAGACCAACTACCAACATTAGGACCCACGATCACACAACCCGAAAGACAAGAAATAGTAGAGCTGAACTGGTATCAGCCTCACAGAGGAGGTCAGACCTTTACAGCTTTTCCCCTGGACAGAAAAAGCAATTCTCCTGTCCTCTTCATAGTACCTGGGCTTCTCAGAACTCATACTCCTAGAGTTTAGTTATACAGGTGCCTGTTTTTAGTACCAAGCTTGCCTGCCATATAATAAAAGTCCTTACTTTGATATCTGTCTTTTATTCCCTTCTCTATGCTTGGCCATGGGCCCAGTAGAAGCATACTCCAGTTTCATGATACTGAATGAATATCTTTGGATCTTTCTTGTTGAATTATGCTAACTCAGTTAAGTGACCAGCTACAGCAAAAACAACAAGAATAAAATCATAAGAAAAACTCTGGTGAAGGCTAGCCTCCCCCTTGTCTGGCCTTGCAGAATTCCTGAGCTTCTCAACAACTGAGTATCCATAATTAGGTGAGTGTCCGAGACTCACTTTCAGAGCTCTGAAGGCCTCAGTAGATGGATAAACTGGAAAAATCTCAGTCCCAGAAACCACACACACCATCTTCAACCCACCTGTTGTTATCCTAGGTCAGATCAGACTCACACAACTCTAATAAAAGGAAGGGGGATTATAAGCAAAGGTTAGGGTTGGAAGATCCCCCGAATTTAGAGCCTAAATGGGCTTTGTCTCATTTCACTAAATATCAACTCATCACTTTGTTAAATTAATGTTTAACAGCACATCTCTGGTAGGCTAGATCATTTTGGTTCCAGGCTAGGATGTTTCTGGTTCTGTGATGTGTGCTCCCCATATAGAAATCATTAGGTCAGTGAATGTTCTTCCTTTTTTTGTCATATACAGACATACCTTGTTTTATTTTTCTTTATTTCGCTTCATAGATACTGCATTTTTTTTTTTTTTAATAAATTGAAGGTTTGTGGCAACCCTTCATTGAGCAAGTCTACTGGTGCCATTTTTCCCACAGCATTTGCTCACTTTGTATCTCTGTGTCACATTTTGGTAATTCTTGCAATATTTCAAACTTTTTCATTATAATATTTGTTCTGGTGCTCTGTGATCTTTGATGTTAGTATTGTAATCGTTTGGGGTCCAGGAACTGAGCCCATAGAAGACAGCAGCCTTCACTGAGAAATGCTGTGTGTGTTCTGACTGCTCCACTGACCAGCTGTTCCCCCGCGTCTCTCCCTCTTCCTCGGCCTCCCTGTTCCCTGGTTCCCTGAGACACAACAACATTGAAATTAGGCCAATGAACAACCCTGCGACGGTCTCTAAGTGTTCCAGTGAAAGAAAGAGTCGCATGTTTCTCACTTTGAATCAAAAGCTAGAAGTGATTAAGCTGAGAGAGGAAGGCACGTCGGAAGCGTTGACAGGAGGAAAGGTGGGCCTCCTGCGTCCAGCTGTGAAGGAAAAGGAAACGTTCTTAAAGGTGATGACCTATTTAAGATCATTTAAAACTCAAAATGGAGCAACTGTTGTTCAGGCATCCAAAATGGAACCTGGTGGCCATCGTGGATGTGGTTTTAGACACATTCCTGCATCAGTAAGAACCTGAATTTTCTGAACGGTATCAGACTCAAGGATACTGAGGTAGGAGATAGACGGGCCCTTGGGCTGGACAGCTGGTGTTTGTAAGCGGAGGAAAATCTGTTCTCCCTGGACACTCCAAGGACAAAGTTAATGGCAGGAGCTGAGCTCTGCTGGAGTAACAAGATAAGATGACCACTCCTGACTCCTTGGGGGTCAAAAAGGAGGGGGCACCACCCCATAATAGGTGATGCCAAGCCTCTCACAGCCCCTGTGATGGAACCCATCTTGGAAAAAAGATGCACGCACATGTTGGGGAGGGTCCTAGAACAGGTCATTTGTGGGAAAAGAAGTGAGATAATTGGCCAAAGGTGAACAAAGACCCGGAAGGACTGTCCTATATAAAGGGTTTAAATCGCCTCTTCACTGCACTCCTCTTCGTTAGGAAGGACACCCACACCCTTTCTCCCCAGGTGTGTATTGCTTCAGTCTTAAATAAACAAACTGCTTCTCTGTGTGCTCTCCCACTTGTTGTGCTGTGTCTCTAATAATAAACTTTGTACCTGTTTTTACAGTTTTTGCCTCCTTGAAACATTCTCGCTTTCAAACGGGGGTAAGATCCAGGGCCACTCTGCTTCTAGTCTCTGGCCCCTGGTGGTCTGGCAGCTAGGATTCCTGGTTTTCATCCAGGTGACCCAGGTTCAATTCCTGGGCAGGGAACTAAGATCTCGCTTCAAGCCACGGCTCACTTCCGTCTCTCTGAAATCACTACTACCAGCCGTTCTCAAAACAGTATCTGCTAGAACTGCCAGCTGTAACATTATGGTCTCAAGGCCTCCCCTTGTAACTCTGCAACCCTTTTGGACCCCAAAAAATCCTGGCTTAACACGCACCCTTACTTCTTGCCAGCTCCAATCCTAATCCTTGATGAACAACTTACGTCACCTTCCTGTTTTTTGCCTTAATAAGCTTTCCTCATTTTGTAGTCTGATGGAACACAATTCAAGTACTTTTTGGATCTGTGTCTCCTGGGCTGGAGTCCTAACAAACCCAAATAAACACCTCTTTATTTCAATCAGTTCTTGGAATTCTTGGTTAACAAAGGAAATTAAAAGTGCTACTCCAGTGAACACAAGAATGATAAGAAAGCAAAACAGCCTTATTGCTGACATGGAGAAAGTATTAACGGTCCGGATAGAAGACCAAACCAGCCACAACATTCGCTTAAGCCAAAGCCTCATCCAGAGTTAAGATCCTAACTCTCTGCAATTCTATGAAGGCTGAGAGAATTAAAGAAACTGTAGATGAGTTTGAAGCTGGCAGAGCTTGGTTCATGAGGTTTAAGGGAAGAAGTCATCTTCACAACATTAAAAGTGCAAGGTGAAGCACTAAGTGCTGATGTAGAAGCTGCAGCAAGTTATCCAGGAGATCTCCTAAGATAATTAATGAAGGTGATTGCACTAAACAAGAGGTTTTCAGTGTAGAGGAAACAGCCTTCTACAGGATGAAGATGCAATCTAGGACTTTCATAGCTGGAGAGGAAAAGTCAATGCCTGGCTTCAAAGCTTCAAATGACAGGCTGACTCTCTCCTTAGGGACTAATGCAACTGGTGACTTCAAGTTGAAGTTAATGCTCGCTTACTATTCTGAAAGTCCTACGGCCCTTAAGAATTATGCTGAATCTACTCTGCCTGTGTTCTGTAAATGGAACAACTAAATCTGGATGATGGCACATGTCTTTACAACATGGTTTACCAATATTTCAAGCCCACTGTTGAGACATACTGCTCAGAAAAAAAGACTAAATTCCTTTCAAAATATTATTGCTCACTGACAATGCACCTGGTCACCCAAGAGCTCTGATGTAGCAGTGAGATTAATGTTATTTTCATGCCTGCTAGAACAACATCTATTCTGCAGCCCATAGATCAAGGAGTAATTTCGACTTTCAAATCTTATTAAGAAATACATTTCATAAGGCTATAGTTGCCATAGATAGTGATTCCTCGGATGGATCTGGGAAAAGTAAATTGAAAACCTTCTGAAAGGGATTCAGCATTCTGGATGCCATTAAGAACATTCATGATTCATGGGAAGAGGTCAAAATATCAACATTAACAGGAGTCTGGAAGAAGTTGATTCTAGTCCTCATGAATGACTTTGAGGGTTTCAGTTACTTCCTGGAAGTAACTGAAGATATGGTAGAAATAGCAAGAGAACTAGAATTGTAATAGGGAAGAACAAATCTGACTCCATATTAGATCTGTTTCTTTTACTTTAAACTTTGTACTCCATTGCTTTTGCTACAAGTTAAGAATGTTGCCTATAGCCTGAAATATACAGGATAGCCCATTCTCAAGGCTCTGACCTTTAAAGGCATAACACTTTTCCATTCATATAGAGATTCAAAAGCTGCAGAACAGAGAATAACATTTGTCTTGTTGGAGGTTTATAGGAACATCATGACCTGACCTACAGGGACAGCTGCGAGAGCAAAGGATTCTGACACCAAGAAGTTTGCAACAACTAACAAGAGACCCTCCCCTTTTAATATAAAAGAAGCCTGAATTCTAACTCAGGTAAGATGGTTCTTTGGAACACTAGTCCGCCATCTTCTTGGTCAGCTGGCTTTCCAAATAAAGTCACTATTCCTTGCCCTAACGACTTGTCTCTAGATTTATTGTCCCGTTGTGTGGTGAGTAGTACGAGCTTGGACTCGGACAACAGATTTAAAAGTGGTGCTTGCAGATGTGACTGAATTGCTGCAATTTCATGATAAAACTTGAATGGATGAGAAGTTGCTTCTTATGGATGAACAAAGAGAATGGTTTCTTGAGATGGAATCTACTCCTGGTGAAGATGCTGTGAAGATTACCGAAATGACAACAAAGGATTTAGAATATTACATAAACTTAGTTGATAAAAAAAGGCAGGGTTTGAGAGGATTGACTTTAATTTTGAAAGACGTTCTACTGTGGTTAAAATGCTATCAAACAGCACCGCAGGCTACAGAGAAATTGTTCATGAAAGGAAGAGTCAATCAATGCAGCAAACTTCACTGTTGTCTTGTTTGAAGAAATTGCCACGGCAACTCCACCCTTCAGCAGCTACCACCCTGATCAGTCAGCAGCATCAACATCGAGGCAAACCCTCCAATGAGCAAAAAGATTACAGTTTACTGAAGGCTCAGATTGTTCGCATCTTTTAGTAGTAGTCTTTTTAACTTAAGATATGTATATTGTCTTTTTAGACATGATGCTATTGTACACTTAATAATTACAGTATAGTGTAAACATAACTTTTATATGCACTGGGAAACCAAAACATTCTTGTGACTCGCTTTACTGTGATTTTCACTCTATTGCAGTGGTCTGAAACTGAACCCACAATATCTCCAAGGTCTGCCTGTACAACTGACTTAATGGGCATATCTATCCAATTTTGTTCTTATTGAGATTCAAATGAAATTATCTGTTTAGGATAAATTCAAGAGTGTGAACTCTTACTACTTGCTTCTCAATTTATATATAGAAAATTTTAAAAGGGGGTGTCCCTTCTAAAGAGTTACTGTTATTTAACAAACAGTTATTGAGTGCCTAATGGCATACATAGTGCCTGACACAGGATAGGCATACATTAAATATTTAACTGACAAAATTATTGAATGAATGAAAAGTAGACATGGTCTCTGGCCTCATGGACACTATATTCTTCTCAATAAAAGAAATTACAAAATCTAAGTGAAAAGATAAATACAAAAATACAAGTCCCCAATACTGTTATCAATAAAACAAAAAAAAAGGTTTGAGAGAGCCAGAGTGAAGGGACCTATAATCTCTAACTGGGTGATCAGAGAGTATACTACTAATTTTTAAGCTAAGACAAAGTATATGAATGAGCTGGACAGACAGAGCTAAGGGAGGAGCAATTCAGCAGAACGTGCCAGCATGTACACAGCCCTGAAACAAGAAACTGCTTAGTGTATCCCTAGAAACAAATACAGGACCAGTGTGGCTTCATGTCAGCGGGAAGGCAAATGACCTGCGATACATGAGGTTGGAGAGAGAAGCAGAGGACTATGGTATATACGTAATCTCTTTAACAGATTTGGATATTATAAACAGCATTACTTAGGTGTACATTTTGTGGCTGCAGAGGCTTTGTTTTGTTTTGTTTTGTTTGCCTATTTTCTTTAAGGCATACCAAAATGAAGTGCTAGTCTTTTTATCCTTAACTGAAAGGTTAATCAGCTAACTCAGGAGGAGAGCACATTGGGAAGATGCTCAGAGCGCTCATCCCCTTTTCCTTTTCCATGCCCCCTCTCCATCCACCTTCCCATGAGGAAGCCCTTCGTTAATCTGTAACAATCCATAGACTGAGACAGTGAGAGCGACTCAGTTCTGAAAAATATGTCAAGGGATTTATAACTGATACATGCTTTTTGGACTGCAGTGATAGTCTAGCTACAGAACTTCACCTTTTGTGCAGACAAATACCCTCAGAGGTGTAAAAACAGAAATAAAACATAAAGCATTTTACTTTTTCCCTTTTGTAAATCTTTATTTGGTCTCCCCTGCCCCCCAACTCCACCCTTTAAAAAAATTTCTTCGGTAACTCAAACAAATGAAGGAACAGATCTGTTATACTACTTTCTTTTAAATATGCCTCTATTACCTTCAGTAATGGCATTCTTGGATATGCATCACTGTTAATTTTTTGAACAGAAGCATTGCCATGTGTCTGAGATAAGAATCTTACTATTTTATCTAGATTCTGAAAGACAGCAGAAAGTCAGAATTACAATTAAAAAAGTGGGCTGCATCTCCCTCCTTTGGGAAAAGATTAAAAAAATATTGTCAATCAATAAACAAGATGATCTCTCATAATTCCATCTAGTTCTAAGATTCTGTGGTCTTTGTTTACAAACTTTTTATTAGTGACAAATCAGAAAATGGTAGTTGCAGCCAGTGACAACTGAAGCTGCCTTGTTATTAAATGGATCTGGCCCGCCCCCTTGTGGCCATAAGTGCAATGACCATGACTGTTTGAGAAGCCTGCCTGTGAAGGAGGGAAGAGTCAGGTTTGGGGCTGCCTTGCCAGTCAGTTCATCCAAGTCTCCCAGTCACATCAAATTAGAATCAAACTCATTGCACAATAGACGGGTGGCTTATTTTCTTGAAGAAGTGCGAGCTGCCTCATGTTGGCCTCTACTCGTTTGCAGAGCAAAAGCTCCTATTTCCAGAACTGGCACCAATGAGTCTGTTAAACCATCCAGTTGAGTTGTTCATAACCCTGGATACAGAGATCATTTGAGGGGTTTGTAAAAAGTAAAAATGCCCCGACCCTCCTCTATGTCCTCCCCAGGAGTGATGCTGAAGCGGGGTCCTGGTACCGGTGGTTTTTTTAAAGCTCACCACTGAGGTAACGTGCAGTCAGGATGGAAACACCACGTAGCTTAATCCCATTCAGTAGGATGGCTGGTGATTTTAACTGAATGTCATTATGAAGACTCAGACCCAAATGACAAACTCCCTACATTAGAGCAGTCCTATGCAGATTCTAACACACCAGTATTATTGAAGTTTTAAAAAGAATGACTAGGAGATTAAAAGAAACTGAAAATAACATTTAAAAATGTTCCTTGGATTGGCCCCAGTAAATCTGCTCTACAAAAATATCCCAAATGACGGTCTTCTGGTCCTCACTCCTTATTAGGCCTAGATACATTGTACTGTAGACCTATTTTTATACTAATTGTGAATTTCTGTCACTATTTGGCAAGTATAACACTTTACCTAGTGGTTCGTTAGATGCCATCTGCGTACATCTAGTTTTCTGTATTTACCCCCAGAAATTCACATTAGTGAGTGTGGAGTGGTGAGTAGAAATCTCCCTCACTTAACAAGCAATCCAGACAAATCTGACGCACGTGGTTGAGGCATCTCAGAGAAACGCTGTTTAGTCATACCGTGACACGCTAATTCACTGAAGGTGTGTTGTAGTTAAGGGATGTTCTAATATTTATTTTCTACTACAGTGCTTTCTAAAATGTGGTCCCTGGACCAGTAGCAGAGGCATCACCTGGGAACTTCTTAGAAATGCAAGTTCTAGTCCTATTCTACACATATGGAATCAGAAACTCTGAAGGTGGGGACCCAAAAGTATTTTAACCAGCCCTCCAGGTGATTCTGATGCATTCTTAAATGTGAGAACCACGGGTCTCCTCAAAACATCCCAACCTCCTTGATAGCTGTTTGATGTAGCTTCTTCTTGTTCTTAGAATTTTCCCTCAAACTCCTAACATATGTCTTTAGGGAGGAACCATGTCTCACGTCTATAAATCAATATAAGGGAAAGCGCATGGGATTTAAAATTATAAGACCTGGATGGGAATCCCAGCTCTGTCAATTGCTATGAATAAAACCATGCATAAATATTTCCACCCGCTGAGCATATTTCCTCATTAAAAATTAGGAAGAGAACATTTATTCAGGACACAGAGTCCAGACTTTTGCTTGAAGCTTTCTCTCATTTGAGCACCATGCACAACTGCAGCTGGCATTACTTCCAACCGATGGATGAGAAAATAGACACGGAAGACTCAGAAGAGTGAACTGAGCTGCCTACCTTGATCCACTGGACACAAACCCTTTGACAGTGTTGCCTTATCTACAAATGTGGATAAGGACTCCATGAGTTTGATGTAAGGATTAAATAAGGCAACAGAGTTTAAAAGAATTTGTAAACGGTGAACATTATGTTTGTATGTATTATCTTAGTGGCTTGGTGGGTTAAGTGGAATCAGCACACTCAGACCTGAAGCTGAGGGAAATCAACAGCTAATAAAAGACAAGTTTTGTTTTAAAGCAGAAACCATAAAACATCATAAAACAGATGGTTTAAAATATAAGAACAGTTAACTTTTACAGTATAAAAAGTATAATTCTAAAAAAACAAAACCCAAAAACTTTAGTTCCACAAAACAAAAAAGAACAAGTAGAAGCATTATGTAGATAGAAAAATGTATATATCTTTTCACGAAAAGAAAAGCAAACATTTATAAACTAGAGAGAAGGGGCAGGTTCTTAAGTGTAGCTGAACCACTGCTTAGCACAAGTCAACAGACCTCAGATTAAAGCCTCTTCTCACTGCCTTAGGAAGCGGTTATTTACATAAGGAGTGAGACTCCCTCAGCTAATTTTTGTTTTCTTTTCACCCTTTCAGAGATTCTAATCAATGGAAAGACCACAGAAATCAAAATAAGAAAGTAAATTCTCTAGATTTTGGTGACAGGAATGGGAGCATTACTCTGGCCAATGCAATGAAGAAAAGCTACCCACGAAGTTCTTGAAACAACATAAAATTAAATTTCAATCACCGTTAAAACTACACTACAGCAAACAAACAAAAATAAGATTAAAATAATAAGGTGTTCATATTGGTTGAAAACAACACTGAGAAAGTGTTTTTGGTTTTGTTGCTATAGACGTTTGGCCAAAACAAAGCTCACCGGAATAGTAGTTAACCTGACCCTGTGGAATCAGTTTCCCTATGGAAACTGAAGTGGATATTTAAGGTGACTGATGGAAAGCAATTAAAAAACCCTGCTCTAACCAAAGTACTCCTGGCAGTTTTAAATACAGACAGATGGATGGATGGATGGATGGAGAGACAGATGAAAGATAAGAATATTGATTTTAAAAGTGCCATCCATTACTCTAGAACCGCAAGTCTTCTCGAGGCCTGAAGTCTGTGAAAAACGCTTCTCTGCAACAGAAAACTAGGAAAGGGCTTCTAAGGATGCTCCGCGCAGGCGCGTGGACGCGATGTCACCGCCCGAGTCCCCGATGACCAGGCTCCTCTGCCCCGGGGACCAAGGCTCACCCAGCGTTAGAGGGAAGGACCTGGCTTTATCTCCAGGCCTCAGGTCCGCTGCTGCTCGTTCCGAGGCCCCTCCCAGAGCGCGGCGGGGAGACCGCGGAGGGCCCACTCCCCTCCTACCTGCAGCACGAAGGCGCTCGGCCAGACGGTGAAGCCGCACTCGGCGGCCGGGCCACGGGACAGCCTCACGGTGGTCGCCTCCTCGTTGGGGTTGTCCAGGGCCAGGGGCAGCGTCCGCGAGGCTCCCAGGCGCACGTCGCCGAAGCAGAGGAAGGGCGACCTGCAGAAGTGGCTGAGGGACAGGACCGGCGGGGAGGCCGCCTCCTCCTCGGCCCAGGAGCCCCGCGGCCTCGGTTCCGGGGGGCTCCGTTCCCAGCGGTCGCGCCCCCGACGCCTGGTCGCCATGGCGGCCTCTGGGCCGAACGGGCTGCTCCGAGCCGCCGTGCAGGAACGCCCACCGTGGCCTCTCGGGAAGCTGGCGGAATTGGAGCGAATTCGCCCCCCTTCTCGTGCGATCGCCGGGACCTGGTAAATAAGCCGGACACACAGACTCGCAAACTGGAAACAGGAGCAAACAGCGCAGGTTCTTTGCTCTGTTTAAACTTCCCGCCGCCACCAATGGGGGAGCCCGGACCCGCCCACCTCCCCGCGGGGCCAATCATCGGGCAGCAGTCCCGGCCAATGAGAAGAGGGCGCCTTATTTAAACGTGATGACGGCAGCGCCTGGCTCTGCGCGCGGAGGCGACAGTGGCTTCGAGGTCTCTGTGGCCCCTGAGGCCCGGGGCTCAGACTCGGAATTCGCCTTTCGGTTTTGTGAACAGGCTGCTTGAAAGAAAGAGAGTCACAGCACTTCCACCGTAAATGCAGCAGTCATTGCCTTGCTGGGACAGTGATTTCCCTCCCCCAGTATACCCGCGCAGGGTCACAACCCTGAGCTCCCCGCAGAGGCTTCCTGGGCCCAAATGGGAGAAAATGAGGAAAATTAAATGTATAGTTAGTGTGAACGTGCTGATGTCAGTGCCTGGCCCCAGCAGGGGCTCAGTGATACAGGGAGCAAAACTAGGTAAACAAACAAAACCTGAGATTCCCAGAAATTCATAAGTGATGGTCTTGACTGGCATTGCCCTTGACAAATAACTTCTCGGTTTTCATTTTAATTGTAGACATCTGATAATAATGGTTATCGCTTACATGTTACTCTTTGCCAGGCATTGTTTTAAGCCCTGCTCATCTCAACCTTCACTTCAACCCTGTGAGGGAGGTGCCATGATTCGTGCTTCACAGATGAGCGAGGCCGGCGTCCAGCCAGCCAGGAAGTGGCAAAGCCAGGAGACGGACACAGGCAGCTCGGCTGGTCTTGCTGTCACCCCTGCACCTACTGCCTCTAAAGACAGGAGGAGACTTTAAAAAATAACGTGTGGATGTGTGTACGAGTGCACGAAATATATCAGGAGGAGACTTTAAAAAATAAATTGTGGATGTGTGTACGCGTGCACGAAATACATCAAAAGAAAACTCCCTGGGTGGAAAACCAAAATGAGGAAGGTGGGATCTGAAATTATATATTCACTGACACCCATTTTGACCTGATGTTGAACCCGGTTATCTTAACGATACTGAATCACAAGTGTTCATGGAGGTTTCTTAAAATCCTAATTTAGGATTGATGCACAATGAGACCACTACTCCATAATTTTTTAGCAAAATGTTAATGTGAACGACAATAACCTTCATATACACTTAATTTATATTTATTATTTCATACTGTGAATGTTGTTCATCAAATTAACATTACAAATATAAGCCCTTAAGCTTAAGTCACTGAAATGTTTGTTTCAACCCTTTTTAACATGATAGTAACACATCTTGTTTATCTATGCTCTCCCCTCACAGCTTCTCTTCATAAAGCAAAGCTGTTGACGCACAATTTTAGAAAATCCAGAATGAACTGTATGGATTATTTTTTATTTGCCCTCCACTTCCATCCTCCACCCTTTTCCAGCCTGCTCTTTGCTGTGGGATGCTGGCCTGTGTTCTGTATTTGTTACATCCATAGTTTTTTTACTCTGTAGCTTCTGTTTTATTCAAAGAGAGAGGTAAGGGTACTTCCCCCATTCCTGCCCCCCTTGGGCTGGCTCCATCTCAACATTAAAATCACAAGTAGCTGGAGAGGTGCCCTCTCCTCATGGGTCTCTGGGGATCTGGGTGTGGGGATACCATGGTGTTACTAGTCCCAGGATATGGCACTATTGCTTGTTTCCCTGCATCCCTGTCACATCTTTGCAAATGGTCCCTTTATTAAACTTCCTTGAATTCCACTAAATTGGAGAGGGCCAACTATTTCCTTAGTGTCCCTGGCTGATGCAATAGTGGCCTTAGGAAATTGCCTCTTAAGATCGAATTCTGAATTGAGTTGCTCCTATCTGAGGAGCACAGGGATAAACTCCTGCTAGCGAGAAACATCATGATAATCCACGGGATGCGGTAGCATCCTGAGTCCTCAAATCATCTATCTGTGGCGGCAGCATGAGATGAAGTGCATACGAAGGGCAATTTATTCAAAGATCAGGTGGCCGGGGCACACAGTGGCTATGCCAACACTTTATAAATGATTATAAAGCTTAGAGTGTCACCTGGTTTCACCTGACCACCCTGGAGAGCATACATAGGGAAAAAGAAAATGAAACTCTGTTGAACATCCAAGGGTACCACTAAGAACATATCTTGAGAACAAGAATGTGTGGACGGAAGGCCTGAAGAAGCCCCTCACTTCCTGTGGTCTCAGGGAACACATGGCCGAGGACTAATCCCGAGGCTGCTGGTAAATGTGGCAGCACTGATGAAATGCTCGACCCTACCAGCCCTCCTAGCTAAGGGGAGGGAGGGGGACCCTGGGAAGGAGTACGGTATTTGGGCAAAATTTTAAAGGCTGAGAGCTTGTATTTCTCCCTATTCCCACAAACCTCCCTCACCAGCAGAGGCAGCCCCTCCACCGGTCCTTTATATTGATGACATTTGCTAATTAAATCTGATGAGCAAGAAACAGCTGTCAGGAGCTGGGAGGGTCTGAGACTTACCCCGCTGAAGCTTTACTGGAACACAGAGACACCCATTCCTTTACATGTTATCTATGGCCGCTTTCACACTACAAAGGTGGAGTCGAATAGTTCCAGGAGAAATCATATTGCCTGCAAAGCCTGTACTACTTAGTATCTGGCCCTTTACAAAGAAGTTTGCTGACCTGGGATCTAATCCAAGGAACCAAACAACTGGATGTGACAAGCAACATTCCATTATCAAGTCAAAGTGGTGAACACCAGCCCAGGGCTGAGCAGGCCCCAAGTTCACAAGCTGCACAGACGACACGGGTCCTGTAATATCTCCTCCTCCTACACTGTCTCTCTCAGGCTGTACCTCGGGGAAATCGGGGATCTCCTTGACCATTTCATAAAGGAAGACAAAGCCTGGTTTATGGACGGATGTGTATGGTAGGCCAGATGTGAGCAGAGCTGCGCTATAGCCTCCCCTCAGGGTAGATGAGAACACTCAGGGAGCAGAAGTTTGGATGGTACATCTAGTGCACTTCAAAGGGGAGAAGACACATCTCTGCTCTCTGCTGACTCAAGGGCACAGTCAACAGGTTGGGCAGCGGGTCAAGGGTTTGGAAAAAGCAAAATGAAAACTTGGTGACAAGTTAAGTCTGGGGAGGAGAGGTTTGTAAAAGGACATCTCAAAATAGGGACAGGGGGACTTCCCTGGTGGCGCAAGGGTTAGAAATCCGCCTGCCATTGCAGGGGACATGGGTTTGAGCCCTAGTCGGGGAAGATCCCACATGCTGCGGAGCAACTAAATCCGTGCGCCACAACTGCTGAGCCTGTGCTCTGGAGCCCGTGAGCCACAAGTACTGAGCCCATGTGTCACAACTACTGAAGCCTGCATGCCTAGAGCCCATGCTATGCAACAAGAGAAGCCACCGCAGTAAGAAGCCCGTGCACCACAACAAAGACCCAACGCAGCCAAAAATTAATTAATTTAAAAGAAAAATAGGGACAGGAAATTAAGAAATTTGTGTCCCTAGTAAATGCCATCAGAGAATATCCAAGGTAAAGGAAGAGCTCAAAAATCAGGCAAACAAGACAACCTGTCCTGCTTAGGTGTTAGAACCTCTTTCCTCAGAGACCCCATTCCTCCTTGGTGAACCCATGTATACAATGGCCATAGCCGCAGATATGGGGGCTATGAAAGAGCTTAAACAGTCTCCGTCCTTCCAAGGCTGATTGGATATGCCACCGCTGAGAGCCTGACCTGTGAACAGAGGCCAAGCAGAACCCCCAGTGTGACTCCACTCCCCAGGGACCAACCAGTTACCTGTGGCATGTCGGTTACATTAAACCCTTTCTACCACAGAAGAGGTGGTATTTTCCTCTCTGGAGTAGATGCATTTTCTGAGTATAGATTGCTGTACCTGCCCCCACTATCCATGCACAGACATACAGAATGCTTTCTCTAGAACCAATGAATCTGTGGAGGTTTTCAAAATGTGTCTAAAAATTCTTGGTCACTTCTCCCTTCAAGAGGGGAATCTTAATTTGTGTCCCTTGAGTGGTGTGGACTTAGGGACTCACAGTGGCAGATGTGATGTGCTATCACTTCCTAGATTAGGTTATAAAAGACTGCAACTTAAATCCTGCCTGTGTTCTCTTTCATTTTTTCAGCTGGGGGCAGCCAGCTGTGTATCTATCACCAGGCAGCCCTGTAGAGAGAGGCTGTGTTGGGAGGAACTATGGCCAGAAGTGGGTTTGGAGGTGAAGTCTGCTCCAGGATGGCCTCTAGAGACTGCAGGTCCCATGAAGTTTGACTTCAACCTCTGGCCCTGAGCCAGAGCCACCTAGCTCAGCCAGTCGATTCCTGACCCATAGGACCTGTGAGATAATGTCTGTTGTTTCAAGCCACTACATTTGGTCTAATGTGTTACACAGCAATAGAGAATTAGGTGTCCCACACAACACCGCCTCCAGTGGGAAGGCTTGGAATTCACTAGTCTTCTACCAGCTGCCTGTGGGCTCAGTTATGGTGCCAGATGCAGATGACAGCTGGCCAGGTCGGGTGTGTCCTGTCACTCAGCTCTTGCCTTAGACCAGCAGTGGTCCCTCCTGTGGCCAGAGTGTACAGTTCTGGGAATGAGAGGTAGTGGCGAGAGTGTCCCCTCTCACTGTCGCAGGCAACAGCCCTTTCATGGGATTTTCTACACTTCAGACTCCTTGGGGAAAAACAGCACATGACTACTTCAAGCATAATAGTCCACTATTAATATTTAAACATATTAATTAGCCACTTAAAAACCATTAAATAATGATTTATACATTTAACATATAAAATATTTCATAATGATACCTAGCTTATGAAAAATAAAGAAAATTTTAATAACTGTGCCCCAAGACACTGGTTTTCTATGTGTTCATGATCTTTTTATTCAATTTTTCAGGAGGCAGGCAGAGCACTGCATTGTCATGCTGTGAAAATGTGTTCAATAAAACCTAGATATGCTTTATTAGGACCAAAGAACTTTATTTTAAATATCAAAACAACACAAAGAACTAGTTCAATATACAATACACTTCCTAGTCTTCACAGAGAACTGAATTTTTCTATAAAGACATTGGTACTCAGGATACACGAGACAGTCAAAATATCTATAAAACTCACAAGATACTTTACACACAGTTGACAAAATAATGAATCTTGATATTTTAGATTTTTCTTTGCAATCGTTTTTTAAAAGAGTTCTCATGATTAAAAAGAAAACTTAGGATTGGAGACTGAAAACTAGGTTCATAGGCATTTCCACTTTAGTGTACATCATAAATCCCGTAATCAGAACACTTCCTACACAACACGGAGCAGCCAAGTGCCCACCTCTGTGCTCATGTTTTGGCAGCCGCACGCATCGGTTGTAAAACAGTTTTGTCCACAGGGATAAGAAAAGTCCGATTGTTACAAGGAATAAAAATTTTGTAATTACAAAGCAGGAATACCAAGCAACGAGGCGAAATAACAATGAGAAGTGTGCATGCTCTTCTTTCAAGAAATGTTTTAAAATCGCCAGCAGTAATGCAAGCACCGAAATTACTTCTTTACCTAAGAATTTGGAAAAAAGCAGAACAAAAGACGTATATCCATCTTTGTATAACCTCTAGTCTCTGAATATAATTCTTATTTTCTCTCTATATAAATGGCTACAGAGGCTAAATTTAAATTGGGGATTTTTCAACACAGACTCAAGATCAATGCACAGCAAGTTGAAAAGTGAAGAGTAAACACAGTACAGACGCTCTCTCTACCAGACCTTTCCCTCATCCTCCACATGACCTAATGCTGTAACTTCTACCTTATTAAGGCCACTTCCAAAGAGGAAGCTCAGAAAACATGCAACTATTGCAGGAAAAAAGTACCTTGAAGTAGAAATAATTTTAGAGGAAATAAGGGAACGATCCCCCCTTCCTAAACCACTACAGACTTTACTGAGAGGAATGTGCAAAAGAAAGGGGGGGACCTAAAAAGAACTGTCTATGGTTCCTAGAAATTATCAAAAAATTATTCTCACATTATCCATTATTCAATCTAATAGTAACATTTACTGTAACACTATTAAAAGTTTTAGAAATGCTACTTTTGTTTCTTATTAAAAAATACATTTCGAGTCATTTTAAATTTGGCAATGAATCTTAGAATAATCCAACATGACTTTAAAAGTCCCAATTTTTCCTGAGTTCATCAACTCAATTTGTTTGTTGGTTGGGATCTTGCTGCTTTTTATGAGACCCATCTCAAACCATCACCTCTGGCTCAGTTTTAGGCAAACTGAAAAAAGAAGTGGTTCAGTGTAGAGCTGGGTGGTTTGGTAACTGATTATTAACAAGAAAAGGTGGGGGATGGGAGGAGGAGAGGCAGACACACTGCTCTTTTTACTTTATTTGTCAGATTCCTCTAATGAGCATCTAGAGACAGGCTCAGGAGTGGCTTCACAGTAACTAGAAAGGCCACAGTAGTAGAGATTAAAAAAAAAAAAAATCACACTAGTACTTGGTGCCAATTTTCCTACAAAAACATAAAGCAACCTAAAAACAACTGTTGCCTGACCAGCAGGCAACACACACATAAGACCCATAACAACAACAAAACCACAATCATTTTTTAACCAAAACAATCTAGCCAGCAGAGTCAACTCCAAGCAAGTATAGCGCACTGAAAAGGCACAAAGCATTCAATCCAGAGAAGACTGGGCATATATAAAAGGACACTGTCAAAGAGCTGATGCTCCCCGTCTGACTTTCCACCAATGATACAGCAGAGTGATCTGCTAGGAAGAGAACGCAAACAAACTTACACACACACACCAGTTAATGGTGTTTTTAATTCGTTTGCAATTATAGAGTGAAAAGCAATGAATGACATTTAAATACTTGTTAGCCCTTAACTAATAGCTTATAGTCACTCCTCAAAGATGTTTTGACAATTTTAAGGTTGACAGAAAATTATTTATGTACCTACTTCATGATCTACCATCACTTTAAAGAAAGTCACTTAATAAAGCACCAGTTTAAAACCCTATTTTTGCTACTCCTCTTCAACAGATGACTAAGTTACTTACTTAAAAGTATGCAAAGATCACTGCCTTCACAGTCGTTGGTGAAATCTTGCTGGCATGAAGAACAAACCCTAATCTTAAATAGCATTTTAGGCTGCAAAAAATAGGTGGGGTTTCTTACAAAAAAATCTTCAGCTTGTCTTAAAAAAAATTCTAAGGCAAAATTAATTAATAGTGTAGTGTAAAAAGTAAGCTTATTTTTAGCATTTAATAGTGTCCACTTAAAAGATAACATTCAATTAATTAAACTGAGGAAAACTGAGTATTTTTATTTGTAACTGGTTTGTCAGTATGACTATTCCCAGAGTATTTTCTTCTGTTCTCATTTTTATACATATAAACACAAACATTTAATCTTAGTATTCAAACGATTTTTTAAAAAAATCCATAATCCTAGGACTTCAACTGTGCTTCTTTGGACACATATTTATTCAAACAACAAAGAATTTAAATTCTTTTAAACTATTTTAATACCTACTAAAAATCTTTGGTACATTTAAGTAAAAATGGATTAGGTTAACAAATTCCTACATTTGATAAATTATTCAATTTACATAATAAGTGCTAACTGCTATCAACTACAAAATTAATTTAAAACAATAAATTATGCTCATAAAATAAAAAATTCTGCATGAGGCTAAACTTAGTTGCAAGATTCAAAATTTTAAGTATAAAATTTACAGAATTAATGGGTTTTAGAGTTAATGGAGCATTTGTTCAAAATGCTCCAAATCACAATGTGACAAAAGGTTAACTGAAAAGAGCAGGCCTCATTTCATATTTTTTTGTGCCAACTTCAAAAACTTATATACATTCAGTTTGCTCAAATCCATGAGGTTTTCACAATTGTAAAATTTCGTATATTCTAATTTGGAAATTAGAGGCAGATTTGTTTGTCTGTTCACCCGCTGAGGTTATTTCTTCATAAGAATTATACTACCTACCTCCCAGACTGTTTTCAAGATTACATGAGAAAACGCAGTGCCCGGCACCTTGTAAGCATTCATTAATGCTCCATTTCTTTCCCTATTAGTAGCTCTGCCACTTATTAATGATGTAGGCTTAACCTCAGATTCTTTATCTCTAACATGGGAATACAGTATGTCATTTCTATTTCAGAGCTGGTTATGAGGTTTAAATGAGATAACTGTGAAAGCATTGTATAAAACAGTAAACTATTCAAGTTTGTTATCTACAATAATAACTAAATATAATTATGTTTCACTTTATATAAGAGATGTATTCCAGAAAAGTTCTATACTGTAAACCAATTCCTACAATCAAATCATATATTTAAAGCATTAGGAGATTATTATTAAAAGAACCCTAAAGTCAATACCTTCAAAAAGCAAGGTATTCTTTTGAATGTTGAAAATGCAACACCGCAACACCCTCTTTTTCTGCTACCAAACATATAATATACCACACACATATACATATATACCATTTGCCTTTCTGTAAGTCCAAACTGTTCTACATTGGTTTATATGCAAGGCAGGGTACACTTTTAGATATGATTTCTTTTCATCATACTAAGTTTTTTAGTTAAGTCTTGCAGGTCTTTATGATAAAAATCATAAAGATATGTATTTTTTAAAGTCATTTTGAAAGACAGAATAATAGTACCTCATATAGTCAAGTTCTATCATGTAAGTACTCCAGACATAACATTTCCACACGAAAGTAAGAATGCTTTATAAAGAATTAATACATAAGTAGTATCTATCGGTCCTAGGATAATTATAACCAAACTTTAATAAATGAGGCAAAACTCAGGTTGGTTTTATTACTTATATGCGCTACTTTGGTTAACTGCCCTAATTCTCAACTTTTTTTTTCTTGTGTTTTATTTCCATTAGTGTGGTGAGTATTCCTGTAAAGTACCTTCATTTCTTAAGTGCTTCAGGAAACAAGTTTCCACATTATTAAGTGGTTAAATTTTATTCACTAAAACTTCATTATTTTATTTGTGATTTTTTTCACAAGGGCTGGGCCAGACTTTACACAAAAAAAGTGCTTAAAGCAATTAGGAGTGTAAACAAAACTGAAGTAGAAAACTCTTAAAATTGCTATTTTCCAGTAGTTTACATACAAATGACATGCTAATAATAAATCAACTCTGCCTATTCTCTAACCCTTTAAGCAGCTCTACTAGGAAACATCCTAGTTTAAGTTTAAACTGACGTGAAAATATGGAAAGTGCACATCTTTAAAGGTTATTTTACAATTCTGACTGACTTTTTCCTCATTTAATTTTAATCAGTGAGGCTTTGCTCCAACTGCTATTTACTTTTACCAAGTCCTCAACTTTTGTCTCATACAAAAATAAAAATCAAGGATAATTACAGACATTAGGCTTATTGTAAAGCAAAAATAAAGATCTAGATTACATGTAAATCTGTATACAAATAATGGTTCCCTTTAATTAAAAAACATTAAGTTCAATTAGACACAAATTTTATGTTTGTTTGGCACCTTTTCTAACAATCATATATGAAATCTGTAGGTTCTATTTCCCAGAGTTTCAGTTAGCAAAGGTAAATGAGACCAAAAGTAGCTTGTTAAATTTTCACTAATTAGTTATAACTGCCCTTCCCATAGTAAGATGAAGATATATGTTGTGATATATTATTGTTTCTGAAATAAATGGCAAAATACATAAGGTGAACTTACCTTGAAAAATATCAGTTAAAACTGTCATATTTTGCTTTTAACACATTTTCAACTTGTGTAATTTAATGCCTAGACCTGTATTTGCATTTCTTATTCACAATAATTGAAGCATAGGCAAAAACCAACCATCTGGGTAATTATTTCAATTCTACATTTCCTTCAATGAGCTAATCCTGCATTAGTTAGCTTTCTGGCTTTGAGTTTGTCAAAAGACCAAAGGATAGTCATAAACTGAAATTATGGCCGGATGAAAAAAGAACACCCAACTATCCAAGACTTTCTTATAAATTCAAATTCCTGATTTCAGTTTTTAAAAATCTGGAAGAAATAATCATGACACTTAAGTTAGGATAAGGAACAGTTGCAATTATCAGTTCTATATACTCTTGTATTCTTTCTTAAAAGCTACATTATCCTTAACACTTGTTTGGAAGATGGGGAAGGGAGAAATGAGGAATGAGACTAAAGAAGAATAAAAATTTCCATTGATGACTAAAAACAAATACCCTCATAATGTTAACAGCTAATAGTTTTGAAAAGTTAAAGAAACCATTAAAAATTAGCATTAGCCTTTAAAAAAATCATAAAAATGTCCATTTCAAATATTATACCTCAAAATATGTCCAAATATTCATATGTTCAGTAAACAGAGATACATATTTTTCTTGATTTGAAATGGTTCTGAGGACTTGAGAAACTAGAGAAAATGAAAAAATAGCAGCCCCACTAAGTTAAAAGCTGTCAGCTCTAGGCTACCAGTAACACGTAACCACAGAAAAAGTCTGTGGAATGCTTAGATTTACTCATGAATGATGCTCACGATTAGAAATATTTTGTACAGCAGTGGCATTATCAAGGCCCAATAACGTTCCAAGATAAGACTGTTCTCTAGGATCTAGCATTTGTTCAGGTCGGACTGGATGAACTATATTTGCAGGCTGAGGAGTAAGAGTGTATTTCTCCAGGAAAGCTAAGTCAGCTGCTCGTGGGTAATCAGTGGATGGCTGCTGTGGCGACAAGATCTCGTGAGAAGGTGGAGGGAGAGTAGTGGTGTGACGCACCAGGTCACTCTGAGTGTCAGGCATCTGGACTGGAACCAGCGTTACAGGGACACACACTTCAGCAGACACACTCTGCAACATAGTCTTGGCTTCTGACGGGTAAACTTTGGGCTGGTCCATATATTGTTTTGTTTCTGTTTGAAAGATTTTATCATCGGACGAGTACTCTACTGGCAAGGATACAAGCTTCTCCTCAGAAGCACTGAGAGGATCGTCAGGTGACTTTATGCCATGAACGTGGTCAATGTGGTATTTCAGCTTGTCTTTCCGCTTAAATGTTGCATTACAGTGCTGACAGTTGAAAGGCCGGGCATCAGAATGAATGACCAAGTGTTTTGTTAAAGTTTTCTTAATTCTAAAAGATTGATTGCAAATTTGACACTTGTATGGTTTTTCACCTGCATGAACACAAATGAAATTAACTGTAAAACGCAGTCACTTGGTAAGACAATGATTTTAATTAAGTAGCAAATTTTCCATGGGAATTCTTACACGAAGTTAATAAAAGCAGTAATGCATGCTATCACAAAGTGGAGACAGTATAGTAACTGGTAAAGAGAATGAACTCAAACATCCAAAAGATCTTAGTTTGAATTCTAGCTACACCATTTACCAGGCAAACCTGGAGCAAGCTCCCCAACTTCTAAGCACAGTTTCCTCACCTGTTATAGGGAATAATAACAGTACCTACCTCACAGACTTGGTGAAAGGACTGAATGAGAAAATGAAATAATAGTGCTTAGCATTACACTGGCACGTGGTAAGTACTTGATAAACCTAGGCTGCTTGCTTGCTATTATTCCCACTATAGCCCCTAAAAGAGTTGTAAACTAGAGCATTTGATTTCCTCCCACCCAAGAAGGATAAAAGCTAAAACAGCAACTCGATTAACCTGGTTCTTTGGATCTGAATGAGAAGTAGTAACACCAATGTCTAGCCTGATGTTAGAATAAGGAGAGTTGATGAGGATCAAGAATAAGGAAGCTTGGGCTTCCCTGGTGGCGCAGTGGTTGAGAGTCCACCTGCCGATGCAGGGGACACGGGTTCGTGCCCCGGTCCGGGAAGATCCCACATGCTGCGGAGCAGCTGGGCCCGTGAGCCATGGCCGCTGAGCCTGCGCGTCCAGAGCCTGTGCTCCGCAACAGGAGAGGCCACAACAGTGAGAGGCCCGCATACCGCAAAAAAAAAAAAAAAAAAAAAAAGAATAAGGAAGCTTGGCCAGTTTTCAATTCTTCCTGAGTCAGGTTCTCACACAGCAGTTTTTGGTTTTTGTTTTTTTCCCATGAAACATAAATTCCTACAGTAGCCAGGGTGGTTGGCTAATCCCCGAAAGTTATCATTTTGTTACCTTACATGGTGAAACGGTCTCTGCAGATATGATTAAGGTTAAAGACCCTGAAGTGGGGAGATTAACCAGGTAGGCCCAATGTAATCACGTGGGTCTTTAAAAGCAGTGATAACTGAAGATGAAAAGGTCAGAGAGCTGTGACAAGAGAACTCAATCCCGAACTGCTCGTTCTGAAAATGGAAGGAGGAGGCTAGGACCCACGGAATGTGGCAGCCTCTAGAAGCTGAGAAAGCTCTCAGCTTACAACCAGTTAAAAAACTAGAACCTGGGCTCTGGTCTTGCAACTCAAAGAATCGATTCTACCAATAACCCAAATGAGCAGGAAACAGATTCTCCTCTAGAGCCTCCAGAAAGAAATGAAGCCCTACCAACACCGAGGTTTTAGCTTGGGTCACACTTCTCACCTACAGATTTGTTACATCATAAACTTGTATTGTAAGCCATTTGCAAGAGAGGGGTACATAAGACAAAGTGATCAGTCTAACATACATATAATTGGAGTCCCAGAAAGAAAATAAGAGTATAGGTCAAAAACAGTATTTGAAAGAAAAATTGACTGAGAATCTTCCTAAATGAAAGACAAGTCATAGATGCAATAAGTTCTACACATCTTACAAAATACAAAAAGAAAGAAAAAAAAAAAACAACCCCCAAAACACATCTGGGCACACTATAATAAAACTACTGAAAATCAAAGACAGAAAAATCTTAAAAAGCAGTGAATTAAAGAGAGATTTCTTTTAAATGAGCAACAATAAGACTGCCAGTATGTTTTTCAACAAACACTAGAGAAGGTCAAAGAGGAAAAAAATGACACATTTAAAATATTGAAAGAAAAATAACTGCTAATGTAAATTCTATAGTCAGCCAAATAGTCTCCATAAAGTAAAATAACATTTTCAGACAATCAAAACCTAAGAGAATTTGGTGCCAGCAGATATGCACAAAAGGGAATCCTACATGAAGAAGGAAAATGGTCATGAAGGAAGGAGTGGAGAGTAAAGGGTAAATATGGTTAAAAATAAATGAGTTATTTAAAGCAAACAAACAAAATAATAATGTTTTACATGGTTTAAAGTATATGTAAAATTAAAATACATATAACACGTAAAGGCTGAGAGAGATGAGGTGTCGTAAGGTCTTCGAATTGTCTAGAAAAGAGATCAAGAACTAATTTAAGATAGACTCTAATAATTTAAGAAGAACACATGTTGTGATCTTCAAGGTGACCACTAAAAGAATACTGAAAGAACATACAATTAACAAGTAAACTGAGGGAAAATGGGTTATAAAAATACTTCATAATTACAAGGAAATGAAGACAAGAAAAAGAAAGCATCAAGAAACAGACGGGACAAATAGCATGATGACAGATTTGAACCCAAATAAATGAGAAATCATGTGACATTTAAATGAACTAAACATCCTGATTAAAAGAGGTTACCATAATAAAATAATACTCCAAAGACACACATCTTAAATACAGGCCCATATAAGGACTGAAAGTAAAAAGAAAAAAATACCACATAAATATTATCCAAAAGAGAGCTGGTCCTTTATACCAGCATAAAAAGGGACATTTTACAATGATATAAAGGACCATCAACAGTAAGATATAACCATCTGTACATAGTTAATAACACAGCCTCAAAATATATAAGGCAAAAAACTGAAGAACTCAAAATGAAAAATAGATAATTTATAATCAACAGTTAGGTTAGAGATTTTAACATATAGCTCTCAGTAACTTATAGAATAAGTAGACAAAAATATCATATTAGAATGCAGAATATTTGAATAAAATACATTCTCTGACAAAAGTGGAATTAAGCTAGACATTAGTAACATAAAAATACTTAGAAATCCCCAAATATTTAGGAATTGGGCAATACAGTACAATTTAAAATAAAGCACAAATGAGAGAATAAATCAGAAGACATTAAAAACTATTTTTAACTGAATTCTAATGAAAACATAAAATATAAAATGAGTTGTGAACTGTAACTAAAGCAGTATTTAAAGTGTTTAGAACTTTAAAATATGTATAATAAAAAATAAGAAATGCCAAATTTAATGAAGTTAGGCATCTATATAAAGAAGATAGGGAAAGACAGAAATTAAATCCAAATAAAATAGAAAGAATAAAAAAGAGAAAAGCAGAAAAGAAATATACAACAAATATAAAAGAGAAAAAAAAATCAACAAAATCTAGTAGTTTTTTGAAAGATTAATAAAATCAACAAATTTCTAGAAAGAAAAAACAAATTACCAATAGGAATAAAATAAGGTTATCACTAAAGATCCTATAATCATTAAAAGATAAATAATACTCTGAATTTTGCCAATAGATTTTATATTTTAGATTAAATAAAATTCCTTAAAAATGAAACAAGAATTGAAAATCTGACAGCTCTGAAACTATTAAGGAATCTTTAATTGAAACCTTTCTCCAAAGAAAACAAGTTCAGTGGAATTTATCAGTGAATTCTTCCAAATAGTAATGAGGAAATAATGCCAATATTATATAAACTCCTCCAGTTAACTGAAAAAAGATGTATTATTTCCCAAATTATTTTTTGATGCCAGCATAGTCATAATAAAACCTGTTAGGGACATAACAAGGAAAAAAAATAGACAGTATGTCTCATGACCATAGACCAAAAAAAAAAAAAAAAAAAATCCCAAACAAAAATCAATGTATTTTATCACAATAATAAAGAACAAATATATAATCACCTCAATAAAAGCAGGGAAAAATCTGATAAAATTCAACACCTATTCATGACAAATACTCTAACTAAACTAGGAACAGATGATAATTTCTTTATCTGAAAAACAGTATCTACAAAAATCTATAAAAACCATACTCAGTAATGAAATATTGAAAGCTTTTCCCTGGAGACAAGTATTTCCACTATCAATATACCACTGATGATATGAACCAAAGCAATAAGGTAGAGAGAGAGAGAGAGAGAGAGAGAGAGAGAGAGAGAGATGCAAGGACTTAAAAAGGGAGAAATAAACTGTGATTATTCACAGATGGCCAGTTTGTATGCTTTAGAAAATCCAAAAGTAGCTAGAAGGTATTTGTGTTTGGAAATTTATAAGCTGTTTCTAAATTCAGATGAAAACATAGAGGAAAAAGAATAAGAAAGACAATGAAAAAGAACAAAGTTGGAGTATTTACACTACAAGATATCGAAAGCCACAGTACTTTATATGGTATAGTAATGGTGAAAGAATATACACATAGTCCAATGAACAGAAGAGAGTCCAGAAACAAACCACACATATATGATCACTTAACTTAAAACAAATAGGCCATTGAAATGCTCTGAGGCAAGGATGGTCTTTCCAATAAACGGTGCTAGGGCCACTAGATAACCACATGTCAAAAAAACAAAGAACTTTGACCTTACCTAATAATAAACACAAAAATAAGATAAAGTTCATAATCTAAATATGTAAGTCAAAATAAATCGTCAGAAGGCAAAAGAAAAAATATTAATGACCCTGGGGTAGGCAAAAGTTTCTTAAAGGGGATACAATAAACCTAACTAGAAAGAAGAAACCTGATACAAGATTTCTTTAAAATTTGGGACCTTCAGTCATTGAAAGATATCATTACTAGAGTGGAAAAGCCAGCCACAGACTAGAAGACACCTGTAATTTAGATATCCAACAATGAACTCATACCCAGAATATAGAAGGAATTCCCATAAATCAATTTGAAAAAGATGGACAATCCAATTTAAGAAAATCAGCAGAAGAATGAATCATGTGTTCCATAAAAGTGAATATCCAATGACCAATAAGTGTATGGAAAGGTGCTCAATATCATTACTCATCACAGATATGCAAATTAAATCCACTTTGAGACAGTGCAACATATCCAACAGAATGGCTAAAAAAAGAGACACTATCAAGTATTGGTGAAAATGTGGAGCAACTGGAATTCTCATACACTATACACTACTGGTAGGAGGTAAATTGTCACAATTACCTTGGAAAACTGGTTAGTAGTGTCTACCAAAGTAAAACATATGCATATCCTATAAGCCAGCAATCCCAGGGCTAGGCATGTACACAAGAGAAATGAATTCAGTGTGTATGAAAAATCATAGACAAGAATATTTAGAGCAGCTTTATTTATAATAGACCCAAGTAAACACAAACCAAGTATCTATCAAAGTAAAACGGATAAATAAATTTTGATATATTCATATGAAAATGAAACAAACTACTTTCATGGATGAATCTCATAGACATATGACTGAAAGAAACCAGACAAAAGAGCGCATACTGTATGATTCCATTTATATGAAGTTCAAACAGACAGACTAATTAATGGTGATATAAGTCAAAATAATGATTATTTTGCAAGGAGGTTACTGATTGGGAGGGGCCAGGGAGGGTGCTTCTGGAGTTCTGAATGTCCTACATCCTGATCTGAATGGTGGTTACATAGAAGCACTCATTTATAAAAATTCATTTGTGTACTTTATGTGTTATACTTCAATAAAAAACAGCTTAAAAATTCTGCCAAGTCTAAAATCAAGCCCTAAATTTATCAGCTTTATACCCATTTTAACTGAATGTATTACATCTCAACAAGACTACTGCTGAATAGACATAATTACTACTCTGAGGATTACACAAGCAAAGCACATAAGAGATGAGAATAAGACATTTGTAGAAAAAAATCTTATATCCATTTTCCAATGAATTTCTCTAATTGTGTGGTTTGAAAACATACATGAGTTTAGAGGGTAGTTGTAGGAAAACATGATAAATTCATTCCTTGAATAAATATTTATTAAGCACCTACTATTTACAAGTCCTGGGCTAGGCGCTGATCATATCTATTCATTTGAAGCACTTAAGGGTACTGACCTGGCCAAAACTAAAACCAATCACTTATTTGTACCTCTTCTAAAGAAGGAACAATGGAAGAGAAGAAGTCTGTAGGGACTCCGGCAAGGGTATTCCAAAAAACAAGAATCTAACAGTACAGACAATGCAGTAAGGGTACCTGCACTAGAGAAAAGGAATCTGGGGAACACAATTATTCTCATCACCAGAGAGGTGCACTGTTACAACAGGAAAGATGGCTCAGCATCCTTCACCATTTCCTCAGTAAATGATTCCATACAATTATTACCTAATTTTATTCTATAACTACATTTAGCAATTCTCCTTCTGATGAATAAATTTAGCAACTCTACTTCCTTGAAAAGAGAAAAGGACACCTTGGCCAGCACACATTAATATCTCATTCTCTAGAAGGTTAATAGTAAGCTGACACTCTGGTGATTCTACTTCCAGTGGTTATTGAAGAACTCCTTAGAATACTTATAACTATTAGTGCACAGATATAAAATTGAGTTTCTGGACCTGTAAATCTCAGGAGTGGACTTGGGAGCATAGCACCCAGTTCTTGGAACAGCTGCTCTGTGAAGTCCTGTCTGGGTAGCCTGCTGATCACTTTAGATCAAGAGGTGGCAAACTATAGCCTGAAAGCCAAATACAGTCTCTTGCCAGTTTTGGTACATAACATTTTCTTGGAATGTGGTCACATTCATTTATTTATACCCTTCTATGGCTGCTTTCATGTTACCACAGAAAGTTGAGTGGTTGAGACGGAGACTGTCTGGCCCACAAAAACTTAAATATTTACTATCCAGCCCTTTACCAAAAAAGTGGGCTGACCCCTGCTTCAAATGATTTCTCCCTCTCATTTCATAACAGCCATAAACTTTATCTTATTCTGTAACAGAGCTCATTTCCTTAATTTTCAATGGACAGAGGGACTTGCCCCTAATTTCAACTAACTTTGAGATATCCAGAATTGAGAATTCCACGGTCATTGGTCATCAACTAATTACTACAAATCAGTGTTTTCAAAAAACTTAATGCAGTTAGAAAGCCAGCTCTTATTAACTTTCTCCTCTAGATAATTCCTGTAGTTTTACAATTCTTAAATCATCAGTGGTTTCAAATTAACTTTTCGTAAGTTCACCAACTTTTTCAAATCATGAGTTTATTAGGCATATTACTTACAACTAGTGTGGAGACTAGCATTAATATAGTTTCCTCATTTTTTACATTTTTATATATTTATATACCCCCCAAATTATGACTTTCTCATTTTGAGAGAGGTGTAATTTTATTTTTAACAGCAGTACTATATCAGTAATAAATTCTTTACTGAAATTCTTTGCTATTGAAATTGCCCAAATCCAGTTATTTCCAATTTTGATATTTATGAAATCAATTATTTTTCCCTACCAGAACAGCAGCTTGACAAAATCCAAAGTAAATATAAAGCAAGGCAGCCATAAATGCATTAATGGGTTTCTTTCTTAAAAAGAAGGAAAGAAAGCTTTAAAAATTGTTAATTTACATGAGAAGTCAAACAAGAACTATGACAACATATATGAAAAAATCCAAAAATCTATGTTTCAATATATGGTAGCACTGCCAAGGGAAAAAAGGAAAGATTAAAAAAAAATAACTTCCGGAAACCAGCTGAAGCAAATCATTCTACTAAAACTACCTATAAATCACAACAAATCATTCTACTATAAATCACAACTGACTATGTAAAAAGGAAAGCTACCCAACAGTAACTTGGGGGCTTTCCTGGTGGCACAGTGGTTAAGAATCCACCTGCCAATGCAGGGGACACAGGTTCAAGCCCTGGTCTGGGAGGATCCCACATGCCACGGAGCAACTAAGACCGTGTACCACAACTACTGAGCCTGTACTCTAGAGCCTGCGAGCCACAACTGCTGAGCCCATGTGCCACAACTACTGAAGCATGCGCACCTAGAGCCCATGCTCTGCAACAAGAAAAGCCACGACGAGAAGCCTGTGCACTGCAACGAAGAGTAGCCCCTGCTTGCCGCAACTAGAGAAAGCCTTCACACAGCAACGAAGACCCAATGCAGCCAAAAATAAATAAATAAGTAAATATAAAACAGTAATTGGTAAACAGGACAATGAGGTCATATTTTAATTACTCTTTTAAAAGAGAAGAAAATAAAAGAAATGTCTTCAGAGCATCTCATAGATATAGAGGAACCAAAAACAACCAGAAAAGGGGACGATGAGAACTAAAAGTTGAATAAATTCCCTAAGGAAAAAAATTTTCCCAAATTCTACAAAATGATATTCAAAAGTATTGAAGCTTACATAATAATGGAATAGTAGATCAGAATATTGTCTGTTCATGACATCAATTCTAATAAGTAAAAATCTTACTGGGGGAAAAACAAAACAATTTCACCAAGAACAACAAAGTATAAATGTCCATATTTCACTTCTGAATAATTACACAAAAATATATACAAAATACCCATTAGGTTTTACCTGAATGTGTCCGAAAATGCATTTCCAGACTTGATTTGCCTTTAAAAATTTTCTTACAAACATCACACTGATGAAAGGTTGCTTTATATCTAAGAAAATAAAATGGTTTGAGCTTTTCAATATAATTTTAATAAATAACATAATGAAAATACGTTACAACTCATTTACAACTTCATATATAATTCTCACATTAGTAAAGCATAGAACTCCAAATGAACATGGAAATACTTTTTAAGTATCAACCTTATCTCTGATTCTTCCTTCTCCAGTTATATTCAACAAATAAATCTATAAAAGATGTCCTTAGATTTTCAACTTTAAACTGCTTAATTTTAAGCTTTAAATCAGCAAACTTTTGTATTATTATTTTCTGTTAAAAAATACCAAAGGAAAAATTGTAGGGACAGAAAAAAAAAAATCAATGAGAGGGGTAAAAGGGGGTTGACTACAAAGGTACAAAGGTGGACATTTCAGGGGTGATATAGATCTATTCTGTGTCTCAACTTACGGTAATGATTACATGACTGCATGCATTTGTCAAAACCTGCAGAACTACACACTAAAAAGAGTGAATTTCTCCGTATATAAATTGTACCTTAGTTAAAATAGATGCAAAAATGAAACTGCAGCAGTCTCAAAATCTGCATTCATCAAAAGGGGACACTTTTCCTCGGTAGGTACGCTTTATAACAAATAAATATTATAAACTTAAAATAAATTTTACACCTAAGTAAAAAAGAATGAGATACCAGTCTTTTATTTTTATTGTAGATTAATAGACATAAAAAGCTATAAATTACTCAGAAGTTAACTTAGAAGCAAAGTGTAGTGCCTAAGAGTATGTACTTGTGAGTTAAACAATCCTAAACTCAAAATTTAGTTGTTAGGATTAATATATTTGTAAAATGATTAGCATTTAAGTGATAGTTACTAGGAAAGCCATATCATCTCACCTTGGAAGCAATTCACTTCTAATGAGTACATGGAAAAACAAATCAAACACAGGCTACCATAATGTTCTAGAAGACAGCTGGCCTTAACATATCCACTGAGTGTTACTGGAATGTTTAGCATGTTGTTACTAATATTAAATAGCAATAGTATGCCTAGGGTTTCAAATGCCATTCTCACTTTTCAATTCATCCAACTCTACATTTACAAAGTAGCTACAGAGACACCAGGCAAGGCCCTGTCTTCTAGGAACTTACTTCTACTTGATGAAATGGACATTTAAAAAGATAATGTGGATTTAGTGAACTGGGAGTGTCATTGATAAACTTAGCAAAAGACTTGCAACCTGTATGCCTGGCTTATCTTATTCCATGTATATCCATGTTAAATACAGAGATACAAACAGGGTTCCCACGGGCACATAGAGAAAGCAGCAGTGGTAACTCAACTAGGGGCAGTTTTGACCCCCCTGGGACATGTGGCAATGCCTGAAGACATTTTTGGTTCTCACAACTAGGGGTAGGTAGGTGCTACTGGCCACTGCCATCTAGTGGGTGGAGGCCAGGGATGCTGATAAACATCCCACAATGCACAGGACGACCCCACAACAAAGAATGACCAGGCCCCAATGTCAGTAGTATTGTGGCTAAGAAATCTTGGTCTGTACTATGGACAGAGTGACATTTTAAACACGGATATGCTCAAAACACAAACTGTCTCACAGTGTATGTAGGAAAAAGATAAAATCTACAAGGACCTGCATGGGTCAGGCTCTATGTATATATCTCTCCATTCTCACACAGATGCTGAAGAGCAGAGATTTTCAGGGCAGGAGTGATACACAGTTCCACATGGAGCAGAGATGCCTAGTATGAAAGGGATTTAAACAGGTCTACTGGATTTGGCAATAAGAGACTCCTACTGATAGCAACTGGAGAGGGATAGTAAGGTCAGAGGTCACATCCCAACAGCTTACAACAGTGAACAGAAAGTGAAGGAGAGGATACTGAAGGAGTCACCATTTAAAAACATTCAGAAGAAGAGACATTTGAAAATGACTGGTTGGGGGGCGGGTGCTAGTCTTCATCACTCTCCACGTTCTCTCCTTGAATAATCTGCACATAAAGTGCTCACATGTAATTCTTTATACACAGCCCAGACTTCACTTCTGAGAGGTAGACTACTATCCACCTATCGGATTTTATGTTTCAGTGTGCACTGAGCATCTCAAAGTCAATATACACCAAACTCATCATCTCCCTATGTTATATTCTCTAACTCAGTGGCTGGTATCAATCAACCACTCACTTGGAAACAGGAATTCCTCGGAAAGAGGAATCACCTGTGACTGCTCCCATTCCCTCAATAAAGGCCTAAATATTGGTCAAATAAGTACCTTCCACTGTTCATTATTAAGGCTACTGCCTAGTTTAGGTCCTCACCATCTTTTTCCTAGATTATAACAGCCTTCTAACTGGTTGATCTACTTGCCTCCAGATTTATCCACCACTAATCCAGCTTCCATACATCAATAAGAGTGATGTACCTAAAATACAAATCCAATTATGTCATCCTCTTGTTTAAAATCTTCAATGGCTTTTTATCTCTTAGAAGTAAGTGTTGGTTCCACGAAATGATCGTAAGGCTCCATATTCTAGATCCACCCTTAGCAGCCCTTGCAGAGCATGGAGAATACAGATTCTGGTTCCACAAGTATCTAGGCCAGCAGATAGGTCACAGGCCCTGCTGGCGGGGAGAGGATCCCAAAGGTCTTTCATGGGGTCTACGAGATCAAAATTATTTTCAAAATCATACTTTAAACATGACTTGCTTTTCTCACGATGTTGACATTTACACTAAAGAGCAAAAGGAACAGTGGGTAAAAGTGGTGGTGCCTCAGCTCTAAACAAGGTAGTGATACCAAAATGTACTAATGGTCACTGTACATTTTCACCACGATGTACTCACAGAAAGAAAAACAACTGTGATAAAGCAGTAAAATTACTAACTTTATTAAAGTTCACCCTTTGCACTGTGGCCTTTCCGCTAACCTCGTGATGAGGTGGGAAGCATGAAGCTCTACTGCACGCTGGGTACTCTGTGTGCTCGAGGCGCCTGCGAGACCCGCTGTGAGCCCAGGGATCCCTCCCCTCACGGAGCACCATTCCACTTGAGGAAATGGAAGTCAGAGTACAGCTGGACTTGAGTAGGTGGCAGACATTTTCTTGAAAATTCAATGAAGTAAGCCTGTCACTTCAAGGGAAAAAACTGACAGTATTTGTTATCAGTGATAAAATTTGAGCTTTCAAGCTAATTAAGAATTTTGGAAAACTTGCATCTGCCCCTGTGATCTTGACAGCTTCCCAGTTCTCCTTCTGAGAGACTGGAAGCAATGTTAACAAGCGTGATTTGTTGTTCCTGTACTGTGAAATGTGGTAACATTGGGAAAATCTGCATAACTCAGTGAACCCTTATTTTCCAAATGACAAATGCATATTACAGTAGGTTAAAAATCCACTTCAGAGCACAAGATAGACCAATGGACTGAATGGAAGAGTATGAAAGCTTCATGAATCTTGTTTCAGATTCCTCTTTGCAACTACCTTGAAGAAACTACCACTGGTTTAGTTTTGGTGTGGCAGCAAAGGGTAACAACCACAATTTTCTAAGAAGGCTTAATATTCCTCTACTCCTAGTTTTACCAACTATGTATCTGAGTGAGCTAGATTTTCTTCATTTACTTCAAACAAAATAACACATAAGAGCACATGTGACAATCCAACTGTCTTCTATGAAGCCATTAAAGAGACTTACAAAAATGTGAAACAATGCCACTCTTGGGACTTCCCTGGTGGTCCAGCGGGTAAGAGTCCGCACTCCCAATGCAGGGAGCCGGGTTCGATCCCTGCTCAGGGAACAAGATCCGCATGCATGTCGCAACTAAGAAGTCCACATGCCACAACTAAGACTCGGCACGGCCAAAAATAAATAAATATTTTAAAAATGCCACTCTTTAGTATTTGTTTTTGTTCTGTAAAGTAGTTATTTTCCATAAAATGGCTATTCATGTTAGCATGATGGGTATATTATTACTTTAAATGAATTAATAAGTACTTAATTTTTAATCATTTTAATTTCTAATATGATTATATAATTTATTTAGACAATAATGTTATTTTTATATTATATAATTTCTATAAACAAAAGCCCCCGAAGTACTAAATAATTTTTAAGGGTATAAAGGAGTTGAGAAAAACAGTTATAGAATCTGTGGAGCAAGTGAGTTTCCAGTTCTATTTTCCACCCACTCATACGATATGTTGAAGTTTTTATTTTCTACTCCAGACAGCATCATGTATATCTTTATATCCCAACACTTAGCAGCATTCCTTGTATCTAGTGAATACAAGAGTTCAATGACTACAATGAATACATTGATTCAATGAGTGTATCACTGAACAAAATCAATGAAAGAAACAATAAACCAATACATGAAAATGGAAAAAAGAAATACAAATCAACACTCCTTACTCTTCTTCAAATTGGCCTATCATTTACTACATTTACATATACTATGTGTATTTTGTTGATCATATCATTACACTAAGTTTCTTGACACCCTAGACCAAGTCTATTACTTACCATTTGCTCCAAGTACCTAGTCCAAGAACAGAACTTCTTTGAACATTTTAAACTCAACAACTAATCTCAGTTAAGCCTGGATATCTAAACTGTGCTAAAAAGTTGATGTTCAAAGACAGTACATACCTCCTTCAAATAAAATACCATTTTAAATGTTTAGTGTGAATAAAAAGAGGTTTAAATTCTGACAACAAATATTTTCCAGTAACTGCTGTCACATTAATGACAATATATGTAGGCAGTATGTTTATTTATATTTAGTTCTCCAAGAGCCCCTGAAACCAAACATAAATGAAATCCCCAAAGAAAGCCAAGATTTTATACTAGTCATTCACTTCAATGTCTAGCTCCTCCTAGCCATTGAATCAACCGAAAACAAGTATGAAAAATATGCTACATTCAATTCCTTTAGGTCTGCAGAAAAGCTATAGAAGCTAGAGAAAAATCACTGATTAACCCAACATCAATTACATAAAATGAACTATGAGACAACTTTCCTCCAACCCAGACTTATCAAGGTAATGATGATGAGAAACTCTGCCTTTTCACTTACTTTTGCCACACTTTCTCTCCAAGGTGTACACTTTTGTAATGGACAGTGAGATGATCCCTACGACCAAAGCATTTTCCACATTCTTCACACTGATGAGCCTTCTCACCTTAAAGACCCAAATATTTTCGTTATAAGGTGCATTTCAATTTTTTTTTATCTCCAGAAACAAATTATCCAACAGTAAGATAACACGGTAGAAAACATATACCAGGAAGGTAAAGCCACCCTTTATCTGGGCTGTTTGCCTTATATTCTTACTCAAATATCTTCCTTCAATGACTCTGTACTTATTTTTATGGGTGTGAAGCCTCCTCCCCACTTGGAGAAGGAATCAGTAGCCTTTTGCCGTACACTTCAAACCCTGACGTTCAGTGTAACAGAGTAAGATAAATGAAAGGACCTCAAAACTCAGGATGTGTTTTAGGAATATGTAAGTCTGGATATCAAACACCTCAAATGAATGTACACTTAAGATGAGGCTGTCTTATGTTTATAAAAAGGACCTGAACATTTTCAGATCTTTGTGCTTTACTTTTAAAAGATTTTTCATCTGTGGGGATTTCTTACATTTGCAATGAGCCAAAATACAAATATAAAGGAAAATCCTAGATGAGTCCAATTTGTCATCTCTATTTTTTTTTTTTGCGGTATGCGGGCCTCTCACTGTTGTGGCCTCTCCCACCGCGGAGCACAGGCTCCGGAGGCGCAGGCCCAGCGGCCATGGCTCACCGGCCCAGCCGCTCTGCGGCACGTGGGATCCTCCCGGACCAGGGCACGAACCCATGTCCCCTGCATTGGCAGGAGGACTCTCAACCACTGCACCACCAGGGAAGCCCCATGTCATCTCTATTCTTATATCCAGTTACAAAGGCTTGGCCTTTAAAAACCAGCCTCAACTTAACACCCGTGTGCAATTAAACCATGTGACCTCTAGGATTAGGAATTTAGAATTCTGAAAATGGAAATGCGCAATTCCAGTGAGAAAGTCATCAGACCTTCAACATCTCTTAAAAGTGGCTATAACAACCGCAACCTGCCTCATTGGGGTCATTTAAGAAAATGTTATATCTGTTGCATACTTTATATTTTAATTATGTTTAAAATAATAATAATAATCACCTGTTCTACTGGGCTCATAGAGATGGCTCTTTCCCATTATTGTGCTCATATAGGTGGCTCTTTTAGCACTTCCTGAACATCAATCTGAGAGGAAAATACGAAATGAATCCCCAGAGTATAAAAATTATAAATACAGAATAAAGATCTGAAATTGATCAGGATTATTAAGGTACTCTTCCAAAGATAGGGCTTCAAAAATTCACTAGTACTCAACTTTAACACCCCAATTATAATAACTCTCTTCAAGCATCCAAGTTTTGCTAACTTCTTTCAAATCCAATCAAAATGAGAACTATTATCTTGGCTTCTTCCTTCAAAGAAGTGCCAATAGTAATTACTGCACATATCTACATAATATGCAAAATGCAAACCTTGAGAATTTGATTAAAACAAATTTCAAAATACGGTTTGTGGTCATAAAGGGTAACCAAATGATTAAAATTACAGTGATCAAAAAACATGTCACAAAATTATGTCTCTTTCAGATGCTTTTTAAAAAAGGTTTTTACAAACAGCATTACAAAGAGGTGACCAAATATACCAAATCACTTAAATTACAGCCAAAATAAACATGATGTGGTTTTCAGGTGTTTTTGAAAAGGATCTTGGAAACATCATTACAAAACGCGCCTCACCTGAATGTATTTTCTTGTGCTTTGTAAGGTGATCGTGACGGATGAACGTTTTCCCACATTCATCGCACTCATATCTTTTATCGTCGTGATGTACTCGTAAGTGAAGTCTATAAAGAAAAAAAATTGAAGCCCATTGACACTAGTGACACAGAAGGAAAAAAAAAATTGAAGCCCATTGACACTAGTGACACAGAAGGAAAAAACTTGGTTAACTCTAAATAACAAGAGCTGGCTGCTTACTCAACCACGCTCACCCACTATTTGCTCCATTTCTGACTTTCAGGGTCCTTCCCACTTTCACCACCTGACTCCAGGGCTCCCACTCACCAGTTTCAAAGCAGCACTTCAACATCTGCACAGGCTCCCACGACCTCTGGATGATACTCCTTCCTGCCTTTAAGATCCTAAATCTGCTTCTGGGAACCTACCAAATGTCTAGGGGCGTCAGCCGATGTTGCAGAGGGAGCAAAAGGAGGACTGAATCAGATGGAATTAGAATCGGACACAGGGGGTAAGTGCACAAGTGACTTAAACATATGATGATAGCAAATTACTAAGGATTAATCCTATTCTGGACAACTGACACCACTTATACACTGACAGTTGAGAACTTAGCAAATTTAATAAGTAATCAACTTTCTGACAATCACATTTTACTACTTTTCTTCACACTAAACAAATAAAGTGTGGCTCATTTCATAGTCACCCAAAAACAGATTATAAAAGGTTATTATAATAGGTTATTAAAATTCATTTAATTTCAATTACTTTTATCCCCACAATCCTCCAACTATATATCAATACATGCTAGTGAAATGAACAGCCTTCCCATTCAAGTTGTCCAAAGAGGTATTGATTCCCCTATGACTAAAACCAGTAAATGGACTGGACTACATCTAAAGGGGAAACATTCTGTTTAAACTTAAAAAGAGGTAAGTAAGAAATGATAGTGTAAAAACTAGATTCTTAAGAATATTAACAAAATTTGAAATTGTATACATATCTCACAGTAAGTAATCTATTATTTATTCATTAAAAAACTTTTCATAAATTGCAAATGTAGTCAGCACTCAGCTATACAAGTATTACGTAAGTTACAACTATTACTCAGAAGACATTCTAAAACTGAGAATCCTGGAGTTTTCAATTTTGTCATATTTTCACATCAAAATATTCTTTGATAATTAGTACTGAAAAAACACACCAACTTTAGAACACCAGAGTTTTCACGAATTTTGATTCAAAGAAAAATAATGAAATATTTAAATGACAATGACTTAGTAAAGCATTCACCAAACTTAGTGATGAGGAAATATTTTAAAATATTTTATACTACAAAATGAATATTAAAAGGTAGGGGCAAAAGTCTACAGTTTTCTGCACAACTTTGCTTATCACAAGCGCTAAAACATGTTTTAATTCATCAAACAACTAACGCAATGATAAGAAAAGAGAGTTAAAGTGGAGATATAACTTTATTGTACCTAATATTGGGGAAAAAAATGGCTTGACCTACCTGTATGAGCTTCCATGACGAAAACTTTGCCCACAAATACTACAAAGATGAGGCTTTTCTCCACTATGGATTCTCAAATGTTCTTTCAAAGTAGTTCTGCATTAAAAAAAATATATATATATATATTTAGCTACGGATTTTTTAATGCCAATGTATGTATTAAACACAGATTTCTAGAAAGCTTACTAGAACAGTGTTCAAGCTAACAGATAACGATGTCAATTATTCCCTTTTTCATACAATATGTTTGCTCTTTATTGGATTAGTAGCACCAGCACAATAAACATGTTTATTATGTCTCTCTCCTTAAAAAAAGCAAATAATTTAACTTTGGACTCCTTTGCCATTGGTTTGCTCTAAGATTTAATATATAGCTTATGTAAACTTCCAAGAAATACAAATGAAAAATGCTCAATTGTCACTACTGATTAGGTAAAATTGACGTTAGTTTTAGTGGACAGTGTTTAATAATATGTAAGAAATCCAGTTTATCAGTACTATTCCTTTCCAATATGTGCTCAAAACTTGTTAAAAGAATGTTTTAAGGCAAAGAAAACTTTACAGGCACTTGCAATTTCCAGATGCCAACGTTATAAAGGGAAACCAAATAAAGGACGCAACTCTTGCTAGTCCTACCGACCCTGGATGGGCCACTGTGTAACCACTGCTGCATTTCCGACAGTTCTAACATTCGGAGATTTCCCACGTACATACACTGCTGAGTAAGGATGGACAAAGTTATTCTGAGGGGGGAAGAAAGGAAAACACATGGAAAGGTTGTTTTCTTTTTTGGTTTGTTTGCTTTTTGTTTTTATAGGAAGACCTTTAAGGGAAAAAAATTTATAATGTATAAGATAAACTATAATTTACCAATCTGTAAATACAAGTTTTCATATAAATATAGCACATTGATTTTCCTGCCATCATACCCATTTGTTTTTTTTTTTAGGAAAGTGGCATTTCTAATCTTTTTAAAATAATGAACTTCTATATACTGAAGAATATAAATATACACATATTGTTTAAAGAATAGTACCAAACGCTGATATGCAGGATAAGACAGAGAACACTCCCATCCCTTACAACTCCCCACATGCTCCTCCCTGGTCCTATCCCCCACCACGTCCCTCTCTCAGAAATAACCATTTATGTAACTATGCCCTTTCTTTGCTTTACTACCTATATAGTACAAATCACTAAACTATGTATCGTATGTTTTTGAAAAACTGAGTAGCAAGCACAAACCTAAAAATATGGCCACTACTGGATAAAGGGCCCACAAGGTAATAGCAGCAGGGTCTCCATGTCGGCTTGGCTGCTCAGCTTCCCTGAGCGTTGGCACCAGCCCTTTCCAGCCTGTCAGCAGTAAAGTCACGACCAAATACTGCAAAGCACAGGGTTCATCCCAACCAGAGCATCTGGCTGGCTGGAGGGGACCTGGTACTGTAATCTGGCAGAGACACGGTCAAAGTGAGTAGGCTGCTGTGTATATCTGGCTCCTAGGCGTACCATGACCTACGTCTAGTTCTCATGGACAGGTCACAAAAGAACATTTCTGTGAAATGAAATGAGTATCCTCAGTTAAATCAAGCAGCCAGGCAAACAGACAACAGCAGGAGCCTCTTAAGCATACAGGTACTATACAGCCAGCAGAATACAGATGAAAATTTGGGTCAGCGAGGGGGACATGGGGAGTTGCTGTTCATGCGTATGAGGTTTCAGTTACACAAGATGAGTAAGTTCTAGAGACCCAGTGTACAGCATTGTGCCTGTGGTTATCAACACCACATTGTACACCCAAACATGTGCTAAGAGGGTAGATCTCGTGTTAAATGTTCTTAACACAGTAAAACAATAAAGCCTTGGGGTCAGACCTACTCCAGCGTTCTGTCCACTAGTTAACAGAGGAAACATGTCAGCAGGGATCTTAGCACTGACTACCCTCAACATGTCATGGGTCACAGCCACTATGAGTGTGGACTCAGTACCCATCACATAATCACATGTGACATCCTGGGATCTTCATTCACCATCCTGCACATGTGACATCCTGGGATCTTCATTCACCATCCTGCACATGTGACACCCTGGGATCTTCATTCACCATCCTCCCGTGAACTCCCTTTGCCTCTTTACCATATTAAAAGTCCGGTTTCCTGGTCTTCCTCTTCATCAGTTTACTTTCTCATTCTGGTGAAGCACACCTTCTAGGGGCTTCATGAGAAAGATTACAGTGAAAGCTAATTTTTTGACATCATGAAGAGTATCCTTATTATCCTCAGACTTGTTGACAGTTTAAGAACAGAATTCTAGGTTGGAATTTCTTTTTTTTCCAAATTTTGAAGGTACAACTGGACCACCTTACTTCCAGGGCTGCTGCTCAGAGGGAAGTCCGAGTAACTCTCATTCTTAATTCCATGTGTGTGACTTTCTCCCTAGAAAAAACAGAAGCACAGACAGGCTTCTCCTTGTCCCCAGTGTTCTGAAACATCATAGTGCTGCACCTTGGAGTAGGTTTATTTTCACCTAATGTCCTAAGCATTTAATGTGTCATTTCTGTCTGGCAACTCATATCTTTCAGTTCTGGGAAATCATCTTGAACTATTTCAGTGATGATTTTATTCCCTTCCATCTTCTCTGTTCTTTCCTTCTGGACCTCTTGCCTGGTTTCCAAATGTTCTAATCTTTACTTTTCAGTTCTGTATTTTTTTGCTCTACTTTTTTGGAGATCCCTTAACTTTGTCCTGCAATCCATCTGTTAAGGTCTTTACTTTGTGGATCATGCTTTGAATTTCTGGGAGTTCTGATTTGTCATGTCAGTGACTCATTTGTATAACATCCTGTTCTTGTTTAATGGATTCTATATCTTCAACTGAGGATATTAGTAATTGTTTACTTCTTTTTTTGCAAGTTTTCTTCTTCCTGCATGTTTCCTTCAAGTTTTTGTTTCGTTTTCTGTTGGAATAAATCTCCCATGTTAAAGGTTCTCCTTCTGCGTCTTGTAATTCTTCACTGTTTGCTCATGATTAAGTGTGATAGGCTAAACACAGATGGGAGGATCAGGGAGCATGGGTAGGCCTTGATGACTCTGTGTTTCACTGTAGGTGGTCTGGGTGTATTATTTACCAGGGAATATATTTGTCCTTTGGTTGCTCATGTTTTCAGGGAATTGTTTTCTAATCTACTGTCTGAAGGGTAAAATCTAAAAGCCAAGATGTCCAGCAGCAACGGCCTGTGTGGGTGACGGAAGAGAAGCCAATGATCTAACTTAACTTCTAGAGCAGTTCTGACTCTAGTGCTCCTTACTCCGCCTGTCCTTCACCCTAGTTCCAGAGGCATCTGAGACTGCCAGTTCCCATACCTTTCGTGGCTTCTGGGATGTAAGCTAGGTTCTCAATTTCTCCATTGCCACTTTGGGATCTGTCTTCCTCAGATCTGCTAAGTCAGTTACCACTGATACATCTGCTTTCTAGCTTCCAAACCTGTGTTGCTCTTGTCATTTTTCTGTCTCACTGTCTTTGTAGCTTATGTCTTTAAAATAAATAAATGAATGAATAAACAACCTTCTACAACATATTACATAATTTCTTTTATCCTTAAATTTCAAATTAAAGCATAATTCAGGTATCTTGTGTCTTGTGTTACCCTAATCCTTATAAAATACATTCATTAATTATTTCTACATAACAGTACCAGGATGTTTCTGGGTATTTAGATAATTCCTCACCTTTCTCGTACTGATTTCCCACAGATAAAGCAAGTCCATTTTCTCTTTCCACCATGGGTACACTCTATATGGCGTTTCAAATTTCCAGTGTCGTTAAACTGGCGACCGCATATATCACATGGAAAAGGACCTAAAAAGGAAAAAATAGTGTGCATCTAAACTTTAAGAATAGATACTATGTTAAATTTAATACGTATGTTATAAATTCATGCCTACCACTACTAACGTATATATCATAACACAATCTATTATTATTTTTTACACAATTATTATTATTTTACACAATCAATTATTTATTTATAGTTTTCTCTTCCCTTCTAGAGTGTTTATTTTATTCCCAGCAGACAGGATACAATCATCTCTGTATTCCCAAAGCTGAGTATGGCACCAGGCATCTAATATAACAAAAGCTGAATAAACTAATGAGTTTATTATAAACTGAAACAGCCAGTTCCTAGTTTGAAATCAGACCGGGTCAAACTAAAAAATGTTACATACCAAATTTCTGGGGAAAGGAGGTAATGAGAAGCCTTAAAGAACCAACATAACACTAAGAGAGCTCATGGTTTGGAAAGGCACTGCTGCTCCTTAGAGCCAAAAGATCTTAGTGACACTGCCTCTACCGAAAAGACTGTGGCACATTTCTGTTTAGTCGTACAAAATTAAATACACATTTCTTACAGTAATATTGACCTTAGCTGGATTCAAAATTTCACCATGATTTTACCAAATCACTGGAGAGAAGACAGAGTTCTACCGAAGGGCAAACTGAAAAGATGACAAAGGATGTGTGAAAAAGAAGTATAACTCAGCTTGCTTCACCCTCCCCACCCCGATATCTGTGGATTCAACCAACTCCAGATAGAAAATATTTGAAAAAAATTCCAGAAAGTTCCAAAAAGCAAAACTTGAATTTGCCAGGCACTGGCAACCATTTACATAGCATTTATATTGTATTTACAACTATTGAAATAGTATTTACATTGTATTAGGTATTATAAGTAATCTAAAGATGATTTAAAGTATACAGGAGGATGTGCACAGGTCATATGCAAATGCTACACCATTTTATACAAGGGACTGGGGCATCCTTGGATTTGGGTATCTGGAGAGGTCCTGGAACCAACCTCCATGGATACTGAGGGGCAACTGTATTCCTCATTGTGCAATACAGCCTTGAAAATATCTGAAGATGGCTGTCCTGTCTCCCTTTCCCAAACAAAATATTTCAAGGTCCTTCAAAAGTTTTTCAGATGACATGATTTTAAAGCCCTATGTTGCCATAATTACCCACCTCTAGAATATATGTCAGTATCCATTTTGAATGTGTTATCCATAAATGAATGCAATATTCCAGATCAATTTAAAATCAGCCAGATGATTACCTTCCTAATTCTGAGCATTTTTATTAATGTAGTTTAAAACTACAGTTGTTTTTGTCAGTCATATGACGTTACTGGTTCAGACTGTGCCTCTGCTATTAATAAGCCCATCTGAAAAGTGAGGCATTTGGATTCTGTACTATTTTAAAGCTCTGCAACTCCTAATGATTAAAAAAAGTCAGATCATTCCCATGTGTACAACTTTGTATTTATTCTTAATTAATTTTAACTTTTTTTTTAAAGCAGAGAGTTTTTTTTTTTACTTCTTTATTTTCTGCTGTATCAACTACCCCTGCCAGCTTTATGTCATGTAGCATATTGATAAAGCATGAAATATATTATTTTTATCCAAGTTGTCAATAAAAACATTGAATAGGATAGGGAAAAGGCTACTTGAAAGATAATAATTCATTATTGGGAGTAACTGTCATAAATGTACCTAACTGTACTACCATCTGGAACACAAGTCTCCACCTTGGCCATAAGCATGAGGGAGAGAATTCATCAAATACAATATTGAATTTCAAATATACTAAGTTTACTACACTCTCTGAAAAATGAGTTTTTTCCAAGACAAAAATGCCTACCCCCAGGCACTCACAAACCTATCCAACAATCAACAATAAATAAATGCAGTTATGACCATGAACACATCTGCCACCAGAAAACAAAACAAAACAAACCCCATATTTACTCATCTCCAAGAACAGCAGCAAATCCAGTACCCCTCCCCACATACATGACCTCCTTCTCCTAGTGATTCAACAGCAGCGGCCTCCTCCAGCACGACGTGACCACCAACAGTTGCTATGCTGCTCCTAGGAAAATTAATCTACTTACCCAGATGGAACTTCTCTTGATGCTTTAACCGTGCAAATCGTGATTTAAAATGTTCTTCACAATAGGTACACTTAAAAGGTTTATCTTGAGAATGGAGAATCATATGTTCCTCCAAGTGTGGTCTTCGAGTAAAAGATTTCTTACAAATCTAAAAGAAAATGCACATAAAATGTAAGGGAACCTGAATTTAAAATAAAAATACAAAGCTCATGATGAGAAATAAACACATATATTCAAGTAGCTAAAGAGAAATTTCTCCTAAAAGAAAAAACTTACCAGAAGTATAATCAACTATTGTGCAGAAAAAATACCTTGGAGGAATTACAGTAAGAATTTATTTTAAATTAGTGCTAAAGTTAGCTAAATTTCAACACCTTACATTTCTAATAGGCTAATTCCTAAGATCATACAGTAATCACACTATCTTAATCCTGGTCAACATTTCTAAATCCATTAAATTTATATTTTAAATCGAGGGCTTCCGGGAAGATGGCGGAGGAGTATGATGCGGAGATTGCCTTCCTCCCCATAGATACACCAGAAATACATCTACACGTGGAGCAACTCCGGCAGAGCACCTACCGAACGCTGGCAGAACACCTCAGACCTCTCTAAAGGCAAGAAACCCCTCACGTACCTGGGTAGTGCAAAAGAAAAAAGAATAAACAGAGACAAAAGGATAGAGACAGGACCTGCACCAGTGGGAGGGAGCTGTGAAGGAGGAAAGGTTTCCACACACTAGAAGCCCCATCGCAGGCGGAGACTGCAGGTGGCGGAGGGTGCAGCTTCAAAGCCGCGGAGGAGAGCACAGCAACAGGGGTGCGGGGGGCAAAGCGGGGAGATTCCCGCACAGTGGATCAGGGCCGACTGGCACTCACCAGCCCTAGAGGCTTGTCTGCTCGCCCGCTGGGGCGGGCGGGGCTGCAAGCTGAGGCTCGGGCTTTGGTCGGAGCGCCGGGAGAGGACTGGGGTTGGCGGTATGAGCACAAGTCTGCAGGGGGTTGGTGCACCACGGCTGGCCGGGAGGGAGTCCGGGGAAGAGTCTGGACCTGCCGAAGAGGCAAGAGACTTCTTCTTGCCTCTTTGTTTCCTGGTGTGCGAGGAGAGGGGATTAAGAACGCTGATTAAATGAGCTCCAGAGACAGGCGCGAGCCGCGGCTGACAGCGCGGACCCCAGAGACTGGCATGAGACGCTAAGGCTGCTGCTGCCGCCACCAAGAAGCCTGTGTGCGAGCACAGGTCACTCTCCACACCCCCCTTCCGGGGAGTCTGTGCAGCCCACCACTGCCAGGGTCCCGTGATCCAGGGACAACTTCCCCGGGAAAACGCACGGAGCGCCTCAGGCTGGTGCATCGTCATGCCGGCCTCTGCCGCCACAGGCCCGCCCCGCACTCCGTACCCCTCCCTCCCCCCTGCCTGAGTGAGCCAAAGCCCCCGAATCAGCGGCTCCTTTAAGCCCGTCCTGTCTGAGCGGAAAAACAGACGCCCTCCAGCGACCTACACGCAGAGGCGGGGCCAAATCCAAAGCTGAGCCCCGGGAGCTGTGCGAACAAAGAAGAGAAAGGGAAATCTCTCCCAGCAGCCTCAGAAGCAGCGGATTAAAGCTCCACAATCAACCTGATGTACCCTGCATGTGTGGAATATATGAATAGACAGCAAATCATCCCAAATTGAGGAGATGGACTTTGAGAGCAAGATTTATGGTTTTTTCTCCTCTTCCTCTTTTTGTGTGTATGTATATGCTTCTGTGTGCGATTTTGTCTGTATAGCTTTGCTTCCACCATTTGTCCAAGGGTTCTATCCGTCCGTTTTTTTAAAAAATTTTTTTCTTAATAATTACTTTTCATTTTAATAACTTTATTTAATTTTACTTTATCTTCGTTCTTTCCTTCCTTCCTTCCCTCCTTTAGACAATGAATCATCCCAAATTGAGGAGGTGGACTTTGAGAGCAAGATTTATGATTTTTTCCCCTTTTCCTCTTTTTGTGAGTGTGTATGTGTATGCTTCTGTGTGAGATTTTGTCTGTGTAGCTTTGCTTCCACCATTTGTCCGAGGGTTCTATCCGTCCATTTTTTTTTCTTTTTTTCCTTAATAATTACTTTTCATTTTAATAACTTTATTTTATTTTACTTTATCTTCGTTCTTTGCTTTGCTTCCACCATTTGTCTGAGGGTTCTATCCATCCGTTTGTTTCTCTTAATAATTATTTTTTTATTTTAATAACTTTATTATATTTTATCTTATTTTATTTTACTTTATCTTCTTTCATTTTTCCTTCCTTCCTTCCTCTCTCCCTCCCTCCCTCCCTCCATCCCTTCTTTCTTTCTTTCTACTTCTACTAATTCTTTCTTTCTACTTTTTCTCCCTTTTATTCTGAGCCGTGTGGATGAAAGGCTCTTGGTGCTGCAGCCAGGAGTCAGTGCTGTGCCTCTGAGGTGGGAGAGCCAACTTCAGGACACTGGTCCACTAGAGACCTCCCAGCTCCACATGATATCAAACGGCGAAAATCTCCAAGAGATCTCCATCTCAACACCAGTACCCAGCTTCACTCAACGACCAGAAAGCTACAGTGCTGGACATCCTGTGCCAAACAACTAGCAAGACAGGAACACAACCCCACCCAGGAGCAGAGAGGCTGCCTAAAATCATAATAAGTCCACAGACACCCCAAAACACACCACCATATGTGGACCTGCCCACCAGAAAGACAAGATCCAGCCTCATCCACCTGAACACAGGCACTAGTCCCCTGCACCAGGAAGCCTACAGAACCCACTGAACCAATCTTAGCCACTGGGGACAGATACCAAAAACAACGGGAACTACGAACCTGCAGCCTGCAAAAAGGAGACCCCAAACACAGTAAGATAAGCAAAATGAGAAGATAGAAACACAGCAGATGAAGGAGCAAGATAAAAACCCACCAGACCTAATGAATGAAGAGGAAATAGGCAGTCTACCTGAAATAGAATCCAGAATAATGATAGTAAAGATGATCCAAAATCTTGGAAATAGAATAGACAAAATGCAAGAAACATTTAACAAAGACCTAGAAGAACTAAAGATGAAAGAAACAATGATTATCAACACAATAAATAAAATGAAAAATACTCTAGATGGGCTCAATAGCAGAATAACTGAGGCAGAGGAACGGATAAGTGACCTGGAAGATAAAACAGTGGAAATAACTACTGCAGAGCAGAATAAAGAAAAAAGAATCAAAAGAACTGAGGACAGTCTCAGAGACCTCTGGGACAACATTAAACGCACCAACATTCGAATTATAGGGGTTCCAGAAGAAGAAGAGAAAAAGAAAGGGACTGAGAAAATATTTGAAGAGATTATAGTTGAAAACTTCCCTAATATGGGAAAGGAAATAGTTAATCAAGTCCAGGAAGCACAGAGTCCCATACAGGATAAATCCAAGGAGAAATATGCCAAGACACATATTAGTCAAACTGTCAAAAATTAAATACAAGAAAACATATTAAAAGCAGCAAGGCAAAAACAACAAATAACACAGAAGGGAATCCCCATAAGGTTAACAGCTGATCTTTCAGCAGAAACTCTGCAAGCCAGAAGGGACTGGCAGGACATATTTAAAGTGATGAATGAGAAAAACCTGCAACCAAGATTACTCTACCCAGCAAGGATCTCATTCAGATTTGACGGAGAAATTAAAACCTTCACAGACAAGCAAAAGCTGAGAGAGTTCAGCACCACCAAACCAGCTCTAAAACAACTGCTAAAGGAACTTCTCTAGGCAAGAAAGACAAGAGAAGGAAAAGACCTACAATAACGAACCAAAACAATTAAGAAAATGGGAATAGGAACATACATATCGATAATTACCTTAAATGTAAATGGACTAAATGCTCCCACCAAAAGACACAGATTGGCTGAATGGATACAAAAACAAGACCCATGTATTTGCTGTCTACAGGAGACCCACTTCAGACCTAGAGACACATACAGACTGAAAGTAAGGGGATAGAAAAAGATATTTCATGCAAATGGAAACCAAAAGAAAGCTGAAGTAGCAATTCTCATATCAGACAAAATAGACTTTAAAATAAAGACTATTAGAAGAGACAAAGGAGGACACTACATAATGACCAAGGGGTTGATCCAAGAAGAAGATATAACAATTGTAAATATTTATGCACCCAACATAGAAGCACCTCAATACATAAGGCAAATACTAAGAGCCATAAAAGGGGAAATCGACAGTAACACATTAATAGTAGGGGACTTTAAAACCCCACTTTCACCAATGGACAGATCATCCAAAATGAAAATAAATAAGGAAACACAAGCTTTAAATGATACATTAAACAAGATGGACTTAATTGATATTTATAGGACATTCCATCCAAAAACAACAGAATACACATTTTTCTCAAGTGCTCATGGAACATTCTCCAGGACAGATCACATCTTGGGTCACAAATCAAGCCTTGGTAAATTTAAGAATATTGAAATTGTACCAAATATCTTTTCCGACCACAACGCTATGGGACTAGATATCAATTACAGGAAAAGATCTGTAAAAAATACAAACACACAGAGGCTAAACAATACACTACTTAATAACGAAGTGATCACTGAAGAAATCAAAGAGGAAATAAAAAAATACCTAGAAACAGATGACAATGGAGACACAACGACCCAAAATCTATGGGATGCAGCAAAAGCAGTTCTATGACGGAAGTTTATAGCAATACAATCCTACCTTAAGAAACAGTAAACATCTCGAATAAACAACCTAACCTTGCACCTAAAGCAATTAGAGAAAGAAGAACAAAAAAAACCCAAAGTTAGCAGAAGGAAAGAAATCATAAAGATCAGATCAGAAATAAATGAAAAAGAAATGAAGGAAACGATAGCAAAGATCAATAAAACGAAAAGCTGGTTCTTTGAGAAGATAAACAAAATTGATAAACCATTAGCCAGACTCATCAAGAAAAAAAGGGAGAAGAGTCAAATCAATAGAATTAGAAATGAAAAAGGAGAAGTAACAACTGATACTGCAGAAATGCAAGAGATCATGAGAGATTACTATAAGCAACTCTATGTGAATAAAATGGACAACCTGGAAGAAATGGACAAATTCTTAGAAATGCACAACCTGCCAAGACTGAATCAGGAAGAAATAGAAAATATGAACAGATCAATCACAAGCACTGAAATTGAAACTGTGATTAAAAATCTTCCAACAAACAAAAGCCCAGGACCAGATGGCTTCACAGGCGAATTCTGTCAAACATTTAGAGAACAGCTAACACCTATCCTTCTCAAACTCTTCCAAAATATAGTAGAGGGAGGAACACTCCAAAACTCATTCTACGAGGCCACCACCACCCTGATACCAAAACCAGACAAGGATGTCACAAAGAAAGAAAACTACAGGCCAATATCACTGATGAACATAGATGCAAAAATCCTCAACAAAATACTAGCAAACAGAATCCAACAGCACATTAAAAGAATCATACACCATGATTAAGTGGGGTTTATTCCAGGAATGCAAGGATCCTTCAATATATGCAAATCAATCAACATGATACACCATATTAACAAATTGAAGGAGAAAAACCATATGGTCATCTCAATAGATGCAGAGAAAGCTTTCGACAAAATTCAACACCCATTTATGATAAAAACCCTGCAGAAAGTAGGCATAGAGGGAACTTTCCTCAACATAATAAAGGCCATATGTGACAAACTCACAGCCAACATTGTCCTCAATGGTGAAAAACTGAAACCATTTCCACTAAGATCAGGAACAAGACAAGGTTGCCCTCTCACCACTCTTATTCAACATAGTTTTGGAAATTTTAGCCACAGCAATCAGAGAAGAAAAGGAAATAAAAGGAATCCAAATCAGAAAAGAAGAAGTAAAGCTGTCACTGTTTGCAGATGACATGATAGTATACATAGAGAATCAAAAAGATGCTACCAGAAAACTACTAGAGCTAATCAATGAATTTGGTAAAGTAGCAGGATAAAAAATTAATGCACAGAAATCTCTGACATTCCTATACACTAATGATGAAAAAATCTGAAAGTGAAATCAAGAAAACACTCCCGTTTACCACTGCAACAAAAAGAATAAAATATCTAGGAATAAACCTACCTAAGGAGACAAAAGACCTGTATGCAGAGAATTATAAGACACTGATGAAAGAAATTAAAGATGATAAAAATAGATGGGGAAACATACCATGTTCTTGGATTGAAAGAATCAACATTGTCAAAATGACTCTACTACCCAAAGCAATCTACAGATTCAATGCAATCCCTATCAAACTACCACTGGTATTTTTCACAGAATTAGAACAAAAAATTTCCCAATTTGTATGGAAACACAAAAGACCCTGAATAGCCAAAGCAATCTTGAGAACGAAAAACGGAGCTGGAGGAATCAGGCTTCCTGACTTCAGACTATACTACAAAGCTACAATAATCAAGACAGTATGGTACTGGCACAAAAACAGAAAGATAGATCAATGGAACAGGATAGAAAGCCCGGAGATAAACTCACGCACATATGGTCACCTTATCTTTGATAAAGGAGGCAGGAATGTACAGTGGAGAAAGGACAGCCTCTTCAATAAGTGGTGCTGGAAAAACTGGGCAGGTACATGTAAAAGTATGAGATTAGATCACTCCCTAACACCATACACAAAAATAAACTCAAAATGGATTAAAGACCTAAACTCAAAATGGATTAAAGTAAGGCCAGAAACTATCAAACTCTTAGAGGAAAACATAGGCAGGACACTCTATGACATAAATCACAGCAAGATCCTTTTTGACCCACCTCCTAGAGAAATGGAAATAAAAACAAAAATAAACAAATGGGACCTAATGAAACTTAAAAGCTTTTGCACAGCAAAGGAGACCATAAAGAAGACAAAAAGACAACCCTCAGAATGGGAGAAAATATTTTCAAATGTAGCAACTGACAAAGGATTAATCTCCAAAATTTACAAGCAGCTCATGCAGCTTAATAACAAAAAAAACAAACAGCCCAATCCAGAAGTGGGCAGAAGACCTAAATAGACATTTCTCCAAAGAAGATATACAGACTGCCAACAAACACATGAAAGAATGCTCAACATCACTAAGAATTAGAGAAATGCAAATCAAAACTACAATGAGATATCATCTCACACCAGTCAGAATGGCCATCATCAAGAAATCCAGAAACAATAAATGCTGGAGAGGGTGTGGAAAAAAGGGAACCCTCTTGCACTGTTGGTGGGAATGTAAACTGATACAGCCACTGTGGAGAACAGTATGGAGGTTCCTTAAAAAACTACAAATAGAACTACTATATGACCCAGCAATCCCACTACTGGGCATATACACTGAGAAAACCATAATTCAAAAAGTGTCATGTACCAAAATGTTCATTGCAGCTCTATTTACAACAGCCCGGAGATGGAAACAACCTAAGTGTCCATCATTGGATGAATGGATAAAGAAGATGTGGCGCATATATACAATGGACTATTACTCAGCCATAAAAAGAAACGAAATTGAGCTATTTGTAATGAGGTGGATAGACCTAGAGTCTGTCATACAGAGTGAAGTAAGTCAGAAAGAGAGAGACAAATACTGTATGCTAACACATATATATGGAATTAAAGAAAAAAAAAACTGTCATGAAGAACCTAGGGGTAAGACAGGAATAAAGACTGTGTCCTACTAGACCTACTAGAAAATGGACTTCAGGATATGGGGAGGGGGAAGGGTAAGGTGTGACAAAGTGAGAGAGTGGCATGGACATATATACACTACCAAACATAAGGTAGATAGCTAGTGGGAAGCAGCCACATAGCACAGGGAGATCAGCTCGGTGCTTTGTGGCCGCCTGGAGGGGTGGGAGGGAGGGAGACACAAGAGGGAAGAGATATGGGAACATATGTATATGTATAACTGATTCACTTTGTTATAAAGCAGAAACTAACACACCATTGTAAAGCAATTATACTCCAATAAAGATGTTAAAAAAATTTATATTTTAAATCAATGATATGAATAAAGGTTTTATCATGCTTGCCATATATTTGATTAGGAATAGGAGTAAGAAACTTCAGAAAAATTACTTTAAAAAGTTTATCTCTTGAGGTGGTCAGAAAGAATAGACACAACATTTTAAATAAATTTGGCAGACATCAGATTTAGAAAAGGGGAAGAGGAACTGCTGTACCAATATAGCATGTCCTAAACACCAAGCATAACAACCACCACAATACAGCATGTACTATACACCAGGTATAACAACACAGCATCTACTGTACGCCACGTATGTAACAACATAGCATGTACTATACACCAGGTATAACAACACAGCATGTACTATACACCATGTATAACACAGCGTGTACTATACACCAGGTATAACATAGCATGTACTATAAACCAGGTATAACACAGCGTGTACTATACACCAGGTATAACACAGCGTGTACTATACGCCAGGTATAACAACATAGCATGTATTATACTCCAGGTACAACAACAGCACAGCATGTACTATATAACAGGCACAATGCTAAGTAATTCATGGATTATTTTACTTAATTCTCACAATAAACCTAAGAGGTAGATATAATTGTTATCATTTTGCAGCTGAGGATGATGAAACTTAGTAAGGAGAAGAAACCATCTTATAAAGATCCAAATAATTAATAATTAACTTCAATTCCTAGAAGCTGAAATCAGAGAAATGGTGAGAATCTTGTCATGTATTGGGTTGGCCAAAAGGTTCGTTTGGTTTTTTGCGTCAGATGGCTCTAGTAGCACTTAGTTGTCTTTAACTTCATTCAAAATAATTTTGTTAACCGCAAAAAAACAAAACAAAACAAAAAATTTTGTTAGATTGTATTGTGACAGCTGTCATATCAGTGTGCATTTTTTTTAAAAAGTATCAAAGTTGGTGAATTTTTGTGTGGCCATTTTAATATTGAAGATGGAAGAAAAAAGCAACATTTTTGGCATATTACGCTTTATTATTTCAAGAAAGGTAAAAACACAGCTGAAACGCAAAGATTTGTGCAGTGTATGGAGAAGGTGTTGTGACTGATCAAACGTGTCAAAAGTAGTTTGTGAAGTTTCGTGCTGGAGATTTCTCGCTGGACGATGCTGCACGTTGGGGTAGACCAGTTGAAGTTGATAGCGATCAAATCGAGACATTCACTAGAACAATCAATGTTATACCACGTGGGAGATAGCCGACATACTCAAAATATCCAAATCAAAGGCTGAAAATCATTTGCACCAGCTTGGTTACGCTAATTGCTTTGATGTTTGGGTTCCACATAAGTTAAGCAAAAAAAACCTTCGACCCTATTTCTGCATGCGATTCTCTACTTAAACATAACAAAAACGTTCTGTTTTTAAAACAAGTTGTGGTGGGTGATGAATAGTGGATACTGTACAATAATGCGGAACAGAAGAGATCATGGGGCAAGTGAAATGAACCACCACCAACCACACCAAAGGCCAGTCTTCATACAAAGAAGGTGATGTTGTGTATATGGTGGGTTTAGAAGCGAGTCCTCTATTATGAGCTCCTTCTGGAAAACCAAACAATTCCAAGTAGTGCTCCCAATTAGACCAACTAAAAGCAGCACTTGATGAAAAGTGTCCAGAATTAGTCAACAGAAAACACATAATCTTCCATCAGGATACCACAAGACCGCATGTTTCTTTGGTGACCAGGCAAAAAACTGTTAGAGCTTGGCTGCGAAGTTCTGATTCATCTGCCGTATTCACCAGACATTGCACCTTCGGATTTCCATTTATTTTGGTCTTTACAAAACTCTTCTAATTGAAAAAATTTCAATTCCCTGGAAGACTGTAAAAGGCACCTGGTACAGTTCTTTGCTTAAAAAGATAAAAAGTTTTGGGAAGATGGAATTATGAAGTTGCCAGAAAAATGGCTGAAGGTAGTGGAACAAAACAATGGATACATTGTTCAATAAAGTTCTTGGTGAAAATGAAAAATGCGTCTTTTATTTTTATTTAAAAACTGAAGGAACTTTTTGGCCAACCCAATATATAAGTTGAAGCCTAGGAGTAAACAAAATGATATCTGATTACTCCTTTAAACAATATTTACCTAAATAATGAAAAAGTACTTTAGGAGTTGCGGTAGAATAAAAATACGTACAAATTCTTTGCTACTCCTATCATTGTAAAATGGAGATTAATTCCACTCCCCTTATATCTTCCTAGGCTGTAGTGCCTTGTGTGACCAACAGAACATGTTAGAAGTGGTGCTCTGAGACTTCCGAGGTGAGGCCATAAGAAGCCTGAGAGCATTTACCTCGGCTTCCTGGAACAAACACACACTCACTCCTGGAGCCCAGCTGCCATGCCAGAAGGCAGTTCAAGTAGCCCCAGGAAAAGCCAGCTGTCCTTGCTGAGCTTCTAGCTGTTGACCAACACCAGGTTTCCAGCCATGTGAGTGAGGCACTTTGGAAGCAGCCCCAAACCAGACCAGATCATACAGACCATCCATCAGCTGAAAACAACTGAGTGACTTCAGCTGACACCATGTAGAACAGAAGAATTGCCTAGCAAAATCCTGCCCCCATTTACATTACTGACCCCCAAAATGATGAGATACAATGAAATGGTAATTCAAGGCCACTAAGTTTTGAGGTGGTTTGATATATAGCAACAGACAACCAGAAATGGAAGGAAAATTCTAACATTTTATATTCTGTGCAACAGTAACATCACAGTTTCAGACAACTGTAAAAACATGGTATAGTGATTACAATAAAAATAAAAACTAGGATTTCTATTTTTCAGGTCCATCATTCAAAAACTAACTCATACCAGGCTTAATTTACAAAAATATTAGGATAACACTGTATAAAAGAGAGATTCTAAAAGTGATATAAGCTAAGTTTATATTACTTTAAAATTTAATTACTTTCCCAAAAGGTCACAATACATTTAATTTGGTTTTCTACAACAAATTAAAATCTCTTACATCACATTTCCAACTTTCACTCTTAGTCTTCTTAATGGAAGTAAATTCTTGTGCATTTTCAGGATGAAATCTATAAGAAAAAAATTAAAAGGCTGTCAGGAAAAGATTATATTAGTTAAGTCAATATTCTATCTAATATGTTGACAGTGATTACAAGAATCAGGCACTGATTCCTTTCTTAAAGAGACAGGCACATTTGAGTACTTCAAGAATACAGGTATCGCTATTATTTTAATATATGAATATGTGTGCTTAAAGTTATGCAGAAATAGTCAAAGTGAAGCATAATCATACTTTACATATATTCAGGAACCTATCTATTCACAGATAATCTTCAATGCCATTCACTTGACTTGTTTTAGTCTGTATTTCAGTAAATTTAATTTCTCAAAGTTAAATATGCAATACTATACTAAATATTCTTTCTCCCACAAATTTGCATACACTAAAGACAAAGTTGAGCATGCAGAATAAGTTTCCTACAGTTCTAAAATCATATAGGTTGAAAACATACTTGCCAAAACCCAAGACAGAAAACCCAGGATAACAAAAATTCTGTATCTTAAACTTCTATAGCATAGACTATAGTTTTTGTTTCAGTATCAAAAAACTTCATCTCAATAGCAATAGTAAAAAATATGAACTAACATTTGCTGTTCTTTTCTTAATAAATTTGTAGTCTAGAAAATGTAAGCAATGAAAAAATTGGAGACAAGCACCCCATAGATGTTTTTAGCTCACTACGTATTTAAATTAGAAGGCACACTAAAGTATATTACGGAAGCAAGATAATACTTGCCTCTTAACATGCTTGGCTAAAGTCTTCTTGCTTGCATGAAGTTTATTACAATAAGGGCACTTGTGCTCCTTCTTATGAAATTCTGTTTCATTACTGTGCTTCTTTCTGTGAACAGTTAGGTTAGACTTTGTCGAATAGCGCTGGTGACAAATATCACACTCAAAGGGCTTCTCACCTGTGTGAACACGTGTGTGGCTCTCATATTTTCCTATAAAAAGACAGAAATTAAAATTAAATTCAGTACATTTACTACATAGTGACTGAAATTTGACAGTGGAATAAAATCTCCTGATTAACAGTTTATTTAGAAGCCATGAATTGAAAGGAATTTTCAGATTTGGCAGACCTTTTAAAAATATTGTAAAAGGAAATATAATATGTTATGTATCTTATATATTTTCATCTCTCTTCACAAAGAAGGTAATCTGGAAAGGGCACTACAAATCTAGTATACCCAGAAAAATTTATACTTCACTACAGTCCATTCCTACAAGACCTCTCCAACTTATAAGACATTAAGACACAAGTAAATCACCTGTACTTGACTGCATGCTTAACACTAAGCTACTAAGGCCAATATATATGGGCAGTATCAAGGGAAGTAAGAAAAGGAAAAAATGAACAGGTATGATGTACAGACATATTAATGTGAGATTTGTATTATATTCTGAATGCATATCTGAGTTCCAAACAAATGTTACAGGTATTTGCAATAGAAAGAATCAAAAAATTTTAACCCTCCTACACTGTTGGGAATGTAAATTGGTGCAGCCACTATGGAAAACAGTATGGAGGTTCCTTAAAAAAAGTAAAAATAGAGTTACCATATGATCCAGAAATCTCACTCCTGGGCATATATCCAGAAAAGACAAAAACTAATTCAAAAAGTTTCATGCACACCAATGTTCACAGCAGCACTATTTACAATAGCCAAGACCTGGAAGCAACCTAAATGTCCACTGACAGATGAATGGATAAAGAAGATGTGGTATATATATATATATATATATATATATATACACACACAATGAAATATTACCCACTCATAAAAATAATGAAATATTGACATTTGCAGCAACATGGATGGACCTAGAGATTATCATAACAAGTGAAGTAAGCCAAAGACTAATATTATTCTCATTTATATGTGGAATCTAAAAAAATACAAATGAACTTATTTACAAACACAAACAGACTCACAGATATAACAAATCTATCATGGAAAAGAATCTAAAAAAAAAAATATATATATATATATATATATATCTGAATAACTTTGCTGCACACTTGAAACTAATGCAATATTATATATCAACTATAGTTCAATAAAAAGATAAAATAAAAAAAATAGAAATTTTAACACAACCTGTCCAAAGAGAAAAGTGACAATAAAAAATGAAATACAAGGATACATTTTGGCTTAAATCTTACCTATATTCCTACTTATACTAAAATTCTTTTACATCATTATTTAGAATATAAATTTCCACATTACAGAGGCAGAACAGCATCATAGGTAGGGGCACAGACCCTGGATCCAGCCACCTGGAAATGAATCCCAATTCTTTAAATTGCAGGCTATGTGACCTTGGACAAGTAACCTTTCTAAGCCTCAAATCTTTCTCATCTGAAAAAATGATAATGGAATAATAGATTTACCTCAGAGGACTGTTGTAATAATACATAAATACACATAAAACATTTATAACTGTGTCAACCCATTATAAGCTATCAATTAATGTTGGCCATTATTATTAACCTGTAATCAAGTTGTGAATGTGCACATCTACTAGCTTAAAATATAAATCTCAATTAAGGATACCTCTGAGTGAAAGGCAACAAAAATAAGAAAAAAATACTATCAATATGAAGAGTAATTTTCAATGAAAAGCTTAGCTTTGCTTTGTCCTAAAAAAGTATAAATTTTTCTTCAGGCTAAAGCTAACATGAAAGTACAGCATTTCATCCATATACTTTTAAAAAATATATAAATCATAAATATATCATGGAGATTACATAAAACCCAAAATATTCAAAGGCCACTAAGGACAAAAGATAATCATAATTATTCATCTACTTAGTAAATACATTCATCAATTTATTACATGTATCTAAATATGATTATATTTAATAAACACAGTATATTATCTAAAAGTTAACTGCACTGCACTTACATAAGCATATTGAGGAAAGGGAACCAAGGTATTTTTTTTAAGGTGGGGGGAAGGATGACAATCATAAGCAAAGTAAAACAAAAGTATGATAAAAATCCAGTAGGTATTTAGGTACTGACCATATGATGATGATCTATGCATCTTTTACATGCATGTAGTCAGGAAACTCAGCCAATGTTTGGGCACCTACTAAATTAGCTGTGTGATCTTAATCAAGCCAGTAATTTAACCTCTGTCTACTTGCGTTATTAACACTTCATGGGGCTGTGGGAAGTAAACAAATTAATATATACGCGACACTTAAAACATCCTAGCACATAGTAAGCATTAGTAACTATTAGTCATCATCATCATTATTATTATTATTATTAGGATTACTGGCCACAGGACGGGCACATAGATCTATCTCAAGTATAAATATGCATACACCTGGTTTATGAATATGTTATAACAGATCAAACTGGAGTTTCAGCTCTCTGAAAATACTGTAAGAACTTGACTTTGTCCCCTGGCCATTGCTAAAAACGCCTAGTATCTCCTCAGTTCTCCCTCTGCCACTGCCGGGGCATGACCGCATTGATACATGTATACACACCGGAGCACCACCGGTTCCCCTGCTGTGGTCAAGGGATCAGAGCTAATATGGGGCTTGCCTGGGGGAGAGGCGTGCTTGTGTGTCCCAAGGCGAAATCTTTCCACAGACATCACAAATAACAGGTAGGTTCTCAAAAACAAGAGTTGAGCTACATTATGGCTTAGATCAGTGTTTCACAAACTAAAAATCATGTGTCAATAAAATCAATTCTGTGGGTTATGATGATTAGCACTGGGGGGAAAAAAGGAACAGAACAAAGCAGAAAATATCAGAGTGCATTCACTCTAGATTCAAGCAATTATTTTGCTTCAGTGCATGTATGAGCACATATATATATATATACATATATATGTATTAGCATAATAATATATGTATTTCTGATCTTGAACCATCCCCCCCAAAAAAGTTGGAAAAGCACTGATTTTTATTACTTTTTGCAGGGTATAACCAGACCAATACTGCTATAACATAACTTCTTTGGGGAAATGTTTTCTGAGTTGATTTTAATCTTTCTCTATTATAATATGGCATGCTTGTATTGGATTCCTTAATATTTGTTACACATCTACTGGATATGAGAAAAGGTACAGAATCCAAATATCAGTATGTACTAATAACCCACAATTCTAATTTGGCAAAGGTAGGGGTCATTTTATGGAATTAAAAAAAAATGTTTTCCTTGATTGTGAAAGTGTTCACATTTTTCATAAACTTGCTTTTTAAATTATGGAAATGAATCAAGAGTACACAGTATGAGTTTAAGTGACTAAGTTACAAGTGATTTTTGGAACAGGACCATTCTTACCTGGGGATTGACTGCTTGCTTAGCACTGACTCTCAGGACTGAAGGCTAACTTATCAACCCCCTACCACTCAAGTCTCCTGATTTTTTACACCCAAGTGAACAGGAAGAGCAACTTAATAAAAATCTTAAATTATAAGAAAACTCTTAACCAAAACTTTTATTTTCTATGAAAATGCCTTTGCTGGAAAGATCAATTAGTAGAATTTTCCGTTTATTTGTAGTCAAGAAATTCTTGCTTGCAAATAAAAATTAAGTTATATGTAGTTGAATATTAAAGCCATCAAGTGGCAGTTAAATTAAAAATCAAAACCACTTTTGATTGTTAAACTTCCATTTGCCTACAGACCAGTAGACTTAACCAAAACACAAAAAGAAACAAATAAAATCATTTAAAAATAAATTCAGCAAAGTCCAAAGAGACCAACGAAAATACATAAATTTGAATAATTCATTATAACATTTAGAACCTCTAAAGTAAAAACACATTTTTGTTATGTTATTAATTCAAATTTAATGCACAGAGGCATTGCAGGACCTGTTATCTGCATGGATTTGAATTTCTGACCAACAGAAGAGACAGAACTTCTGAGGGAACGCTGAACTCCAAAGTCAGATAAATGTTCAAAGAAATCCCATGCTTAAATCAATTGGTAGGGATGTGTGGGGGTTCTCCTCAGCATAAACACAATCTACACATATATCTGTTTATTTTCTTATGGGGTGGGGGGAATTCAATAATAATGTATAAATCAAATGTTCACTTCAAAGTTATCAAATAAAAAAAAAACCCTCAGTATTCTTTCACAGAACACTAAACTATGCCCCACCATTCTTAATCACCAACAGAAAACAAATAATATTAAGAAATTTCATCCACAGCATTTTTCTGACTGAATCCCAGTATGAATTGTGTCCCAAATCAGGACACACAAAATAAAGATATTTTCACATAACAAAACCTGACCCTGTGCTTCACTCCATATGGGTCATGCAAAATTATTATCAGATTTCGTATGGAGGTTTTACAAAGAGAAACATCACCAAATTAGCTCATTATATCTCATATGCCAAATCTTAAATTAACCTTGAATTTATTCATTTGGCATACCCTAAAGAATATTTAACTAAAATATTTAACATTAAAGTAGAGAATTATGCTACTGTCATTACTCTTTTCTATTCAGAACCAAGCAGAATCTGTCAGGATGGTCTACACAGTCACATTTTTTTTTTTTAAGTTTTTAAACATTTTCTACCTCTAGAAAAGATTAAATTTAATCTAAGGAAAGATTTTAGTTCCCAGTAGGAACGACAAAAAAGATAAATTATCCAAATTTTTTCTCTCACCCCCATCTGTCATCTTCTCACCATTTTTGCCTTTTCACCAGCTAGGTTTTCGGTACAAGGGGAAAGGTCAAAGGACTCTTATTTTGCATGAGAATAGGCTGAAAGGAGGACAGCTGGGAGCCTAAGGAAAAAATACAACTGGATCAGTCTGAGCAACTATTAAGCACGTCAAAAAAGATAAAAGATCCAAAGTGCTGGAATCAAATTACTAAACTACATACTGTGGAGCTAAAGGTTCCAGCAGAACATCTCAGAGCTTATTAATTCTCTCTCCTAAACCCACTCTGAGACAGCAAGTTAAAGACTTCTTACAAGTCCAAAGTCAGAGTCAACCTTTCACCTTAGTTCAATTAAACAAGAGCTTACTGAAAACTTATTATCTGAAATAACCTGGGGTATCATGAAGGATACTAATCAAAAGTAACATACAAAACCTTCACGCTCACAATCTAATGATATAGGGAAATAACAATCAAAATTCTAGGTGGAATCCTATGAAAGGATTAAAATCCTATGAAAGGAATGTGGGTGATATGAGGATTACTGGAAAGTAGCCCTTGAACTGTTTTATTTTAAGAATAAAGAGGACTTCTGATAGGGATGATAAAGGAGGACATTTAAGAAACACAGGTCTTCTCCATCTGCATATTCTTTTCACTCTATCCATCACCAGTCCACTGAAGCCTATATTCAGGGCACCTCTGATCTACTCCTGTCCCACATCCAGTTCCCAATGCTGCTCATCTGCCTGGTCCAAGCCTGCAACACCTCCAACTTCCTTCTCATCACTGAAGCCAGAGTATCTTTCTAAAACTCCTATGGCCGTCATTTCCTTTGTCAAAGTTTTCTCAACGTTCTATCACTTATCGGATAAAAACTCCTCTGTACTGCATACAAACCACTCAAAACTTGACCTCTGCTTACTTGCCAATCCTCACCTCTTGTCATTTTCATTATGCCTCCTTGCCCACCCCGAAATCACCCTGCCTTTAGCAATTTCCAGAAACAGCTACCTCCATGTCTTTGCAGCTGTGGTCCTTCTGCCTTGTAAGTTCCTCCCTATTCTTTAGGTCTGAGCTCAAATGCTACCTGCTCCGTGAAATCTTTCCTAATTCCTATAAGCCTCTGTATTTGTCCTGATAAGATGATCTTATTGTAATATAATTGTATTTGTGCATGTACTCATTAACCTCTAAGATTCTTGAGGACAGAGAATATATCATTTCATATTTATTTGGCATAGTAGAGACACTCAAAAACTGCATTAATGATCAATAAGAGAAGCTAGCATTCCCTACACACCTAAATTTCACACGATATTTTAAGTGATTCACAAGGACTATCCCATTTAATCCTCATAGTAACCCCCATGAGAAGGTACCATTAGCATCAGCCCACTCTATCTGTGAGGAAACAAAAGTACACACACAGGTTAAGCAACTCACATAAGACCTGGATTCAAAAATGCAGGCAGTCTGACATCACCACAGCTCATACTTTGTAACCAATATGATAAAATCACAATCTCAATCTCTTGCTTGCTCTCTTTCTCTGTACTGGGGAAAAGCCAGCAAGCCCCAACGAAGCTAAGCAAGAGAGGGGCTCAATAAGAGGGGTATAATGTAAAATACATCCAGGAAGGAGGCTGGAAATAAGCTGACAATGTGCCTTACTGATTCCCACAATTATCTGATTATCTGAACTGAATTTGGTTAAAAAAGCTGCAAAACGCCTTCTTCTTAGTACATTAGGACCTTGACCTTGAGCACTCTTTCCCCAAATAGTGTGCACAGAACTCTACTTTCCTGGGAGTTTCCAAGGAAAACTCCAAAAGTGTCTAGTGGTAAAATTATTTGAGGAAATGCCAGGTTAAGTAAAATGAACGGGTTTCTTTACTAAAGAATTTGAGAGCATTAATACAGATAGATGAGTATAGTTATCCCTGTCTTACCTGAACACAGAACCCCTTGCTCATAACATATCTCACGGGCCTAGTTAGTGTTCGATAGGACAGTTTGAGGTCTACAATGCCATTTGCAAACTGACCCCTGCCCACACACCTCAAGTCAAATTAGGTCAAATTAAGGTGTAATACAGGAAGCATGTGCTAAGAATACAAAGTCTAAAAAAGAGACTCAACTTGAAAGATGAAATGTTGTCAGGTATCTCAATACAAAAATGTTGTTCTCGTCTCTATACCCCTCACAGCATCTGTTCACAGCTCTTCAAGGGCATTTACCAACCTGAGTTTAACACGCTACTTGTATCCGCACACTTTTCCAACTGACCTACTCAAAAAAAGTTGTTTTATTCATTTGTATAGAAACTTAAACACAGTAAAAATAACAATAAATAATTATTAAATTGGATTGTCAAAAGCATTCTGATTTAGAAAAAAATATTCAAAGGCATAAGAAAAAGCAAAAAGAGGTTACCACTGCTATGCCATAGTTTATACTATCGAATATTTTGAGAGCAAATAATTACCAATGCCTATGTAAATGCAAATGTAACCAATTTCCACCTATGCCAATAACAAGTAACTCAACACTCCAAGACACACTGGGATATATTAAACTGTATAAGTAATTTTACAAGGTCAAATTACGCTTATCTCTTCTTTTTATCATTCTATGCAGTTGAACATATTTCCCAATTTCATAACTTTGATTTATATGTAAATAGCTGAACTGCTGCAATTTAAAATTTCACATTAGAAAGTCCATATAAGACACCTCCAAAAATTATTTTACTAGCAAATATTAGATCTCTTGAAAGTAAATATTCACTGATAAAATTTTAACTTAAGGTTAGAGACATTTCCTATATAGGCTTTTTTAATAAAGAAAAAGTTGATATATTCATTATTATAATAACCCAAGAATACTATTAGGATACTTCCTGAAGTCTCTGTCTACAGAATGAAATTACATTTAGCACAGTTTTATTCCTAACTATGTATTAGAATAATCTGAAACATCCCAATTCTAAACAGTACTGGATACTGGAAAAGTGACTGTATTTATGACTCACATTATTACCATGCTCAAGGGGAAATAGTATACAAATTATTAAATTACATCTAACATAACCTAACTCAATTTTCTATAATGACTCAAAAATATCAGTTACCTATGAAATTAAATTAGCATATAAATCAAAGCTCTACATTCGTAATTATTGATACTCTGGAATTTTTCACACTAAATACAGGAACTAATGATCTGTCACCTACTGCCACGACATGAGGAAGAGAAAATAAAGGGTAATATAAATACTTAATTCCTGAATCACAACAAACCCATAATAACAGGATAAAATATGTATCAAAAATCAAATATCCTCCCTACTTAAGTTTTCTTTTTAAAAGTTACTTTCAAAGTTTAGCTTCCAACTATCACCTTTAAAATACCCATGAAAAGTAAGTTATGAGAGACAGGAAACAAGCTTTCTTTTCTTACCTATGCGGTCAAACGTCTTATCGCATTTGGGACATTGCAATATTTTTTTGTTACTGTTCTGAATGACTACAGGGGTTAATCCCTCATGAATGCTTCCGACAGAATCACCAGCCTCAGCCTCCTCTTCTGCATCATTGGGATCCTTTTCACTGTGCTCTTCAATGTCAGAGTATTCATCTGACATTTCCTCCTCTAGCTCATCCTCTTCAGCATTACATTCACTGCCGGGATCCTCAGAATCATTTCTATCTGACTTTTCCTTATCAAAACTGTCTTGATTCAAATTGTCTGACCCATCACCACTTTCTTGTTCATCATCACTAGTGTCATCAAACTTAACAGGGCACTTCCGATTCCGTTTTGATCTCCTTGTGGAAAAACTTCTCTCCAGCATTTTTAACCCATGCTTTTTCCCTAATAAAAGGGATCTATGGGTTTTCGCCAAATGATTCTCTAAAGACTTCTTATAACAAAAATGTCTACTACAGAATTTACACTGATGATTACTCGACAGTCTTCCAGTTAACTCACTTAGTGTTTCTTCTGGTGACGATTTTTCAGTTAGCTCAGACTGAAAAGTGGCAACATTTTCGTTATTTAGCAGCTTAACTGCATCTATAATATCCAGGAATTTTGCAGCCTCTAAAACAAGTGGGATTTCATATTTGTACACAAAAAATTCTGATGTGTAAAGAAATTCAAGCAAATGCTGAAAAACGGAGTGAGTTACGTGATCCAGGGTGACAACATCCGTGCTTGGATTTTTGCTCAAACACGCATGAAAATAACTACTGCCAACAGCAACGACGACTTTGTGCGCGCTAAATTCTTTTCCTTCTACTATGATAAGTAAGTCACAGAAAGATGGCTGCTTCTGCCTATCATCATTTAAATACTTCAGCAAGTTCTTATTGTACTGCAAAGAACTCAGAAGTTTTCTCTGATCCGGAGAGGGAGGAAGTTCCTGGTAACAGCGAAGAGCTTCGGGAGCTGGTCTTTCCGTGGAATGAGTGTAGGTTACTTGCTCACACTCCACTGCAACATTTCCTTCCGAAGAATCTTTACGGTAGCCTAGATGGATCTTCTCGTCAAGATGTGAAGTAACCTTTCTCCTTTTCTTCATTGCAGTACAACGGTATCAGAACAAGAAACTTCATAAGTGTCTTGAGGGATTTATAAAGGAAAACTAGATTGTCTTGGATCACAGCTTCTGGAGGGGCGTGCCCGAGGGTTGCATGGTCTGCGAAAAGAGTTATGAACCATGAAAAATAACTGCATGGCCAAGCGATCCTAAATCCTTCGCGGCATTGTAAACAAATCCTTCCTAAACGAAAACTAAATTATGATAAAGTCACCGCTTCCACTCATTTGTGGCTGAGATTTTAGGGCGGAGAACAAGGAGGGCCGGGTTAGAAAACACAGCCAACAAAAGAATTTTAAAGGAGGCAGAGCACACCTTGCAGGCCCGATTCCCGAACCGGGTAGGGGAAAGTGGGGCAGAAGGGGAGGCTCCGCGGAGCGCGCCGTGGGTGCAGGTCGAGGCGGCCACCTTCGCGGTGCAGGGGCGCCGGGACAGTGACAACCAGGCCGTCGCGGCCGCGGAACCCACGTCCCCCATTAATACGCTTCCCAGGGGCGGCTAGGCGCACCTCCTCGGGGCCGGCGAGCGTCCAAATGCTGGAGGCGCCCGGCGGGACGGCCCCGGGAGGCGCGGAGAGGAGAGCGGGTCACCCGGGGGACGGCCGCCGGAGCAGAGCCTCCTCAGGCCCCGCCGGGTGGAGATCGCGCCGCCGAGGGCGCCCCCGCCGCCCGCCAACCCGCTCCCCGCGCAGACGCCCCGCGCGTCCATTACCGGGAACCCAGGGCTACCCGTTGGCTCCCGGCCGCTGAGCTCCACTCCGGGCGCGCTCGCTCTGGCGCCGACCCACTTCCGGGTTCAGCCCCCGGCCCCGCCCGCCCTTCCCCTCTTGACGCCCTGCAGCCGCCGCCACAGCCACCGAGCACGTCAACCGCGCGCGCAGCCTCTCGGCCGCCAGACACCCCAGCGCGCGACCCTGCGCCGGCAATGCGCATGTGCGCGCACCCTCCCTACGCATGCTCCGTGAGGCCCCCCGCCACGCTCGCGGCGACCCCAGCGACTTCAGGAGTCCGTTAGTCCGGGTTTTCGCGGCAGTCCGGTGGCCGCTGTGACTGAGCCAGTCGGGGTCTCGCCGGCAGCCAGGCGGGGACCGGCGGAGGGGAAGATGAGGCGGAGTTTCGTAGGGGTGGGCGGAGGCAGCATGCCGCGAGCGGACCGCGTCCTCATGGCTTGTGGCCGGTTGCGGCAGCCCCTCAGCGGAGGGCGAAGCCGTCTCCACAAACGCTGCCCTGCGTCTGAAGAACCCAGCCGGACGCAGCTAACGCAGTTGCACCTAGAATTCATTTTTAACTTTTTATTGTCCACAGAAAACACTGAAAAATGTACATACAAGTATACAGCTGGCAGGACAGGAAAGAAAGCCGAAACAAAAAGAAAAGAAAAAGGTCCACAAGGATAACTTTTGGAGCCAAGATTGTGCGTTTCTAACACAGTCGCAGGTGGTGCTGGTATTGCTGCTCTGAGGACCACATGTTTAGTAGCGAGGTCCTAGGCTTGTGACTTTACAGACACGAGGAAAATAAGGCAGAGGCTGAAGCCAAATAGGATGGGTGACCAGGTTGGTGAACCCATGTCCGAGTCCCCTGTGGATGGAAGAGTTACAGAAAAGTTATCGCTGACACTTGTTAACGGTAAGGCAAACTTTATTCAGGGCGTCTACTACAGTGGGGTTTTGTACTAGGTCAGAGAGATTGGGCGCAATTCCAGACAAGGGAAGGTGGGAATTTGTAGCCCAGGAGCCGGCTGGGCGTGGCTGGCATGTCCGTGAACAGAAAACGGCTAAGAGAAAACAAGAGGGGTAAGGGGGGCGGAGTGGGGGCCGGATTCTGGCTAAACTGACCTGACAAGGGTTCTTGCGGGAGGCAGGTGGGATGATCAGACAGGGCTCGAGGAGGAGGAGGAACCAGATGTCAGATATTAAGGGTGGGAGATTCTGGCTAAACTGAGGAATGCAGGAACCTTGCTAAAACTGAGGAATGCATAGACAAATAACAGAAGTTCAAAAGTCAGAGGAGCCTAATTGAGAAAGGAGTTTAGGGCCACCTGATTAAAGTTTGGTGAAGGAGAGAATCTTTGTTAGACCTAATCCAATCAGTTGAACGTCTTTACCGAGGAAGCTATTCGCCTCGAGAGCATAGAAACTCAGCCTGATTCCCTGAAGTATTTGGACTTAAGGCTGGAACAGCAATTCTTACCCGAGTTTCCAGCCTGCAGTCCTGCCCTATGGATTTTAGACTTATAAGCCCTCAGAATCAATCATGCAAGCCAGTTCCTTAGAATATCTGTCTATCCTCTATCTATCTATCCAGATAGATAGAACCAAACAAATGTTGGTTCTGTTTCTCTGGAGAACCCTCGCTCATACACCAGCAATGAACAGGAAGAAAATAAAATTGAAAAAATCATGCCTTTATGTTTTCCTCGATCGTATAGCACCAACATCCATGTCCCTAAGGTGTCAGAGGTCTTTGTCAGAGGAAGTAGCAGTGGGGCGGGGGGGCCGAAAAGGAAAGCGCAGGGGCAGAAAGCCAAGACAGAAAGGAAATCTACACTCTTCAGAATCTCTTTCCTGTGTCTTCCTTTTGCTGATCTGTCATGGTCTTAATTCAGCATCCTTTAGCAGGCTGTTTCACAAATTTATTTCTGAAAATGAAAATGTTTTTCTTCATTTATTTGTTGAATATCCATTAAACAACCACTCTGTACCAGGCATGTAACATTTTAAATAAACTTAGTCATAAAAGATGTTACTTGATGGCATCAGAGGTATAAAATACCTGGGAATGAATCTCATGAGTTATGTTCAAGACCTCTACACACAATTCTCTACAACAGGGCTGACAAAATTTTCTGTAAAGGACCAGATATGAAATATTTTAGGTTTGTGAGCTACGGGTAGTATCTTTTCCATTTTATTCTTCATTTTTATGACAACCCTTTAAAATGTAAAAATTATTCTTATCTCATGGACCATACAAAAAACAAGCCATGAGCTGATTTTGGCCTGTGGGCCATTGTTTTCTGAGAACTCCCCCTAAAACCCAACTCAGGGAAATTAAAGAAAACATTGAAGAAATATGTCATATTCATAGATTGGAAGAATCAATATTGTAAAGATGTCAGTTGTCCTCAAATTGATCTGTAGATTTAAAGACATCAATGTATTGGACTTAATCAGTATTAAAAACTTCTGTTTTTCAAAACCAATTAGGAAAATCAAAAGGCAAGCCAAAGATTAGGAGAAGATATTTGAGAAACATATGCCCCCAAAATAAAACGGACTCTTGCAACTAATGAGAAGGAAAAAAATATGTAAAATGAGCAAAATATTAGAACAGACATTTCATGAAAGAAGTACATGAAAGATCTTATCTTTAAATTGCATCTTAAAGGAGATGCTAATTAAAACCACACTGAGATACATCCCTGAGCATAACTAAACTTATAAAGACTGACAGTGTCAAGTGTTGATAAAGATGCAGATCAACTGGAAATCTCATTCACTTCTTTTTTTTTTTAATTTTTATTTATTTATTTATTATTGGCTGCTTTGGGTCTTTGTTGCTGCACGCGGGCTTTCTCTAGTTGCGGCGAGCGGGGGCTACTCTTCGTTGCGGTGTGCCAGCTTCTCATTGCGGTGGCTTCTCTTGTTGTGGAGCATGGACTCTAGGTGCTCAAGCTCCAGTAATTGTGGCACACGGACTTCAGGAGTTGTGGCATGCAGGCTCAGTAGTTGTGGCTCGCAGGCTCTAGAGCGCAGGCTCAGTAGGTGTGGTGCACGGGCTTAGTTGCTCCGCGGCATGTGAGATCTTCCCGGACCAGGGATCGAACCTGTGTCCTCTGCATTGGCAGGCGGATTCTTAACCATCACGCCACCAGGGAAGTCCCTCATTCACTTCTTATTGGAATACAAGCACTTTAGAAAATAGTTGAGCAATTTCATAAAATTACACATATACAAGCTAGCCATTCCATTTTTTTAATAATAAATTATTTATTTATTTTTGGCTGTGTTGGGTCTTCGTTGCTGTGCGCAGCTTTCGCTAGTTGCGGCGAGCGGGGGCTACTCTTTGTTGTGGTGCGTGGGCTTCTTATTGCATTGGCTTGTTGCAGAGCACGGGCTCTAGGCATGTGGGCTTCAGTAGTTGTGGCATGCGGGCTCGGTAGCTGTGGCTCGTGGACTCTAGAGCGCAGGCTCAGTAGCTGTGGCGCTCAGGCTTAGTTGCTCCGTGGCATGTGGGATCTTCCCGGACAAGAGCACAAACCCGTGTCCCCTGCATTGGCAGGCAGATTCTTAACCACTGCACCACCAGGGAAGCCGTAGCCATTCCGTCATTATTCAAGAGAAACCAAAGCATTATATCCACACAGTCTTATATACAAAATTTTATAGCAGCTTTCCTTGTGATAGCCCAAAATTGGGATCAACCTAAATGTCCAACAACAGGTGAATGGAAAAACAAATATATAGAATACTATTACTTAACAATAAGAAGGAACAAACTAATGCCAAAGGCAACAACATAGATGAGTCTCAAAATAACTTGAATAAAAAACAAAATGAGTATATTCTACATGATTCCATTTATCAAATGTCTAGAAACTGCAGATTAAAATGACAGTTTGTTGCTTAGTCACAATGGGTGGCATCAGAGTTTGTGATAAATTAAAAAAGGGCACAAGAAAATTTTAATTATTTTGATTGTAGTGATGGTTTCACTAGTGTATACATATATCATAACTGATCAAATTATTTACTTGAAATGCATGCAGAATATTGCATGACAGTCAATCTTAAAGTCATAAAAAAAAGAATGTCACACAGACACTTGAACAGGGACATACAATGAAACAATAGAAAAATCGAAATTCCAGAGCTTCAAATTCACAGGTTAATTTACTATATAAAAAGGTAAAATTTCAAGTCTGTGACATAAAGATAGAATATCCAATAAATGAAGATAGATAAAGAGGTGGCATCAGAAATAAAAGTAAGTTGTATATAACCTCAGTGAATCAAGATAAATCCCAAATGGATCAAAAATTTAAATGTAAAAACTGAAACCATAAAAGAACTATAACAAAACACAAACTTCTAAATAACAGTAAAATGGTGAAGGTCTCTCTCACCACGAATCAAAATTCAGAAGCAATTAGGGAAACAAATTGTTAAATCAACCATATAAACTTAAAAATTTTTTTGCATGGAGGAATTCCAGTATCAGCAATGGTGAATTAAGTAGCTGGAACCAACTCTGCTGTGAACAGCTAGGACAAAATGTTTTTTTAACAAAAGCTACTGTTTTGGATGCATGGCATAGCTACCAGCGTTATGTGTGAGGAATTGTGAGGGCCTGGTCTGCAAGAAAAAGAGGCTCAAAGAGGTGATCTGGCTTTGGGAGGCGGGGGCTTCTCCCTAAAGGCAGTTACTGACTGGAAAGAAGCAACTGAGAGGCTGATAAAATGATTAGATCCTTGACAGACTCATGAGGCAGGGAGACAAACATTGAAATTTAAGGACCCGGAGAAAGGAAGGGCCCTAATAAACACCCTGTGTTTTCAGCTGGGACTCTGAAAGGCCTAACCTATGAGTAAGAACGTACTAGAAATAGACCACCCATCACAGCGCTGAAGCCCTTACATTTTTACTCCTTTGAGAAAGACAATCAGGAATTGCTTCTTCTCTTAGTCTCTCTGCCTGCCAGGAGCAAAACCAAATGCTGTCTTGATTAAGGTGATGTCATCCAGACTCTTAACTTGTTAATTTTTAATATAAAATAGCCAGCATTGAATCAAACACCCACACACACAGAGGATATTTCCAAAAAAGTAAAAGACAGACAAAACAGATCCAGAGGAGATCAAGAAAATGAAGTTATTGGACCAATACAACAACAAATAAACTATGAGTAATATGTTCAAGGAATTGACAGAATATTGAAAATGGAAATGAAATAGAAATTCTAGAACAGGAAAATATGATAGGTGAAATTAAAAAGAATGGATGTGTGTAAACTAAGATTAGAAAGAGCTGAAGAGAAACTATTGAACTAAAAGATAAATCAGAAGAAATATCCAAAATAAAACACAGAAAGCAGGTATGGGTAATACAGAAAAGAGGAAAAAGAAATATGTAGAACACATAAAACACCAAGCACAAATCTTAATAGAACTGCAGCAGCAGGAGAGGAGAATGACAATGAGGAAGAGGCAGTATTTTAAAAGACAATAGCTGAGAATTTCCCATCGATGAGAGACATCAAGCCAGAGATTCAAGAAATACTAGGAACTCCAAAAGCAGGATGAGTTCAAAGAAAAGTAAAATTGGGCATGTCATAGTAAAACTGCTGAAAATTGGAGATAGGAAAAAATTTTTAAAAGCATGCATAGGGAAAAAAAGTATTGGCATTAGAGGAGCAAAATTAGACCAAGAGCTGACTACCCAATGGAAGCCTAGGAGGCCAAAAGACATCTTAATGATATCTTAATGACGCTCAAAAAAGGTAACTGCTGAGCTAGAACAAATCCTTCAAATGAGAGCAAGATAAAAAGTAGTTGAAATAAGCCAATCTTGAGAGAATTCACTAACTACAGACTCAGAGTTCCAGAAATACCAAATGGAGACTTTTAGGCAAAGGGAAAAATCACAGATGGAAGCAGTGTAGTGAAGGAAAGAGTAAAGAATAACATGAATAAATGCAAATTGACTGTGAAAATAATAATAAAATGACTGTGGGATTAACAAAATAATAACATAAAACACAAGATATATTGAATTAAGAATTTCTAAGGTCCTGTGCTGTCCAGCATGTGTTAAAAGTTCTAATTTATATATAACTTTATTAACTCAAGGATGTTTGTTACAACCTCTGGAGTAACTACTAAAATCAAAATTAAACAAATGTTTAATAAATAGGCTCATAGAGGTGGGGAAATTGAACACTGAAGAATCAAGATGAAGAAAAGAAAGTAGAGAAAAAGAAACAGCATTTGAAACAAATAGAAAAATATAATAAGATGGTAGATTTAAAACCAAATGTAATAATTAATTACTTAACTGTAAATTGACCAAACTATTCCATTAAAAGGACAGTCATTGATAGACTGAATGAAAAAAAAGACAAAAACTTGCTACTACAGACTTGATTACTACAAAAACTTGATTATTACAGACAAAACAAAGTTAAAAGGACATGTTTGGAAAATGATACACTATGCAAATACTAACCAAAGGTAGGTTGATGTGTGTATATTAATATCAGACAAAGTAGACTTTAACATAAATGAGTTATTTGAGATAGGACATATCATAATAATATAATTTGCAATCCATGCAGAAGATATAACAATTTCAAACATGTATGCCTGTACTAAATTATCTACATATTTTATAATATATACTTATGAATTTCTATCTATCCATGTGTATACATATTATGTACTATTTTATTTACTTATATAAAAAGATAAGTATACTATTCCATAATATTTTATATACTAATTATATATATAACATTATTATATATACATATTAGTACCAAAAAAGATAACTTGAAAACCCCAAATGTTTGGAAATTCATTAATACATGGGTAGCCCATAGGTAAATAGCCCAAAGAAAAAGAAAATAATCTCAATAAAATTTAGAAAATATTTTGAACTGAATAATAATAAAAATATATCAAAACAAATGTGACAGCTAAAATCATGTTTAGAGGGCAATTTTAACTTTAAATGCTCACACTAGAAGAAAAAGTGAAAATCCTTGACCTATGCATTCATTTTAAGAAATCAGCACACACACACACACACACACACACACACACACACACACACACACACACACACACACACACACACACACACACACCAAATTCCAAAGAGGTTATAAGGCTGGAAACAACAAAGAACAGATATCAATGAAATGGAAACAGTCACTTAAAAGAGAGGGTCAACAGTATCAAAGTTTTCTTTTGTTGTAAAAAAAAAAAAAACAATTTATCATTGATAAGGAACTCTTACCTTCCTGTGTGCCATTTATTAAGTTATTGTCTTAACTTCAAGTCCACCCTTCAAAATTCTGCATTGTGATGCTGGGCTGGAATTCAGTTTTGCAGGCTGGCTACTTGTTAGTTTCTGCAAGGAACAATAGAGATTTTTAAAAAGTAAGAAAAACATGGTTGCAAAGTGACATTCAAGCAAGTGACATTTTCACTCAGGAAAGTGAAAAGACAACCTGAAAATGGGAGAAAGTATTTGCATATAATAAATTTGATGAGGTTCTAGTATCCAGAATATATTTTAAAATCTTATGAGTAAAAAAAAATAAAACAAAATAACCCAGTTTTTAAAATGGACATTGGATTTGAATAGACATTTCTCCCGAGAAGATATATGAAGGCCAATAAACACATGAAAAGTTGCTCAACATCATAGTCAGTATAGAAATGCAAATCAAAACCACAAGTACATACCTACCACTTCACACCAACTAGGATGGTCATAATTAAAAAGATAACAAGCATTGGCAAGGCTGTGGAAGTTGGAATCCTCATACACTGCTGGTGGAAACATAAAATGGGGCACCCACTTTGGAAAATATTTTGTCAGTTTCTCAAAAAGTTAAGCACACGGGTTACCATATGACCCAGCAGTTCCACTTCTAGGTATATACCCAAGAGAACTGAAAACATATGTTCACACAAAAACTTGTAAACAGATGTTTATGGCAGTATTATTCATTTTAACCAAAAGGTGGAAAAAACCCAAATGTCCATCAGCTGATGAACAAATAAACAAAATCTGGTATATTCATACAATTTAATATTATTCTGCCATGAAAGGGATTAAAGTACTGATACATACTACAACATGGATGAATCTTGAAAAACTGTGCTAAGTGAAAGATGTGAAACATAAATGACCACATATTGTGTGATTCCAGTTATATAAAATGGATAGTGAAATTCACAAAGACATAAAGTAGATTAGTAGTTGTAAGGGTCTATAGAAAAAGGGAGTAGGGGAATGAGTGCTGACGGGTACAGGTTTCTTTTGGGGTAATGAAACTGTTCTAAAATTAGATTGTGGTAATAGTTGTACAACTTTGTGGATACACTAAAAACCACTGAATTGTATGCTTTAAAAGGGTAAACTCTGGGACTTCCCTGGTGGTGCAGTGGTTAAGAATCTGCCTGCTGATGCAGGGGACACGGGTTCGAGCCCTAGTCTGGGAAGATCCCACATGCCGCGGAGCAACTAAGCCTGTGCACCACAACTACTGAGCCTGCGCTCTAGAGCCCGCGAGCCACAACTACTGAGCCCGCGTGCCACAGCTACTGAGCCAGCATGCCCTAGAGCCCGTGCTCCACAACAAGAGAAGCCACAACTAGAGAAAGCCCGCACGCAGCAACAGAGACCAAAGCAGCCAAAAGTAAAATTAAATAAAAAAAAAAACCTAAAAAACAAAATTAAACAAAGGGTAGACTTTATATTATATGAATTATATATATATATATATATGTAGTGACTGCCCCATTGTGTGTACCCAACAGCAATGTATGAGGATTGTGAATTCCAGTTTCTCCACATCCTTGCCTTATTGTCTTGTCTTTTTTTTAATCACAGCCATCTTAATGGAAGTGAAGTGGTGGCTCAATGTAGTTTTTTTTTTTTTTTAACATCTTTATTGGAGTATAATTGCTTTACAATGGTGTGTTAGTTTCTGCTTTATAACAAAGTGAATCAGCTATACATATACATATATCCCCATATCGCTTCCTTCTTGCGTCTCCCTCCCTCCCACCCTCCCTATCCCATTCCTCTAGGTGGTCACAAAGCACTGAGCTGATCACTCAATAAAAATGATATATTCATTTTTGTAACTGTAATAGCATAGAAGATGCTTACATAATAATTTTTATGTGTAAAAGAGTACTTTTTGTTCATATGGTATGGTCACATGTATAAAAAAGTTATACTGAGTAAAGATTGGAAAACGTTGCACCAAAATATTAATAGGAAGTCTCTCTAGGTTGTGGGGTGACATAAGATTTTCTTTTCTTCAATTTTTTAAAAAAAGTTTCAACTTTTCTATTATAAACATGTATTTTTATAATGAGAAAAAAATATATATTTTTAAAGTACCATAAAGAAAAGATGTCAGGGGCTTCCCTGGTGGCGCAGTGGTTGAGAGTCCGCCTGCCGATGCAGGGGACACGGGTTTGTGCCCCGGTCCGGGAAGATCCCACGTGCCGCGGAGTGGCTAGGCCCGTGAGCCGTGGCCGCTGAGCCTGCGCGTCCGGAGCGGAGCCTGTGCTCCGCAACGGGAGAGACTACAACAGTGAGAGGCCCGCGTACCGCAAAAAAAAAAAAAAAGTGGAGTAAATAAAGAACTTTGAAGAAGTAGAAATTAAACCTAAAACCAGCAACATTAAAACATTGAATTAGGTTGTGGAAGGTATTCAAGAAGGGTGAGAACAAATCTTAACTTGACAGCTCAATGCCTAGGCTGGTTCCAGAAGGGTTTCTGATAAGAGACAAGACCAAAGGAGCAGAGGGGAAACAGAGGGTGTCAGAATTTGACCCTGGGCTGTCAGAGCTTCAGGTAACAAAGATAAAAATTGTGTTTGCTTTCTTTTGTTAGAAAGCTTTAAGTTGATTTGTCAAGTACAGCAGATGTTTGTTTGGCAAAGGGGCAGCATGGAGAGAAAATTGTATTTCTTAGTATGACCATCTGCAAGGAAGAGGTTTGGAAATCCTCTAATGAGCGTGCTAGGATAGAAGGCACTCAAGTTGGATTATCAGGCTTTCATTTTGCCTGGTGTGTATGGTGTGTAAGGCAAGGCTAGAGAAGAATTGGGAAAATAGAGGGGATTTTTGAGGTCAGATTGAGCGGAGAGAGGAAAGCAAAGAAGGGAGGAATTTCAAGGAGAGATGACAGCTAAGAAAAGAACCTCAGTTTTAGGTGGTACCTGCTCCTGATTTTGATAGTGTGGTGTTGATTCATGAGAAGCAGAAGAAGATTGAGCAAGGGTTCAGTAACCATAGGATTAGTATAGAATATTGTGGAATGAGTTCAGTTTTGGAGTCAAACTGATCTGTGTTCAAAACATACCTCTTACATCCTGTTGGTGGCAGCTTGTATGCTTCTCAGACTATAGTGAAAAACATAGAGACGTGCTTAGCCTTTCAGTTCTTTCTGAAAAATAATAATTTGACAAGCAGTAATTCATATTTTTCCAATTGAAAAAATCATATACATTTTAAAGAAGAATGAAACACTTGCCTGATGATGTGGTATAATATATCTAAACTATTTCTACATGAAATACAGAGTAAAGGATATTCTTTTAGAAAATATTCAATTTATGCCTGTGCATGTCCAATTTTATCTTTTACTTTTTCTTTTTAATTTTTTCATTTAAAGCTCTTTTACTTTCCCAGCATTTAATGGCCTGTTTACACAGTAGATTCTGAAACTCAGAGCAACTCTCTGGAGACCCAGAGGAAATGAATAGTGGTAGATATACATTAGTGCAGGTTATAAAACATAATTACATTAAAATTTTTAGGTGAAAGCACATTTTAATGCATTAAACCTGCATTGCAGAAGCATACTAAGTTTTTATGGATAAATTTTTTTCCCACTGGAGGGTGCAATTCATCAGTGTATCAAGATTTCTACAGTTCCTTTAATGAATATACTTTATAAATAATATCAAAGAACTGATTATTTCCAAGACACTAATGTAGAATGCTGAGTAGATTTTATAAAACTTTAAATAGATAGAATTTCACTAATAGGAATCTGGGCTTTATTCTACAATATACTTGTGACTTAATTAGGATCAAATGATTTTTAAGCCAAGTGTATTCTTTTATTCTCTCTTTTGGATACTATGTATGACTTTCTTGGTTATTAATACTGCAAAAATGTATGCTAAAAATTCATAATAAAGAGAAATACAGTCCTAGTTATTATGAAGTTTTTGCAGTTCTTTTCTTTAGCAGTCTATGTATTTAATTAAAATTCTCTGTGAAATATAGATTATTAGACTCTACACACAGTAATAATGTGTGGTCTAAAATTAAATGTAAATTTATTAAGCATAAAACTAATATATACATTTAATTGAATTTTTTGTTTTCATTATATATCTTTATGTAGTATGAAGGCTTTTAGATAATGTGTGCCTTCAGTATAACACTAATAAAATATAAATTTTAATAACAGCCAATATTTATTGAACACCAACCAACTGGGTCTCAGCAGAGTTCTGTACTGATTAACTTTACATTTTTAACTTATTTAATTCTCACAACAACCTCAACAAATAAGTAACATTTTCCTCACTTCACAGATGAGGAATCTCAGGTGTCACGTGACTTACCCAAGTGCATACAGTTGGTATGAACTGCTGCTCAACCTGGGTGACCTGACTTCATGGCCCAGACTTAATCACTGTTTAATAGCTATGTTAGACGTGTTGGTGCCAACCCCTGCTACCCAAACAGTAATGTGTTGATTTTTATTTTAGACACCTGAAGACAGGCACTTTGCATTGTGGTTAATGTCTCAAAGATCTCCATCAAATATTGTGGCTTTTGCTTGCCTGGAACTGATAGAACTGCTTTAATTATGACTTAGATGAATGGTGGCTCAGACTCTTCTTTTAAATCGTCTGCCCCAGCAGCTCTCCTCTCCTTCCCTACCCATAGCAGAACACCAAGACTGCCACTCAGAGGAAAAGACTGCATTGTCCCATCTCATGCCGTCTCAGAGATGCACAGTTACATAACCAAGTGGGCAGTGAAATGTTAAGTGTAAGTGTTGGGTGGGACTTCCAGGAAGTCTCCTTAAGAAATAAGGTCTGTGGCCTGTGACATTACTCCAACTTACCCTCTCCCACTGCCCACAGTGCCGGCATGAAGAGCAGCTGGGGCTCAAGCAGCCAGGATGACAGAACACGAGAGGGAAGGAACATCTATCTCCTGTAAGCCTCTATTTTGAGTTTTTCTGATATAGGCAGCTCTTTAATCATATTAACAGTTAAGGAGTTTTCTAAGGTTTAAAAACCCATGTTGTCTATCTTTTGATCCTCAGTCAACACCAGACTACAGCCTTTCTCAACAGATGTGACCCTACCATGAGGCCACCAAATATCCTTTCTATATTAATTTTAAATATGTTATTGGGCTAGTGATATGTGTTTGCTTAATTCTACAACATCATTTCTTTAAAGATCATTTCTATCCATAGTTTAAAATTAATTGCAAAACTTGTTCTACTCAGGGTAAAAACTTGCAGCTTGCTTTTACTGTTGTCAATGATTTAAAATATTTTAATTCATGCCAGGTGTTATTTCCCTTTTTGTAACCAGGAGGAGTACTATGGTGTATTCTTCTTGAGGTCAAATAAGTTATAAAGTATTTTTATGAGATTAGTAACATGATTTGGCAGTAAAGAATATGCATGACACATTTTGTATAAAAAAATTGACAAACTTCCTGGATTCCCAGCATTTCCTCTTTGCTCAGACATAAACCTAGATTATGCTGACCTCTCTTTAAACTTGCCACCTACGTCTAAGGAAAAGAATAAAGAAGTTTGCTTTAAAGCCCTTTCCTTGAAGTTTAATCAATATTTGAGAAAAAAAAAATTCATGAAATGTCTTAGATTAGAAGATGACCAAAGGTGTATGAGAGGTAGAATATCATAGAGGTTTTAAGGTTTTTGCCAGATGTAATAGTAACAGTAGCAACATAACATGGTTATTAATAGTACTGTCTTTCACTTATGCAGCACTCATGGTGTACTTGGCACAGTACTTAATGATTTGTATGTATTAAGCCATTTAAGTCATTCAGTTCTCTCCATTCTAACAGAGGTACTGTTTTACAGCTCAGGGAACTGAACCATAACAACGTTAAACAATTTGCTCAAGGTCACTCAGCTAAAATGGAGAAATCAGGACTTGAACCCATGCTTTTTGACCTTGCAATAGTACAATATTACACAATAGTCCTCCATTCAGAGAATTGTTATAATTATTGTATTAAATTAGCTGAATGAAAGATATAATTAGAGAACTATTTAGAAAGCTATACTGAATATAGCTTCTTTCCTTTTTTTTTTTTTTTTTTTTTTTTTGCCGTGGGTCATGTGGGATCGTAGTTCCTCAACCAGGGATCGAACCCATGCCCCCTGCATTGGGAGCATGGAGTCTTAACCACTGGACTGTGAGGGAAGTCCTGAATGTAGTTTCTTGCTCTATGCTTCTCAGACCCTCTTTCTTGGGATTGAAATGTAAATTTGTACAAACCACTGTCTGAATACTTAATAGTTGAATATTTAGTAATTTTTTTTTATCTCCTACCCCTATCTTGCCCCTTCCCCCTTCCCTCTTCCCACTGGTAACCACTAGAATCTCTATATCTGTGAGTCTGCTACTCTTTTGTTATATTTACTAGTTTGTTGTAATTTTTAGATTCCGCATATAAGTGATATCATATGATATTTGTCTTTCTCTTTCTGACTTACTTCACTTAGTATGATCATCTCTAGGTCCGTCCATGTTGCTGCAAATGGCAAAATTTCATTCTTTTTTGTGGCTGAGTAGTATTCCATTGTGTATATACATATATCACATCTTCTTTATCCATTCATCTGTTGATGGACACAGGTTACTTCCATATCTTGGCAATTGTGAATAGTGCTGCTATGAACATAGGGGTGCATTCTGAATTAGTGTTAGAATAATTTAATATTGAATAAGATTTTTAATTCATTTTTCACCAAGTTAATTTCCAAAGGAAACATTCATGATAGTTATCCAAATTTTTCTTTTTATTTCTATTTTTCTATGGCCTCACCAGATATAGGTATTAGGATAGACATTGTAATCAGGTTTAGATTAAGTCTTGGGAAAGAATCACCATGTGGCAAATTAACTCTATCTGATAAGGGGTTGATTATATCTAGTTCCCTTATGGTTGGTCCTGTAGGTAGAAAAATAAAATAAATTATCCACTTTCATGTCTGCCAAGAGTATGCAAAAGAAAATGATATATAGGGCTGAAAATATCCTTTATAATCTATTAAATACTGCCTGTATTTTGCAGAGAAAGATAAAGTCCATATTGATCAAAACACTTGACCAAGATAATTTACGCAAGCAAAAGGTAGCAGTAAAATATACAGAGCATGTACTCTAGTGTCAGAAGATGTAGGTCAAATCGTGGTTCTGTAATTGATTAATCAAGAAAACTTGGAGTGTTACTTAACCTCTGGGAGGATAAAGATTTTGACTAATAAAATTAGCTAATGATACAATAATATTGCCTATAAAATTGTCTTGAGGATCAAATGAGAAGATATATGTGGCAGTGTTTTGCAAACTATTAAGTGTTATATAAATGTTAGCTACTATTAATTAGATTTTGTTTTCCATTATAGAGAGGAGGTACTATAAAATCTACATATCATCAACAACTTAGAAATTGTTCCCATACCAAGGCAAAGGCAGGAGATACTATAGCTTCTTTATAAAATATTTTTATAAAAAGTTTCAGATGTTATTGAAAGTACTGAATAATTAGATTACAATTCCTAGCTTATCATTTTAAAATCATACATTTATAAACTCATAAAATAGCCTTCAGTTTTGTTTTAGTCTGTTACAAAAAATTACAAAGGATTTTGCAAGATCTGCAAGAGAATAAATCTGTGTAGTTTTAAGCCACTGCTTTTGGTAATGTGTTACAACAGCTATAGGGAAAGACTTCACTTTTAAAGAACTGGACTAACTAATGGGGATGACCCCCTAAAACAGTGGAGACCAAATGGCCATGCTTCACAGTTAGGAGTCAGGTGGGTGCACTTATGGTAAAGAGGAGAAAGGTCTGAGTGGCATTCAGCAGAGCTGACTAATGGAGAGGCTGTGGCTCCCAGAACATAGTGCCCCAAAGAGGCAAGACAGATGGGCAGCCCACACAGACACTACTCAGTCTACACAGTGAGAAGAGATCAAGGATGGATGACCAGGAGGCTGTAGCCAGTTGCTTCAAAAAAACTCATGATTCCTTTTCCAATTTTAGGATTTGAATCACTTTTCAAACCCACTGAGTGAAGAAGAGGTCAGGTATCCAATGGCAAGCACTCTTGAAAAGTGTATATGGCAATAATTTACCTAATGCTACCACAATAGAACCTGTGACCAATTCTTTGGGTAACAGGACAAAGGTGAATACCCAGACACTTTAAGGACTGCTTAAAGTCAGAATCTGAGTTGACTTTGTTACTCAGAAACCCCAAATCTCATCACAGCCCTCCTATTAGACTGAAGTCATATGAGGCCAAGTAATAGAATCCTGGCCCAGATCCAGTTCACAGGGGGTCCACTGGTTCCACAAGTATACCCATTGTTTATTTCCCTTCCTTGAAAGTATAATTGAAGAGGACATACTTGATAGTTGACACAACCCTCACTTTGATTCTTTGGCCTGAGGGTGGGTGGGTGAGGAAGGTCAAGTGGAAGTTTTTGAAATTACTTGCCATTGTGGCCAAGACAGTGAATACAAAACACTATTCAGTGTCAAGGAGGAATGGCAGAAATTACTACCACTCTTAAAGGATGCAGAGATGGTGGTCCCCCCTGTATTTCTATTTGATCCACCAGTTTGTTTTCTACAAAAGGCGATGGTCCTTGGAAAATTACAGTAGATACCATAAATTCTGTCAAGTACTAGCCCCAATTGCAGTTGCCATGACATAAAAGAATACCTTTTCTAGAGCCAGTTTAAAAAAGAATGCTAATCATACTGGATGAGCAAGAAATGATAAGTATCAAGGATGCATTGATAAGATACATTTACTTGAGAGGGAAGGAGATTAATGCTATGAGATTTCAGGGACCTGCTACATCAGTAATATTTTAGAGGTCCAGTCGTCTGAAGCATGTTAGGCTATCCTCTTCACAGTGAAGGAGAAATTCTTGCATCTTGTAACTTCCATCATGAAGAATGAAGCAAAAGGCTTGGGAGGCCTCCTTGGGCTCTGGAGACAGACTATTCCACACTTGGAAATACTGCTCCAGCCCAAATATTAAGTGATATGAAAGGCTGACAGTTTTGAGTGAGGCCTGGGGCAGAAAGGGGTTCTGATGCAAGACCAGCAGATGATGCAACCTCCGCTTGGACAATACAACTCAACAGACCGTATTATTTTAGATGTATCTGTGAGATAAGATGCAGTGTGGAATCTATGGTCAAATTCCAGAATCTCATTGCAAGCCTTTGGAGTTGTGAAGCAAGGCCATGCCATCTGCAGTGGAGAACTATCTAGCTTTTGGAAAACAAATCCAGATGGGCTACTGGGCCCTGGTAGAGATGGAATGCCTGGCTATGAATCATGAGATGGCCCTGCTGCCAGGACTGCTCAGCATGAGAAAGATTCCATCAGACACACCAAGTCATAACGTCAGGGCCCCAGCAGCAACCCAGTTTGAAATGGAAATGTTACACTGTGGATTAGATGTAAGTGGGGACAGAGGGCACAGATACTTCAAAAGCCCCATGGCATCTACGTTCCACCCTTCATGGGACCTGGATCCACTTCTTCATATTCATTCCAGGAGCCGTTCCTTCAGGATTCTAGAGGGCCTCTTTTCCTGGGAGAATCTTTAAGGAGAACATAAGTGGCACTAACCACAACACCCTCATTGCAGCTAATCAAAGGGGTATAACTGGTCTTCTGAATCTTTCTTCTCTACTAAGAATTCTAGATGACGCTCACCCTCACCTGTTCTAGGTGGATTAATGGTGGTTTGACCTAGACCCCAATATGTGATGGGTCTGAGCCCTTGGCTCTCCAGGCCTTTCTTAGGGCATAGCTGTTACACTTGCCCATTAGCCATCAAGATTGGTCAAGGGTGTATCAAGGGCCACCTAGTTGGGAGCCAAACATATTTCTCCTGATGCAACTAGGGTATGGTTGGCTAACAATCTGTAGCTGTTTTCTTATTCGATATCTACCTAACGTTTGAGCCAAGGTCATGGTCTTCTCAGGGAAGCCAGTGAATAAGATGGCAGTACATGGGCCTAGCCGTTTCTGCCCAGTGTGAGATCCCTCTTATGGACTCTTTTAATGAGTTCTTTGCTCCAGAACTCCCCACTGAGCTGGCAGACAACTTGTCCATCCTGCATCATGATTTGATTGATCCCCTGCCAAATTGTTTCCTCCTTTTGTCTTTCATGGGTGTTACCTCCCCTCCTCCAACAGATTAATTTCTTCTCCTAACTCCATCTCTGTGTCTGCTTCTCAGAGAACCTGAATGACCTTCACAAAGAAGTAGGGTAGGGTAGAGACATGTGGATGACCTTTGGGAGTGGGCACACAGTCTGAAGATCTTTGTACCATTTGTGGTAGTGGTTTTAAGTGTCCCCACATTCTTTGATACTCCTCTCTTCAAGAGGTGGAGCGTAGTTTCCCTCCCCTCAACTTTGGGCTAGACTTTCTTCTAATGAAGAAAGTTTACAAAGTTTACACTAGTTTACAAAGTTTACACTAGTTTACAAAGGGCACTGTAGCTTCCTGCTCCTTCTCTCATATCACTTCCTCTGGAGGAAGCCAGCTGCCATATCATGAGGAACCCAGGGGACACAGGAGAGCCCCATGTGATGAGCAACAGAGGCTTTCTGCTAACAGCCATGTGAGTGGCCTTGGAAATGGACCCTTTAGTTCCCAGGCTGCAACCCTAGGCAGCAGCTTGACTGCAACCTCCTGAGGGACCCTGAACCAGAACCAGCTGCTTCTGGATTCCTGAGTGGAAGTCGATGCAGATAAATGTTTGTTGTTTCAAACTGCCAAGTGTCAGAGGATTTTGTCACACAGCAGTGGATGACCATATACTTGTAAATGACCATCTGAAAGTATCCACTATTGAAGAAGCACTAAACAGACAAAGTGACTCACCCAGTTGTCATCAGCCAGCCTCTGTCATCAGCCCCTCCTGTGCTGGTAAAATGGTTGCAAGAATAGAGAAACCATGGGGACAGGGATGAAAGCTATTCGTGGTCCCAACAACTTGGGCTCCCATTCACCAAGGCTTATCTGTCTAGTTCTGCAGCTCCTGGAAGCCTGAACTGGCGGCAATGGAGGCCAGCACTGAAACATTCTACGAGGAAACTCACCTGCCAGTTGGTGGCAACATAGCTGCATTGGACCCTTCTGTGAGGCAGGAGTGGGCGTGGAATCCCACGCCCAAGTGGACAACCTTGGAATCCACAGGTTGTGTCAGTTATATCCCATGTCACTGAACAGCTGCTGGCCTGACAGAATGATGGAAAAGTCTGTCAAAAGCACAATTAAGAAGTCAGCTCACATCATCCTCCAGGACGTAATGTATGTTCCAAATCAGTGACAATGTGTGGCTCTGTGTCCTGTGGGCAAATATGTGGGAACCAAGGGTGGAAGCAGGAGTGGCCCAACCTGTCCTCCTTTTGGGGGCCCAGTTGGGGAGCTTGTACTTTCTGTCCCTGCAACTCTGAGACACTGAAGTGTGTTTTGAGGACCTGATTTCATAGGGGAAATAATTTCATTTGGGTCCCACTAACTCTAAGCTACAGTTGCTAGCTGGGCACTTTGGGTTCCTCATGCTAACGGGCAAGCAGGCAGGGAGAGTCGTCAGCATCCTGATGGGGATAATTCGACCTGATCATCAAGCAAAGGCAGGACTTCAGAGATTTGACATATGCAGAGCTCTGTGGCTGGCTCCCCTGCTGCTCCTGGAATCCTGTGAGCACCATGTGGTACAGCCTGTGTTAAACTGCTGTGATGACAGACATGTGGCCCAGGTACCCATGCTGCCAAATATCCATCATGTGAGTGAGACCATCTTAGTCACCTACACACCAGCCAAACCACCAGCCGAGTGTGCTGGAGGCATGAGCAAGCCAGAAGAGACAGCTGGGTGGTTCAGACCACAGACTCACAATTAAATAAATGATCAGATTTCTAAGTACCTAAATGCTAGAGTAGTTTGTTATAGAGCCAGAGTATAGACAAATAACTCACAAGGAGAAGGGTTGTAGGAACCAGGTTACTGGGCCATCTTTCTTCTCAAACACTGTGTGATCCAAAGGTCTTTCCAAGAAAAATGGACATTTACTAATGACTAGAGTTTCTGAATTAAATCCTTTTCTCATCTATCCTTCTGGTGACTTGATTGAAGCCATGCGTGAATCTTGGGGCTGTTCTTTCCTATTTTGTGTTAGGCTTATCCTGAAGCCATGCTCTTGTGGCCTATCCCCTGGTTCTAGCTTTGGTTCAGGTTGGAATTCTCAACCTTATCACATAGTTGTGCTCTTATGAGCTCTAGTACAAACACATTATGGACAGAAGTAAGGCTGTGTGATTATAGCCTTATGTATTATGGAGTGAACTTGAGAAGTAGCCCCGTACACACTGTGTAAGTATGACCTGTAAGGCTTTTATTTTCTTTTTTTGCCTTATTGCACTGGCTAGAACTTTCAGCACTATGTTGAATAAGAGAAGCTAAGAATGGACATCCTCGACTTGTTCCTGATCTTAGGGTGAAAGCATTCCATCCTTCACTATTTAGCTGTGGAGTTTTTGGTAGAAGCTCTTTATCAAGTCGAAGAAGTTTCCCTCCATTCCTATTTTTCTAAGCGTTTCTGTCATGCATGGGAGTTAAATTTTGTCAAAGGCTTTTTCTGCTTCTAATTATATGCTCATATGATTTTTTTTCTTTAAAGCTTTTAATGTGGTTGATTACATTGATTTTCAAATGTTGAACCAGCCTTGCCTATGAGGAATCAATCCCTTTTGGGCATAGTGTATAATTCTTTTCATATATTTTTTGGATTCAATTCACTAGTATTTTACTGAGGTTTTTTTGCATCTATGTTCATGAGATATACAGACCTGAAGTTTTCCTTTCTTCTAATGTCTTTACCTGTTTTAGGCATTAGTGTAATGTTGGCCTCGTAGAATGAATTAGGAAGTAGTCTCTCTTCTACTTTCTGGCAGAGACTGTAGAGAGTTGGTCTCATTTCTTCATTGAATGTTTGGTAGAATTTACCAGTAAAACAGTCTGGGCATAGTGCTTTTATTTTTTGAAGATTATTATTTGAAGATTATTGACTCAATTTCTTCAATAGATATAGGCCTCTTCAGATTATTTATTATTTCTTGTATGGATTTTGTATTTTCTGTCTCTAAAGAAAATGGTCCATTTTATCTAAGTTACCAGATTGGTGGGCACAGAGTTGTTCATAGTACTTCCTTTTATTGTCCATCTGATCAGTAGTGACATGTCTGTCTTGCTAGGTTCCCTATTTTCTGGTCCTTTGGCTAAAGAGTGCAGGCTTTTGCTCGACATTTATTTGTCTACATCTGTTGGCGTTTTTGAATTTCTAGCTTCTTCAGATCCAAGTGTGGGATACACAAGGCCAAAAAACCCCAAAAAAGAGCTTATCATCATATCATTTCTTGAGCCTCGAGTCCACTAGCCAGTCTGCTTTGCTCTATCTTTTAGAGTCTCTCATGTTTTCTTTACATGTATAATGTATAGGGTTTTTAGTTGTAATTAGCAGAAGGAATAGTAAAAAAATATGTATATTGCATTTTCCTGGAAGAGGTCCCAAGAATATTTTTAGATTGTTAAGTGCTTGAAAAAAGAGCAAAAGAAGAATAAAATTTCATGACACATGAGAACTATATGAAATTCAAAATTCAGTGTCTATAAGTAAAGTTTTAATTGTCCATGGCTGCTTTTGTGCTACAATGGCTGAGGATGAGCAGTTGCATCAGAGACTGTATGGTTCAAAACACTAAAATACTTACTATCTGATCCTTTATAAAAATTTGCTGACCCCTGGATCACATGACAGAATGAATTACTAGAACTTTATTAGCAGAGCTGAGTAGAGTACCTCCTCAATCAAAATTAAAAGAATAAAGAATGTGTAAATTCAGATAGACTCTATTTAGGTTTAGGCCCTGGTGAATACAGATTTGGTTGAAATGTTGGTTAGGAAAGGTGATACTTCTGCAGAAGGTTTCCTGCACTCCTACCCCTAGTATCCATATTTTTTACATATTAGTTTACAATACTTATTTCATCAATTCTAAGAAGTATCTTTCCCTATATTTTAACATCTCTGATGTGACTTGCAATCAATACCTTGTCATAGTTTAATTGGCAGCATTTTTTCCTTCTTAGTAATATAAAAAATAATGATGCATCTTATAGTTGATGACATCCTCGATTAGATGAGATATGCAATTGATCTGAAGCCGTCACAAATACATCCTTGAGCAGTTAAGAATGTATACATTTTTGAGTTTAGGCCAGAAGCTACTCAGGTTATATTAACTTTTCCTTAAACATTGACCTCAAGGTCACCCTTTTAAAAAATAAATTCTTTTTAGTGCAAAACCTTTTTCACTTATAATTTTTTCAATTAAATGTTTTTCTAGCAAAGTCCGGTACGGATACTCTTAAATATTTTTTCTACTCTCAAAATGTTCCCCTCAAAACGTGAATGTTTCCAAAAAATTTTCTCATTTTGATTATACATAATTGTTGTGTGTTTGTAACTTTCATTTGCATATTGGAATTGTATAACCAAGGTTGTCACTGTCATAATGTCGACCAATTCTAATTATGAGTCCTAAAAGCAAAGCACCAAACTAACTTTGAAAGGCATATTGCAAGAAAAAAAAAAAAACCAAACCAAACCAATGGTACTATTTTCCACTTATCTAACCTTTCAAGGGCACTTAGCAGTTAGAAGATTATGATAAGTACAGACAGGTTTCATGATTAGAAGGTTCATTAGTAAGAAGGTACAGAATACTAATCACAAGACTTTCATTTGCACTGACAAGGTCTGACCTAGCTAGCATTCATCAGTGACAATGGAATTGCTCCCTGGTGGTATCAACCCCAGGCAAGGCGGAGAAAACATGTTCTTCATGGAGGAATTCATCAAAAGTAAGCAGCGCTGTACCACACACCACTGCTTTCAGGTGCTCCCCAGAGGGTAGCCAGCATCTTCTCCGAACTGGTTTGTTTGGTCTGTAAAATGCAAAATGCTTAGGGGAAGTTTGCATGTTAAAGAAACAGAGCTTAAACTTTGGAACTTGGGAAAAACAATCATCACACAAATTTGCACCTTAAATAATCTAGGTGACCATGAGTAGGTGCTTTGGTAAATGTTAAACCTATAAGCCCAAGAGAATATTATCAACTATGAATATTATTAACTATTAACTATGTAGTAGTTATACATGTTATAAATTCTTGTAAATATTGCCATTTTAAAATATTGTGACACCGAAAGATTACTACATTAATATCACTCAAAATTGCATATTTGAAGCCTGGAAAGATATTTGTACATTTTAATTATTCATGTATATTAAATGGCTCTTTTTCCAAACATCACAATTTTCAACAAAATATACCCTCATCATGTAAAAGCATTTTAGGAAGAATAATTAAGTTCCCAGAGTTTGGTCTGTGAAGGACAAAACCGAGCACTGCCAATCTGCAGAAATTTTCCCATCTGCAGAAATCTTACTGCTAATTTGTTACAGAATTAGCAAATGAAATAATTAGAAATTATACAAAACAAAATATGCCTGAGTGGGAAGCATCCAGTCTCTGGAGTCAGACAAACCTGATTTTGAATTATTTTGATTACTTAAGGACTCTGGGCCTCAGTTTTCTTATCTGTAAAGTAGGACAATACTACCTAACATACAGGGTGGGGGATAAGTGTTAGATAAATGGTGATTATTGTAGCCAACTCTAAATTGTGTGGTAAATATTTTAAATACAAAAAAACTCCAAAAGAGAAAAAGGAGCTCAGTGAAACAGGTGAGAGTCTCCTGGAGGTGAGACTTGGGCTAAGCCTTAAAAATTCTCTATTTCTTACAATAATAACATTATTATTATCTTACATTTTAATGTTTCTGAAATTGATGTTAAGTGGTAAAAAAAAAGCAGGTAAGGATTAAATTATGATACAGTTAGCATTGCCTACATATTTGCCAATTCATGAGATCCCCACAGATGGGTAAATTTTAGTTTTAATTTGGATCTTTATTATTGATTGCAGTGTCTTCACAATAATTAAACTCTGGTACAGCATTAAAACAAAATGTTACTTTTTTTTTTTTTGCGGTTCGCGGGCCTCTCCCTGTTGTGGCCTCTCCCGTTGCGGAGCACAGGCTCCGGACGCGCAGGCTCAGCGGCCATGGCTCACGGGCCCAGCCAATCCGCGGCATGTGGGGTCTTCTCGGACCGGGGCACGAACCCGTGTCCCCTGCATTGGCAGGCGGACTCTCAACCACTGGGCCACCAGGGAAGCCCCAAAATGTTATTTTTTTAAACAAGGTGTGATTAAAGGCCACAGACAAAACTGGTTTCTCAGAATGAATCATGAAAGTTTTTGTTAATCTAATTTTTAAATAAGTACTATAATTATAAATTTCAAAATTAAGAAAGATAAGTATAAGCAGGCATGCTATGAAAAATCTCCAACTCACTTGTGTCTCCGACCATCCAGGTGTCTTATCCAAAGTGAAATAAAGTTACTGGTTTTTCTTTTTAATTCTTCTACTGATATTTTATGCATATATAAGCGGACACAGGTAATTATAATCCCTTCTTTTTGTAACACAAATGTTACATACTTACTATACACACCATTTTTCACATTGCTTTTTTACAATGTCTTTTGGAATACTTTATTATCATGTTCATAAATAACTTTTATTTTTTTAAAACAGCTGTTTAGTATTTCATTAAATACTCAGATCATACATTTTAACCAGTCCCCTCCCTATATGTCCCTTTTGGTAAGAGGGAAATTTCTCAATATTTTATAATTACAATGAAGCCATGAATAATCTTGTACATAGAACATGAAATTTTCAAATTAGGAAAGGCTGATACAAAGCTATTTATTTTGTGAATGGTGTGTGTACAGATTTCTGAACATTTCTGAATGGAGAGGAGGAAATATGATTAGATAGCAGAGGGCTGTAAACTACAGATTCTCTGAATGCAGTGGATGATAATTAATGATGTGATAGAAAGTAGTATGGAACTATTGAAAGTAATGAGTAGTGTTTAAGGAAGATGAATGTTCTGAGTGTGAGGTCTTATTTCCTGCGTTCTGGAGTGTTGGGAGCGTTCAGAAAGGGCGTTAGGAGATTTTCCAGATAGAATAAAACTAGCGGTCTGATAGGTGTAGGCAGTCAAAATGGCGAGGTCAGAGAAGACAAATGTTGCAGGAGGGAACAGGAAGGAAGCCAGAATCTAAATTCTGGGAGGTCAACTCAGGTGAGAGAAGCAAGTTAACACTGACATTCTAAATAGCAGGCAAAGTCCAGAGTGGAAAAATCCATCAAGAGTGGAGTTAGTAAAAAAAGTATTGACACTTAGATTGCTTCCATGTCCTGGCTATTGTAAATAGAGCTGCAATGAACATTGTGGTACATGACTCTTTTTGAATTATGGTTTTCTCAGGGTATATGCCCAGTAGTGGGAGTGCTGGGTCATATGGTAGTTCTATTTTTAGTTTTTTAAGGAACCTCCATACTGTTCTCCATAGTGGCTATATCAATTTACATTCCCACCAACAGTATATGAGGGTTCCCTTTTCTCCACACCCTCTACAGCATTTATTGTTTGTAGATTTTTTGATGATGGCCATTCTGACTGGTGTGAGATGATATCTCATTGTAGTTTTGATTTCATTTCTCTAATGATTAATGATGTTGAGCATTCTTTCATGTGTTTGTTGGCAATCTGTATATCTTTGGAGAAATGTCTGTTTAGGTCTTCTGCCCATTTTTGGATTGAGTTGTTTGTTTTATTGATATTGAGCTGCATGAGCTGCTTGTAAATTTTGGAGATTAATCCTTTGTCAGTTGCTTCCTTTGCAAATATTTTCTCCCATTCTGAGGGTTGTCTTTTCATCTTGTTTATGGTTTCCTTTGCTGTGCAAAAGCTTTGAAGTTTCATTAGGTCCCATTTGTTTATTTTTGTTTTTATTTCCATTTCTCTAGGAGGTGGGTCAAAAAGGATCTTGCTGTGATTTATGTCATAGAGTGTTCTGCCTATGTTTTCCTCTAAGGGTTTGATAGTGTCTGGCCTTACATTTAGGTCTTTAATCCATTTTGAGTTTATTTTTGTGTATGGTGTTAGGGAGTGTTCTAATTTCATTCTTTTACATGTAGCTGTCCAGTTTTCCCAGCACCACTTATTGAAGAGGCTGTCTTTTCTCCATTGTATATTGTATAAAGATGTGGCACATATATACAATGCAATATTACTCAGCCATAAAAAGAAACGAAATTGAGTTATTTGTAATGAGGTGGATGGACCTAGAGTCTGTCATACAGAGTGAAGTAAGTCAGAAAGAGAAAAACAAATAACGTATGCTAACACATATATATGGAATCTAAGAAAAATGGTCATGAAGAACCTAGGGGCAAGACGGGAATAAAGACACAGACCTACTAGAGAATGGACTTGTGGACACGGGGAGGGGGAAGGGTAAGCTGGGACAAAGTGAGAGAGTGGTAGTGTATATATAGACATATATAGACTACCAAATGTAAAATAGATAGCTAGTGGGAAGCAGTCGCATAGCACAGGGAGATCAGCTTGGTGCTTTGTGACCAGCTAGAAGGGTGGGAGGGAGGGAGACGCAAGAGGGAAGAGATATGGGGATATATGTGTATGTATAACTGATTCTCTTTGTTATAAAGCAGAAACTAACAACACACCACTGTAAAGCAATTATACTCCAATAAAAACGTTAAAAAAAAAAAAAAAGTATTGACAGTTGGTGAATTTTGATCCCAGGGAATAAGCTATGAGATCTCTTCCCTGTGTATACCCTGTTCTGAGTTTGGGAGGTGCTGGGAATATTTATGGCTAAGATGTCAAGTTGTGATCAATATCTACAAGTACCTTGCACTTCCGTCTCTCGAGACAAACAAATACCCACCTCTGGCTTCCTTCTCAGCCTGGTTCAGTTCATGCTGGGTTTCCACAGTCCTTGGGGCAAGGATTTTTAGGTAGAGGTGTCTGTGTTCTTAACCACAGTGAACAGGAAATTTCAATAGGAAAAAGAAGAAAATTAGGAATCTGGTGGAAAAGCAGCCAAGAGAATTGGCCCTAATATTATTAGTTAACGTTTCATGATTCCTTATTATGGGCCATATAAATACATTAAGCATTTTACATAATTAATATTTAATAATTACAATAATCATAAATGGGAACTATTATTTTCCTCCTTTAAAGATGAGGAAACATAGATTTAGCAACTTGCTCTAAGTTATGCAAAGAGACAGAGCAGAGCTGTCTGCATACCTATGTACATGCTTTTAAACACTAAGCAAAACTACCACACGTGCATCCGAGTATAGGCGGGAGGCTGGGACTCCAGGCTTCAGCATCAATCCCTGCACTGGAGACTGAATTTAGCAGCAGTAAATTAGTTCTGGATCTCACTACACAGTTGGTTGCGGGGAGGGAGAAAGAGACAGAGAAAGACAGAGACAAGACAGAGACAGAGACAGTGAGATTCCAATGTACTGATAACCTTGGCTTCCATTGCTTACTGTTAGAGACTAAACCTGCAGTGAAGGAGGGCGGGAGGAGCCAGGAATGAAACTTTTTCAGGGTAAAAGGGAAAACTTGGGCAGGAGGTAAAATGTACTTGCTAGCATTGTTCAGCAGTGCATGTCTTGTCCCTGTACTCATCATCCATGGTGTCTCTCTCTCTCACTCTCTTATCTATTATCAGTTTAGATACCTATGTATCTGTGTATCTATCTATATATCTACGTATCTATTTATCATCTGCTTCTCTATTAAATCTTGTGGTCCATGAGGGTAAGGATTATCCTGACTTGCATGCTGCTGTATACTTGACACCTTGCCCAGGGCATTCATTGCACAGAGAAACTATCCGTTGAGTGGACAAATGAATGATGTTCCATTTGTCATTGAGGTAATTTCAGCTTTGATTGTGCTTACAGTTTTGTGGAGAATATTGATATTAATAAAATAATAACACAAACAATTGTAAAAGTATATCTCTAATTCATGGGACAAAGGAAAGGAATATTTTCCTGGTATTTGAAGAATGAATATAAAATGGAGGCTTGGATTTAGGTAGGTGTTCTGGGTTGAACTGTGTTCTCCCAAATTCATTTGTTGATGTTCTAACCCCCAGTACCTCAGAACTTGACCTCACTTGGAAATAGGGTCATTGTGGATGTAATTATTTAAAATGAGGACATACTGGAGTAGATCGGGCCCCTAATCAAATACAACTTGGTATCCTGATAAAGAGGGGAAATTTGGAGCCAGACATGCACCCAGGGAGAAAGCTGTGTAGAGATGAAGGTGGAAATTTGGGGTAGAGCAGCAGGGCCCAAGGAGTGTCAACTATTGCCAGCAAAACACCAGAGGCTGGAGAGAGGCCTGGAACAGATCCCTCCCTCACAGCCCTCAGAAGGAACCAACCCTGGCAGCACCATCATCCCATACTTGTAGCCTCCAGAGCTGTGAGGAAACACAGCCCTGTTGTTTAGCCCCCCAGTTATAATACCTTGTTATGTCAGCCCCAGGAAACGAGCACACTAATCCATGAATGCCTGCCTGAGGAAATGACAGTTGGTGATGACACCAGGCACTGAAGGATGAATTAGGGGAGCATTTACACAAAGAGAGAATAGCATGTACAGAGGCCCTGTGATGGGAGGAAGCCCACCTGGAATTATCTTGCCATTGTTTTTCTCAGTTTTTCATCTGCTTTGCAACCAGATCAAATATATTAATAATTTTTCTTTAAAGGGCTTGTTTTGGTATTAAAGACAGTTTTCCCCATCCCAAAATTACATAGTTGCATCTATATTATGCATTATTTATTGTCTTATATTTTTCATTTAAATCATTCATCCATCAGAAATTTATCTTGATGAACAGCATTAGGCAAAGAAAAATCTTTTGAAAATGATTTTCAATTCTTCTTCCCATCCTTCGTGGGACCACAGCTTTTCGCATCAGGGAAGAGCCCCACCTTAGTTACAAGTGCCTCCTCGCCATGTTGTTTTCTGTGTGATAGGTTTTTCTTTCCCTTGATTTTCCTGGTGAGCGTCTCTCAATGCCCTTGATATAAAGGTTTTCAAGCAAAGTGATTTCCATCTATCCTCCATTCTGTCCACTTGGTAGCCTTCACCTCTGTATCAGTGATTAAAGCAATTCCATAAAATATGGAAATAACCACCATTTACTAAACAATCAAAACATAGACATTGTGTAGCTTTTCATATTTTATTTGATTTGAAGAAATAGTGCAGTGCAGTGGTTGAGAACATGGGCCCTGTACGCAGACCATCTGATTTCCAATCACGGTTCTGCTTGCATAGCTGTGAAACCTCGTGTAATTTACATGACTTCGTTTACTACCGTTTCCTTATGTATAAAATGGTGTCGTAAGGATTTAAATAAATGAACACATAAGGTGCTTAGAATAATGCTGAGCACATAGGAAGCTCTATAGAAGTGTTTGTAGTTGTCCTTGTTGTAGAATGTTGGAGGTGGCTGTTATTTGATTTTCAGAGCAGACCTATAAGGTGCCTTTTAAGAAACAGGTTCAGCGATGTTAAGCTTGTGCAATATCATGTAATTGCCTGGTATGCAGTCAATACTCATTAAATACACATTTAGTGAATGAAGTTATAGACAGGACTGGCTGACATTGAGTCTTGTGCTTTTAATCACTGTTCCTCAAAATATCTCTTTTACTTATTTCCTGCCAAATAAGATCACTTTCTCCAGAATGGAAGCTGTGTGCTTGACTCTCCCTGGCTTCTTTAGTCTTGTCTTAAAAACATTCTGTTAGAAATTCCTTGAAATTTGTCCCATAGAGCTAGCTTCCTCCCCAAGTCTTCAGTGCAATATGGGGTTTTCCAATATTTTAATGTTTTAAAAAAATCATTTCAGTTGGTATTGTGGTGTTAGGAAGAAGGAGAGTTAGATTATCTGCTTAGTGCCAGCTTACCCAATATTCTCTTGTAGTGATATTTTTCTGTATTCAGGATTTTTATCAGTTACCAGAACTTGAACTAGGTTAATATCTAGAACGATGAATAGTTTTCGGTGATGCTGTTACTTTACTACTGGTGGTAGAATCTTTCTGAATATAACTCATTTTGGACCTAGCTATCCAGTTTGTTTATACCCTAGATCAGACATTAGCAAACTTTTTCGGTAAAAAGCTAGGTCATAAATAGTTTCGGTTTTGTAGACCACGTGGTCTTTGTTGTAATGCTTAGCTCTGCTGCTGTATTGTGAGTGCAGCCAGCTGTAGACAACATGGATGTGAATACATGGCTGTGCTCAAATACAACTTTATTTATGGACACAGAAATTTGAATGTTATATAATTTTTACATTTTATGTGTTAGATATTATTCTATTAAAAACCTGAAACTATTTAAAAATGTAAAATCCCATTCTTAGCTTGCAGGTAATATAAAAATAGGCAGCTGTTTAGAGTTGTTCCACAGACCGTAGCTTGTACCCCCCCCTTTTCCTGCATCAAATGGCCACAGTCCCTATCATCCAGATGATTCCACTTTATTCATCACACTGCAGCTGGGATTATCATCCTTAACTTTAAACCACTCATCTAATTATATTACTCCCTTCCTTATGACCCTTTGTTGACCCTCCAAACTCCTTGGCATGACATTCCAGGTCACAAAACCTGCTGAGTCCACCTCGTCCAGACATCTTTCAATACTTCCCTCTGAGCATCCCCTGGTCAAGCTAATCCCAGTTATTTGCTGATTCCATAAATACATTCATATATTCTGCTGTCTCCTGGGTCTTGAATACTTTTATCACACATTATTTCTTGGCATAGTTTTACTTATTCTTAAAAAGTCCATTTAAAATGACATCTCTTCCAGGAAATTGTCTCTGAATTTTCAGGCAGAATTAATCACTTTTGCATTCATGCTTTCATAGCACTTTGAACATGTTTTAAAACATTTATCTTATTATGTTACAATTCATTGTATTCGTGGTTGTCTACACTGATTTTAATATGAGCTCTTAATGTAAATAACTGGGTTAATTTATCTGTGTTTTCTCCAAACCTGTATATATTTGGGACTTAACAAATGATTTTGAATGTTGCAACAATAGAATTAGATTTGAGTGCTCATATCTGCCATACTGCACACAAAATGTGTTTTATAAAGAAGGAAAAAACCCCAACACTTTTGGAAGGAAAATAGTGTATGGGTTTATCCTTTACAAAGCAAAGATTCACTTGGTAAACTAACAAAACTCTTAAATTTGTTTGTTTTGAATTTTTAAGGCTATAGTTTCATTTGCTAAAACTATCAAGGTTTTAAAGAATTAACAGCTCTTTGTGCTGATACCTTCCTCTGCCACTGCCAGTGAGGTCGAAATTATAAATCTGAGATTTGGGGAGTTTTTTCAGTACTGAGCACTTGGGTGCTGAAATAGTCTCAGAGTTCATCCCAAATGTCCTGGGGATGGAAATGGTGATAAAGCTTCGGGTAGCTATGCATCCAGACTCTGAGCTTCCACTCTGTTCTCTTCAGCCTCCCAATTCATACATCTTTTCTCCTCCTCCACAGAGAGGTAGATACATTTATTTACAGATATAAGAATAATTATTGGGAAGAAATCCACAGCCCTAGTATTTGATAAAAAGCTTCCTGGAGATTCTGCAGGCTCGTGGACCTTACAGTTATTCACCTGGTGTAGTACCCGGGCCCCCTGAAGACCAGGGTCAGCACATGAATCCCTCTGTACTCCTTTGCCCTCCCTTGTCCTGAGTGATGCACAAAAAATTCTATGTAATCATTATTTATAGCAAAATAGAAGAAAAAAGTACTATAGGGTGCTGAAAGTTTTAGTCCACTAAGGATTTTAGAAATTAATATTGATGTCAGTGGTGACAACTTGTCAGAATTGTTCATGTTTTTTCTTAGTAGTGTCACAATGATTTATGATATGAATAGAATGTATTTTTTTATATTGTCTCTCCTACTCAAATCCCAGCTCTGTTGCTATTTCTGCTTTTCTGTGGTGGTGATAATTGAATGAGGAGAAGGAGCAAAAGAGCCTCATCTGTTTTAATTTCTGAGTAGGGACATAGATTAACTAGAATCAGGACTGCCCCCTGAACTCAGGAAGTCAGTTTTTACAAAGACACTTGTGTGTGTGTATATATATATATACATATATATATATATATGTATATATATATATTAAGATATATTCACATATATATATATATCTGAATCACTTTGCTGTACACCAGAAACTAACACAACATTGTAAATCAACTATACTTCAATAAAAAGGTGTCTATATATATCTTTATGAAAGATAATAATTTCAAAGGCAATTGTAGGGTTTGAATAAAGTAAGTTCATATATGCCAATAAATTAATTGAATCATTGCCTTTATCTTATTATATGACTTCACAAATTTATATTTGTGTTCTCTCTACAATTCTAGAAAATATCTCTCAGTTAAACTTTTGCAGAACTCTGTAACACAAATAAGTACATTTTAATATATCTAGTAATTTTGTGGTGGGCATTCTCTTCAATGGGGAGTAATTTTTATGTGACAATGTACAGTGATTTATTCATTGGATTTTGTCGTTGTTTAAATTTAAAAACCTCTTAAGGATACTCAGCCTTGTCATGGATTCTTCATTAATTTTTTTTTTTGCGGTATGGGGGCCTCTCACTGTTGTGGCCTCTCCCGTTGCGGAGCACAGGCTCCGGACGCGTAGGCTCAGCGGCCATGGCTCACGGGCCTAGCATCTCCGCAGCATGTAGTATCTTCCCGGACCAGGGTACGAACCTGTGTCCTCTGCATGGCAGGCGTACTCTCAACCACTGCGCCACCAGGGAAGCCCCTCTCTTTAGGTTTATAATGGGCATTCGCTCCTTTTGGTTGCCAGCATCCATTTCCCCGTCATTTGACAGCAGCATCCTAAATTCCTTTGGGGGAGTTCTTGCTTTTTCATTTGGTGTAGCTTGGTAGCACTGCATGGCAAATCAAGGTGCACAGCCCTGCCTTACTTAGGTAGGCCACTCTGGTTCCCTCTTCCTCGACTTTGACAGAATGGGGGAGATTATTCAAATTCATTCATGTGAGTGGTATTATCCTCACAGAATTATGCGATTCTTATTGTCCTGACTCAGCACCACCATGGTTTCGCTCTATTCAAACTTGTTCTCCTAAATTCTCATCTTCCTGTGAGGCATTGAGTATTCTGCCAATAAATTCTTTATTTTCTTAAGGTTACCTGTTACTTATAATCTAAGTATTCTAAGCTCTTAGATGTGGGTCTAGCCAAGAAAAATATTTATCAAGAATCAATACCTGTTGGGACTTCCCTGGCGGTCCAGTGGTTAAAACTTCACCTTCCAATGCAAGGGGGTGTGGGTTCGATCCCTGGTCAGGGAGCTAAGATCCCACATGCCTTGTGGCCAAAAAACCAAAACATAAAGCAGAAGCAATATTGTAACAAATTCAATAAAGACTAAAAATGGTCCACATCCAAAAAAAAAAAAGTCTTAAAAAGAATCAATACCTGTCATGGTTCAGATCCTGGTTGGAAATGAGCATTAATAATTGTAAGAAGGCACCCACATCCAGTGCATCTGGATTACTGGCACCTATGCCGATTTTGGAGAAACAAGGACTCTTCCACCTGTCGGTCGATTGCTTTGGTCTGGCTGTCTCATCTATTCGCTAGGGAACTTCAAAGTGCAGACTTAGCCCCTTAGAGCCGCAGACATTTTTGCCAAAGCAGTACAAGTTGGGAACCAGAGTTAGTCCTATTGTCCTTAGCATGTTTTCTCACATGACTATCAGGCTTATTCTTTCACCTTAATTCCTCTCACACTTTTTCAGCACATTGAGCTTCTGCCTGGACTTGCTGATTTGTCTCCCTTTCTCACTCTGGGCCTAAGTCCCTGTTTTGAACCCAGTCCATGGTCTTGGAACCCTGAATATCCTAAGTATATCATGTCAGAACTCTCCCCGTTGTGGTCTAGCCCAGTGCCTCATGGCATGACCACTGGCTGAGTTTCTGTTCTGAATGGACCAACTTGGAACCTCCTGAGGTTCTGAATCTGCTCTGAGTCCTTTTGTGGTTGCCAAAACTATAAACTTGAAAACACACACACACACAATGTAAGAGCTGTGAGCTTAGTTTATTCAGTGTCTTATGAGGACTATAGCCTGGGAGAAGCCTCTCATACAGCTCTGAGAAACTGCTTCAAAGAGGTAGGGGAAGAGGCTGGTATATATGTGATTTTAGAAAAGGGGTACATGTAATCAGCATATATCTTGGTAGAAGGTTACTGCTAATCACAAGGAACAGATATCTCTGTTAATGATCTTAGTACTTTTCTTAATATGAGGAGATACAAGAGTCCAGTTTCATTAAAAAAATTTTCCTGAAGTATTTCTAACTATCTGAGGGCCTATTCGGCCTATTTCCCCAGAGCACAGAGTGCCTCATTCCTGATCTTCACCCTGAATTTCTTTCAGGGTGTTCCGTAGGTCAGTAAATGCAGTGGCTAATGAGTCAATCCTTGTAGACCAGATGGTGAGTGACAATTTGCACTATCTATCATCTATCTATCATGTTTCTATTTATTGTCTATCTAACTATAACTACTATATAACTACATAGTTATATATTCTACAGAAAATATATCCTTCACAAACTTTCTACACAGAACTTGGAGATTTCAACTTCATCCACTGTTTTGGATGTTACTGAGTGTCTGAACTCACCATACCTTTTCATTTTCTGTATTTTCAATGCTTTGACATCTTTTTCTGACCTTGGAGAGACTGAGAAAGTGCCCCTCCTAGGACTAGCCAATTCCTAGAAATAGTAAGTCTCCTCTGCAAGCATGCCTTTCAGATGCAAACTAACCAATTCAGAGCCCACACCCCACCACTTCCTTTATCAGACTCATACTCCAGACCACTATTCTCCTGCCCAGATCACTCCAGAATCAGGGACCAGACCACTAAAGACAACCTCTACACACCAGAGCCTGCTGCAATTATTCCAGCTAGCCTGCTTACCCTGCCTCACCCATTCCTTTTATATCTTCTAAACGAAACCTGCTTACCCTGCCTCACCTGTTCCTTCCTGCAGAAACAGGAAGGAACACATTTTCCTACCGTTCCTTCTGCCTCCTGGATGACCATGGTGCTTCCTGTGTGGCCCTGCCTAGCATGAGGTGTCCCCTCCTCTTGGGAACTGTGAATAACAAACAAACCATCTTTTCAGTGGCAATCATCTTCTGATCTGCTGGCCTCAATATACCTGAATAATAATAAAACCTACATTTTAAAACAGAGTCTCTTTAACAGGTTATCAGGTTGTGTGCCTTTGCTTGGATTTCCTGGAATGAAGCAAGGCTTAAGTGCTAATGTTTTATTGAGAGGTTTAATTCCAGAGCAGGAGTGTGGGAATTGGTGAATGAGAGAGAGAGGAGTATGGGAGAAAATATAAAGTGGTACTTTCCTTAACTGGTCCTTGCTTGATAAATCACACACACACAAAAACATTATTTAGTTCTGTCTCTAAGGGATTCAGTTTTGGTAATATGTATTTTTCTAAGAAATTATGCACTGAATCTAGATTTCCATATTTATTTACATAGAATTGTAAAAAGTGATCTCTTAGAGTTTAAAAAACGTCCTCTGAGTTAAATCACTGTATCTCCCTTGTCATGTATAATTTTGTCATTTTTCATTTTTTTCTTAATTTATATATATATATTTATATCTGTAGTATGTTGGACACTCTAAAATATGGGACTCAGCATCCACCCCAGAGGAGATTAGATGAAGGTCATCTGATCTGGAGGCGTAGAGAGAGGGTAATAGGGCTTGGAACTGGAGAGGCAGTGACAGGAGACAAAAGGGCAAGTTAGACCTGGTTGAGGGTGGGAGGCATGGGAATCGATTAGAAAGAGATGAGAGAGTCAGCTTAACTATGAGAGAGCCATGGGGATGTTAAACCAACGTCTAAAACCATGCCTGTCCATCCCTGTGTGCATATATTATCCATTACTTATGTGAAAGAGTTGGTCAGCTATTCTCCAGGCTATTCTAGAAGACTTTCCTTTGAAAACTGTCTGTGGCCTGTTGATTATGTAACAGAAAATTCTGTTTCATGCCCAGTGACTCTGGTCTATACTTGGCCCCAACTGTCCCATGTGTCCTTAACTCCTTGTTGTTAAAAAACCAGGACACTTGGAAGGTTCCATGAAACAGAGGGTGGAGTCCTTGACTCCTTGTGGGGCTATGGTGTTGTGAAAGAGAAAGCCTTAGTGTTGGTATTGGGTACACTCTGGTGTAGTAATCAATAGAGTGTTTTCTCTCCTTTTATATCATTTCTCTTGTACTTGTAAGGAAGCCGAGACCTACTTATCTATAAATCTGTAGAGTCTGTATTATCTATACAGACTATAGATAATGCTCATATTAAATTAATGTTTGTTTTATTTAGTTGAATAAGAGATTGTACCAGCAACTAAAATCCATTCATGAAATCTAGCTTTCTTTTCTGTTTTTATAGTTTATAATTTTTCAAAATCTAAAACAAAGCAATCACAAATGGAAAGCTCTCTAACTCAGTAAATGCTACTGGAAAATGGATAACATTATAAACATCAGTGATATATAATCAGAAAACAAAAAGATGAATAAAAAAGAATAAAGGTTAAAAGACTTTTCAGGATTCAAAAATAGCTCTTACTCTTTGAATAAATAGATTTTAAACTTGATATGAAATTTATTTTTGGATATAATTTACAAATAACCTTTACTTATGAAAATAATCAGAGTTTGGGAGGAAGATTACTGAAATCATCATTAATAATAGAGATCATTTGCATAAACAAAAATAATGCAAAATGGAAATATTAGATTGTAGGAATCCAAAATAGAATAATAACCACAGGGTCAAAATGAATTAAATACAAGAATCTCCTGACAGTATTTTATCAAAACCCAGTGTTAAGATGATCCTTAAGCTTTATTTATATCTTGTTACAATTTATGATATTGAAATTATTTAGAGGATTACATCTAAAATTGCCCTATGAAATTTGCCATATTTATCAGCCCTCTGTAAGAAATATTGACCACTTAAATTTATATTAGTAAAGATAATTTTTGACATTCATTTCTTTTCTTTTTTTTTTTTTGATGTGAACCATTCTTAAAGTCTTTATTGAATTTTTTACAATATTGCTTCTGTTCTGTGCCTTGGCCTTTTGGCCACGAGGCATGTGGGACCCTAGTTCCCCGACCAGGGATCAAATCCCCACCCCCTGCACTGGAAGGCGACGTCCCAACCACTGTACTGCGAGGGAAGTCCCTGACATTATTTTCAAAAGACAAGATCTTATCAGATCCAGCAAAAGGGAATTCATATAAAGTAGAAATTTGTGTGTTAGGAAATACCTAGACATACTCTAAAACCTAAAATTACTGCTTTTATGCATTTGCCCTAGAGAAACTCTTGTGCATTTGCACAAGAGAGGTGTGTAAAATGATTATTGTTAAATTATTGTTTGCATAGAGAAAATTGGAAACAACACTGACACCCAGAAAAAGAAATAGTTAAACTATGGTACATCCATCCTGTGGAATGCCATGTGGCGTTAAAAAGTGTGAGCTGGAGGGCTGCCTTGGTGGCGCAGTGGTTGAGAGTCCATCTGCTGATGCACGAGACACGGGTATGTGCCCCGGTCCAGGAAGATCCCACATGCCGCGGAGCAGCTAGGCCTGTGAGCCATGGCCGCTGGGCCTTACGTCCGGAGCCTGTGCTCCTCAACGGGAGAGGCCACAGTGGTGAGAGGCCCGCGTACTGCAAAAAAAAAAAAAAAGTGTGAGCTGGAGAGCTGGACACCACCTACTTCTCGGCCCCTGCCCTCCCTGGCCAGGTCCTGGTCCTTTGTGATCCTTGGCCGCTGTGGTCTGGAGATGGAGCCACTGCTCCTGGTCTGGAGCTATTTTAGGCGCAGGAGTTTCCAGCTCTGCGCAGATCTGTGCAGACAGATGCTGGAGAAGTCCCTTATGACCAGGTACCGGCTGGACCCTGTCAGCCCTGTGGATCCTGGAGATAAGGCTGAGGGCCCTGGGGGGGGCGGTCTCTAGGTCCCTGGGAAGTGGGTCGAGGGAGGAGGGCCTGGGGTGGGGAGGAGGTTGACTGTGTGGTCAGCATAGACACCTGGAGCGGGACCCCCTGGAGACACACACACAAAAAAGTGTGAGCTAGGTAGATTTAATAATGTGCGGAAATACCCAAGACATATTGCTGAGTGAGAAAAGAAAGTTGCATAATAATACACATACTATAATATTATTTAAAAAGAAAAAAATGAAAAGAAGCCAAATAATTTGTCTGTCAGTCTATCAATCAGTCATCTATATATCTGTCAACCTGTAGTCTAGAATGGTATAAAACAATCTTCACAAACAATAACAATGGTTATTTCTGAGGAGGAGTGTGAGATTGGTATTCATCAAAGATTCTTTAGAGTACTTTTACAAGAATACATTTATAATTTACTTATATAATTAAAAATAAGTACCATCATGACAAGAATTAAGAACAATAGATTAGTAGAACTGAGTTTGAATCTGAACTCTATCACTTATTATATGTTTGACCTGGCTGGCTCAGCCTCTCTTTTGTCGAATCGAGATAACTTCATATACTTTATGGAGATTCGATTCTGTGGGTATTAAACGAGAGAGCGTCCAGGAAAGAATCTGCAGTCCAGAGCAGGTAATCAGCTGAAGATAACCAGCGCTCTTTGCACTCTATTAAGTCAATTTTAAACCTCAAGTAACTGAATGATGAAGTATTTTTTCTCACTAGGTTGCATCTGCTCACTAGAGTGTAGATCCATAAGGGCAATGAGCCTGTCTTAACATATATATATGAATTACTGATGTTTACTCTGGTGTCTGGTATACAACAGGCACTCAGCAAATGTTTGTACATTAATATGATACCTATCTATTCCACCAAGAAGAACTGCTGTCCTGAATTCTGGAGTTGTATTTCCAGATCCTATCACATATCCTCATCTTGCTTTTGAACAGGCACCTCAAACTGAACATATTTTATAACTGTACTTATCATTTATATCTACACACCTTCATCTCCTCCTATATTCTTTGTTTTATGACATCTAGCTTATTGATGAAAAGTCTTCAGTACTTTTTACTGTCATTCCACCGTAGACTTTTTAACTTTAAAGACAAATATTGACCTTTAAGATTTTATTTTGTTCACTTTGTCTTATTTCACTTATTTTTGATGCACTTTAAATATGGTATCTTCTAGGGACTCAGTGGGCTTTTTTAAATTCAAGAAGTCATATTTTTTTACTCATATTTAAAAAATATATACCATTAGGAATTACATCCTCCCCATTTTCTTCCTTCGTTCTTCTGGAATAGAGCTTTCTACCTCTCTTCGTTGTTCATTCTTTTGGACCATCTCCTTATCTCATACCGCTCTATTCTGGATGAATTCTTCGGAACCATCCGCTAGTTAGCTGAGTGTAGTGTTGTCTACCATTTAAGCCATCAGTTGAGTTTTTTTATTTCACTGACTACTTCTCATTTTTAGAATTTATATTTGGTTCACTTTCTAATAGGCCTAATTGTTTTTCATGCATTCTTTTATCTCTTTAAAAATTTTAAACAGACATTTTATAGTGTTATTTTAAAGTCTCTTCTGATAGCTCCATTTTCTTTGAGTCTTTTGAGTGTGAATGTTTCCGTTTGTCATGTCTTCTGTCTCTTATGGCAGCGGGTTTCTAGTTTGATCCATAGTTTTAGACTGTGAGCTTATCTTCAGTAGAGGCTGGCTGCCTTCCACAGGAACCCTGTGTGAACAGTGGGTTACAGCATTCCCACACAATGGTTCCTATCAGGCTCCTCTCACTGGACCATTGATTTTCCTATTTCCAAACAAGTACTTCTTTCTTTCCTTTTTATATTTAATAAGATTTTTGGCTTAGAATTTTGCACCCCATGTTCAGTGCAAGTTGAGACCTCCACATGGTGTAGGTTCACACATGGGGCAGGTCTGGGTTCCTGTTTCTCACAGGGAGCCATCTATCCACGTTCAAGAGTAGGAGTCCTGCTTCCAATCTGCATTCCAAAGCCAATGGGAAGAATTGGAATTCGTCCCCTGCATGAAGCCAAAAGGCAAGCGATTTCTGTCCCAATTGGATATTCCCCTCCCCCCCTTTTTAGAGCTAACCTATGTATTTTTACAAAAGTTATAGTTTGTCCAAATGCATGTATTTCAGTGTGTTTGACTTGCAGGAGAGTGCTTGCTCCTTCTTGTTTGGAAGCCCTTGTCTATATTATTTATTTCTGTGAGTGCATTACTATTATCCCAAGTGCCCAAGCTGGAAAAATTATAGCTTTTCTGCAGCCTTATTCTCTACCTCAGTCCTTTCGATCTATCTAGTTTACTTTTACTCTTTTTTTTTCATTTGCTCTGCCCACTGTCTGATTTAGTTTGGGCCCCATCGCTCTCTTGTGGGCTATGACAACATCCTTTTCACTGGTTTCCATGCTTCTCATCTGCCCTCTGCCAGTCATTGCCACGTGACCAAGGGAGTTATCTTTCCAAATGCAAATCTAATTAAATTATGCCAATCCACTGTTTAAAACCTGTTGATTGTTTCCTTTCTTCATATTAGAAGTTAAACTACCTTGATTTTGTGGTTTACTGAGTTTTATGTGCTGACATTGCCCTGTTCATACTTGTATTTCTGCAATATCAGAATATGTTCAGTTCCTTGATCTGCCCATACACTGTATGCCTCTATTCCTATACACGTGCCCTTTTCCTGAAAAGCCATTAAACACCACTTTCCCTCTATTTATTTGTTTCACCCACACTTGAAAATTCAGCTTAAATATTACTTCTTTTGTAAAGATTTCCTAACTTGCCCCAAATCTGACGCATAGTAGCCATTCACTCTTTTGTTTAATAGCTATATCTGATTATTTTCCTATATTCAAGCTCAACGTATACAATTTCTGCACACATTCTTTGTGTAATATGTTTCCCCAACCACTTATTATCTTTGATAATTTTGTCTTTTGAAAAACCCAAATTTTCTTTGCCTCTTTAATTGTGACACTCATAACACAACTTTACAGAAAGTTTTCTAGTACCGTCAGATTCTATGCCTGGAGCCCTTCATTTCCTCTCCAGTCTATCAAGTGGTCTTGTACATTGTCACTCGCTTAGCCTTGAGGTCCATGAGGTCCATGGTGGAACCCAGTTTTATTTTTTTATTTATTTTAAAAAATTTTTATTTATTTACTTATTTTTGGCTGCATTGGGTCTTCGTTGCTGTGCGCGGGCTTTCTCTAGTTGTGGTGAGCGGGGGCTGCTCTTTGCTGTGGTGCGCGGGCTTCTCATTGCTGTGCCTTCTCTTGTTGCGCAGCACGGGCTCTAGGTGCGCGGGCTTCAGTAGTTGCAGCACTTGGGCTCAGTAGTTGTGGCTCATGGGCTTAGTTGCTCCGCGGCATGTGAGATCTTCCCGGACCAGGGCTCGAACCCGTGTCCCCTGCATTGGCAGGCAGATTCTTAACCACTGTGCCAGCAGGGTTTCCAATAAAATTGAGAGTTAGGTATAGAGATTTCCCATATATGCCCTGCCCCGACACATGGAGAGTCTTCCCCATTGTCAGCATCACCTACCAGATGGTACATTTTTTATTAAATAAACTTACATTGACAAATCATAATCACCCAAAGTCCATTACCTTAGGGCTTGCTCTTGGTGTTATACAGTCTGTGGGTTTGGACAAAAGTATAATGACATGTATCCATCATTATAATATAATACAGAGCATTTTTCACTGCCCTAAAAATGCTCTGTGCTCTGCCTATTCATCTCTCCCTGGAGGCCTTTTTAGGACAGATGGAAGATTTGATTGTTCTAGTATGTGGATTTCCCAGAGTCCACATTGCAAAAAGCATAAAGGGATATGTAAGAATAAAGATGAAAATGGAAACCATAGGGTTTATTGAAGGCATAATGTTCTAGAAATCAATGGGGAGACTCTAGTCCTAACTCTGCCATATCTTTCTAGATGACTCTGGGCAGACAGTATAATTGCTCTGCATTTTCATTCTCTAACTGATAAAATACAGGGATTAGAATAGAGGATTAATACTGCCTCTATAATCTGTAATTATTTTACTCTAATTGTTAAATTGCTCAAGCTAAATTATTTGTATTATAGGGAAAGATCTTTAAAAACAATAACTATCATGAACTCTGTAAGAAATAAAAAACTAAAATGGATAAGCCCCACTATAGCAAGTAAAATCCTCTGGGAGTGGGTCAGCATATAACATTAGTAGGAAACATTAAGCCATCAAAATATTATTCCCTATTTAGATACACAAGCAGGAAATATAGAGACTTTAAAATACATAAACTTCTGACAGAGCTCTCAAGTTTTACACAAAATCTGAAATGTAAATTGCGTTTTGAGTGTAACAAGTAGCCAGTTTTAACAAGGGAGCAAGGCCATGTACTAGCACTAACCTTAGAGAATAAGACATCTGACTTTAACTATAGATGTTTCTGTGAAGTGTCCAAGGAAAATACAGTCTTAAGTACTTGAACAATTTAATCTGAAGAAAAATACCACAGTACTTAGCATAAGTATATATAAAAAATAAGCAAATATATTTGCATTCAACAATTATGGTAAAGCAAAAATTCAAGAAACCCCAGAGGTTATAAATATCATGAACAGGATTAGGAATGGGCTCTAGGTTTATGGAAGAAAAACTGCTTCTAAATAGTCTCCAGAACTCTGTCCATTTTATCAACAACCGTAATCTGACTGAGTTGTGAGAGTATGTTTATGAAAAGGTGACGTGTCTGTGAATTGTGTTCTGAAGATGAAGGTAAATATACAGAAATACAGGGTGTTCCTTTAATAGTTGTCAGATCATAATGATTGTGTGCCAAGACGGTCATCAGAAATTAATTCCTCTTTTAAGAATGATTCAGGACACTCACCTAAAGCAGGCCCTTTTCAGGCAGCATTGTTAAAGGAAGGAAAGTAGTACACAAGGTCTGAGGGGGGATGACTCCAGTCCAGCATGAGGAAAGTCTGCACCAGGTTTGAAAAATCACCCCATCCTCCTGTGTAAGTAAGATGCTAAGAATCACAACTGCTTTCCGAATCTAAGTCCCCAGTCTTCTGTGAGGGAGCTGTAGGAGGGGAAGGGGCAGAGGTGGCACCCAGGGGCTCTGAGACTCTGGCTTCTTTCTGAGTCAGGCAGAGCTCGGGAGCTGGACAGGGACCAGACCACCACCAGCACGTCGGAGCATGTCCTCCACGAGACCATGGCGCTTCAGACAGTTACCCACCTTCTCATCTTCTGCCTCAGTCTCTCACTGCTCATCTCCATAAAAAGTAAGCCTCTTCCATTTGTTGAACTTCTGACATTTCCTGACTTTTAAGTATTTCATGGGAAAAGTGTGTAGTGTTGCATGTTCTACAAAATGAAAGGCTTTAAAAAAAAGTAAAAAGAATTTGGTGTGAGCAAGCGTCCTATGTTAAACAAATCAGTGGGACCAGTCAGTGTGAACAATTTTCTGATTCTATGATTTCCAGTAAGTATTCTAATAGAAAATGTTCTTTTTCAGTCTTTTGAGTGGTGAGCAGGAGGTTGAAATGGCCACATAGAGAAGGTTTTTTGATGTATTTATACTTTTATGGAATAGATCTGGCACTTTGTAATTGATATCCTTTAAAAGGAAATTAATCATAAGCTATAAAGCATTTTATTCCAATACTGTGTATGTATCTTCACTTTTAAAGAACTTGGTGTCCCAACATTTGCTCTCACAATCAAGGAGATAGAGTCTCAATTTTCCCCAAAGGATGATGGTTCAAAGCATTTCTTTTGCCAGAGAGAAATGGGCTTCCTTTCTATTGTATGTGCTTCTGTTTTATAAATGGAGTTGTCATATTCCACAAACTTCCCCAAATTGAAACAAGAATAATGTTTCTGAGATAATCTTGTTGGATGTTCGGCAGTGTGGAAAATCAGAGGAGACCAACAGCCTCAGCTGTATGTTTATGAAGGACAGTAGCTATTGAACATGCTTAAAACAAAGACAGGCAGAGTGTGTGCTTGTCAAAGGGGCCATGTGATTTGTGTCTGTCGAATCTGAATATCAATAAGGCAAGGCATAGATCAGCTGCTGTTGAACAAGACTCCTTGGTGTTAGAACACAGAGTTGTGTAATCTGGGTCACCTGCTGTGGCTGCACCAGCGAGAGCGTTACTTGTATGGTTTACAGCTGAGCGTATATCAGAGGTTTGGTGAAAACAGGAATAGATGCTATAGCTAAGGCAGCTGAAGGCAAGTGGAGAAAGACCAAGTCAAACTAAAAGAAGGAACAGTAAATTCACAACACATACCACACACTCAGGACTTTTTTTCAGAGTGGTACTTATTGAAAAGAGTTGTCATTTAAATAGTATTCATCCTCCTTGAAACTTAAAGTGGGCCCCATGCAATCGGAAGTGAGGCATAGAAGTGATATGTTGAGACGTGGGGGGAGAAATGGAGCAAAAGAAATGACAAGACACGGAAAACGCAAGATGAAGTCAGGTTACAGTACATTTTATGGCAAAGACCTTTGTAATTCCAATGCAGGGTATACTCTAATTCCTAGTGTTTGCTGCACTTAGCTTTTAAGGAGATGAATATGTAACCTCTAGAGTACCATCTCTTTTTTTAGGGGCTCAACTGTGCAAATGAAATTACATACAAATAATTTGTCTTCTTTCTCTTTGAGTGGGGGATTATTTATTGATAGTCTTTAAATAAATACTTTGTAATTACTTGATATATTCTCTAGCACAATATTTTTATTAGTTAAAAAAAATTGAAGCTTCATTTTGTTTAATTTTTAGGCAGGCAGACTCTTATCTGTGTTAATATATTTGCCGGCAAGTTGTGATGATATTGCCTTCCTCGTCAAAACACTTAGTTTAGACTTTTATTTTTAACTGACTTGAAAACTTTCACAACCTCAGCCTTCTTTTCCACCCTTGCCTCTTAGTACTCATGACACAGATCCTATATTCCAGCCATATTAATAAAATAATAGCTAATAGTAAAAGTTGCTGACATTGCTAAGCATTTTATATATGTTATATTTCATTTAATCCTTACAACTCCACCATAAGATAGATATGATAATGATCATCTGTATTGTATAGAATCAGATGGCTATCCCAGGTATCTCAGCCTTTGGTACATAGCAGAGAGCTGGTATGTTTAAGACGCAGCCTCTCAAGTCCAGCCCCAGATATTTCATATGTCTGGGTAGGTCCCATGAGTATGTCGTTCAACAAGCTCTCTGTTTCAAATGCAGGTGATCACAAGTTCTACACTACCCAATATATCTTTCTTGAGAACTTTAGTCATCAGAGTTGTAAGATATAAACATCTCTCTCTCTCCTCGGAAGGATTATTTAGGAGAGAAAATAAGCAGTATGAGCTTTACAAGCATTATTTCCATTTAACTTGCATGACAAGTAGAACTTGTCATTAATTCCATTTTATAGCTGAAGAAACAGTGGCACAGCGAGGTTATTTACTTTCCCGAGGCCACGCGGCAGGGAACGGTGGACCTGGGACTAGGACCCAGAGGTCCGACTCTGGATTCTGTGCTCTTAGCTTACATGTACAGACTCTGTTGAAGGGATAGTGTGGAGGGATTAGCGTGCTGCTCAGAACACAATAAAAGCACACAGAAAATTTTAGTTCTTTGGATCATATGCGTTCAATGAATCAATGATTTTTCTTCTTGAACTTTGAAATACATTCTTTTAAAATTAAGAGAAAAGAGTCACCCTTGACTCCATACTATACTTTTTCATGAAAGTGGTGCCTTGCTGTCCTTCAAGGGGCATGCTGTGACCTTGATGCATGAATCTGTGGTGAAAGGCTTTAAAGAAACTACCTTATTAGAGCTACCATGCATTAGGAAAGTGATTGACAGCGGTATTTCATGAGTCCTTTATGCATCTGGAGGTAAATTGAATATTTGTCAATGTAAATTCCACATCTAGTTTAATTTAAAATTAATTGTTTTAACCCATATTCAAAGTGTGGTCATAGTATACAAGTGAAATGTGGTTTGATAAAATTATTATTTAAGTTATTTGAATAATTTCAAAGACTTTGGGATAGCTGAATTTGAAAAGCTGAATTTGAATAGAGTTATTTTAAAGAATGCTTTCTTTTCAATCTACCTAAAGTATAAAGAAATAGAATCTATAAAGACAAAATATGGTCGTATTTATTCAGTCTTAATGCCGCTATCAAGAAATAATTGAGTTTGCTCAATAGGTCAGAGAAGGTTGATGTTATTCATTAGGGAGTAATCGTCTAATTTTCTTTAAAATGTTACTTATGTAGAAACATTTGAAACTTTTATATTCACCATTCCAGTTAACATCTTTGCATGTTGTAAAGCGCTTACAGAATTATCAGAGTGAGAAAAAGGTATCTTTGCTTCTTCATAAATTAAACAATTATCTCATCAGTTTACAGTAGAAGTCTCTACTTCATGAAGGTTACTCACTGTTCCCTGAATCATGCAGCAGAATTAATTTTAGCTTGTAATTTTTGATGCTTATTTTATGTGAATCAGATTTTTCAGGAGAACTGCATTATTTTTCACCTTTGGTGATTTTCAAAAATTACCATTAATGGTATTACAATATAAAATTTTGAAATTCGAGAGGACAACAACAATCAGGGTTTTTAGTTCTCTTTTATATTTTACTGCTGGTTTATTGGAAATCCCTGAGAAGCCCAAATTTCTCCTTTTAGAAAATGAAAATGAGAGTATCCATCTTCCCCATTCACACCATCCCTGTTCACATTAGATTAAACTTCACTATACATACTTTCATTACAATTTGCATTTCTTTTCATAGTATGTGCCAAAATTTGAAAATATTACTTTTGCGTTGACTTATGTTTTACCTATGAGGTTGTAAGACATGGGTGTTTTGCTAACTGATATATCCTTAGTCAGTGGGTAGCTACTGTCCAGCTCAGGGTAGTCACTCAAGGAATAGTTATTAAATGAGTAAATGAATGATGGAACTTTTATAGCATTTGCTATAAGAATTGAATATCTTCTTTACTCATGACATTTTGGCATTATTTTTTAACTCTTACATTGTTTTACTTTTTATAAAAGACTTTATTATTTTAGAATAATTTTACGTTTACAGAAAAATTGAGAGGATGGTACAGGAGGGCCACCTATATCTCATACTCAGTTTCCTCTATTATTAACATCTTACCTCAGTATGGTAGATTTGTTACAATTAATGAACCAATATTGATACATTATTATTAACTAAAGTTAATAGTTTATTCAGATTTCCTTAGATTTTTTTACCTGATATTTTTTTTCCTATTCCGGAATTCCATTCAGAATACCATGTTATATTTGGTTCTCAAGTATCCTTAGGTTCTTTTTGGCTGTGGCAGTTCCTCTGGCATTGTTTTTGATGACCTTGACAATTCTGAGGAGTACTGTTTAGGTATTTTATAGGATCCTCTAGTGGAATTTGTGGGATGCTTTTCTCATGGTAAGACTGGAGTTATGGGTTATTGGGAGGAAGACCACAGAGGTAAAATGTCATTCTCAAGATATCACATCAAGGATCTGTGCAATCAACATGATTTATGACTTCTCTCTCCTTTTTTCTTTTTTTTTTGATTTATGACTTCTGATGTTGACCTTAATCACTTGGGACGTGGTATTTGTCAGGATTCTCCACTGTAAACTTCTTTTTGTTCCCTTTCTGTACTTTCTTCTTAGGAAGGAAGTCACTATGCACTGCCCACACCTAAGGAGAGGAGAATTATGCCCACCTCTGGGAGAGCAGAGCATCTACATAAATTACCTGGGATTCTTCCGCATGGGAGATTTGGCTTTTCTCCATTGTTTATTAATTTATTCGAGTATTTATGTCACTATGGAGTCATGGATATTTATTTTGTACTCTGGTTTATACTACTAATACTGCTACTACTTTACTGTTTAATACTTACTGTCTAATACTACTTTACTGTTTTGTTTCTCAAGTTGTTCTAGCTTTGGCCACTGGGAGTTCCTTCACTCGGTCCTGTTCTCTTTTATCCTACTCCCTATCAACGTGAGGTGCTTTACTTCCTGACTTTCTGGCTCTGCAAGATGTTCCAGACTTGTCTTGTGTATTTCCTGCCCCAGTCCTACCATAAGCCATTGCTCCCGTGAGCCCTGGTTCCTTTTCACTAGAGAATGGCAATAGAAACCAATTATCTGAATGTAAGGTGTGCTTGGTGCCACTGGGGTATCATTTCTTTCAGGCCATCTCAGCTGATAGAGCACAGAAATATATGTGTGTATATACACATTTCCTTACATATATCTATAGGTACCTTGGTACGTATATTAAGCTAAACATGAGTTTATGTTGATGCCTCTAACTTCATTACCACATGGATCATTCTAGCTTCTTCCCCTTCCTGGTCTGTAAATTCCCACTCTAACAGTGAGAAACCTGCCATCTGCCATTCATTTACTTAATTGTTTAAATTCAGTAAATATAATTTAAAAAGTATGTAAAGTATATAGGAGTGTCAAATTCTTAACCCATAATCCTGTAGAAATACCTTTATCAATTTGAGTACACTACTTATGTGCATTTCCTTTTGTCTTTAGTCTTAACACTTTGCTTGTTTCCTTAGGACAGCACCTTTTTCCCCACCCCCTTCTGTGTGATTGTATTATACATTTTTTTGTGTGTCACAATCAACATTCTTTCCTGGGATCTTTGCATACAAAAAAATTCACTCTTTGTGCTCTAAGGTTCTATAGGTTTTGACAAATGCTCCACTACAATAGTATACAAAATAGTTTTACTACCCTAAAAGTCCCCTGTGATATACCTTTTTCACCCTCCTTTCTTGTCCCCAACCCCTGGGCAATCACCGATCATTTTATTGTCTCTATGGTTTTGTCTTTTACAGGATGGCATATAATTGGAATGATAAAATATGTAGCATTTTCAGACTAGCTTCTTTCAAGTAGCAATATTCATTTAAGTGTTCTTCATGACATTTTGTGACTTGACAGCTCATTTCTTTTTATCACTGGATAATATTCCATTGTATAGATGTACCACAGTTTGTTTATTCAACTATTGGACGTCATCTTGGTTGCTTCCAATTTGGGGCTATGGTATTAGTTTCCTAAGGCAGCTGTAACCAAGTGCCATAAACTGTGTAGCTTAAACAGAAATTCATTCTCTCATAGTTCTGGAGGCTAGAAGTCTGAAATCAAGGTGTCAGCAGGGCCCTGCTCCCTCTAAAATCCTTCCTTGCCTCTTCCCAGCATCTGGTGGTGGTCTTCAATCCCTGGCATTCCTTGCCTTGCAGCTGCATCACTCCAAGCTCTGCCTATATAATTACATGGTGTTCTCCCTTCATCTGTCTATAGCTCTTCTCTTCTTTTTACAAAGACATCAGTCATATTGGGTTAGGACCCATCCTAATAACCACATCTGAACTTGATTACATTTACAAAGACCGTGTTTACAAATAAAGTAAACAGGGCACAGGTACCAGGGTTTAGGACTTCAACATATCTTCTTGGGAGACACAGTTCAACCCATGATATCTATTATAATAAACCTCTGATTTATGATGAAACTGCTTAATTAATACCACTTTTATTGGGCAAAATTAACTTTACATGCAAATGAATTATAAAAGGATTTTTTAAAACTTGATAAGTGCTCAGTGTCATATGTCCATATTTTTCTCTTATTTTTCCTCATTCTTTACACTATCCCCACCTTCCACACATTAAACCTTTGGTTTTGAATTGAGGGCTCAGAAATTTCCTCCCACATAGATTTTCCTCATGACATTAGAGTCTGGTTAATATAGAGAGTGGCACCAGAATTGGGCATAAATGTGTTTTCACATTTTCTTGGGACAAATAGCTTAGCACTCTTCCCCTACATGAATGTTCAATACTTTAACCTACTTTTCTTTCACAAACTGTGTTTGTTACTTGGGGCACCAAAAGATTACTATCTTTCATTATCAATTCAAAACAATGGTTATAAATTACTTTGTTGTAAATGTATTATTTGTTGTGTTTATTAATATAATATCATTCTTTATTTTCTTCTTATGATTTTGCCATAACAGTGAAATTGGAGGCAGGAATGTACTTAGTCATCTAGAACTAGGTTGTTGATATTAACACCCTTTATCAGTCTTCTAGGGTTTCCTTCCCAATTTAATAAAAAGCAGTGACTCCTCTGAAGTTTTCCAGCAATATGTTAGGTAAGTTGTCATATATTCCCATGCCTTCTTTTTGTTCTCAGAAAAGTTCTACTACAAGGGAAACTGAAGCCAGTGTACTTAGAATAATAACAGTATGGGACCAAAAAATAAGAAAAAGCATGGCAGTAGGTATGGGCATGACTATTCAGAGCCAAAATGTTTTGGCTGGAGCAGAAAGTTTATTGGTTCTAGAGGGAAATCAAGTAAGATTAGTTGTCCCTAGCCTCAAGATAGGATAATTAATACATATTTAAAAGTTTACTGTTTACTCACTCATTTCTTCATTGACTCCTTTATTCAACTATTAAGTCTACATGCTTGCCACTGCTCAGAGGATACAGTAGTAAACAAAGAGACCACAATCCTTGCTATTGTGAAGTTTATATTTTAATGGGGTGAGACCAGATAAGTCTCAAAAACCAAATAAGTACAGTATGTAATTATAAGCTGGCAGTAAGTGCTTTGGAGAAAAGCAAAGGATGAGAGACAGAGAGCAGTTGAGCCATGAGGATATCTGGGTGAATACCATTTTGGCAAAGAAAATAGGGGCAACTAGTCCTGAGGGAGGAGTGTGCCCAGAGTGTCTGAGGTATTGCAAGGTGTCCAACGTTGCTGGACTGGATTAAACAAAAAAAGAGCAAAGTAGGAGAGGTCTCAGGGGTTTTGTTATCCATATCTCAAGTCCTACAAAGTAGCTATTATTAAGCCAATTAAGACACCTGAGACCATGGTAGCTTACGTGATATACCTAAAACACAGCTACAAGGTGATACAACTGAGATTTAATCCCAGACCTGTCAGGTTCTAAGCCTCATACCAGCTCACAAAAGCCAAGACATGTTAAAACATTCAGGAATTTTGCAAGCCAGTTATTAAACTGCTGGTGGCTTCAATGAGCAACAGTGGAAGTAACTGCATCACAGAAATTGGCAAACACTACAAATCAGGGTGGTATTTTTTTCTTTTTGAAAAAAATTAGTGCTAGATAACTGAGTGTCCACTTCATCTTTAAAACTTTTCCAAATTAAAAATGTTTACAGTTTCAACTGCTCTTCCACTCCTTTGACTAATATCTGCAGAGGCAAAACTTGCTCCTATGTAACCTAGATTAAACTTTCTGTGGTCTTTTTCGTTCTTCACATAATTGTGCTGATAATTCCCAAATGAATGATTCTTTTCTCTGAATCCAAAATTCTTTTATCCTTAAAATAAGTCCACTGTAGGCAAATTAGTGAGAGCAGAGTGCTAATGAGGCTGGGTTTATTGTTCAATCTCAGTATGGTTCTGTTTGCTTCGCACAGAGACCAAGTGTATACAACGAGTACTGGTCAGTCTGATATGCTGGTCTCAAATTTGTCGCGTTGAACAGAAGGAGAGAGAATGGAAATAGCTCTTAGCAAATCAAGCATCACTACTGGAAAAATCAGTTGTGAGTTAGCAGCAATAACTTTTTCATACAGGGAATTCATTATTTTGATTTCATATCTGTCTATAATTTTAGTGATCCTTCCTTTTAATATAAAGAACAAATATTTATATTCAGCATTAATTTTTAAATAAGTAGAGTCAGGACATTCAGATTTGGGCCCTGGCCCATCATTAGTTAATTGCATATCCATGAATGCATCTTTTACGCTAATTTCTCACTTGTAGAATGAGGGGGGTAGATTATATAATTTCCAGGTTCCTGTGAGATCCACGTTTTTTGATTCCATGATTATTCTAAGTAATGGAATCATAGGCTTGGATAAGTAAAGAGTGTTTCTTTTTAAATTAATTTTTTTATTGGAGTATAGTTGATTTACAATGTTGTGTTAGTTTCTGCTATACAGAAAAGTGAGTAAGTTATACCATATACATATATACATCCACTCTTTTTCAGATTCTATTTCCATATAGGTCATTACAGAGTACTGAATAAGAGTTCCCTATGCTATACAGTAGGTTCTTATTAGTTATCTATTTTATATATAGTAGTGTATATATGTCAATCCCAATCTCCCAGTTTATCACCCCCTCCTTTTCCCCTTTGGTAACCATAAGTTTGTTTTCTATATCTGTGATTCAATTTCTGTTTTATAAATAGGTTTATTGGTACCATTTTTTAGATTCCACATAAAAGTGATATTGTATGATATTTGTCTTTCTCTGTTTGACTTACTTCACTCAGTATGACAATCTCGAAGGTCAATTCCTTTAGCTGCAAATAGCATCATTTTGTTCTTTTTTATGGCTGAGTAATATTCCACTGTATATATGCACCACATCTCCTTTATCCATTCCTCCATCAATGGACATTTAGGTTGCTTCCTTGACCTGGCTATTGTAAATAGTGCTGCAATGAATATTGGGGTGATTGTATCCTTTCGAATTATGGTTGCCTCCAGATACTTGCCCAGGAATGGGATTGCTGGATCATATGGTAGTTCTATTTTTATTCGTTTTTAAAGAAATCTCCATACTGTTCTCCACAGTGGCTGTACCAATTTACATTCCCACCAACAGTGTAGGAGGGTTCCCTTTTCTCCACACTCTCTCCAGCATTTATTGTTGTAGATTTTTTTTTTAAATTATTTATTTATTTATTTATTATTTTTGGCTGTGTTGGGTCTTCGTTTCTGTGCGAGGGCTTTCTCTAGTTGTGGCAAGCGGGGGCCACTCTTCATCACGGTGCGTGGGCCTCTCACTATCGCGGCCTCTCTTGTTGTGGAGCACAGGCTCTAGACGCGCAGGCTCAGTAGTAGTGGCTCATGGGCCTAGTTGCTCCATGGCATGTGGGATCTTCCCAGACCAGGGTTCGAACCCGTGTCCCCTGCATTGGCAGGCAGATTCTCAACCACTGCGCCACCAGGGAAGCCCCTGTTGTAGATTTTTTCATAATGGCCATTCTGACCGGTGTGAAGTGATACCTCATTGTAGTTTTGATTTGCATTTCTCTAATAATTAGAGTTGTTGAGCATCTTTTAATGTACCTCTTGGCCATCTGTATGTCTTCTTTGAGAAATGTCTATTTAGATCTTCCACCCATGTTTTGATTCAGTTGTTTGTTGTTGTTTTTTTTTTATATTGAGCTGCATGAACTGTTTGTATATTTTGGAGATTAATCCCTTATAAGTTGCTTTGTTTGCAAATATTTACTCCCATTCTGTGGGTTTTCTTTTCATTTTGTTGATGGTTTCCTTTGCTGTGCAAAAGCATTTAAGTTTAATGAGGCTCCATTTGTTTATTTTAGTTTTTATTTTCATTACTCTCAGAGATGGATGAAAAAAGATATTGCTGCAATTTATGTCAGAAATTGTTCTGCTGATGTTTTCCTCTGAGAGTTTTATAGTATCCCGTCTTATATTTAGGTCTTTAATCCATTTTGAGTTTGTTTCTGTGTATGGTGTTAGAGAATGTTCTAATTTCATTCTTTTACATGTAGCTGTCCAGTTTTCCCAGCACCACTTATTGAAGAGACTGTCTTTTCCCCATTGTATATTCTTGCCTCCTTTGTCATAGATTAGTTGACTATTGGTGTGTGGGTTTATCTCTGGACTTTCTATCCTGTTCCATATCATTTTTCACAGAATTAGAACAAAAAATTTTATAATTTGTATGGAAACACAAAAGACCCTGAATAGCCAAGGCAATCTTGAGAAAGAAAAATAGCTGGAGGAATGAGGCTCCCTGACTTCAGACTATAGTACAAAGCTACAGTAATCCAAACAGTATGGTACTGGCACAAAAACAGGAATAAAGATGAAGAGTGTTTTTGTAATTCACCCTGTATTACGCAGCTTTCATTAGATTATGCTGCAACAATCAAACTCAACATCTTAGCAGTTTACAACAACAAAGGTTTATATTTTGTTCCCACCGCATATTGCGGGCAGGTTGACTGTAACTCTACTTCATGTATCTTCATCCGGAGACACAGGTTGAAGAGGTAATCCCTTTTTAGAACTGGTGTTTTCACAGCAGAGGGAAAGCGCATTGGTAGAACCATGTCATAGCTTCAGTGCGTATGTGACCTATGTCAGTCTGGCTCACATTTAATTCATCAAAGCAGGTTATGTGGCTAAGCCTGATGTCTTTGAACCAGGTATATATTAAGGCAGAAAATATTTGAAACAAATAGTATGGTCTGCTTAACTTTTCCCTTGTTTCCAACTTCCAGAGGGCAATTTCTATACAAATTTATTTAAATAAACATTAAGGATGAATATTAAAAATGTACTGACATTGACAAACATTTCAACAAATATTTATTAAGTAGTTAATATGAGCAAGGTAATGACTATAGAAAATACCATTGTTCTCCAGGCAAATTTACATTGTAGTGGGCTGGACAGATGTATAAAGGCTGTTCACACATTGTTGTCAAAGAGAATAATCACGCTTTAAAGTATTGTCAGAGATCTGTGCATGTATCTAGGCATTCTTTTCCGATGTAGATAGAGAAAATTTAGTCCAAAAAATCAAACTAGTCTTGTGATACGAAGAAATGTTTTCTGAAAATAAATATAATCAAGCTTGCTTTGAAATCATTAACCCTACTAAAATTAATTATATTTTGAGGTTAAGTTCAACTCAGAATTTAGGCAATAGCATATCCGGTTTGTATATTATAAATTCCTAGTTATCTCCATCCTCATTTCATTTACTGATATCATTAGAAACTTGAAAGGAAAAACTGTTTCTCCCTCTATTCACCAGTCTTCTCACACCCAACACAGTCAACACTCTGGTCACCAACTGTGGGGTAGTTTTGCCCTCACCAAGCAATTCTCCAATTCTCTGTGCACACCAACTGGGTGTCCTACATTTCAGCTAAATTCTGACGCTGTCTACCTGGGGCTAGCTCAGACCTCACAGGTTAAGGGCTCTGTCCCACTCCCATCTCCCCCACTTCAGACACCAATTGCAAGTCTAGGTTGTCACCTGTGCTTCTGACTCGCTGGCTATAAATAAGAGGTTCCCACAACCACTTCCTCAGGTTTGATAATTTGCTAGAGTGGCTAACAGAACTCAGTGCGAAAACAAGTTTACTTACTAGTTTACTGGTTTATTATAAAAGGATACAACTCTGGAACAGCCAGATGGAAGAGATGCCCAGGGTAAGGTGTGGAGGCAGGAGGGACGGACTCGGAGCTTCCACGCCCTCTCCAGGCGAGCCACCCTCCCAGCCCCTCCATGGGTTCATCAACCCAGAAGGTCTCCAAATCCCCACAGTTGGGTGTTTTTATGGATGCTTCATTACGTAGGCATGGTGATCAAATCATTGATCACAGGTGATTACCTCAACTTCCTGTCCCTGTCTCCTCCCCAGAGGTCAGAGGATGGGGACGAAAGTTCCAACCCTCTAATCCCTTGGTTGGTTACCCTGGCAACTAGGTCCCATCAGGTGTTTATCTAGGGGTTTTCCAAAATCACCTCGTTAACATAAACACTGGTGTGCTTGAAAGGGCTGTTGTGAATGACAAGGCACTGCTTTCACCTTTATCACAGGAACTATTGATATTTCAGGAACCAAGGACAAAGACCAAATAATATAAAAATGATGCTCCCAGGGCTCTTAAGAAATTACAAGAATTTGAAGAGCTATGTGCCAGGAACCATGGATGAAAACTTAAAAAAAATATTTCTTATTATATCACAATGTCACACACCTCTGTGAGAGGCTGGGTAAGGAAAGAGAAGAGAAATAAAATGCAAAGCTTTACATTTTAAGTATCAATGCCTGAGAATTGCATCAAACTCACTATTATAAGAAGCTATTATTAAAAGATAAACTGAGCCATATTAAAATTTTAAGAGTTTATCTGAGTAAAAATAGATTTGAATGCCAAATTGCACAGTCAGAATTTGGAAATACTGATTGCACTATTTATGAGACCTTCTAAATTTTGGTACACTGGACAGTTTAAAACTTTTGGTGCCCTGAATTATATAGCCTTTGGGTAGAAACAGCATCAGAGTCTGCCTCCAGACTTTGGGCTTGATGAAGAAAAACATTAATGCAAATATAATGGGCAATGAGAAATCAAAAAGTATAATCAAAGGAGAGAGATGCAGTGGGAACCTCATCAATCCAGCCTGTGAATAGGTTCCACCTGTGAATAATGACCTATTGCTTAAACCATAAGAAATAAAGGTATTAAAGACTGTGTATCACCAGTGCATGTGCTACAAGTATAATTTCAAATATCAACATACTGTATATTCTCAAAGGGAATTTGTTGTGAGACGGGTGAATTTCAAAGAGCCATGAACTTTGGGAATAAACTGACTTCCAAAAAATCTAAATATCATACTGACCATGTATGCTATTAAGCACATTTCTCTAAGGCTTTTTTTTCCCTCAATAGGTAATCATGAACACTGGAATTGTTTAGAGTGAAGATTGTCACAAAGATATATCTCATTAATTCTTAGGGTCAATTGTGTGCCTACCATCAATATAATTGTTTATTTTTTAGGTGAAGGGTAGTTTTTATTATGTCCTTTTCCTGGGAAATATTTCACTGTTTATTGATCAAAGCTGATGAATTCATATTTATGAAGGCAACATTTTCTTATGTAACTCTATTTTCTTTTGCTATTTTATGGAATATATGTAACCATATTTTGCAAACTAAATTGGTCAGTGAGATTGTGTGTACAGCAATGGTTTACACAATTTAAAGTGTAAAATAAAGACATGGGGGGTCATTTAAATAATGGGTTTTTTGTATGGGTTCTAAATCCAGATGTTGTGATTCAGTTATTCCTGGTGGGACCCAGGAATCAGGTTTTTTCTTTTCCTTAAAAACAAACCCCACATGACTGTGATGCATGTCTTTTACAGATTAGACTTTGAGACACTAATCCATAGTTTAACAAAGTAGGAGTTGGTAAATGATTGATTCTTAAAGTGTGGTGAAAACTGGCATGAGGGAAGAAGCAGGGAGAGTAGGGGAGTAACAGGGGTAAGAAAAAGGCGAGAAGCAGCCAAGGGCACAGCGCATTTGGGACCTATTAATAGAAAAAGGGAACGGGGGAGTGACGTGAGATGAGGGGCTGCGGGCAGGGTGCACATGAGAAAAGGCTTTAAGTGCCGCAATGGACAGTGATTAGATAGTCACAGGTGCCCAAATGTTTTCACACCGTGGTCCAAAGAGAAAGGATAATATATGCACACCACACTTACCACGTAGTCAGGACTGTTGGCAGCAAGGGTGACCACCTGGTGGCCTGCGGCTCTGGCACCCCTGTAACCTACTCTGGGCACACGTTTGGGAAGTGCCAGGAAGGACATGGGAAGCCACTGAGGGACTTGAAACAGGAACACTGACATGGCCACAATGAGGAGGTTCTGGAGGGCAAGGCTGTTAGGTAGGAGACCTCGAATGAAATGATGGGGACCTGAACTGTGTGGTTATAGTAAGGAGGAAGAAACAAGGGTGGCTTAAAATATTTCGGGGGGAAATCAGCTTCATGTTTGATGAGAAATGAGAGAGGGAAAGGGAGTATTGTGAAGGATGACTTCCAGGCCTCCAGCATGTCCACCTTAAATAATGCTATGATGTCATCGACTGAAATCATAAAGGCAAAGAAGAAAGTAGGGTGCATACTTACACTTTTTTTTTTTTAATGCCTACAGCACCAGGTATTCCCAGACGGTCTCCCACCCAAGTACTAACCAGGCCCGACCCTGCTTAGCTTCCAATATCAGACGAGATCCCGCGCGTTCAGAGTAGTATGGCCATAGTTGCATACTTACACTTTAAACCTGTCTATTTTGAAACGTAATTGAGACATTCAGGTGAAGATGTCCATCAGGCAGTTAGAGACGCCCCTCCAAAGTTTAAGGGAGAAACTCAATTACGGATAAAGAGTCGAATCCTCACTTGCTAATTCAGTAACTACCATTGAGCCCACACTATGGACTGTTTTCCATGACAGGAACAGGGCACACAAATATCTGAGAGAAGTTCTATAAAATATTTTCACATTGTGTATCAAAAGCCTTAAATAAGAATGTTCATACCTAACAACCTAGAAACTCTTTGAGAAAAATAATAATTGAAAATTAGGGCAAAGATTAACATGCCAAGGTAGCCATAACATTTGCATATAGTGGGAAATTAGAAATAACTTTAATGAAATCAATCAAGCACATTTGTACTAAGAAAATGTTTGAAATATAAATTGTGTTGCTTTATGCTCTGGTATCTAGAGATGCTTTCAAAGACAAACAAAATCCAGTAACCAAAATGAAATTAAAATAATTCAAATGTTTCCTGGGCTCTCTTAAGAAAAAAAAAAAACAGAATATAATACACAGAAAAACTGCAAAAAATACTTTCTCCATTTTTATGTTCTCAATATCTCTGACTACTTCCCAAAGTCCAGTCTCTCAGCCTCCCCAAAGCTCCTTTCTTTTGAAGTCCTCATAGGCCCCCCTTTCTTGCCTCTTGGAAATAAATCTCTATCTCATAAAAATTCCCTGTCCTAGATTTTCAAGTTCCATTTCTCTCTTTTTCCATTATATTAATTTTGCATCACAAAAACCCAGGAACAAAGCTGGCGAGGATCAAATGTTTCATAGTGGTTAGGAGAGGGGTAAGGAGGATGAGCAAACAAAGCCAAATTTCCTCTAGTGAATAAGGAAAGAGGGAAAGAATGTCAACACTTATTCAGAAATTAACTTTTGCCTCTCAAAAAATTGTAAGTGATAAAAAACCCATGCGGGATGTCAAATTGTATAGCATGTACAACACACAGTATGTGATGTAAAAAATAGGCAAAATTTTTAATCACCATAGAATAGTATTTGTACTAAAATAAATCTTATTTCAAAATAGTATAGGTATTCCAACAATTGTGGGCTTAAATTTTAAGTCACAGAGCTTCTGCTAACAGAAGGAGCTATATAGGGAAAAAAATATTAAGTAAATATTTGCTGTTTTTAAGATGCTAAAAATATATACTTACTAGAGAGAAATCAGTTTCAAAAATATGTAAGAAATGAGAAATAGTTTATTTCAATTGTAAGGTGAGTGACCTTGAACCATTTTACTTAAACTCTGCATTTTCCATCCCTGCAAAATGGAAATGGTGATTATGTCCAACTGCATTGCAGTATTGCGAGGACTGAATAAATTCATGTATGCGCGACATCCACTCTGCTCTACCAGTAGCTGAGGTCTTAACTTCAGATTGACAATCAAACTCAAAATTCACCATAGGCTTCAGCAAGCACCAGTTTTGGTTATCTTTAAGAAGGTTTGCAGAACAAGCATCATGGCACACAAAACAACTTGGCAGTAGTCCCATATTTCCTAGGTACAGCTCTCAATGTCCTGGCCATCCTGCACACTGGGTGTGTGGCATCACCAGGGGCAAAGTTGACTAGACACAGCTTCAGCCCAGGGTAGCCATCGGCTCTGAGGTCCTTTCAGCTTTTATAATGAGTCCTGTGCCTATACCCTCTGTGGGTCACATCTCCCCAGGTTGATGTGAATAGCCCCCGTGCTCCAGGACAGCTCCATTCCATTAGTTCCCAGTTACTCATAGACAGCCTTAACGATGATTACAAGTGCTTAGTCTGGGACATGGGATTCTCACTTATCTTGCATCTGATTTAGATGCAACTATTCCTCATTTGCTGCTGCAAGACTAAAGGTCGAATCTTCAGGCCTGCTTTACACAGACACATAGTAAGCACATAAAAATCTTACAATCATTGCATTTGTCTTTCAAAAATGGATAAATCAAGTGTTCATTATAATACTATAATTATTTTAAAAAGAGAACAAGGAAATCCACTGCTTGGTTGACATATCTTTTCTTCCTTGATTTTTTTTTTTTAAATGATCATTGCTGAAATTAGGTGTTCACCCTATGCTCTGTCACAATCCTTTCATTTCTAGTAAAATTTAAACCTACTCTGTCCTTGAAAGCAGTTTGTGTTGCAGGTCAATAATTATCATATCATGTAACAATTCAGTGAAGCGGGAGTGAGGGATTTTGACAAGTTGTGGTCTTGAGTGTAAGTGGCTGAAATAGGTCGGGAGTGAAGGCTACTGTAGTGTGAGATTGGTCGTTAACCTGTGAAGGATGATTCTGATCAACACTGAAGTCCCTCTGGCTGGGAAGTGACCTGGATGGTAGTTGGGATAATTGGTAGGAGGGAGTGGAAAGGCGAGGCTCCATGTGCTCCAAGGGCATGGCTTCTAAGAAGATTGTGCAAGGAAATGATGGCTAAACTACTTTGAATGATAAGTGACCATGGATTTGGGGGTCAGAGAGTAAAAAGAGAGAATTTGGAAAGAAATGGAGGAGTGGGGAGAGCTTGGTCAACTTGGCAGAGGCCACAGCTTCCGGAGAAAAATAGCCAGTGAAACGTTCCTCTCTGTGGGGTGTACAAAGGGTGAGGAATGAGAATGTCAGAGTCTCAATTTTAACTCCTCTGTATTACCGCATTTTAAAGCCTCTCTGTCCCTCCAAACTTTCGGTAAGATTTTATTACCTTTCTAGCCTTGGGGAGTGGAATTGTGAAGAATGGTAATAATGGTGGAACTGAGCTATGAACAGTATATTGTGACTCCCATTTGCCTCCCTGCTGAGGCCAAAGTGATGGGAACAAGGGTTTTTGAGAGATCACAGTCCAGAAGTTTTGAGAGGTGATGCTGGCTCAGGAGGCAACCTCTTCCCATTTTCACCAGAGGACGAGCCTGCCAGGGAAACACACATGCTGATTAAATAGTGAAGAGAATCATCTACATAGAATTAAAGCTGTCTCAATAAATCTTACTTTTAAGGAATTACTAATTTATTTATTCTCTGAATTAGAAAAGAATCTACTTTTTGTAAAGTTTTCCTGGCCTGTGTGAGTGTCTAGGACTTCTTAGCCAGCACAGTAAAGTCACAGTGTTTTTCTAGAATTAATCTTCAGGTTCTCAGTACCGAAGGACCCCTGGGTGCCGTGGATGCCCTCTTAATGCACCACCCAGCCCTGTGATTTTATAAAGAAATCACTAACACAGGTATCATTTTTTGCATTATAATTTTATAAAAATTTTGTTTATATCTGTAATTTAAAGGAAAACCTTATGGTCATCAGAGATAATGAATATTTGATTTGATTATTTAACTGAGTCATTTTGTCTCTGGTTCACGGGTAAAAGGAAAACTGTTTTGAATTCTATTAATTTTTTACTTCATTGAGTATTGGACATTTATGAATAAAAGTTCATAAAGATCAGAGAATTCTCAAATTAAACTTAGGTTGATAGATTCATTTATTGTGTAATATTTATATGCTTTTGAAATTCCAAAAATTCACATTGTATCATATATTCAGAGGTCACAGGACAGGTAAAAAGAATTTCTGGAATATAAACTGAATAAATAGGAGTCAATTAAGAAAGAAATGTCCATCGACAGATGAATGGATAAAGAAGATGTGGCACATATATACAATGGAATATTACTCAGCCATAAAAAGAAATGAAATTGAGTTATTTGTAGTGAGGTGGATGGACCTAGAGACTGTCATGCAGAGTGAAGTAAGTCAGAAAGAGAAAAACAAATACCATATGCTAACACATATATATGGAATCTAAAAAAATAAATAAATGGTACTGATGAACCTAGTTGCGGGGCAGGAATAAAGAGGTAGACATAGAAAATGGACTTGATGACATGGGGTGGGAGGGCGAAGCTGGGGCAAAGTGAGAGTAGTAGCATCGACATATATACACTATGGAATGTAAAATAGTTGTCTGGTGGGAAGCAGCAGTGTAGCACAGGGAAATCAGCTTGGTGCTTTGCGATGACCTAGAGGGGTGGGATAGGGAGGGTGGGAGGGAGGCTCAAGAGGGAGGGGATATGGGGGCAGGTATATGCATATGGCTGATTCGCTTTGTTGTGCAACAGAAACTAACACAGTATTGTGAAGCAATTATACTCCAATAAAAACCTATTAAAAAAAAAAAGAAAGAAAGGTAGAACTTGATGATAAAGAGACTGACTTTGGTAAACACTAAGTTGGGAAGATATAATAAAGTTGGTCCTAGCCCTTTGAACAGTAGAGTAACTTTAACCTACTGTAACCAACCTGGTATCTTCTCCAAATCTCCTGATGCAATACCTGACATTTCTCCTCATTGTTTGTTGCTTTTGCTAGTTCAAACTCTCCAGAAGGTTCATTTATGAAAAGACAATTCCACGTTAATTCATCAATCCATCAACATAGATTTACTTTCAGTTTCTTAACTTAGAGACTTGAAACAACAAGACCTAAAGTAGATTACCTGTGGAGAGCTTGGAAAAGATTGTAAGCATAAGAAACTGGTTATCGTGACCCCTATAGTGGGGACCCTGACTGACCCCAGTGCAGCATGGGGATACTGACTTCTCATTGTGAGAAAGACAGATGCTAAAGAAAGATGCTGGAGGCAGTAATAAGGCAAAATTCACTCATGCTTAATTTATCTAAGTCTTGTCTGAAAATTCTAATTTTCACTCTACTCGTGAAGGAAAAAGAAATACAACTAATCAAATGATCCACCAGGAATTGCCTTCCTTCTTAGTTATACAAACTTGGGTAAAAACAAAAAAAGGGGATTAAGAGGTACAAACTTCCAGTTATAAAATAAATAAGCCATGGGGATGTAATGTACAGCAGAGGGAATATAGTCAATAATATAGTAATAACATTGTATGGTGATGGATGGTAACTAGGTTTATTATGGTAATCATTTCATAACGTATGAAAATATTGAATCGCTATGTTGTACAACTGAAACTAATATAAAATTCTAAATCAGTTAAACTTCAGTAAGAAAACCAAGTGCAAAAAAATAGAAATTCGTTACATTTAAAGATTATGTTGCATTTAAAGGTTATATTCTATTCTTAATTTTTTGAGGAATCTCCAAACTGTTCTTCATAGTGGCTGCACCAGTTTACATTCTCATCAACAGTGCAGTAGGGGTCCCTTTTCTCCACATGCTCTCCAGCACTTGTTATTTTTTACCCTTTTGATAATAGCCATTGTAATGGGCGTGAGGTGGTATCTCATTATGGTTTCAATTTGCATTTCCCTGATGATTAGTGATATTGAGCATCTTATCACGTGTCTGTTGGCCACTGTATGTCTTCTTTGGAAAAGTGTCTATTTAGGTCCTCTGCTCATTTCTTAATTGGGTGGTTTGTTTTTCTGATGTTGAAATGGATGAGTTCTTTGTATATTTTTAGATATTAACCCCTTATCAGATATATTACCATATGAGCTAGCTATTCCACTTCTGGGTATTTACTTGAAGAATACAAAAGCACTAATTCAAAAAGGTATATGCACCCCTATGTTCACCACAGTATTATTTTCAATAGCCAAGATATGGAAACAACCCAAGTGCCTAGTGATGGATGAATGGATAAAGAAGATGTGGTATATATACATATGATGGAATATTACTCAACTATAAAAAGAAATACAGTCTTGCCATTTGTGACAATGTGGATGGAACTTGATGGTATTATACTAAGTGAAATAAGTTAGATGGAGAAAGACAAATACCATATGATTTCATGCATTTGAGGAATAAATAAATAAATAAAACACATAAATACAGAGAAAAGAATAGTGGTTACCAGAGAGGAAGGGGATAGAGGGAGAGCAAAATGGGTAAAGGGGGTCAACTGTATGGCGATGGATGGAAACTAGACTTTTGTTGATGGGCACACTGTGGTGTATACAGAAGTCAAAATATTGTTGTTCACGTGAAACTTATATACTGTTATAAACCAACGTTACGTCAGTATAAATAAATAAATAAATAAACATTTTTAAAAATTAAAAAAATAAATAACGGTCATATTCTGAAGGGCACTTCCACTTCTGAGCAAGATGGAATAACAGGGACTGGAATTACCCTCTTGTCTGAAGCAATTAAAAACTTGACAATATATATAAAATAATGATTTTTAAGACATGGCTATCAGGTAATAAGGGACAGTCATCTCCAAGTAATGAGAAACAAACAAGAGAGCCCTAATTTCTTGAGCTAACGACCTTGAGAGAGTTTCCAGGAAACAGCATTGGGTGGGGGGACCCAAGCTGAGCTCAGCAAATCACTGAACTGAGGGGGCAAAGCTGAATGTTTGAGGAGACTCTGCCAGAAAGTATTCTCAGTATAAAGTTCTTGAGAGGAGATTGCTGCCCAGAGACAGAGGACCAGAGACATATGCAGAGGCTTCCTCTTGCATATTCAGCTGAGTTCGGATCAGCTCATGCATGTGAGGAAACTACCCAAGACCCAGAAAAGAATATGACCTGAAATGATGGAAGATAATAGCACCCAGCACTCACAGAGGACTGAGAAGAGTACCTGTCCCCACCTGCCGGACTAGATAACTTCATGATTGATGGGACATTGGGTAAACAGAGGAACCTGCCTCAGTAGTGGTATAATTAGCTCTGGACTCCGCCTACTCTTGTCCTACTCAACAAATCTTAAAAGCAAACCTGAAAGGATTAAACTACTTCCAAATAACTGCATCACAGGACAAAGTTCAAGAATATATACAGGAGGACAAAAATAACCAGTACCTAACAGGGGTAAAGTTCACAAATAAAAGAGGCATGCAAAGAAACAAGAAAGTAAGACCCAAATGAAGAGAAAAATCAATTGAAACTGATCATAAACTGACACAGATGTTAGAATTAGCAGATAAGGACATTAAAACAGTTACCACTGCATTCCAGATGTTCAAAAAGTTAAGTAGAAATGTGGACAGTATGAGAAAAGATTTAAGTCAAACTTAAAGAGATTAAAACAACAATGTATGAGATGAACAGTACCCTGGATGGGGTTAGTGGCAAATTAGACATTGAAGGAAAGATTAGTGACACAGAAATAGAAACTGTCCAAAATTAAACAGAGAGAAAGAGCATTTAAAAAGAAAGCAAAGCAAAACAAACAGAAAACAGAGCATCAGTGAGCTGTTCTACAACTTCAAGAGGTCTAATATATGTATAATTTGAGTCCCTGCAGAAGGGGATGAGGAAAAAAAATACTTGAAGAAATAATGGCCAAAGTTCTCCATGGGCCAAACTTTTCTAGTGGATGAAAACTGTAAACCTACAGATCAAACAACAACCATCCCCCCCCAAAAAACAAAAAAAAAACCACCCAACAAACTCAAAATTCCCAAGCACAAGAAACATAAAGAAAACTATACAAAGGCACATCATAATCTCTTTGCTCAAATAAGTGATAAAGAGAAAAATCTTAAAAGTAGCCAGAGGAAAAAAAGACATGTCATACAGAGGAACAAAGACAAGACTGTCAGCAGATTCCCCCTGGGTGAATAGGTAACTAGTGAGGTACTGATGGCAGGTTGATTATATTTTACCACTTCTGAGGTGGAGGGGCGGTAATTTACTCCCACTGACATGACATTATTCTGTTCTTGGGTTTTGTTCCTCCTACCCACCATATCTATCAAAGCAACACAGTCTCCATAGTCACCATCATGCTATTCTATCCAAAACTGTATCCTTCTTTCCTCATTTCTATTCTATTTTGTATCGGGAATGTTGTTTAGGGTTAATATAGTTTAGATCATGGGTTACAAAAGGTCAGGATAGAATTTTCACTGGATGAGGAGAGAAATGGCCATCAACCAGTATGGTAGGCAACCCTAAGATGGCCCACAGTGACCCCCCGGCAATATTCATCATTGTGAAATCCCTTCTTATTGAAGGGACTGAACCTGTCTCCTAAGGAATAAAACAACACAAAAACAATGGATGTCACTTTTGAGATTAGATTACAAAGAACTGTGGCTTCTACCTTGGGTGCTTTCTCCCTTTCTCTTGCCTGCTTGCTCTCAGGGAAGCCAGCTGTCATACTGTGAGCTCTTCTGTGGAGGGGATCACATGGCAGAGAATTGAGGCCCCAGGATAAAAGCCAGTGAGGAACTGAGGCCCCAGGATAAAAGCCAGTGAGGAACTGAGGCCCTCAATCCAATAGCATGCAAGGGACTAAATAAACTCTGACAAAACCACACAAGTGAGTTTGGAAATGGATCCTCCCCTCATTAAGCGTTCAGATGAGACTGCAGCCCCAACCTAATGAAAGACCTTGAGTCAGAGGTTTCCAGCTAAGCTTTGCCTAGAGTCCTGACACAAAGAAACTGTAAATTAAAAAATGTTTGTTGTTTTGGAGGTGATTTGTTATGCAATAAAGGATAACCACTACACTCATAGATCCTGGAATTGGAGGATGCTGTGAATGACGAGAATATGAGGAGAGAGCATTCTGGTGTTTTCTTTTATAGGAGAAATAACTTCATTCTGTTAGGTGGGAGTATATTGTTTTTTATTTTATTTTTTGAAGTTTAGGCATGGAACAGTGATGCGTGTTGATGGCCAATAGGCATGCATATTATTACACGAGTTTTGCTGAACAACAGTATTTGAAAACCCTTTTTCTATGTAGGCAATTTCCCACTTTATAAGTTATCTCTTCCCAAGATAAGAGTCAGACTGCTTGGTGGCTAGAACACAAGGCAGGAAATCTAGACTCTGCCAATCAGACATAATATATGCATGAAACTTGGATTTGGAAGTGAACAGATGAAATGGCAGCTCTGCCCAATGGAATTGGTGTAACATATTCAGGCAAGCATGATGTGATGATGATGGAGCTGTTTGTTTTTTCTTCAAACACAAGTGGGCGGAATTCTGGCATCCAATACTGAAAGTTACCAAGACGCAGAGAAAATGGAGTTTCCCTTAAAGCATTCCTTGTGGGATGGCTGCACACTTCAGAGCCAAGACCTCTGACTTTCAAGAGAGGCCCCAGGCTACCCAATATTCTTTAATAAAATTCTTTTCTGCTTAAAGTAGTCAGAGAAGACTCTGTGGTAGGCAACTAAAATCCTTTTCCTGGTACATTATAACTTATGGAATGGTCCATTATTTTCCCACTGACTTGTCATTATACCTCTGTATATATGCAAGGTTCTAAATGAACCTGTACTACTACCATATCATATTAATTCTTAGAAAGTTTGGTATGCTCTACCTATCTGTTTCTGAAATTACTGAGCTAAAAATCTTTCACATGGTTGGCAAAAGGACGTGGAAAATTATCTTTGTCATTTCATCTATTTTTGATCTTTTTAAGCTTTGTTTTGTGTGCTACTAGTTCATAATTTTATCTTTCTGGTGAATTATTTTATTTATAATTATTCTCTTATTCCTAATAATGCTTTTTTTTAATTTATTTATTTGATTTATTTTTATTTTTGGCTGTGTTGGGTTTTCATTGCTGTGTGCAGGCTTTCTCTAGTTGCAGTGAGCGGGGGCTACTCTTCGTTGCGGTGTGTGGGCTTCTCATTGCGGTGGCTTCTCTTGTTGTGGAGCACGGGCTCTAGGCATGCGGGCTTCAGTGGTTGCAGCACTTGGGCTCAGTAGTTGTGACTCGCAAACTCTAGAGCTCAGGCTTAGTAGTTGTGGCACACAGGCTTAGTTGCTCCGTGGCATATGGGATCTTCCTGGACCAGGGCTCAAACCCCTGTCCCCTGCATTGACAGGCGGCTTCTTAACCACTGCGCCACGAGGGAAGCCCCCTAATAATGCTTTTTATACAAAATCTGTTTGGTATTAATTTAGGTACACCAATTTTATTTTAGTTCATAATTTTCTGAGATAACTTTTTTATTCTTTCATTTCAACCTTTCTGTATCACCATGTTTTTAGGTTAATTTCTGGCACAGAAACTACAGTTAAATTTTGATTTCATATTTAATTTGAAACTTCCTATCATCTAACTGATGATCTGAGCTCATTTATATGTACTGTGATTATTAATATATTTGGGTTTGTTTATGTCATCCTATTTTGTGCTTTCTGTTTACCATGTTTTTTCAGAGTCTCATTTTCCTTCCCCTCCTTTTATGCACTATTTTGGGTTGATGCAGTTTCTTTTATTCCTTCCCCACCCCCACCTTCTGATTTGACAATATTATTTTGTTTCTATTCTTTTAGTGTTGTCCTTACAATTTAAAAGGCACAATCTGATTTTTTTAAGTCTGAAGTTAATAAATATCCCTGCACTCCTATTGAATAATATGAGCATCTTATTTTCTTTATCTCTGACCACAATGCTAATATATTGTATGTTACTGTGTATTTTCCTTGCATCTCCTTCATCTACACCCATCAATTTACTATTTTGTTATTATTTTTAATCCAGTTAGTATTTATGTATTAACAATTTCTTTGCTTATTGAAGCTTTTGACATATTACCTCTTCCATCTGATTTCAGTTTTCTTCTTCCTTCTGTAGTTGGGCCAATAAATGGGAAACATCCTTCTGAAATGTCATTATTTTCTCCTTAACTCTTGAATGGTATTTTATCTTTGACGCTATCATGTCTCTGTCTTCAGGTCACAGTTTTTTTCTGTGGAGAGTTTTGCTCTCACCCTGATTTTGGTTCCTTTGGAGGTTCTTTTTTCTTTTTCTGGTTGCTTAACACATTCTGTTCATCTTTGGTATATTATGATGTTCCTTGGTTGGGCATTTTCTTTAAATATTTATTTTATTTGTCATGCTCAAGACTTTTTGGGCTTCTTGAATCTGAATTTTTACACCTCTTATGGGTTTTGAGGATATCTGAGCCTTTTATCACTTTAAATACTGTCTCGCATTCTCTCTTTTCTCTCTGTACCCCTTTTAAATGAATACTGGAGCTTTTTCTTCTATCTTTGGAACCTGCTAACCTCACTAATATATTTTTTCTTTTTCTTTTCAGCTCTGTTTAATTTATTGATTTAAATGTTAGTGGCTACATTTTCCTGCCCAAGAGATCTATTTGCCTTTTAAAAATGTACCTATTTTTTAACACAATATATGATTTTTTTTGTATTGCAATTTCAATTTCTTTTAAGATATATAATATATATTATATACAACTGTATATGTGTATGTATAAAATACATGTACAAATGAAAAGACAAATAAAATACAAATATGTATGTATATATACATACATGTATAGTTATTTTTATCGAGTTATGTGAAAGTTATATATGTTGGTCTGTTATCTCAAGAGTTGGGAATTTAGTCTCCTGTTTATTGCTTCTGTAAACTCATTGCTTTTTTTTAAATAACTCATGATTGTTTTTGTGTGTGAGACTCTTTGAGAGGTTTTTAAAATTTCTTTTATTCAGTTTTATGTATTTGATGAGAACATTTTGTGACCTGAGTTAGGGGAACTTCACTCTGAATACTCTTTTATTTGCTTTTGCCAAGTGGCCAAGTGTACCACTGGCTTAGAACCAGTTTTTTTTGCTCTCTTTCTTGTCTGTGTGTGTGTGTGTGTGTGTGTGTATTTGGGGGAAGGGGATTGAAGATCATATGGCTACTGTAACTGGGCCAGGTGCACAGTCCTGGGGTTTGATTTCTTGGAGAGCAAGTGTGCAAGGACCCTGACATCCTTAGCTTCAGTGTTGCCCCCCAACACCCACAAACCAACAGTGGGGAAGATTATTTGCTAGGCCTTCTTTTCACAGAACACCTTGGTTCCAAATCCCCAGCTGCTTTCCTTGGACATTAAAAACCAAGCTCCTGATGTGCAGGATCCACTTTCCCTCTTCCTCGCTCCCTCCTGTCATCCACCAGGACAGACACAGTGTCAATGTACATAATACTCCTGCTGGTTTGCAGCTCCTCCTGCCTTTGTGTCACCTGGTGATCCCCCTTTCCTTCACTTACACATTTAAATAACTTTTGTTTGATTGGATTCAGTGTTTCTGAGTATTTATAATGGAGGGGGGATTTTAAGTTTATTTACATTTGACACGTGCAGAAAGTAGGAGTTAATTATCCATTTATTGAAGTAAAATTATCTGTTAAAATGACATGCTATCACAGGAAACTGTGTTTCTTGTGCCTGGCTCCCTGGCAGTAAATGTAAGTACATTTTTAATTGTAATGGACTCTAATGAAGAAAGAATCCTTCTTTAAAATAAATACTTTTCAAAATAAGGGATGAAACTAAATACACTGTAAACATTAATCATCTTTTTTTATATATATGCCAGTCTCACAGGCAATTCAAAATTGGCAACTTCTGTAAGTTCGCATTTAATAGGTCCTAAGTAAAAGCAATAATTTCAAGAACCAGAATGACAATATCTTAAACCTTAATCAGTAATATTTAAATACCCATGTAAGATAATACATTTCTTGAACAATATACTCTTTAAAAACTCCATTTGAATGCAGATATTAATAATGAAAAAGTTGAAATATGTACGAGAGTAGACATATATGTCTTTTTCTTCGATTCTAATGATTGAGTTTTACTTTCCTTATCACTGTGGGCTAACAAACAGAAGACATTTCTTTTTTTTTTTTTAACATCTTTATTGGGGTATAATTGCTTTAAATGGTGTGTTAGTTTCTGCTTTATAACAAAGTGAATCCGTTATACATATACATATGTTCCCATATCTCTTCCCTCTTGCGTCTCCCTCCCTCCCACCCTCCCTATCCCACCCATCCAAGCAGTCACAAAGCACAGAGCTGATATCCCTGTGCTATGTGGCTGCTTCCCACTAGCTATCTACCTTATGTGTGGTAGTGTATATATGTCTATGCCTCTCTCTCGCTTTGTCACAGCTCACCCTTCCCCCTCCCCATATCCTCAAGTCCATTCTCCAGTAGGTCTGTATCTTTATTCCTGTCTTACCCCTAGGTTCTTCATGACATTTTTTCCCCCTAAATTCCATATATATGTGTTAGCATACGGTATTTGTCTTTCTCTTTCTGACTTACTTCACTCTGTATGACAGACTCTAGGTCTATCCACCTCATTACAAATAGCTCAATTTTGTTTCTTTTTATGGCTGACTAATATTCCATTGTATATATGTGCCACATCTTCTTTATCCATTCGTCTGATGATGGGCACTTAGGTTGTTTCCATCTCCGGGCTGTTGTAAATAGAGCTGCAATGAACATTTTGGTACATGACTCTTTTTGAATTATGGTTTTCTCAGGGTATATGCCCAGTAGTGGGATTGCTGGGTCGTATGGTAGTTCTATGTGTAGTTTTTTAAGGAACCTCCATACTGTTCTCCACAGTGGCTGTACCAATTCACATTCCCAGCAACATTGCAGGAGTGTTCCCTTTTCTCCACACCCTCTCCAGCATTTATTGTTTCTAGATTTTTTGATGATGGCCATTCTGACTGGTGTGAGATGATATCTCATTGTAGTTTTGATTTGCATTTCCCTAATGATTAATGATGTTGACCATTCTTTCATGTGTTTGTTGGCAGTCTGTATATCTTCTTTGGAGAAATGTCTAGTTAGGTCCAGAAGACATTTCTGAGTAGTTTATTCTAGCTTGTAATTACATTAGGGAATTTAATATCTCAATATTTCCTTAATTTTCCAATATTATTTGGTTATCTGTCTTTTCAAATTAATGTTCTTGATTATTGAAAATATCTCACATTCAAAATAGCCTCAAATTACATGATAAAATTCCATTCAATTGACTTTTGTATCAATTCAGTCATCAAAAATTTATGACTTTGTTGGATATTAGTTCATGCTATTATCTTTCTATAGTAAGAGCAGAATTAGTCAGAGAGTTCATATCTATTTATATTGGTCTTTTCTGTTCCCAGAGTTTTTGGTTAACATGGTTAGTGCTAACTAGAGCACATTCCCAGACAATTTGTCTTTATTTATTTAACTTTTAGATTACATATATATGTATAATGCATAATATTATATATGCAACCATGTTTTATTACATACCAGTCTTTCCTATCCTATCTTCTCCTGGGAAGTCTGTGTGAGATCAAGACCTAAGACTGTTTTACTTGACTGTTTGGGTGGGGAGAGTAACTTTTCCCTAAATGGTATGAGTGATATACTCCAAATTCTTACAAAACCACAAACTTCTTTCAACCTATTGGCAGGATGTAGGAGTCTTGATTCCAGTCCTTTTTTCAGTGTCTGTAGATGCTGTTCAGCTGCCCCCTGGCCTCCAGCCAGTCCAAGACCTGAGTGAGGGTGGCACTGGGTGGTGTCATCCAGGTTCTGAATGTCTGACTCCCACAGGACTGAAGTTGGAAGCCAAGGAAATGTGTTAAGTCCCATTAGGCAGACAAGAGCAAGGGTCAGACAGAGAGTAGGGAAGACTGAGAGCAATTGGGATAGCCAGAAGGTGAGAGCAGCTGAACCTGGGGTCACAGGGGGCAGGGGGGAGGATCTTGCCATAGGATAGAATGTCGTAGGATGCAGAATCTTTGAGGCGAATCATGGGACCAGACACTCAAGGACTTTACAGTCTCACTGAGTTTGTGCCTCATCATGTTAAGTGCTGTCGGTTGTATTTTACTGCTAATGGCCCAATTCCAAGCCTCCATACCTGTGGCAGTGCGCCATGTAATAACTGTTATGTATTTCAGCAACTTTGTTTTAGTCACCTTCCCTTCTTCCACCTCCATGATTAAGACTTGTTAATGGAAATATCTGTTGGATAGAACAAGATTGTGAATTAGATTTTCTTTTTTTTTTTTTTTTTTTGCTGCACGTGGGCCTCTCATTGTTGTGGCCTCTCCCGTTGCAGAGCACAGGCTCCGGACACACAGGCTCAGCGGCCATGGCTCACGGGCCTAGCCGCTCTGCCGCATGTGGGATCTTCCCGGACCGGGGCACGAACCCATGTCCCCGCATCAGCAGGCAGACTCTCAACCACTGCGCCACCAGGGAAGCCCTAGATTTTCTTTTAAGTGCAACATATGTCTGAGATCTAATCTTAGTTCTGCTTGAGACCAGATGTACCTAGGATGCTCCTAGTAAATACTGTGTCTTCATAAAGCAAAGCCAGCCTTACTGTGAAGCAAGGCATTGCATAGCTGGAAAGGGGTTTCTTTTGTCTCTGCCGCTGGCTCTAAGAAAGATGGCATCTGAACTCTTTTGAGATTTTTGGTTTTCTCCTCAGACAAGATAAGATATAGACCTTCATTAATGCATGGAAGAATGGGGCTTTAAGAGTATGGACACCCGACTGGGGAATCTGAGTCCCAGAACTGCTTAAGTTATAAAACGGGTCCCCAACCCCCGGGCCACAGACCAGTACCGGGCCACACAGCAGGAGGTGATCAGTGGGCCAGCAAGTGAAGCTTCATCTGCCGCTCCCCACCGCTCCCCATCACTCGCATTACCGCCTGAACCATCCCCCACGACCCTGGTCCGTGGAAAAATTGTCTTCCATGAAACCGGTCCCTGGTGCCAAAAAGGTTGGGGACCGCTGCTATAAAATACAAATTGCTTCATCTTCTTGGATTGTTTTTTCACATGCAAAATGGAGGCATGAATAACGTTCTTAGGAGTAGTAACAAGAAACACTTTTCATAGAAGGTAAGAGCAGAGGGTTTTCAGCCAGGCTGCTGGGGCTGAAGCTTGTCTCCACCACTTACCAGATGTTTAGCTTGAGAAAATTACCTTTCCAAGCCTCAATTTCCTCATCTGTAAAATGAGACTAATAATGATACTTACATTAAATTGTTTATTGTTTTTATGAAGTTTAACTGACATAAGAGTAAATGATTTAGGACAGTGCCAAACAATGCCTGGCACATATTAACCAGTAAATTTTAATTTCTGCTTTTATTATCCAATGAGATCACTGAATTTCTTTTATATTTTATTCTGTCGAAACTGCATTGCCACAGATTCTGAAGTCTCCAGGTAAGAGGAGAGTGATAGACCTCGGGAACACAGCAAAGTGGTTTAATTTTGAGACCCCACTTATCTGAGCTTGAAACGCAGGGTTCAAGGACCGACTTCTCCCAGTAAACAAGTCTCTTCCTTAATTGACTTCCCTTCTTTGCTCTCCATTCCTAATAGGTGAATTTGGTTCTGTCTGACCTGGTAGCCTCAGTATTTGGATTTTCTAATCCTGTAACATCGAGTTTCTCCATGATTGGGTCACTGAATCCTGTGGCTTGATTCTCTACTGTGAACACTTGGGCACATGAAACCTCACTGATTACTTTCCATGATCTCAGCTCTGTCCTCTGTCCTCTCTTTGGACCTTGTCTAACAGTCCTGATATTCAAGCGGTATGATTTCCTTAAAGTTGATAACCTGATCCTAACTATCCCTTTCCGGACCAAGAGAATACCAGGTGTGCTTTTACATAGGTATGAATTAGAGTCTACAAGGTCTGATGAATCACTGAGTGTGTTGAATAACAGAGAGGAAAGAGCCAGGGATGACAGTCAGGATTCTGTTTTGGTCAGTTGTATGGCCAGCGCTTCCATCAACTTTCTAGCTGAGCTATGGAATATGGCAGGAGGAGAAGTGTTGGGTGGGGAGTGCAGGGGTAGGTGATGACTAGAGGAGTCTCATGCTTGTAAGTTGAGTTAGAATGGAGCTGTCAGATAGGGAGTTAGACTCATAAGCCTCAAGTGGAGGAAAGAGAGGTGCCCTGGAAATTCAGATTTGAGAGACATCAGCCTACAGGTGGCAAGTGAAGATGTGATGGTTAAAGATTGCCTAGGGCGACAGTTTACAGGGAGAAGAGAAATGGGCCCCTGAGGAATACTCATTTAAGTGACAGGTTGAGAAAAAAAGAATCCACAAAAGAGCCTGAAGAGCTTAAAGGGGATAAGAGAGAAGTCAGAAAAGTGTGGAATTATGAAATACTTGAGAGGGTAATTTGCAAGAGGGAGAGACCAGAGAATTTGAGTAAAAAGATTTCAAGTCAGAAAATGACTCCACGAGTTTTACCAGTGTCCTTGGCTTGGGTAGGTTCTTGGGGTGGTGAAGCAGTAATCAGATGACAGCTGACTGGGTACTAAGTAGAAGCTGAGTAAGAGTCAATGGTCAGCATGGACAAGTGTTTCGAGAGGCTTGGTTGTTAGGAGGGGAAGACAGATGCTGCAGTGGCAACAGGGAAATGGGTAGAAAAGAGGGCTATCCTATGGATTTTACTTCTTTGGTTGTGTTTTATTTTTAACAAAGATTTGAACATGCTTCATGCTTATAGAGAGAAGTTGTAGACAGAGAGGCAAAACTCAGGTTCTTTAACCTGATTCTGAGCACTGTAGTGTTTTCTCCTTGGACAAGGAGAGGAGAGCTGATAAACTGGTAACAGGAAGGAAAGGGGAGTACAGGGACATGGATGTAGATTACTTTGTGCAGTTGGTGCGGAGAAGTTGAAGAAGGTCTCTCACAGGTTCTCTTTTCTCTGCAAAGAAGGACACTAGGCAATTCCTGAGGGTGAAAAAAGAGGGATGAGGAGATTAAATGCTTCGGGAGACAGGAAGCTTAAAATATTAGTTGGGTTTCTCCACAAAATGATCTATAAATGCAACGTGAGTCTAATAATTTTCCTGATTGAGTGTTTTGGATGAACTTAATGAGTTGATTCTAAAATGTAGTGGAATAACAAAGGCCTAAGACTAGCTAAAACACCCCCAAGGAAGAATAATGAGGTGGTAGGAATATGTCCTACCAGATAATATAGCAAATCTTATAACACTACAACTGAGAAAGTGTGAAATTGGCTCAGGGGTGAATAAATAAAGCAGAGGCTCAGAAAGACCCATATGGAGATGGAAAATGGTACATGACAGAAGTGGTCTTGCCAATTACTGGGAATAGAATAAACTGTATTTAAATGATGTTGCCCAATTATTTGTTCATATAGAAAATTTAGATTTGGTTTCTGTCTTATTCATACACAAAAGACAGTTTCAAATAAATTAAATAATTAAACATGAAAGCAAAATTTTTAAGCTTTTTTAAAAAAGCAAAAGAACATCTTCTTACCTCAGTGTAGGAATACATTTGTTAAAGACACAAAAGTTCTAATTATGAAGCAAATTAGGGATTAGATTCAACTATGTTAAATTAAAAACTGTAATTATCAAAAATACCACAATGGATGTGAGAAAAACAATCAACAAACTAGAAGAAATTTGCAGCGTATATAGTCAACAAAAAATTACTATGTAAAGCACTTCTATTAATTAATAAGAAAATGACAATCAACCCAATAACAAAATGGGTCAAAGACGTGAAGAGTTGTTTCACAGAAGAGGAACCATGGGTGGCTAAAAATATAAGAAAATACGGTCTATCTCGCTAGTACTCAGGGAAATGCAAGTTAATGTCACAAAAATACCATTTTGCTTCCAGATGGGTAAAAATTAGTAAGTTTTACAAAGCCAACTAGATGGGACCGTGGGACCACATGAGGGCAACTCTTGCATATTATTAAAGGAAGTATCAGTTGGCACAAGCATTCTGGAAAGCAGTTTGACATTATTTTACAAATTGACCATAAATATGCTCTAAGACCTAGTAATTCCACCAGTACATGCTAGAGGAGAAATCTTCAGTGTGTATGTGCAATAGGAAATGTGTACAAAAATGTTCATACAGTGTTCCTAATAGCAAAAATCTAGGGAAAAAAATCTGCCTTGACCAGAAAACGAATAAATAAACTATGATATATTTATACAACAGATTATTAGAGAATGTTGAAAATGAATGAACTACTGTTAATGCAACTACATGCATGAATCCTGAAAACCTATACTGAATAAAAGAAGTGGGACTCCATAGACTGCAACCATGATCTAGTTATAAAGCTCATAATTAACCAAAAACTAAGAAATATAAAGGCCTAAAAAGGGTCTAAAACACACAAGATGAGAGTAAAATGTGGCCAAGTGTGAGCTAAGTGTCAGGAGTGAAGGTGGAGTCTGCTGGTCTGCCTCAGACTGACGAATGGACAGTAGTAGGAAGTAGAAAATCCAAGGTGGGGTCGGAGGCCAGGGTAAAAGAACACCAGACAAGATCTCAGGACAGATGTAGGGCACTATCAACACAGGGCACAAGAGCCTCTTTAGGCCAGCTTGAGCTAAAATCTGTCAGTGTTAGAAATCACATCAAATTAAAATCAGAAGAACCGAACACACTCTTGAAATTAAACACCCCTTTAGGCTACAGGAGCCAAGTGGGAAGGGATGTCAAGTTCTTCCTGATAATTAAAGATCCATCCTCAAGGCTTACCTAAAACACACACATTTCCAAATTTCTCACCTCTCATGAAGCTACACTAAATACAAGCATTCTGTGTGTCTTGGTCTCTAGCATCCTACTTTCTCATTATCAGGTTTTTTGTTAAAATGAAGCCTAAATCCAAATGAGTTATTCCTAATGAAGAGGAGATCTTGGTCATTTTTTTCTGTTTATTTTTACTCTGAAGCAAAAGACTTATTACTCCTAACAGGGAAAAGTAAAATAACACATAATAGTACCATGTTGTATTTACATATAGCTTTGGACATTGTTTATAAGTATTTATTATCGAGCTTTACTCTCTCCAACACCTCTGTTGTGGCCAGTCGGATAGGTGTTATCATCTCGAGGTTAAATATGATGAAATTCAGACCTTGAGAAAATAAGTCACTTGCCCTAGCTAGGTTAATGATAGAACCCAAACTAAAATTCAGCTATTTTGATTCATGCTATCCATGGATAAATTCTAAATAAGTCTCTTTAGATTTCCCATATCTATTTACCTTTTTCTAATAGCTAAACTTATTGTAACATTAAAAGAGATTATCATATACTTGGGAAAAACACTGTTTAAAAAATATTATTTAAACTTAGATGTGTTTCAGAAGAATAAAAAGGCAATACTCAAACGATCTTTCAACAAATCTTCAGCATGCCTTTACTAAGTAGAAGAAAATACGTGTTGACGTGTGATAGTCCTGTTGGTGGATAAGGACATATCAGGTAATTCTAGGTCATTATGATACTAAGACCATCCTTTCCTAAAACCTTCCCAATACAGATCTCAAAAATTGAATTTAATATACCCTTTTGAATTGAATTATATTGAATATAATATACCCTTTAATAATTTTATCTAATTTTTAAAAAGTAATTCAAATGCAATTTGATACCTGCTTTTCTAATGACCACATTTAAAAATATATTGATGTTAATTTTAAATGACATTAAATGTTTAACCGCGTTTGGGAGAGATTGATCTGTGAATGGCAGTGGGGTGTAGTAAAAAAGAATGTTGGATTTAGTCAATAAAGGCGATTTATGTTTCGGCCCCATGTTCTGGCTTAACCTCTATGATCCTCATATTCACCTTCTGTGAGTTAGAGGCGTTTATCCAGGTGACCTCTGTGTAGGTACTGTGGCCTGACTTGCTCATCCTTCATCCCACCCTCCTCCTCTGTGCTTTTCTGCATTGTGGAAGCTGGAAAGTTAAAATCTGCCTTTTCTGTTTCCTTGCAGGTAGGGTTCTATATGTAAATTAGGTTCCACCAATTAAAAGCACTTGGAAGGCAGAAGTGAACCCTCTTCCTCTTTTGGGCTGTGTGTACAGGCTTGCCCAGCTGTGATGATAGAAGGATTTGGGCAACAGCATTCTGTTGCCCACTACCTAGGTGTCAAGAGGCATTTGTGGCATAGACTGTGACGATGGTGGCAGTGACAGCCAGGCAGTCCTAATCCCTGGATCATTGCTCTGGCTCTGTGTTTGGCACTTAGCAATTCCAGTGGCAGAGTCAAGGATAGTTCTGTAGAGTTCTGGAAGTCATTTGAAGCCCAGTTGGAGCCCACTCTTGATCCCCTCCAGTGGTGTTGCTTGCATCTCATTCCCTGTTACTAAGTCTGTCTGTACTGAAAATATTTAGTGTTTTTTAATGTTCTATACTGAACCCTAATGCGGTATCTACATTTGCTTTGGGCTCTAATGTTCTTTAAGTCTGTTATCTTCACAGGGGCACTTTCCTCATGTGGTTTCTAATACACAGTGTCTAATTTTTACAGTTATTTTCTTAAATAATTTTAGTTTCTCTCTATGTGGAGTCTGTATATGGTGTAATTTTAATACCATCCAATAATTATCTTCATTTGTTTTGAGTATATGGGAGTCAAGTGTATAAACATGTTTGTTAATGAATCAGTAGCTTTGGGGTGTTAATAAAAATGAAGAGTGTGTATATGTGTTTAAAATTTTTTGTGTAATAATACAGCAAATTAAAGTGTCTGAAGTGATTTAAAAATATGTAATTGTGTTTTCTAAAAGGATTTTTGGAGGTTAGGATGATGACAAGATATTTTATATATGTATATAATATGTATATAAAATATATATAATGTGAGAGGGAGAGAGGAATAGTAATTACATGGATGACTGCTAATAATCTACACGTTTTCACCAGGGTCCTTTTATAAGTTTTATTTTGGATAAACTATTATAGCACCTGAAGAATTATCTGACTTTTATAATCAGCTTCTTGGTGTCTTTGATAATCAGTATTAACTGCACCTGAACACTTTAGTCTTGAACTTAAAAACATTCAAACACCTTCAATCATTGTAAATATTTCCCCCAAATTGCAATTTTTTGTATTTTAAAGAATATGATATAGAAAAATCTATCTAATGCAGGTGATGAATTATTCATTTTATAAACCTATATTTGGGATCTAATTAAAAAACTAAAATAAGAACTGACCAAGCCTCCACATTTTCAGGCTCAATTCTGGGAAGAGCTCTGTTACTGAACTATAGCGAGTGAAACCAAAGAGGATTAGAGGCAAAACAAGCAGTACAGGATTCAGCCTCAGCCTCAGTAAAGAGTGTCTGATAACGCGCAGCCTCAGGGAGCTGAGCAGAGGAACCGCTCTGACCCAGGAAAGTGACCGAGACGGGCACACACAAGGTCATCAGGCTTCAGAGGAGGCACCTGGCCCCGAGCCTCTGTACAGTGCTAGACACGGAGATTCAAACTGGTGTAAAGTCCAAGATATAGGAGAATAATAGGTCCCAGGGGGTCGGAGGGAAATTAAATGGTCAAAGAAGGAAAGCTGTGAAAAAATTCCGACCTATAATCAGGAGAAACTAGGAGAAAACACAGCATATTTGAACTATCAAGAATGGGAATCATCGCGATAACTGTGGCAGAGATTTCTTGTCTGAGATGTAGGGTTTTTCTAAACCCTAGGGGAGAACTTATCCCATGGTGGACGGTCCAGGCTGGCCAGGAAATCGAAAATACTGCCCTGAGAGACAGAGGCAAAGAGGCTGGCACATGCAGTGAGTGGCAGGGTAGGTTTGGGTGGGTGTTGGGTGGAACAGTGAGACAGTGGGAAGAGAATTCTTTGCTGAGGGCGGGACTTGGGCACAGATGTCTCAAGAGCCAAGGATCAAAGAAGAAAGAGAAATCGGTCCATTGCTGACAATTTAGTTGCAGCAAAAGGAAAATGGCACAGAAAATAATGATGTAAACCCCCAAAGTCAAGTACACGGAGGGCTCACTGTGTGCTTCCTTGTCATCCAGTCATTTTCACTGCTAATGAAAGCTCACAGGTGCTCTTTTCTAAAGCAGGGCGAACGGAAATAGCCATTACAACAGAACATTCCCTATTCTACTCATGTCATGTTGTCAGTTGTGCTCTTAGCAACACACTGAAAAAGAAACTTGATTTGTGTAGCCTGACAATTTTCCCCCCATAACTGTGAAAATAACCCTTAGGTGTAAAATGGAGGCCCATTTACTTTTATTTGTTCCGTTTGAATTTCTTTTGAATACATGTGCTACCTGGAGGCCAGTACAACAGTAACTAACATTTATTAACCACGTTTTATTTGCCTTGCACTTTACCTACAATATTTTACACAAGTCTTCAGAGAACTTAGTAAGTGCTTGTGGAGCTGAGAAGTAGTGAAAGCTTTAGACCCACTGTCAGGATTGCCCGGTTCAAGTTTCAGACCTATTTCTAAGTGGCAGAAACCTTCAGCAGATTATTTCCCCAGTCATCAGTTTTCACAACTGTGAATGAGAATGATAAAAACTGTTTTGCAAATGGAAAGGATTAAAGGGCTTTACATGTGCAACTCAGTCCGTTTAATGGATGTTTATTAACAAAATAATGTGTGCCAAACAGCTGGCAAGGCCCTGGGGATGCAAAGGAAAGAAGCTATGGTTTCTGCCATTTAGGTCTTGAGTCTAAAAGAGGAGAGAGAAATACACACAAAAGGAAAAAAATGGCAGGAACTACGAAGGCAGAGAGAAGCCTGGCAGGAGGGTGACTAAATCATAGTCACACGCAGACCACAGTTGGTGGTGCTCAATAAATGCTGATTTTTTGTTTAATTATTTTAAAATTTAAAAACGATGAGCAGAAATGTCCAAAAACTGTCACTGATGTGTAGATGACCTACACTAGTGGATGGCGGGTTGCTCATTAATCTAATGGTACTAGAGCTTGAAGGTGCAGTGGGCAAGAGCCCCAAGGCTGTGTCAGGCTCTGGCCCGTCCTAGCTTAACCTGATGACCCTGGCAATATTCCTGACTCTCCCTCTACCTGGCCCTTCTGCTTACTAGCTACGTAATCTTTTGCAAATTACTTAAATGCTGTCCTATTATGGGAATAACAATCACTTCTACATCATAAAATTACTGTGAAGCTAATCTAATTAGCTAATGAGCTAATCTATATAAAGTGCTTAGAAAACTAGCAAACAGGTTGGACTCAATCAAAGTTATCTATTGTTGCTCATGTTATTTTTAGTATGATGCCAGTGATAGCGCTTGATGTATTTCTTTGTAAAATAGGGAGAAGAATGAGATTTATCTCTTAACTGTGTTATGAGGGTTAAATTTTAAAATGCCTTATTTAACAAATTCTCAATAAATGTTAACTATTGTGATGATAGAGATTTTTAAGAGAAATAATTCCTTACATATGTTTAACATTTCACAATATATCAGATGCTTTTTATAAATATATAAAATATAAAAATAAAAAATGTAAACATATAAATCCAAAAATGTATGAATATATAAATGTATAAAAAATATATGTATGTAGATGTGTGTGTGTGCAATGTGCAAATGTATATCCACTGATGCTCAAAGAGAGAAATAGGACAGATTTTTCTGTTCCCAGTATTACTCACATTTTGTAGTTCACTATTAGGGTAGTTTGGACTTCTGTGAAGATCTTTGAACGTCCTGTTGTGTCTTTCTGACACACACACAAGATTTCCTAGTTGGTACCTAGGCTGGCATAGGTTTTCTGTTTAGTGGATTTTTCCTTCTGCTACTTCTATTGCTTCCTACCTCCAAAAGAATATTTGGAGTCAAGTATTTAGAGAAATTTACTTCTTGACTGTAGTGGTTCAAAGTGAGGGTTCAGGAAGCTTAGAACACAGAGCACGATAGTATAAGCATACTTGCATTAATATAGGCTCTTGAATGTAGTATACAGCACTTCTAGCAAGTGGACATCTGCTGGTCTAACAACATATTTAAAAAAGGAAACTGAAAAAAACCCACACTTGCCCACTGGCTGATAAAATTAAAATAGGTTCAATGAGTGATTTTCGGTGCATAGCTTTCTTCTTTTAACTTTTTCATTTGGGATGAGCAGCGTCAGTTAGATGGCATGGTGTTTATATGTATGTGATTGATACAGTTCCCTGTCCACAGAGGTTACCCTGCAGGGTGGGATTACAAGAAGTCACCATACTGTTGAAAACAAAATAATTAAAATTTCTAGGTCAAACTTCAAGGAAGGTCCTTCTCTTGAGACTCTCCTTGTTGCCTCAAGGAATGACCGAAGCCCAGCTGGTTTGGCAATTTTCAGAATAGAAAAATATAAAAGAAAATCTGAGCATTTGGGGACAAAGAAGAAAACATTCTCTTCCCCTTGCCTTCCCCATTATCAGGCCTTAGTAGGAGGTTGTGGTATCTAAATCCTTCTTCCTTTACTAAGTTGGAAACTGGGGGCATCTCCTCCTGGAAGTTGTTGGACCCCTGGATGTGCAGACTGCTGCTTTGGTGCAAGACTACAGGCTATAGGGAAAAGCAATTCCCAAGATGACGTGAAGGGAAATCTCAGAGTAACAGCCATGTAATTAGCTTGTTGAGCAGATAGTCTAAAAGGGAATGGACTTATAAATTTTTTAAATGTGTTTTTACCATATTGAGAGTAACTTTAGAATTTTGTCACAAACCTCCTAGATCAATGAGAACTAGTTATACAGAAAACTCTGTAAATAAAAATGAAAGAATATATTAATGGATATATAATTAGAGTGTTCTCTGTGAACCATAGAATTACTAGAGTATTCACCTGAAAACCATGTTTGCATAATTATACTAATTATGTAATGACTTTTATTTTAACAAAAAATCAATACATAAGGCAATGTGGGGTGGTAGGAAACACTATGTGCTTTTGTTTGCATTATATCTATTGATGCCCCTTTGGTCAAAGCAAGTCACACAGCCAAACCCAACATCCAAGTAGTGGGGAAGTGTATTCTACTATGGAGGTGAGGAAAGGAACGAATACTTTGCTGAACAATAATTTCATCCACAGCGCCTGCCTTCCATCGAGCCTAGAAATAAATTTCAATTTCAGAAGATTAAAGATCTAAACCTGAAAAGCTAAGCTACAAAATAATTTTTTCACCTTAATATTTTTATTTTGACATAATTTCAGATTTCTAAGGTAATAGCAAGAATGGTAAAAACTATAAAATATTTGAATGACATATAACAGAACTTTTTTTATAATCTTGGAAAAAAAAAGATTTTCTTAAGCAAGACAAAAACCTCTGAACGAAACGGGTTACATACTCATTTGGTTTCTATGGTGTTTTGTGGTGTGTTTTGTTTAATAGCAACTAATGAATAGTTAGTATGTAGTTATCCTTCCATCCTACAGTTTATTTTCATATTTTTATTTTCTAGTTTCAGGGATGTTAAAATTTTTTTTTCATCTTATCCAATATGGAGCAGCATGCCTAAGTTATATAATTTATGGGAAATCGAGGACATGATAATTGAGCTGTCATTTACAGAAAAGAAAGCAGAAAATATGAGAAAACCCTTATCTTTTACTCAGACATGCACAGAACACAGCTACAGAAATGATTTTTAACTGAAGAAGATTTCATTGGGAAAGAACCTTCTATCTCTGGCAGAATTAACAACAAAATCTCTTTAAAGTTTCCAGTAATTAAAGCAAATTGAAAACAACCCCAAGTATTTAAAGATTTATTCTTTTTCTAAACAACTATTTGTACTTATTTTTATATGATATCATAATCTGTCACTGAAACTGGTGTGAGAGATTAAAGATACTTTGGTAATCCAGTTAAAGTGTTGAAAAACAAAGGTTGACATCTTACTTACAACTAACTGTACATCCTAAACAATACAACTAAGGCTTCCCACTTAAGGAGAACCAAAAACTACCTGAATAATATTTGTTTCATAACTGTTTGAAAAGAAGGAAATTTGCTCCTTGCCTGAAATTTGTTCCTTGTCTGAAATTAGTCAAGGCACGCCACTGGGTATCATTTGAGTCATTTCATAGGTGTTTACTAAGTTGAATAGCCAATACTGTAATCAAATGCTGGATAGTGTAGGGATTTTAAGACAAATCTGCATTTGAACCCTTGCCTCTGTAAATGACAGTTAAATTACCATTCATAAAACCACATTAGGGCAGGAAAAACAGCGTATGGCTACAAAATAGGGGCCATTATCCATTCAAATAAAAGAGAGTGCTTTTATACTGTTTCTCCAGAAATTACACATAACAACATTTAATATTATCCTTGTATTTTTCACTTTCTTTAATATATTAAGTACATGAATGCTTTTCCACAATATTTTGTCTGGTTCCATTTCAAGAAGGTAATAGATTCATTAAATAGCACAGCCAAAATTAGTGAAAGAACAGAAAATGTAATTTGAAGAAATATTATACATATATATACCAATGTAAAATCAGGATCCAGTATGTTTATAAATTCAGATCAAATTTCAAAAACTATTAAAAATCTCAGAAAAGAGGCTCTTTGTAAAACAGATGAATTATGTCTATAAGAACAACTATTTTTTGTGCTTTTATCTTGTAGTATGAAGCCAAATAAATTGTTTACTGACAAAATATTGACGTAAATTGATGCAGATTCTGGAAGGCTTCTCCTGAAGGAATTATTATATTATGCTATCCATAATTTCAGAATAATAAGCAATGTAAATGTTCCAGGGTTAGAGCAGAAACAACTCTGGGGAGGTAGCTGTAATACATTATGTAACTCCAATAACAGGCCTAGACTTGTCTTCCCTCATCAAACATATTTAAGCCCCTTTATACGCCAGGTTCTACGACAGGTAGGGCAACCACACAAAAGACTAAGGCACTTTCTCTACTCTGTTGGGGCACATATCCTAGTAGAGAAAGTAGGGTAAGGGGAGGAAAGAAGCTATATGCTATTAATTGAATTTCTAGGAAGTGTCACGTTTTACGATAAGAGTGTTTTACCAATTTTTCATTTAATTTAGAGGACAACTCTGCAAGGTTTTTATTACTCTCACTTGATATATGAAGAGATTAAAATAAAAGGGGATTAAGCAACTTGTCCTATAGGTATACAGCTAGTAATAGAAAGCGAGCGTGATATTGAGGAAAGAGGATGGAACTTGGAGTCAGAAAGACCAGGGGAATAATAGAAAAGATTCATGATGGTGTTAAATTTAGAATTTTTCTGTAACAATTACCTAAGAAAATAAAAATACACCACCTGTAATTATCACAATAAATACAGATACCACAATAAATGGTGGTTGGAAAAACCACAGTGCTTAGTACATTCCTAACTCAGAGTAAATAAACAAACAAACAAAAATCTTTCTGGCAAGTGTATTAATTTTTTTGGCTATTCTTCTACCTACTACGGAAATAGTGAAAGAAAGAATGAATGAATTCAAATCACATTAGATTCCTGGAAAGCTACCGTTTTATTTCTTTCTTTCCAGCTTTATTAAGATATAATCGATATATAATACTGTGTAAGTTTAAGGTGTCCAATGTGCTGATTTGACACGCAAATGTATTGCAAAATGATTACAGCCATAGTGTTAGCTAACACCTGCATCACATCAAATAATTACCATTTATTTTTGTGGTAAGGACATTTAAGATCTACACTCTTAGCAACATTCAGGTATATAATATAGTATTATTAACTATAATCACCATGCAGTACATTAGATCCCCACACCTTATTCACCTTACAACTGGAAATTTGTACTCTTTGACCAACATCTCCTGTCCTCCCTCACCCCCCAGTCCCTGGTAACAATTCTTTTCTCTGTTTCTACACGTTTGACTTTTCTAGATTACACATATGAGTGACATCATACAATATTTGTCTTTCTCTGACTTATTTCACATAGCATATGCCCTCAAGTTCCATTCATAGAGTCACACATCGCAAGATTTCCTTCTTTCTTATGGCTGAAATTTAATATTCCATTGTATATATTTACCACATTTTCTATATCCATTCATCCATTAACAAACTCTTAGATTGTTTCCATATCTTGGCTATTGTGAATAATGCTGCAATGAACATGGAAGTAGAGATATGTCCTAGAGATACTATTTTCATTTCCGTTAGAAATATACCCAGAAGTGGGATTGCTGGATTGTACGATAGCTCTATTTTTAAATTTTTGAGGAACCTCCGTACTGTTTTCCATAGAGGCTGTACCAGTTTACATTCCCAGCAACAGTACACTAGGATTCCCTTTCCTCCACATTCCCCTCCCCCGCCAAACTTGCTCTGTTTCATCTTTTACATGATAGCCATTCTGCCTGGTATGGGGTAATCTTATTGTGGTTTTGATTCCCCTGTTTAGTGGTGTTCAGTACCTTTTAATAGACTTGCTGACCATTTGTATGTCTTATTTGGAAAGATGTCTGTTCAGTTCCTCTGCCCATTTGTAAATCAAATTGTTTGCTTGTTTTCATTACTGAGTTGTACGAGTTCTTTTTTTTAATAGGCAGGTTTTTTAAATTTTTATTTATTTATTTTTGGCTGTGTTGGGTCTTCCTTGCTGTGCGCAGGCTTTCTCTAGTTGCAGCAAGCGGGGTCTACTCTTCCTTGCGGTGCACATGCTTCTCATTGTGGTGGCTTCTCTTGTTGCAGAGCATGGGCTGTAGGCCCACGGGCTTCAGTAGTTGCAGCACGTGGGCTCAGTATTTGTGGCTCGCAGGCTCTAGAGCACAGTCTCAGTAGTTGTGGTGCAGGGGCTTAGTTGCTCTGCGGCATGTGGAATCTTCCTGGACCAGGACTCGACCTGTGTCCCCTGCATTGGCCGGCAGATTCTTAACCACTGCGCCATCAGGGAAGCCCACCAGTTCTTTATATAATATATATTTTGGATATTAACCCTCTATCAGATATATGATTTGCAGATATTTTCTGCCATTCTGTAGGTTCATTTTTCATTTTGCTAATGGTTTCCTTTGCTCTGAAGAAGCATTTTAGTTTGATGTAGTCCCACTTGTTTGATTTTGTTTTTGTTGCCTTTGCTTTTGGTGTCAAATCCAAGAAATCATTGCCAAGACCACTGTCAAGGAGCTTACTCTCTATGGAGTTTTATGGTTTCAGGTCTTACATTTAAGACTTTAATCCATTTTGTGTTAATTTTTGTACATGATATAAGATAGTGGTCCAATTCATTGTTTTGCACATGACTACCCAGTTTTCCCACCACAATGTATTGAAGAGACTGTCCTCTATTCATTGTATATTCTTGGCCCCTTTGTCATAAATTAATTGACCATACATGCATGTGTTTCCATGTGTCTTTTCTGTTACATTCATTTATGTATCTGTTTTTATTCTAATATCATACTTCTTTGATTACTATAGCTTTGGAATATAGTTTGAAATCAAGAAGTGAAATGCCTCCTGCTTTGTTCTTTTCTCTTAAGATTGCTTTGACTATTCAGGGTCTTTCATGATTCCATACAAATTTTAAGGTTGTTTTTCCTATTCTGGTGAAAAATGCCCTTGGAAATTTGATAGAGATTGCATTGAATCTATAGATCACTTTGGGTAGCATGGACATTTAAAAAATATTAATTTTTCTAATCATAGACACAGAATTTCTTTCCATTTATTTCTGTCTTCTTCAATTTATTTTATCAATAATCTTTTTGTTACCGGTATACAGATCTACTTGGTTAAATTTACTCCTAAGTGTTCTATCCTTTTTGATGCAATTGTAAATGAGATTGTTTTCTTATTTTATCTTTTTGATACTTCATTGTTAATATATAGAAATGCAAGACTTTTGTATATTGATTTTGTATCCTGAAACTTTACTGATTTTTTTATTAGCTCTAACACTTTTTTTTGGTGGAGTTTTGTGGGTTTCCTATATATAATATCATGTCATCTACAAATAGAGATAATTTTAATTCTTTTTAATTTTGGATGCCTTTATTTCTTCTTTTTTCCCCCCTAATTGCTGTGGCTAAGACTTCAGTACCACACTGAATTAAAGTGGTTAAAATGGGCATCCTTGTCTTGTTCCTAATCTTAAAGGAAAAGATTTCAGCTTTTCACCACTGAGTATGATGTTAGCTATGGGCTTGTCACATATAGCCTGTATCATGTTGAAGTATCTTCCCTGGAAACCCAACTTGTTGAGAGTTATCATGAATGGATATTGAATTTCATTAAATGCTTTTTCTGCATCTATTGAGATGATCATATGGTTTTTTATCCTTCATTTTGTTAATCACATTTATTTGTTGACAGCTGTTGAACCATCCTTGCATCCCTACATAAATCAGCTTGATCATGGTGTGTGATCATTTAATGTACTCTTGAATTGTTAATATTTTGTTGAGGATTTTTGCATCTACGTTCATCAGGGTTATTGGTCTGTCGTTTTCTTTTCTTGTAGTATCTTTGTATGGCTCTAGTGTCAGGGTAATCCTGGCCTTGTGAAATAAGTTTGGAAGTGTTTCCTCCACTTCTAGTTTTTGGAAGCATTTGAGAAGGGTTGGTTATTATTCAATATTTAAATGTTTGATAGAATTCACCAGTGAAGTCATCCAGTCCTGTACTTTTCTTTATTGGGAGATTTTTGATTACTGAATTAATCACCTTACTAGTAATTGATCTGCTCAGATTTTCTATTTCTTCATAATTCATTCTTGGTAGGTTGTATGTTTCTAGAAATTCATTCATTTCTTCTAAGTAGTTCAATTTGTTGGTGTATAATTGTTCATAGTAGTCTCTTATGACCTTTTGTATTTGTGTGGTATCAGTTGTAATATATTTTCTTTCATATATATTTTTATTTCTTTGAGTCCTTTTTCTTTTTTTTCCTGGTTAGTCTAGCTAAAGATTTCTCTATTTTGTTTATCATTTTGCAAAAAATAGCTTCTAGTTTCACTGGTCTTTTCTGTTGTCTTTTTGTTCTCTATTTCATTTATTTCCATTCTGATCTTTTAAACTTCCATCCTTCCACTAACTTTGGACTTACTTTGTTCTCCTTTTTCTAGTTCCTTGAGATGTAAAGTTAGGTTGTTTATTTGAGATCTTTCTTTTTTCTTAATGTAGATGTTTATCACTATAAACTTCTGCCTTAGAACTGCTATTGCTGCATCCCATAAATTTTAGTATGCTCTGTTTCCATTTTAATTTGTCTCAAGATATTTTTTGATTTCTTTTTTGATTTCTTCTTTGACTCATTGGTTGTTCAAGAGCTTGTTGTTTAACCTACATGCACAATATTTATGGATTTTTTTAGTTTTCTGCTTATAATTCATTTCTAGTTTTATATCATTGTGGTCAGAAAAGATGCTGGATATGATTTCAGTCATCTTAAATTAAGACTTGTTTTGTGGTCTAACATATGCTCTATCCTGGAGAACGTCCCATGTGCACTTGAGAAGAATGTGAATTCTACTGCTGTTGGATGGAATGTTCTGTAAATGGCTGGTTTGTGTGGTCTAAAGTATAGGTCAAGTCCAACATTTCCTTCTTGATTTTGGCTGGATGATCTATCCATTGATGAAAGTAGGGTATTGAAGTCCTCTAGTATTATTTTATTGCTGTTTATTTCTCCTTTCATTTCCATTCATATTTCCTTTATGAATTTAGGTGCTCCTTGTGGGATGCATAAATATTTACAAATGTTATATCCTCTTGATGAATTGTACCCTTTATCATTATATACTAACCTTCTTTGACTCTTGTTTATAGTCTTTGGCTCAAAGTCTATTTCTCTGATATGAGTATAGCTGCCCTTGCTTTCTTTTGGCTTCCGTTTACATGGAATATTTTTCTTCCATCCCTTCACTTTCAGTGTGTGTGTCCTTAAAGCTGAAGTGAGTCTCTTATAGGTAGCATATAGTTGGGTCTTGTTTTTGTTTGTTTGTTTGTTTTTAATCCATTCAGCCTCTCTGTCTTTTGATTGGAGAATTTAGTACACTTATATTTAATGAGTAATGATTGATAGGTATGGACTAATTATTGCCATTTTGTTAATTGTTTTCTGGTTCTTTTAGATTCCTTTGTCCCTCTTTCTCGCTTGTTCTCATCCTTTGTGATTTGACCTGCATCTGTATCCACAGGGCATGGGGAGTTCTCCTTCGACCGTTAAGAGCTGCTTGTTTGTTTGCTCCAATCTGTGGAACTGATTAATGCAAGCCTCATTGGCTATCAGAGCCAGGCAATCCAGAGCCCCATGCCTTGGGCAGTGGCCACAAAAGCTGGAGTGCCAGATATTTGTATAAGCTCCCCCCAGAGAGATACTGACAACCTGGAGCAGGCTAGAGAGAGAGGGGAGGGAAGATGTCCATAGGCTTGCTTCCTTGGTTTCCAGGGAAGAGCTCAGTCATCCCATAGATGCTTGCTAAATTAGAAGCCTGACTTGCAGGCAGCAGCTTTTAGTGTATAAAAATAGATGCTTCTCAGGGAAAGAAAGGGAGGTGGGTATTTTTTTGTCTGTTCCCTTCATACTGAATCCTGGGGGGATATCCATGGTGAGTTTTTTGGAGCTCATTAAGAACTGTTTCTTTGTTTCCTATAGTCTTGTGAGTCTCATGAATGCAAGTCCCATTGGTTTTCAGGGCTAGGTGTCTGGAGGCAGCCCATCCCTCAGATGGGGGTCTTAAATGTTGGGTGCTAGATGTAGGGTCCAAACACTTTGCTCCTCAGAAAGAAGCCGAGAATTTAGAGTTCCCTCCTGATTGTATGGTGCTGTGCTGGCAGTGAGGTTTATGGTGAGAGTGTGTCTCAGTCTTTCCTATCTGTTTTAATGTGGATATTTTCTCATTCACCCAATTTGTAGGAATCACTCAACTATTTTCTGGATTTCTCTCAGAGGGAATTGCTCCATGTGTATCTATACACTCAGTATGTCCATGGGAGAAGGGGGAGTTCAGGAGCCTCCTATGTCATCATCTTGGACCAGAACTCTTATCTGTCAAATTGAATGTAGAATCACGAAAATTTTTGAGTACTATATTTACATATTCTGAACATGTATTATTATTTGCATATATCAAATATTATATAAAAATTAAATACTAAATTTTATATTAATTTTATCTTAAATACTGTAAAATGTTTGTTTAAAAAGTAAAAAAATCAATATTGTATGAAAAAGGCCTTGAAGAGAGATCTAATTTGACTCTAAAACACTAAACAGTTTTAAGAAAATGCTCATTAATATTAATACCACTTCTTTTATAAACTCTAGAAGTCATTTGTCATCTATGGCTTAAACTGAGAAAATTAAATTATTTAGAGAAGAAAATATTGTATTTCAACTTAGAAATATAGAAATATTCAAAATAGAAATATAGTAAATTAATAGCATTTCTTCAAATGACTCGTGTCTTCCTTGGTCTATTTTTAGATGTATTATATTTTTCACTTTTTTTTTAATGAGTTAAATGCACTTTCAGTGAAGTACACAGATATTAACTGTATCATTAGATAAATTTTTATAAACATATACCTTCGTATAAGCAGCACCACAATAGAGATAATAAATCTTCTATCACTCCAAAAATATACCACATACCACGTTCCAGTCATTTCCTACATCCCATAGGTAATCATTGTTACGATTAGTTTTGTCTGCATGTAAATTTTTAGGACAAATAACACTGCAGGGTGAAAAGAAAAATAATGTGTTAATTATAGTATGAAAATAACTTTTACCTCACGAATTCCATATAAAAGGTCTCCCTACCCCAGTGGTCCATGTACCACACTTTGAGAATTTCAGCTCTTACCACAACAGTATGTATCCTTAACTTACCATTGTCAACTTAGAGTTAGTATTTTTCCACTTCACATAAAGTGTGATAACCTTACAACAGTAAAAAAAACTCTTTACCGTCTCTGTCCTTTGTGCTATTCTTGACATATATTTTACCTTTATGTATGAATAAACCCCACAACGTAATGATTATTTTTGGTTCAAACCATAAGTTTTCTTTCAAGAAATTAGGAAAAAAGCATCTGAAGCCTTTTGTATATGCTGAAATATGTACTAATTCCAGTGCTCTTCATTCCTTCCTATAGATACAAGTTTCTTCTGATGTCATTCAGTCCCTTCAGCCTGAAGAATCAGATATGCTTGTGACTTTCAGCTTTTGTTATCTGAATATACTTTTATTTAACCTGAAAATTTTAAAGGACGTTTTCACCAGTATACAACTCTAGCTTGACAGTTGTTTTTCTTTAAACACTTTAAAGATTCCATTCCATTGTTTACTTTTGACCTCCATATTTTTCTAATGAGAGATTAGTCGTCAATCCCTTCATCTGTAGGCAGTGTGTTTCTGATTCTTTTCCTATACTCAATCCTTAGGCATCTTATAGATTTTTCACTATATATTTATTCTAAGTAGTTTTATTATAATGTGCGTAGGTATGATTTTCCTTGTATTAAGCTTGATTAGGGTTTGCTAAGATTCTTGGATTCTTGGCTTTCTTTTTTTTTTTTTTGTTTAACATCTTTATTGGAGTATAATTGCTTTACGATGTTGTGTTAGTTTCTGCTGTATAACAAAGTGAATCAGCTATATGCATACATATATCCCCATATCCCCTTCCTCTTGTGTCTCCCTCCCACCCTCCTTATCTCACCCCTCTAAGTGGTCACAAAGCACCCAGCTGATCTCCTTGTGCTATGCAGCTGCTTCCCACTAGCTATCTATTTTACATTTGGTAGTGTATATCCGTCAGTGTTACTCTCTCACTTTGTCCCACCTTACCCTTCCCCCTCCCAGTGTCCTCAAATCCATTCTCTGCATCTGTGTCTTTATTCCTGTCCTGCCCCTAGGTTCATCAGAACCATTTTTTCTTTTTTAGATTCCATATATATGTGTTACCATACGGTATTTGTTTTTCTCTTTCTGACTTACTTCACTCTGTATGAGAGACTCTAGGTCCATCCACCTCACTACAAATAACTCAATTTCATTTCTTTTTAAAGAACCTCCATACCGTTCTCCATAGTGGCTGTATCAATTTACATTCCCACCAACAGTGCACTAACCTTACACCTAAAGCAATTAGAGAAAGAACAAAAAACCCCAAAAGTTAGCAGAAGGAAAGAAGTCATAAAGATCAGATCAGAAATAAATGAAAAAGAAATGAAGGAAACAATAGCAAAGATCAATAAAACTAAAAGGTGGTTCTTTGAGAAGATAAACAAAGTTGATAAACCATTAGCCAGACTCATCAAGAAAAAAAGGGAGAAGACTCAAATCAACAGAATTAGAAATGAAAAGGGAGAAGTAACAACTGACACTGCAGAAATACAAAGGATCATGAGAGATGACTACAAGCAACTCTATGCCAATAAAATGGACAACCTGGAAGAAATGGGCAAATTCTTAGAAAAGCACAATCTTCCGAGACTGAATCAGGAAGAAATAGAAAATATGAACAGAATAATCACAAGCACTGAAATTGAAACTGTGATTAAAAATCTTCCAACAAACAAAAGCCCAGGACCAGTTGCCTTCACAGGAGAATTCTGTCAAACGTTTAGAGAAGAGCTAACACCTGTCCTTCTCAAATTCTTCCAAAATATAGCAGAGGGAGGAACACTCCCAAACTCATTCTACGAAGTCACCACTACCCTGATACCAAAACCAGACAAAGGTGTCGCAAAAAAAGGATTCTTGGCCTTCTAAATTGCTGTTTTCCACCAATTTGGGGGAAATTTTGGTCATTATTTAATCAAATACTTTTTCCCTCTGCCTCTGGAACTGCAGTTACACATATGAGAGCCTGTCTGGAATCATCCCACGGTTCATTGCAGCTCTGTTCATTTTAAAAAATACTTTTTTCTCTCCATTTTTCAGATTGTATAATTTCTGTTAATTGTCTTCAGATTCAGGGATCCTTCCTTCTCTGGCTCCAGTATGCTGTCAAGTCCATTAAGAATATTCTTCATTTCAGATATTTGACTTTTCACTTCTAGAACTTCCACTTGGCTCTTTTTATAGTTTTCATATCTTGGCTGAGATTTCTCATTCGTTTACTCATGTTCATCCTTTTCTCTGTTTTTTGGTAAAATGTATTTTTAATGGATTTTGTTTCAGTTTACACATTTCTGTATACTTTTTTGTGTATTCATTAACTTGTTTTTTAAATACACTTTAATTGTGAGGTAATTGTAGTCTCACATGAAATTGTAAGAAATGATACAGGGAGATCCCTTGTACCCCTTACTCGGTTTCCCCAGTGATAACATCTTACAGACTATAGTACAATATCACAATAAAGATACTGACATTGATACAATCCACCAATCTTATTCCTTTTTCCTCCTTTTTACTTGTACTTACTTGGATGTGAAATGTGTGTGTGTTTAGTTCTATCATATGCAATTTTATCATATGTGTAGTTTTTTGTACCCACCACTACAGTTCAGATATAGAACAGTTCTATCACCACACATATCCCTCATGCTGCTCTTTTACATCCATACCCACCTCCCTCCCACAGCCTTCTTTCCCCGCCATCCCCAACTCCTGTCAACCACTGATCTGTTCTCCGGTTATAAAATATTTTGAGAATGTCACATAAATGGAATCCTATAATATGTAATATTTGGGAACTAGATTTTATAAGTAAACATTATTCACTTGAGATTCATCCAGGTGGTTGCATGTGTCAATAGTTTGTTCCTTTTTTTTCCTGAGTAGTGTTACATGATATGGATGTACCACAGTTTGTCTAGGCATTCACTCATTGAAGGACATTTGTGTTATTTCCAGTCTGGGGCTATTATGAATAGAGATGATATGAACGATTGTGTACAACTTTCCATGTGGATGTGAATTTTTATTTCTCTGGGATAAATGAACAAGAGCACAGTTGCTGGGTGTATGATACTTGCATGCTTAGTTTTTATAAAAAACTGCCTAACTGTTTTCTAGCATGGCTGTACCATTTTACATTCCTACCAGCAATGTATATATAAGTGATTCAGGTTCTCCACACTTTCACCAGCATTTGCTGTTGTCACTATTTTAATTTTAGCTATTCTGATAGGCATGTAGTGATAACTCACTGAGATTTTAATTTGCATTTTTATAATGATGAAAGATGTTGAAGGTACTTGCATGATCCTATTTGCTATCTATATATCCCTTCTTTAAGTCCTTAAAAATATTAAGTTATTGTCTACTAATTTCAACAATTGTGTCATCTCAATATCTATTTCTGTTGACCAGTTTTTCATTGGTTATAAGTCACACTTTTCTACTTCTCACACGTCTACTAATTTTTTATTATATGCTGGATGGTCAGATGATAATTCTAGGGGTTCCTGATTGTGTGAGCTTCCTTTAAAGGATCTGGAATTTTGTTCTGTCAGGCAGTTAAAGTTTTTTCCTTATAAATCTTGGTTTTATTTTTTCTTTGAGATGTTATGTTTTGGCTTTGAACTTATAGCATCTTCCTTTTTCAATGGTGTGGTCTTTACTCCCAAACCAAGGCTTTTCTGGCTTCTCAATGCTTGAGATGTCCAGTGAAGTCTCTCTACTCTGGCTGGGCTAGAACTCCAACTGTCTATTTTTCTGGTATTTTAATTTATCTCAGTCTCTCAGCAGATGATATCTGGTAAGCTTCCCAACAACCCGTGATGAATAATGAATCTTTTGGACCCTCGTAAGAGTGTCTCTTTGTTCTCTGGTGCTCTGACCTGCAAACTGTAATTGCTTCTGCAGCCCTATGACTTGGTCTTATCCTCCTGAGCTCAGAAACACTGCTGATTCTCTGATTTTACTCCTCTCAGCATTAAAGTCATTCCATGCCCAGAAAGCCCTAGGTGTCTTTATTTGATTTCTAACACAAATCATAGTTCTGCACTATGTTCAATGCCTGAAAATAGTTACCTCATATATTCTTACTTTTTTTAGTTGTTTACGTTGGCAGGACAAGTGTGCCAAGATTGTGCCAGCTCTTCTGTCGTGGGCAGAAGTGAACATTGAGAAAAGGCAGCTGTCCCTTAAAATTGTTAGACACTCAGTGGGAGCTTAATAATCAGAAAAAACAAGTTGATTTAATTATGTGTTCAGCTGTAAGAAGAATGTGATTCAAGACTAGATAAGAAAGATAAATGCACTGTCTATGATCAGTGAGTATGGTCTTTCCAGCTGGTTTGAGTAATCACAGAAAAGCATTTTGTACCTAATTGGCTCAATCAAAATAACCAAACTAGTCACACATACAAAGTGGTATTAAGTATTTCCTGTGTGTCTGTGTGTCATGCACTATTTGACACATTAGAGAAGTTCATTCTCTAAATCTGTTTCCATTTTGTAAGTAAGTTCATTCATATTAATTTTTTTTAGATTTTGCATATAAGCGTATAAGCAATATCATATGATATTTGTCTTTCTCTGTCTGACTTACTTCACTTAGTATGATAATCTTCAGGTCCATTCATGTTGCTGCAACTGGCATTATTTCATTCTTTTTAATGGCTGAGTAATATTCCATTGTTTATGTGTACCACATCTTCTTTATCCATTCATCTGTAGGTGGACATTTAGGTTGATTCCATGTCTTTGGCTATTGTAAACAGTGCTGCAATGAACATTGGGGTGCATGTATCCTTTTGAACCATGTTTTTCTCCAGATATCACCCAGGAGTGGGATTGCTGGACATATGAAAGTTCTATTTTTATTTTTTTAAGGAACCTCCATACTGTTCTCCACAGTGGCTGCACCAATTTACATTCCCACCAACAATGTAGGATGGTTCCCTTTTCTCAACACCTTATCCAGCATTTATTGTTTATAGATTTTTTTTGGTGATGGCCATTCTGGCCAGTGTGAGGTGATATCTCATTGTAGTTTTGATTTGCATTTCTCTAATAATTGATGATGTTGAGCATCTTTTCATGTTCATCTCGGCCATCTGTATATCTTCTTGGGAGAAATGTCTGCTTAGATCTTCTGCCCATTTGTTGATTGGGTTATTTGTTTTCTTGATATTGAGCTGCATGAGCAGTTTGTAAATTTTGGAGACTGATCCCTTGTGGGTCGCATCGTTTGCAAATATTTTCTCCAATTCTTTGGGTTGTCTTTATGTTTTCTTTATGGTTTCCTTGGCTGTTGCAAAAGTTTTTGAGTTTAATTAGGTCTGATTTATTTTTGTTTTTATTTCCATTACTCTAGGAAACAGCTCAAAAAAGACCTTGCTGTGATTTATGTCAGAGAGTGTTCTGCCTACGTTTTCTTCTATGAGTTTTATAGTATCCAGTCATACATTTAGGTCTTTAATCCATTTTGATCTTTTTTTTAATGTGTGTGTATATGGTGTTAAAGAATGTTCTAATTTCATTTTTTTCACATGTAGCTGTCCAGCTTTCCCAGCACCATTTATTGAAGAGACTGTCTTTCCTCCATTGTATAGTTTTGCCTCTTGTCATAGGTTACTTGACCATAGGTGTGTGGGTTTATTTCTGGGCTTTCTATGCTGTTCCATTGATCTATATTTCTGTCTTTGGACCAGTACCATACTGTTTTGATGACTGTAGCTTTGTCGTATAGTCTGAAGTCAGGGAGCCTGATTCCTCCAGCTCAGTTTTTCTTTCTCAAGATTGCTTTGGCTATTTGGGATCTTTTGTGTTTCCCATACAAATTGTAAAATTTTTTGTTCTAAGTCTGTGAAAAATGCCAATGGTAATTTGATAGGGATTGCACTGAATCTGTAGATTGCCTTGGGTAGTGTAGTCATTTTGACGGTATTGATTCTTCCAATCCACGAACATGGTATACCTTTTCATCTGTCTGTGTCGTCTTTGATTTCTTTCATCAGTATCTTATGGTTTTCAGAGTACGGGTCTTTTGTCTCCCTAGGTAGGTTTATTCCTAGGTAATTTATTATTTTTGATGTGATGGTAGATAGGTTTGTTTCTTTAATTTCTCTTTCTTATATTTCATTGTTAGTGTATAGAAGTGCAACTGATCTGTGTATTAATTTTGTAACTTTACTGAATTCATTGATGAGCTCTAGTAGTTTTCTGGTAGCATCTTTAGGATTTTCTATGTATAGTATCATGTCTTCTGCAGTGACTATTTTACTTCTTTTCCAATTTGGATTCCTTTTATTTCTTTTTCTTCTCTCGTTGCCGTGGCTAGGACTTCCAAAGCTATGTTGTATAAAAGTGGTGAGAGTGGACATCCTTGTCTTGTTCCTGCTCGGAGAGGAAATGCTTTCAGCTTTTCACCATTAAGTATGATGTTATCTGTAGATTTGTCATATATGGCCTTTATTATGTTGAGGTAGATTCCCTCTATGCTCAAATTCTGGAGAGTTTTTTTTATCATAAATGGGTGTTGAATTTTGTGAAAAGCTTTTTCTGCATCTATTGAAATGATCATGTTTTTTTATTATTCAGTTTGTTGATGTGGTGTATCACACTGAATGATTTGCAGATATTGAAAAATGCTTGCATCTCTGGGATAAATCCCAGTTGATCATGGTGCATGATCCTTTTAATGTATTGTTGGATTCAGATTGCTAGTATTTTGTTGAAGATTTTTGCATCCATGTTCATCAGTGATATTGGCCTGTTATTTTCTTTTATTGTGATATCTTTGTCTGATTTTGGTAGCAGGGTGATGGTGGCCTCATAGAATGAGTTTGGGAATATTGCTTCCTCTGCAATTTTTTGGAATAGTTTCAGAAGGATAGGTGTTAATTCTTCTTTAAATGATTGATAGAATTCACCTCTGAAGCCATCTGGTCTGAGCTTTTTGTTTGTTGGGAATTTTTTTATCACAGTTTCAATTTCAGTACTTGTGATTGGTCTGTTCGTATTTCCTATTTCTTCCTGGTTCAGTGTTGGGAGATTGTACCTTTCTAAGAATTTGTCCATTTCTTTTAGGTTGTCCATTTCATTGGCATATAGTTGCTTGTAGTAAACTCTTATGATCCTTTGTATTTCTGTGGTGTCAGCTGTAACTTCTTTTTCATTTGTAATTTTATTGATCTGAGTCCTCTCCCTTTTTTTCTTGATGAGTCTGACTAAAGGTTTTATCAATTTTGTTTATCCTTTCAAAGAACCAGCTTTTAGTTTCACTGATGTTTGTATTGTTTTCTTCATTTCTATTTCATTTATTTCTGCTCTGATCTTTAAGATTTTTCTCCTTCTACTAACTTTGGGTTTTGTTTGTTTTTCTTTCTTTAGTTGCTTTAGATGTAAGGTTAGGTTGTTTATTTGTGGTTTTTCTTGTTTCCTGATGTAAGATTGTATTGCTATAAAATTCCCTCTTAGAACTGCTTTTGCTAAGCCCCATAAGTTCTGTATCATTGTGTTTTCATTTTCATTTATCTCTATGTATTTTTGGATTCCCTCTTTGATTTCATCAGTGATCCATTGGTTATTTAGTAGAATATTGTTTAGCCTCCATGTGTTTGTGTTTTTTACAGTTTTTTTCTTGTAGTTAATTTCTAATCTCACAGCGTTGTGGTCAGAAAAGATGCTTGATATGATTTCAATCTTCTTAAATTTACTGAAGCTCACTTTGTGGCTCAGGATGTGATCTGGAGAATGTTCCATGTGCACTTGAGAAGAATGTGTATTCTGCTGCTTTTGGATGGAATGCTCTATAAATATCAATTAAGTCTATCTGGCCTAATGTGTCATTTAAAGCCTGTGTTTCCTTATTGATTTTCTGTCTGGATGATCAGTCTATTGATGAAAGCAGAGTGTAACACTAATAACACTATTATTGTGTTACTGTTGATTTCTCCTTTTATGGCTGTTAGTATTTCCCTTATATATTGCAGTGCTCATATGTTGGGTGCATATATATTTACAGTTGTTATATCTTCTTGGATTGTTCCCTTGATCATTATATAGTGTCCTTCCTTGTCTCTTGCAAAACTCTTTACTTTAAAGTCTATTTTGTCGGGTATGAGTATTGCTACTCTAGCTTTCTTTTGATTTCCACTTGGATGGAATACCTTTCTCTATCCCCTCACTTTCAGTCTGTACATGTCCATAGATCTGAAGTGGGTCTCTTGTAGACAGCATATATACGGGTCTTGTTTTTGTATCCATTCAGCCAGTCTATGTCTTTTTTTTGGAGCATTTAATCCTTTTACATTTAAGGTAATTATCGATATGTATGCTCCTATTAACATTTTCTTAATTGTTTTGGATTTGTTTTTGTAGGTCTTTGTTCTTCACTTTCTCTTGTGTTCTCTTCTCTTGTGAACTGATGACTAACTGTAGTGTTGTGCTTGGATTCCTTTTGTGTGTGTGTGTATCTACTGTAGATTTTCAGTTTGTGGTTACCGTGAGGTTTTGATATAGCAATCTATAGATAAACAGGATTGTTTTAAGTTGCTGGTCTTTTAATTTCAAATGCATTTCCAATAGACTGCTTTCATGCTCTCCTTTTCTCACAATTGCTGGTTTTGATATATTTATGTGCAGATGATTTCTACCTTTACTTTATGTTTGCCTTTACCAGTAAGCTATTCCACTCATAATTTTCTTGTATCTAGTAGTGGCCTTTTCTTTTTGACTTGGAGAAGTTCCTTTAGCATTTGTTGCAAAGGTGGTCTGGTGGTGCTGCATTCTCTTAGCTTTTGCTTGTCTGTAAAGCTTTTGATTTCTCTGTCAAATCTGAATGACAGCCTTGCTGGGTAGAGTATTCTTGGTTGTAAGTTCTTCCTTTTCTTCTCTTTAAATATATTGTGCCACTCCCTTCTGGCCTGCAGAGTTTTGTTTTTTTTTTTACGGTACACGGACCTCTCACTGTTGTGGCCTCTCCCCTTGCGGAGCACAGGCTCCGGACGCGCAGGCTCAGCGGCCATGGCTCACGGGCCCAGCCGCTCTGCGGCACGTGGGATCCTCCCGGACCGGGGCACGAACCCGCATCCCCTGCATCGGCAGGCGGACTCTTAACCACTGCGCCACCAGGGAAGCCCAGGCCTGCAGAGTTTTTGCTGAGAAATCAGCTGATAACCTCATGGGAGTCCCCTTGTACATTTTTTGTTGCTTTTCCCTTGTTGCATTTAATAATTTTTCTTTGTTTTTAACTTTTGTCAATTTGATTACTATGTGTCTCGGTGTGTTCCTCCTTGGGTTTATCCTGCCTGGGACTCTCTGTGCTCCCTGGACTTGGTTGACTCTTTCGTTTTCCATGTTAGGGAAGTTTTCAGCTATTATCTCTTCAAATATTTTCTCAGTTTCTTTCTCTCTCTCTTCTCCCTCTGAGACCCCTATTATGTGAATGTTGGTGTCTTTAAAGTTGTCCCAGAGGTCTCTTAGACTGCCTTCATTTCTTTGCATTCTTTTATCTTTATTCTGTTCTGCAGCATTGATTTCCACCATTTTGTCTTCCAGCTTACTTATCCATTATTCTTCCTCAGTTACTCTGCTACTGATTCCTTCTAGTGTATTTTTCATTTCAGTTATTGTATTGTTCATCTCGGTTCTTCAATTCTTCTAGGTCTTTGTTAAATATTTCTCATATCTTCTCCGTATGTTCCTCCATTCTTTTTCTGAGATCTTGGATCATTTTCACTATTATTACTCTGAATTCTTTTCCCAGTAGATTGTCTATCTCCAGTTCACTTGGTTGTTCTTCTGGGGTTTTATCTTGTTCCTTCATCTGGAACATATTCCTCTGCCGTCTCATTTTCTCTTACTTTCTGTGATTGTGGCTTCCGTTCTGCAGGCTGCTGGATTTTATTTCTTCTTGCTTTGGCTGTCTGCCCTCTGGTGGATGAGGCTGCCTAAGAGGCTTATGCAGGCTTCCCAGTTCAAGGGACTGCTTCCTGCTGGCTGGTGGGTGGAGCTGGGTCTTATTCCTCTGGTGAGCAGGGCCATCCTCAAGAAGACTTTAAGCAGCCTGTCTGCTGATGGGCAGGTGGGTGTTCCGCCCTGTTGGTTGTTTGGCCTGAGGCAACCCAGCACTGGAGCCTACAGGCTGTAGGGTGGGGCTAATGGCAGCCTCCGGGAGGGCTGATGTCAGTGAGTACTCCCAGAACTGTTGCTGCTAGCGTCTTTGTCCCTGCAGTGAGCCATAGCCACTCCCCACCTCCACAGGAGACCCTCCAATAATATCAGGTAGGTGTGGCCCAGGCTCTTACGATGTCATTGCTTTTTTCCCTGGATCCTGGTGTGCATGAGACCTTGTGTGCACCCTCCGTGACTGGAGTTTCCATTTCCCCCAGTCCTGTGGACTTCCTGTGATCAAACCCCACTGGCCTTCAGAGCCAGATTCTCTGGGGGCTCCTCCTCCCATTGCCAGACCCCCAGGCTGGGAAGCCTGACATGGGCCTCAGGACTTTCACTCCCATGGGAGAACTTCTGTGGTATAATTATTTTCCAGTCTGTGGGTCGCCCATCTGGCAGGTATGGGATTTGATTTTATTGTGACTGTGCCCCTCCTGTCATCTCGCCGTGGCTTCTTCTTTGTCTTTATCTTTTTTGGTAGGTTCCAGCATATTTTTGTCAATGGTTGTTCAGCAGTTAGTTGTGATTTTGGTGTTTTTGTACGAAGGTGTGAGCTCACGTCCTTCTACTCCACCATCTTGCTGGCAAGTCCCTCCAACCCTTGATATTTCTAAGATCTTCATGGGGGTGACAGAGGTTCTAAACATTTTTGCCATCATCATCCTTGTGTCAAAAAAATCTGATTTTGAGTTATTTCAAAGTCAGTTTTATGTATGTGTCTGCTAGCATTCTAAAACTAAAAACCATAAAATCCAACGAACTAATTACTTTATTTATTAACAGACAATAATTACTTTATTTATTAACAGACAAGGCAATTCAACATGAAAAAATAAAGTCTGAGGTATGATAAAGAAAGTAAAGAAATAAGTCTGTTTGGTTTAATTTATGTAAGCCATTTTTACACAAAAACAGTGCCAAATTCAATATCATATGAGAATTTTAAAAATGATTACAACCTTGTAGGGAAGGAGATGAATTAGATTATGGTTATCAAAACATGACTTCTTCAGTATGACACCATATTAGGACTTAATATCTTATAAGAAACTATTATAAGAAAATTACCTTTTATTTATTTATTTATTTTATTTTTAATTTTTAAAATTTTTTGGTTGTGGCACGTGGCTTGCAGGATCTTAGTTCCCTGACCAGGGATTGAACCTGGGCCATGGCAGTGAAAATGCCAAGTCCTAACCACTGGACCTCCAGGGAACTCCCAGAAAATTACCTTTTATATTTAATTTGATTTAAACTAGGAGAGACAACACCAGGCAAAGGCATATGTTCTATTGGGAAATTCTCTAAAATGTCCAATGGTGGCTTTAAAAATATGAGAATAGCAATATTTTACATCTACTTTTTTATTACTCACTTTGAGTCTGAACAGATGGTAATGAAGAGATTTGGTCACCAGTTTAAAAGCTTGTCTGTTTGTTTAATTATATTTCTTTTCCCTACAAAGTAAAACTGAAATACGTTGGATCTCTTTATTGCTTGTAATGTGCCCTCCCTCATTCTTCTCTCTCTCTCTGTGTCTTCTTTTCTTTCCCATTAAATTTGTTTACCCTTTTTTTTTCTCCTTTGTTTCCAGGATTTAGGAGCATTTAGAAGCAAAACTGTCTTGGAGAGGGGTGGGGGGGGTGATGGCAAATGGATCAAAAACTAGCTTCTGGTCATTTGGTGGTTACTATAGCAATAATCATGATGGGAGATTTTCAGCCACAAGTAGTTTCTATAACAACATGATAGGGTGCTTTAGAAATAGACCTGAGGTAAATAGATTCTTTAAGCGTCTCTTAACCCCTTTTATACCACAGGATTAGCATCTTCTTGGAGGATAAATATTAGTTGGCTTATTTGATGGAAGCCTTTAAAATATTGCTTTTATGTTGTAAAGATTAAACATTTTATTTTTCTATAGAGACCTGGCTTTAGCTGATAGGATCTTAGGTTCCTTCATTTCAGAAAATAATTGATAGCATCCTTATTCTGTTTCTGCATTGTGAAATTGAAGTAGTCTTTAAAGCTGATTCTTTCATTGTATTGCCCCAAAATGTGGAAAGCGATAAATACTCCTCACTATAGCATCTATCAGTTCTCTCATAGGTCAGATGTGCTTCAAATTAGGCATGGTTTCTATTTGACTTATAATTTACTAGGTATTATAAAAGGACGTTTATTGGAATTGTTTTGAATTTATGGTTTTATCTTGGTAAAAAATGACATAAGAAGAAAATGAAGGCTCCCATTTCATACATAAGTATCATTCAAGAGCCCCTTCTAAGTGAAAGATTAATGGGAGTGTACACCAGGTATATGATGCAAGAATAGATGGTGGTGGGCTGGGGACAGTTTTTCAAGAGAAAAACACACGGAAAGCTTAAATTTAGTGACACAGTCAGTTACATTTCGGGAGACAGGGATTAAGCTTGCTTGGTTCAGTTCCATTATGAATTACTGATTATTGACTCTATGCTGGATATGGGAGGTATATACAATGATAACTAATACATGGGATTTACTTTGAAAACAATTACCATATCAAGTGAAAATATTTTCTATTATTAAGCAAAATATCAGTTTACTTAAGTTTATTGATTAAAAAGTAATTAATTATTTGCTCAAGTTCATCCTTCTTCTTTCCCCATCTACCCCCTCCCTCCACAATATTTTAAGTGCAAAGACACAGCCATGCCTTCCTAAAAGAGGTGATTATGGGCATATTTAAGCCCAGGTGATTCATCCAAGGTACAGTGTCTCATGTCTGCACATGTAGCTCACTTCTATGCATTTTCCACAATAGAACTATCCTTATACTTTTATTATTTTCTATTCAGTTAAGCTGCCAATTCCCAATATGAGACACTGTCTTTCAACTCTCAGGAGGATGTCAACAATCACGCGTCTCCCTCTGAGTTTTCTCTCGTTCCCCTGGTGTTCTGTGCTCGGTAATGAAGGCTCAGCCTTCATTCCGTGTGCGCTTGCCACAGCCTTCTGGGGTAGCGTTTGCCAAATGGGCCCCTGGGAGATGGAAACCCATCCTCCATGTGTGTCACGGGGTGTGCAGCGGAGCTAAGGCGTGCCTGTGCACCCCAGGGCCTGCTCAGAAGGCAGGGCACACGGGCAGGGGGACATCCACACTCCAGAATCTTCCCCAGACCAAAGGCGCAAGAGCATTGTACTTGCTGCACTCAGTGTCACGGGGCTTTTAGCTGAATAAAAAGAAAATGAAATGTATTCACGATGGTTTCCAGGTTATCTAGTAACCACAGTAACTTGGGCTTTCCCCAAGTCTGGCTCACAACCTACAGTGACCAGACCAGCAAATCATTCTCTTTCTGTTACAGTGTGGTGAGCCTTAAAGTGGAAAGAGCAAATTGCCCCCGGGGGAAAACCAATCAATCAGCAAAGCAAACAGTCAGCGTGGACTTACTGCACTATTCAGGAGCTAGTGTTCCGAGTGTGGTGGGAACTGAATACGCAGAGCATATGTACAGACAGACTGAAAAATTGAATGTTCTAGTTCCTGAACTTAAAGTGTTTGTTTGCTAATTATGAAGACAAGTCTCCATAACGTGAAACAGAACAATTCAGGAAATTCATAAATAAGTGTGATGTTGTCTTAACAATGATAAGTTCTGTGTCTGCTCGGGCCAGGAGATGAACAAGAATGCAAAGATCTGGGACGACTCATGGGAACGTAGGCTTCTAAGGATGTGCACGATTTGAATGTACATCATAATTAATAGACTGTTAGAAAGTACCTTGACACCTCTTTATTCATGCCTACTGCTATAATCATATCATAAAAGAAGATAATTTAAATCCTAGAGGACTAATGACTTACTCATAATTATAACCAAAAGTTATTTTTCTAGACATTAGTCCCCTGTACAAAATAATGAGAAAACTGTTGAGATCTGCATTGTCCCACATAGTAGCCACTAGTCACATGTGGCTCTGAGCACTTAAACTGTGGCTAGCTAGGGCTGAGGTGCACTGTCAGTGTAAAATGCACATAGGATTTCAAAGACTTAGTATGAAAAAAGATGTAAATATCTCATTAATTTTTAACTCTACATATTAGAATGATACTGTTTTAGTTCTATTTGGTTAAATAAAATATATTATTTTTAAAAATTTAATTAATTAATTAATTAATTAATTTTTGACTCTGTTGGGTCTTCGTTGCTGCTCAGAGCAGGGGCTACACTTTGTTTCAGTGCTAGGGCTTCTTCCTGTGGTGGCTTCTCTTGTTGCGGAGCATGGGCTCTAGGTGTGCGGGCTTCAGTAGTTGTGGTACACGAGTTCAGTAGTTGTGGCATGTGGGTTCTGTAGTTGTGGCACGTGGGCTCAGTAGTTGTGGTGCATGGGCTTAGTTGCTCCGTGGCATGTAGGATCTTCCCAAACCAGGGATCAAACCCTTGTCCCCTGCATTGGCAGGTGGATTCTTAACCACTGCACCACCAGGGAAGTCCCTAAAATACATATTATTAAAGTTAATTTACCTGCTTACTTTTACTTCTTAATTTAATTGTAATTTTTTTTAGCATCTTTATTGGAGTGTAATTGCTTTACAGTGTTGTGTTAGTTACTGCTGTATAACAAAGTGAATCAGCTATATGCATACGTATATCCCCATTTCCCCTCCCTCTTACCTCCCTCCCACCCCTCTAGGTGGTCACAAAGCACGGAGCTGATCTCCCATGCAGCTGCTTCCCACTAGCTGTTTTACATTTAGTAGTGTATATATGTCAATGCTACTCTCTCACTTCGTCCTAGCTTACCCTTCCCCCTCCCCATGTCCTTAAGTCCATTCTCTACGTCTGTGTCTTTAAATTATACTTTTCACTAGAAGACTTAACATTACATATGTGGCTCACATTGTACCTCTGTTAGACAAGGTAGAGATGCTTGCTATTTAAATTGCAGTCTCTGGACCCTCAACATCAGCACCCCTGGGGGATTATTAGACATGCTGACTTTCGGGCCTCACCCTGAAAGAACTGGTGAGTCAGAATATTGGCAGTGTTCATGAGATCCTCGTGGTTCATATGAATGGGGAAGTGTGAGAAGTGCTTATCTACATACTTCTTAGGTGCTTCCTTTTAATGATTCTATATTCATGTTTCGGATTTTTTCAAATAAATGTTTTAAAGTCTTTTTGGCATCCTAATCTACCACATATTAGCTGCATAACTTTGGGGAATTTATTTAACATCCCTGAATCTCAGTTCCTTACTTACAAACTGGCTGTATTCCCTCCAACCTCTATAAGAACTAAATGTGACATTTATCCCCAGAAACCAATAAATTGGAGGCATTTTTGTAATATCAATAATAAAATTGAAACAGATTATTCTAATTTTTTCATTCTTATATCGTCCATACTATTTTGGTGTACAGTGGAACAAGCTAAAATTTGAAGGGCTGTTTTCACTTATTTTACCAATTTTCTTTATTTTTTTTCTTTAGCCTTAGTTACGTATAATATAATTACTTAAAAATCTGATAAAAATCTAATGGAAGCTATTTAAACTTTCAGGTGCCTTTTTAGAACAAAAGTGCCATGTAGCTAAATTATTCTTCATGATGGTTTTATAATTAATATTGAAATTATGTCTGTTGATCATTGATCGGTTAAATAAATGTGGCTTTATGGAGTGAGAAAAAAAAACTTTTATTTTTCTCCTCATTTAGAACATTTTTAGCTTTACTGTGGGAATTTCAATTCGCTAGAGGCAAAGGAGCTAGTAAAATGTAAGTATTCCATTAAATAAAAGGGGTTATTTAAAAGCCTGTCCTTATTAAAGTGTACATGGATTATAATAAGGTCAGTGTTTCTAGGCCTGATTAGCTTTAAATGAATTTAATGTCAAAGGAACATATTAGACCCTCATTAAAACTTTCAGTGATTGACATTTAGTAAAAATGACCTTCACAGTTTGCATTATTTAGTCATGTTCTAAGGATGACACAGGGCAGGGCACCTTCTCTGGGGTTAGTGGTGTGTGTGATTGCAGCCACAGGCAGGATGTACTTGGTCCATCACCCTGACCCTATTGACAGAGACCTGATCCCATCCAGACCTGTGATCAGGCATATTCTGTGTAGATGAGGACCCCGAGGCTTCTATTCTCATGGGGAGGATTTGAGAGCAAAAGAAAGCTTTGGAGAAGCAGGCCCCTGATTTCATCTGTGACAATGTTAATGATCAGAAATTGTACATAAAAGCACCTAGCAAGATGGCAACCATATGTAGGGGATTTAAAATACCTCTGTGGAAAAATTTCTTGGTGAGTCTATGGACACTCTATAGAGGAGGTGAGATGCAGATGACACCAGTGAGCTTTGGCACAATCTTCTCAACTGGAGCAGCAAAATGGTGCTTCAGAGTTTGCATGTGAGTTAACTGTGCTAAATTTGCAGTTGGCCATGCTGGGCTCCTACATGGACCCTGAGGACAGATTCTCAAGAATGTGTGATGACAGTAAATTTATACTTCCCAGAACTCAAAAACTAATAACTCTTTCCAATATCATATAGTCTCATTTTCCTTGGATTCATTCTTTTATTAAACATGCATTTATTTACCAAGCACCCACTATGTCAAGGTACTGTGCTTGTCAGTAGAAGGGGACCAAGGCAACTATGCTTTGGACTCTGCATTGAAAGGAAAAACAAATAATACTGATAAATCATTACTTATTATACATTTTTATAAAGAACTTTATGTATGTTATCCTTTTTATCCCTCATGATAATAACAATAATAACTATAATACAAATTGGCTGACAACGCTCTCTCTGTTACAAGCACTGCTGGGAATTTTATTTACGTTAAATAATTTAATCTCCACAATAAAATTATGGGGTAGGCATCGCTTTTATAGAAATGAGAACAAGGCACAGAGGTGTTAATTATCTTAATAAAACTCATGGCCTCTGTAAGTGGCAGAGTCAGGATATAAACCCAGGCTCCAAAGTCCATGTTCTGAAGCACTGTGCATATGGCTACATAGTATCTCCCTTAGAAACGAGGAAACAAGCTCCATGACACTGATTCTGCTAAGACCACAGGTATGGGTAACAGCAGAACTAAAATTTAAACCTCTGTCTGTCTTACCACAAAATTATACTCATGCTGTTACATTAAATTGGCCTCAATTTAGAATTTAAAACCATGTCTATAGAAATAGCTATGTATGAGAGAGTGAATGCCTAGTTTTTTAGAGGCCACAGGAATGCAGAGGAAAGGAATGGTCTTAAAGGGCCCATCTACTTCTTTAACTGTCCCGTGAGAGCCTATCATTCTGTGCATTAAAGTAAGTGATTTACCCGATGATTTGCTCTGCTTGATTAGGAACTTCACAGCGAGGCTTAAATGATAATTCAGGTTTTCTTGCTCATTCATCCATTATTCAACAAATTTCTATTGATTACCTACCATGTGCAAGCTATTTGACTACTTCCCGAATAAAGATTGGCCCCTCCTGCCACATTCATCCTCCCCCGGCCGGTCCCGACCCTGGAGTTATATTTCAGTCTCTGCAGAATGCTAGGCTCAAGAAAATTCAACCAGACACTATATTAGGTTGACATTCTTCAATCTGGAAATTTCTCCTCTATCTCCAGTAGCATTGTTTAAAACTTCTATTTCATTCTAAAGGCAACTCATCATGGATGATTTGAAACCTGAACATCCCAAATATTTGCTGTTTGAAATCCAAACTGTGATTGAAATTGTTAGGTGGTTCACCAAAATGACAAGGGCCATCCGATTTACCAAATTTCTGAAGGAAGAGACAATAAATCTTGAATAAAAATTTTTTTCTTTGACAGCTGAATTAAATCCTCTTTATTAAGTCAATGGCTATTCCAATTATAGAAATCAGTAGTGGCTTTTGAGATGTGGTTTAATGAAATATAGAAATCTATATTAACTTCTAAAATATCAAGGATGTAAACATAATATCTATATAAAGACAGTAGATTTTGTTGTTTCTTAATAAAAACAAAAGTACAAATAAAATAAAAACAACTCACTAGCAAATGTTTACTTATTCTTCTATAGGAAAAGATCTTTTATATGAAAGAATATCAGAAACGATTCAGTAGATGTTGCTGGGAATATCAAATTTATGGTCACAGTTCCTCAATTCATCTTCCATTTTTACTGAGGTAAAATTAGGTTAAATGTATATTAAGAATGGAATTAACATTAAAAAAAAAAAACCTGTGCCATAGTATGTCAAAAAAATTACTTTATCCTGCAATGGGCATGTCCTGCTCCCGTCCCAGGCAGCAGCTTTCCCCAGTCCCTGCCCACGTCTCAGTAGTTTGAGGAAACAACACAGTAAAATACCTGCCCCAGAGCAATGAGCTCAGAACACTTTATTTGTAATAGTGGGAGTACAGGTGAGTGTTTGATCTACTTAAATGTGAGGCGTATTTAAAACTGCTAATTTAACCCAGGTATGCACAATAACAGTAGTTCCACCTACAGCCCTTCCTTCTTCTGCTAACAGATTTGATTCTTAGAATTAATATCAATAAAAATGAGGACTAGAGAGTGATATGGGGAGAATTCGGCTAATAAATCCTAGGAAAAGACTAATAAGAGTTGTATACGAGGGCATTTAAATTTAAAAAAAAACAAGGGTCAGTAGTTAGCCCTACAAATACATACACGTGTACACATACACATGCAAAGTGTATACGTATATACACTTTATACAGCAAGGGACATCTTTAAGGTAAGGATCATGGCTTTGACTATTAATATCCACAAAATATTCACTGAGCATTTGCTGGGCATGAATAGGCACTAGGAACACAAAGATATAGCAGATCCTCTGAACAGTAAAACACTTATCACAACTCTCAGTTCATGTGGTATTTCTCTGAGCCCCAAACTTAAATGATACTCAAAATATAGTGAGATGGTAAGATACTCTTGGGTGAGAGCAGATTTTTTCCTACGTCTAAACTGCATTTACCTGGGTTTGATCCTCAGCAACTCCAGGTACTTTACGGGAAAAGTGTCTGGTCTGTTGAATGAGCCCATCGGTAGGCTCTCCGTGTAAGCGTATACTTGGGTCTGTGTTTTGTTTCCTAAAATAAAATTCCTGCAGTGACAATGTGTTAGTAAATGGCACTTTTTATGTTATTATTGTTATTGCTATATTTTGTATTAATCTCGTAACTTCTCTATTAGGAACCCCAAACGATCTCTAAGCATCTTATAACAATAAGACCTAACATTTATTGAGCGTTTACCATATGTCTGCCAAGAGTTTAAATCTAGTGACTTAATCATCACAAAACCCCTAAGAAGTGGGATCTACTGTTCTCTCCTTCCTTGAGGCTGCGCGTGGCAGAGCCAGGACTGATAGGGCGTGTTTCACTTCACAGACTTTGCTCCTCCGTCACTCTCCCTCTCTGGCAAGTCTCTGATGGTTGGCCAGTCCAGACGTTGCCAAAAATGTTGGTAATAAAAAGAAAGTTGATAAAATTTTCAGATTCTTGACTGATGATTATTAAATCAGAGAATTACCTATTTCATAGATAAGTACATTAAAACCATCAAGGACAAAGGAATGAGTAGTCTTCATAGATAGTAATCTGGGAGATATTAAAATGCTTTTCCCTGAAATCACCTTGCAGTGTTTCATTGCTCTGAATAAATATATTCTACCTTATAACTAAGCTAAATTACCAAAATGGCCATTTTCCAAGTAAATCAAATTATTAGAAAATACCCACACACACATAAATAAATACTAAAATTTGAGTGCTCATCTTCTTTAAAACTGGTCAAGTTACGTTTTACTTCTCAGCAAATATATATATATATATATATTTGTATATGTATTTGTATGTAATGTATATATAATGTATAAATATTTTATTTTGTCCTGAACAGAGAGTTCAAATTGCTCTTCAACCTCTAAGGGCTCCCTGCAGGCATCTCCAGAAAGTGTGGGAGGCTGAGTGACTGGACTGCAAGGTCTCCTCCCCTTCTTCAGCCTGAGCTGGTCCACATTCCAATTTTGTGTGTTGGGATTACTCATGGCGTTTTCCTTGGAGGAGTTCTGCTGTAATTAAGAAAAACGAAAAAGCCTGAAACCCATTATTCTAGAACTTCTTATAATATCCAGTAGATGGCAGACTTTACTACAAGAAAATAGTTTGGCATACTGTATAAATTGGTCTGAGAATATCAGTTACACTTCACACCCAGTAAAGTTTTTACCCTGTGTCTAAGGCTCATATGAAAGCTGGAAACAAAATTCTCTTCCTATAAGGTTTTTGTGTGTATGTCCATTTAAGTCTTGTTCTTTAGGTATTATCATTATGAGAATTATTTTGTTGTTCACTGAACGTACACACAGTGTACATGGTATAATGTAATAGTATATATGATAGATTGTTTTTCAACTTAGGTGCACAAAACTGAAATAATCATAACCCTTCATGACACTGCCATCATTGGTCTGTGCATATTCTGCTTTTATTTCCTTAGTTGGCTATTTAATTAGTTGTTTTTAATAAGGCAGTAAATTGCAGTTCCTTTTTATATTTGAAAAATATTATTTTCTTTTTGATAGGCAATTGTCTTTGCTTGTTTAGTAGCTGAAGCATCAGTTAACAATGCCTAGGTCACAGACCGCATTTCTAAGAGGGCCTGTTGGCATCTCAACTAGGGACACACCCGTAAACCCAGACAGCAAATGGTGCCAATAACAACATCACCCCCAGAGAAGACTGAGTAAAAGGATGTGTTTGGTGGATCATCTTGTCCAGTACCAGCACTGAAAACATAATTCGAAGTGCACATGTAAGCAAAGCGATGGGTGTGTGTGCATGTGTGTGTGTGTGACTATATTATAAATCTACCTATTTTGCTTTAAAGGATATTTTTTATTACATTTATTCAGTAATACTTTAAAAGTTACTGAGAGTTATAAGGAAACAATAGTACAGTTCTTACCACCCCCATGCCTGCTTCTCATTCCCAGCCTGCACTCCCCAGAGGCAACTACTTGAAACTCTTCCTGCTCTTTCTTATAGTTCTTCTTTATATATTTTTAAATAATAGGCTAGGCTTTACTTTTCACTTTTAGCTACTGACATAATCTCTTGGAATTCTACTATGATAAAAGTGGATTGAACCTTCCTGCAGGTCTCAAACACACACACACACACACACACACACACACACACACACACACACACAGAGTCACTCCCCCAGCTCTACTTGATATCATTACATTATTACCATTATTGTTATTATAAAGAATTCTCTTCAGTTACATGGTATATTATGACTTCATTTCCTTTCTTATACAACATTCAATTTTCCTAGAATTAATACTGGTAAGAGGTTTTTTTCAATTGTTTTGTTTAATTTTCTAACATATGGTACTCTGTGCATTTTTCTTCCTGGAATCCTTCCTGGAGCTCCACTTTTTCTGCTCTCAGGGCTGGTTAATCTCTAAGCCAGCAGCACACCTGCCATCTGGGAGCGATTTTCAGTAACATTTTTTGCTCCTTTCCTTTGTTAGATCCCTTGTACCCTAGATTCCATTCTCTTTCTTGGCTTACACCCTCATTTCCATGGCCCATATATCTTCAAGAAGCTCCCTGAAAAGTGAAAATTTGAATCCCTGAAAATGTTTCTCTTATCCCTTCGAATGTGATTGATAGTTTAGCTGGGCGTAGAATTCTAATTTAGAAGTTATTTCCTTTCAAGATTTTTAAGGCATTGTCCTAACGTCCTCTAGTTTCCAGTGTTTCTGTTGATCAATCAAATGCTATTCCGATTTCTGATACTTTGTGAATGAACTGTTTCCTGTCTCAGGGAAATGATGTGCCTTGCTGTGGATTTATTTTTTATTCATTTTCTAGGGCACGTCGTAGAAACTTTAAATCTGTAAACTTACTTGTTTTTAATGATAGGAACATTCTTTATATTCTGTCATAACTTTAAGTTTCTTCCCCCTTCTCTCCTTGTCCCCCTCACCTCCTCCCCATTTTCTTTGGTGTCTCATATCGAAAGTCCTCCTTGACTGATCTTCTAGTTCCCTGTTTTTTCTACCTCCTATTTCCAATCTCTTGGTAATTCTTTTGTGGGGGTGAGGTGGGGGAGATTTTTCTCAGCATTAACTTTCAATCACTCAACTGAATTTTTAAATTTCTGCTACTTGTATTTTTAATCTCAAAGATCTCTTGTTTTCTACAAGTTTATCTTTATAACCCTTCTACTCATTTCATTGCTGCTGTATCTTTTCTTGACTCTTTAAAAATAATAATTCTCAAACTTACATAAGTTTTGGTCCTCTCCCTACACTGTCTTTGCCTCTTCCAAGTTACTTTTTTTTTTTTTTTTTTAAATGTGTGTTTTGGTCTTTGTGTTTGATCTTAGTTAGAGGTTTTCCTCAAATGTCTGGAAATCTCATACAATCTGTTCATATTTAATAAGGAAGTACTCTTGTTTCTTAAGTTGATTAGTGAATACAAAAATGTTCATTTATCATTATTTTTTAGAGTATAATTTAAAGTATAATTAAAGGATAACTATGCCCTATATGCTTATGTACATTTCATATATAGCTCTTATTAAAGAGCTATTTGAAAGCTCTTTCTTTATGTTCTAGGATCTGCCAGCTTATTAGGATTTATTCTAGAGTGATCAGGCTGGGTCATTTCAATGGATGACATCCCATATCAGTATCTGAAAGTGTTTTCACTCAGGCTGGCCAAGAGAAATAACTCTGTTTCCTGCTTGGAGTATAAACCTGGTTTCTAGCATTTTTAGAAATGAATTGGAAATGAGCTTGCGGAGTGCCTCACAATTCTGTATAGACATCCACTTAATTCCATCTTCAGCCCGGACCCAGCCACTCCTGCATCACCAGTGTCTCTGAATCTGCCTTCATGGGAGTAACGGACTTGCAGTTTCCTAGTGTGAGAGTTAGAATATGAGCATCTAACTGCTTTCAGTGAGTTTTCCAAACAACCTTCCTTTTTTCAGCCCCACTTCCACGATCATTTCAGAAGTACCTGGAACGCCTAATTCCTGAACCTGTCTGGGGTTCTGTGGCATAAACTGGCCTGGTTCTGGGATTCTCCCACTGCTGGCATGGTGTCTGCTCTTTCTGGCTTCCTAAGACTAGTACTACTCGCCCACTTCCAGTGTGTATGTGTATGTGTATTTATGGCTGTCTACCTCCTCAACCTCTGTCCTGGCTCTTGTAAGTTTATGATGACTTATTCCTTTCTGTATTATTTTAGGATTTGTAGGGGGGTCTGATTTATTGAGGTATAATTTACATACAATAAAATCCACCACTTTTAAGTGGCAAATGCATACGATCAGTGACTGCCAGCACAATCACCATACAGAATGTTTCCATGAAAATTCCTTTATGCCCCTTTGCATTAAGTCCCTTCAACCACTTCCATTCCCTGGTGACCACTGAACTGCTTGCAGTGTTATAATTGTGCCTTCTCTGGAATGTCATAAAAATGGAATAATACAGCAGGTCTGGCTTTTTCATTTAGCATAATACTTCAGAGATTCCTTCATGTTATTCTGTGGATCCGTAATTTGTTTCTTTATATTCCTCTGTAGTAGTCCAACATATGATATATTAAAATTTATTTACCAGTTGATGAACATTTGGGTTTTTTCCAGTGTTGGACATTATGAATAAGGTTGTTAAGAATTTTGCAAGCAATTTTTTGTATGCGCATTATGTTTTCATTTCTCTTGGGGGAAATACCTAGGTGTGGGATTGCTGGGTTACACGGTAAATGTATGTTTAAATTTATAAGACACTTCAAAACTCTTTTCCAAAGTGGCTACACCATTTTGAATTTCCCCCAGCAATGTATGTAACTGATACAGCAATAATAATAATGATAAAAGTAGTCTTTTAAGGTATGATGTATTATTAAAGACAAAAAATGATATTTTATGAATATACTGGGGTCAAATCAGCAAGATGATGTAACCATTCGGAATTTCTATGAACATAAAAACATTGCTTCAGAATATAAAAGTGAAAATTGTCAGAACTAAAAAGAGAAATAGAAAATTTATAATCACTATGGGAGATTATAATGCATCAATCTCAACAGAGAGAAAAAGTAGAAAAAAATGAGTACTGCTATAGAAGCTCTAAATAACACAATTAACAAACTTGATCTAATTGATTCTTGTAGATTTTCCATGGGGCAAAGAAGAACTCACAATGGAAATTAGAAAACATTTTGAATATAATGAAAAGAAATTTTAAGAAACACAGTAAAGCTGCATTTTTAGAGAAAATAATTTTAGTCTTAACTTAATAAATTAGAAAAAATCTGAAAAAGTAAACAGCAAGTTAAATCCAAAGAAAGAAAAACTAAGAAAATAAGGCAAAAGCGGAAATGTATAGGGCAGAAAAGATAGTATAAACAAACTCTACAAAGTCGAAGTCCATTATTTGAAAGACTAATACAATTATTAATACATAGACAAGAAAGATCCGTTATAATAAAGAGGGCATGAAGGAGAGTTCCATTTTCTCCACATTCCCAGCACTTGGTATTGTCAATCTTTGTCATTTAGCCGTTCAAATGGGTGTGTAGTCATACTGTTTTAAATTTCTGTTTCCCCAATGATGTTGAGCATTTTTCATTGTGCTTATTTGCCATTCCTTTAGGTCTTTCATGGGGTTTGGAAGGCAGCAGAAGTAACAGTTATGTGAATATCACCATGGTTAAGTAGGAAACTCTATTCAAATTATCCTAACTTCTAAAATAATGCAGTAAAAAGAAATGGACTTTGGAAACAGACACACGAGAGGTTCAAATCCCACCTCTCTATGACACTGTGCAAATGACTTATTCCTTATAAAACTTAGTTTTACATCTGTAAAATGTTTTACACAAATGTTGTTAGAAATTCAATTTTTAAATTGCACTGTAAGGGCCTTGGATATAAATGCTAATTACTTTGCTGTGTGTTTTTCCACACAAATGCTTCAATTCATGGCTTAAATGAAGATACTTGATTTCTGAAGGAAGGAAAAAACCATCACCATTACCACTAACAAACTGAAGCAAAACAGAACAAAATCAAAAACATAATTTCATAATAGACCCTTGACAGTGGGAGTTAAGAGAGCAGACTTGTAATATTTGATTGTCTTTTTTTCAGTTTGGACACAAGAACTTTAAGTACTCCCAAATGTTTGAACTATTAAATATCTCTTCATTTTTCCTCCCTATTCTCTGCCCTACACCCTCATATTTTTCATACTATTGGCAGAGAATGCCAGTACCTCTCATGTGTTTTTTCTTTCTTCTGAAAATAATACCCTTCCTTCACTTGCATTCATTTAAAAAGACATCTCAAGTACCTTTTCTTCAGTGAGGTTTTCCCTGGTACATTTGCCCTGGGCCCTGTGATCGCACAGCACTCTGCCTTCCATGTTTCTGTGGTGACATTTCTCCCCCTTCTTCCAATAAGTATGTACTGAGCACCTACAATGTGACAGGTAACGTTATAGACCCAGGAAATACCAGAGACAAGATCTTCCCCTTTCCTCCATGGAGCTAAGATTGTAATGAGGAAAACAGAAAACAAACATACACACAAAGAAATAAGAACATTTCATATGTATTAGAAAGCAAAACAATAAAGGTTTAGAAAAGTTCAGAGAAAGCTTTTCTCAGGAAGTGACATTGTAGCTAAGACACGAACAACCAGAAGCCAGTCATACATTTGAAGATGTGACTGGAAAACCAGCACCTGAAAAAAAAAAAAAAATAGTAAAAGGATGAAAGGATGATTAGTTGAGTTTTTCCATAGGGACTAGAAAAGGTTTGCTCTCAGATCAACCCTCCTGATAACATATAAGCATATGTTAATCTTCTGTGCTCACGCACTGGAGGAAAACTGTCAGCTGCCAGAAAGACTCCACTCCACGGAAGATAATTGTGAAAATCTTCTCACTCTTGTGTGATGAACCAGTCAATCATTATCTTCTCCATCTTCTCATCACCCAGTTGGTGGCCAGACCACATTAAAAAGAACAACTTCTCTAAACTCAAAATGGATTAAAGACCTAAATGTAAGGCCAGACACTATAAAACTCTTAGAGGAAAACATAGGCAGAACACTCTATGACATAAATCACAGCAAGATCCTTTTTGACCCACCTCCTAGAGAAATGGAAATAAAAACAAAAATAAACAAATGGGACCTAATGAAACTTAAAAGCTTTTGCACAGCAAAGGAAAACATAAACAAGATGAAAAGACAACCCTCAGAATGGGAGAAAATATTTGCAAAGGAAGCAACTGACAAAGGATTAATCTCCAAAATTTACAAGCAGCTAATGCAGCTCAATATCAAAAAAAAAAAACAACCCAATCCAAAATGGGCAGAAGACATAAATAGACATTTCTCCGAAGAAGATATACAGACTGCCAACAAACACATGAAAGAATGCTCAACATCATTAATCATTAGAGAAATGCAAATCAAAACTGCAATGAGGTGTCACCTCACACCACTCAGAATGGCCATCATCAAAAAATCTAGAAACAATAAATGCTGGAAAGGGTGTGCAGAAAAGGGAACCCTCTTGCACTGTTGGTGGGAATGTAAACTGATACAGCCACTGTGGAGAACAGTATGGAGGTTCCTTAAAAAACTACACATAGAACTACCATACGACCCAGCAATCCCACTACTGGGAATATACCCTGAGAAAACCATAATTCAAAAAGAGTCATGTACCACAATGTTCATTGCAGCACTATTTACAATAGCCAGGACATGGAAGCAACCTAAGTGTCCATCAACAGGTGAATGGATAAAGAAGATGTGGCACATATATACAATGGAATACTACTCAACCATAAAAAGAAATGAACTTGAGTTATTTGTAATGAGGTGGATGGACTTAGAGTCTGTCATACAGAGTGAAGTAAGTCAGAAAGAGAAAAACAAACACCGTATTCTAACACATATATATGGAATCCAAAAAAATGAAAATGGTTCTGAAGAACCTAGGGGCAGGACAGGAATAAAGATGCAGACGTAGAGAATGGACTTGAGGAGACGGGGAGGGGGAAGGGGAAGCTGGGATGAAGTGAGAGAGAGGCATGGACATATATACACTACCAAATGTAAAATAGATAGCTAGTGGGAAGCAGCCACATAGCACAGGGAGATCAGCTCTGTGCTTTGTGTCCACCTAGAGGGGTGGGATAGGGAGGGTGGGAGGGAGATGCAAGAGGGAGGAGATATGGGGACATATGTATATGTATAGCTGATTCACTTTGTTATACAGCAGAATCTAACACAAAATTGTAAAGCAATTATGCTCCAATAAAGATGTTAAAAAATAAAGAAAGACAGCAATGCTCCTACCCGTGGGCAAAGTCATGGTGGCTTACGGTACAGATAGCACCAGCCCCGTGCACTGCATGCAGGGGATCCAGCAACTGGCTCTCTTCCTTTGGAGAGTGTTGTTTCGTGAAATGCAAGATTAGAGAATGATTAATGAAGAATTAACATTAATAATATTACCAATTATAAAAACTAACAATTGTAAAATCTTTGCTATGAGATAGGTATAAAGTCAAACATTTTGCATGGATTATACCATGTCATCAGCAGAAAATAAAATAAAAAACAAAAGCAAACAAACAAACAAAAAAACTAAAAATAGAACTACCATACGACCCCACAATCACACTACTGGGAATATACCCAGAGAAAACCATAATTCAAAAAGAGTCATGTACCACAGTGTTCATTGCAGCTCTATTTACAATAGGCAGGACATGGAAGCAACCTAAGTGTCCATCAACAGATGAATGGATAAAGAAGATGTGGCACATATATACAATGGAATATTACTCAGCCGTTAAAAGAAACGAACTTGAGTTATTTGTAGTGAGGTGGATGGACTTAAGAGTCTGTCATACAGAGTGAAGTCAGAAAGAGAAAAACAAGTACCATATGCTAACGCATATATATGGAATCTAAAAAAAAAAATGGTTCTGAAGAACCTAGGGGCAGGACAGGAATAAAGATGCAGATGTAGAGAATGGACTTGAGGAGACAGGGAGGGGAAAGGGTAAGCTGGGACGAAGTGAGAGAGTGCATGGACATATATACACTACCAAATGTAAAACCGATAGCTAGTGGGAAGCAGCCGCATAGCACAGGGAGATCAGCTCTGTGCTTTGTGACCACCTGGAGGGGTGGGTTAGGGAGGGTGGGAGGGAGGGGATATGGGGACATATGTGTACGTATAGCTGATTCACTTTGTTATGCAGCAGAATCTAACACAAAATTGTAAAGCAATTATACTCCAATAAAGATGTTAAAAAAAAAAACTTCTCTTTCTGCAGGAAGAGAGGGAAGAAATTTATCATTATACATATTTACCAAAGTTTACATGCTATTTTCTTCTGACAGTAGTTGATTTATATCTCATAAGAGCAAACTATTCATTTTGTAATTTTTAAAATTATAAGCCTGTACGCTTACCCACTATTACATTAGTGAGTAATATTGTGAGACAGGAAGTAAAAATAAGAGAATGATGTATTAGATAAATCCACATGCAAAAGACAGTGTTTTGTGAGCTGATGCAATTGAGTTGCCAAATCATAAAGATTCTCTGTGATCATAATGTGTGTAGATTCAGGGAAACTTTGTACACATGCATATAGCCAGTGAATTTGGAAAAGAATCATAGAATTTTTGCTTTCTTGCAGGTTATCATTCCAATTAGAATTTTAAAAATGTATCCCTAGAACAGAGAAGCATTCAGAAAATTGAAAGTCCATAAACTTTACAACATCTGCTTCCTTGCGGTGGGACTTAATCTGTCATCTGTTAAGATGTACACAATATTGTGTTGCTGTGAGGATTATAAATATCTGTGAAACACCTGACATGCTTGGTACAGAGAGTAGACCTTCCACAAATAGTTGGTATTTTCTTCTATTTTTATATTTTCACTTTCCTATGCTTTTCTTTTTAGAGCATAAATGGTGATTGTGATAAACAGTCATAAGCCAAAGTATAGTATTTATTCAAATATTAGTTTCAGTTCGTATATTCAGAGACAATTTTGTATCTCATCTCCCAGTATAGCCCCAAAATTCTCCATGAGAGAATGTGAATTTCAAAATTTGGGATTTATGGGACAATTTAACAATTCACCCCATTGCTCAACAGCACTTATACCTGAGAAAGGAAAATGCAGGAGAAGCAAAGAATCTGAAACCAGCCATTTTTGTTTCTTATTAGAAGTATATGAAAAAAAAAAGACAAATCATCATTAGTGACAAAAGTCATTATTAGACAAATTTGACAAATTCATCACCAGAATGCAGTCAATTTTGTATTTCATTGAGTTTCTTTGAGATGCATGAAGAGCAGAAAGAAGGAACTTCTTTAATTTATTGTCCACCATTTATTTGTAAGCTTCATCCTGATGTTTTTTATTTCCTTGTAGATTCCTTGTGCAATAAAAATGACACCAAGTGCCTCTCAGATTCTTGCCAAAACAATTCTACATGCAAGAATTTTTCAAAAGACGGCAGTTGCCATTGTTCAGGCACAGCCATTAATTTGGACAAAGACTGTGACCATGAGGAAGACGCTTGCTTCTCCAGTCCCTGTCCAGGAAATGCCACTTGTGTGAGCGTCCCAGGAGAGAGGAGGTTTCTGTGCAGATGTCCTCCTGGGTACAGTGGGACCACCTGTGACACGGCCATTGCTCCCTGTGGCACCAACTCCTGCCAACACGGAGGCTTTTGCCATCAGGACCCTGTGCACCCTGTGTGCATCTGCCCTGCTGGATATGCCGGAAGATTCTGTGAGCTGGAGCACGATGAGTGTGCGTCCAGCCCCTGCCACAACGGTGCTGTGTGCCAGGACGGAATCAATGGATACTCCTGCTTCTGTGTCCCAGGCTATCAAGGCAGGCACTGCGACTTGGAAGTGGACGAGTGTGTGTCAGACCCCTGCAAGAACGAGGCCACGTGCCTCAACGAGATAGGACGGTACACTTGCATCTGTCCCCACGATTACTCCGGTAAGTGTGATTCCACTCAAATCCCAGATGATGTAATTAGCATTCCCTTTAATGTGACAGAAGCAGAAGTGGCCTATTATGTCCCATCCAACTGCTTATGAAAATGGCCTTGACAGGAACTCATCAACAGATAGAAAGCTTCCTAAACTACTAAAAATCCACTGAGCTTAAGCATTTGTGTACTGTCACTGTCGTCGTTTTAAATGGAGTCCTACATTGTTTAAAACATAGATTTAGCCTAGAATTAGTGGGCTCTGCAGGACCTAGCCTTCCGGGTCAGGGCAATACAGGCTCCCCGGCAGGGCAGATGCCCTTCGTCCTAGCTAACCTAACATGTGCCCTCTCCTGCCACCGCAGCCTGGTGGGGGCAGGCCACAGGATGGACATGGGTAGATGGGTTTCTAGTGTTGGAGTGTGATAAACACACCAAGGATAGCAAGGCTGACAGAGCATGGCAGATGAGATAAGTCACGAGTTTACTCCTAAAGAAGTCGCTTCTTGTTGAATCTCTTGGAAATAGCAAGTAATAGTGCCTCATACCTATTCACAAAGTTTTTGCTGATGTTGATTTAGTAATAGAGTAACAAGCAGCTCATTCATTACAAGGCTACGTGCTGTTCATCATCCTCGCGCTCAGTCTCCATTCCTCCCCCCTCCCGCCATTCTCCTGAGTCAGCTGCCCATTTAGGTCAGTTTTTCATGCCAACAATCTTCCTTACACCGTTTTACTCTGTGGATTTTCCGTCTACTGTAAGGGGTCTTTGCTTTCTCACGTTCGTTCTAACTTCTGCTCACCACTTTCCCGGGCTTCCTAACTACTAGCTCTGTGACATCATTCTCCTGTTATGCCTCTTTTTCCCTTAGTTCGTGCCACTTTTGTAGCCTCCTGGGGTATTTGGCTTCCAACTTGCCTTTTCCCAACCCTTTGACACTTACTTCTTGGTCATGTCATTCTTTTTCCAAGTATGCTAAGCAATATAATTATTTAACAAATATTCCCCTTCAAAATTTGTACCAGAACCCTCCAGGATCATTTTGCTAATATTACAGATTCTAGAAATGTCTATTTTACAAAGTAGACATATCCCTAGTGGCTCTGATATAAAATTTGCTCCCTCTCCCTTGACCTTCACCTACAGCTAATCCTCAAATTCTGTTGTTTTGACATCCAGGAGGTCTCCCAAATTGAGCTCATCCACTCTGTTGCCAGTGCCTTGCCTCATGCCGTCAGATCTCTTGTGTGAAGCACAGTACATTCTCCAGACCCTTATCTTCCCCAACTGGTTCTAAACAATGCCTCCAAAATAATCCTTCTAAAATAGACCTGGCTGTGCTGTTCCCTTCTGAAGGGCCTTGAGAGCTCCCCACTACAAAGAGACCAATTTTAATGTCTCACTAAAAACCCTCCATAATTTGTCCCTTACTTATGGGTCATATCTCCACCCACCATTCCACCAAACCATTCTATTTCCTCAAGGCATCTTCACTCTTTATTCTAGTGGCTTCCATCCTTCTGGAAGGCCCTTCCTCGATTCACAATATCTACTCTGTGAAGTTCTTCTTTACTTTAAATCCTCAGTTCACCACCCAGCTCAAGAAGTATTTCTGACTTAACTAGTAGCTATGTAGTAATTATGATTATTTATTACTTCCATAGTAGTTTGCACCTCTATTAAAGAACTCCCTGTATTCTGTCCTCTTCTTCAGATATGTGTTTTTTGTTTTTTGGTTTTTTTTTTGCGGTACGCGGGCCTCCCACCGCCGCGGCCTCCCCCGCTGCAGAGCACAGGCTCCGGACGCGCAGGCCCAGCGGCCATGGCCCGCGGGCCCAGCCGCTCCGCGGCACGCGGGACCCCCCCGGACCGGGGCACGAACCCGCGTCCCCTGAATCAGCAGGCGGACTCTCAACCACTGCGCCACCAGGGAAGCCCCAGATATGTGTTTTTGTCTCCTCCCACTAAAGTGTTAGTTTTGAAAGAAGTCATGTCTTATATTTGTTCTTTAATTCATCAATACTTTGGGGGTATTTATTATATTAAGTTAGTGAATTAAAAAGAGTAGTACTCAGCACAGTGAATAATGGTGGCTTAATAAACTGTTAGTGAATTGTTCTAATTAATTCTTCCTTAACTTTCTGGGCACCCTTCCTAGTAATGAAACTGATGTATAATAAATAGATATTAAACTAGACTTTACTTTCTCTTTATGCATACTTCATGACGGTAGAATGCTTGTGTCAAGTGGAAAATTATTTTGTTGAGTGCCTTTGAATTACCAATACTATGCTAAAAGTTATGGGGTGTACTAAAGGAGTTTATAAAACAGTACTTCTACATGAAAAAACCCCTTGTTCATATGCCATACTATCATATCCATTCTCTTAATTGAGTTATAGCAATTGATTTCAATTATTAAGTTTTAAATTTTTTTTTATTGAGGTGCTGTTGATTTGTAACATTATGTTTCATACAAACAGCATTATATTTCTACTTTTGTATACACTACAGTGTGCTCACCACCAAAATCAATTTTATTAATTTTTGAATAAAAATGAGAAGTAAATTTTTGTAGGGCTGGTTTGGGATTGCTTCTGTTTATGAAGGTCACATTTAAAAACCACTGTAGTTTACTAAGATAATATCTTCGGTTTCCTGCTCTTAATACAATATCCTGAATGGTGACTAAAAGGAATCGATGTGAGATCACATGTTTCAGCCATTTTAACTACAGTTTTCTGAAACAGTCTTATAATTGCAGAAACACAGCTTGAAAAATTATGTTTTACAGTCTGCGTGTTTTTACATTTACATTTTAATTTAATTGGATTGCAATGAATCTTTTAAGTGGTTTAAATTTAGGCATAAAAGATGTCAAAGGTGTGTCCCAAATGTGAAATGTAGTAAAACTCCATCATAAGGCATTTCACTGTGCAATAAATTAATGTATCCTGTGGCTGCATCATATCCCTGCTGGGCCTAATAAGAATCAATGCCTTTTCCTCACTAAAACACGCAAAGTCCACAATGAGGACACTTCCCTTGCCCAAACCCTGATATAAAAGTGTTGTTCCCTATTTAAATATGTTCTCCTTTTGTTTTCCAAGAAATCAGCTACATTTTAATATTTCAGCTTTTCAAGGGACGTATATACAACTTACCCACAAACAGCATTTCAGTGAACGACTCAGAAGGCATTAAGAACAAGGTCTATTATTAGCTGGGTAGGCTTGTTCGGAGAGAAATGTGTGGTTTAGGCTTGATCACCAGTCTCCTCCCACAGTGAGGTAGCCGGCGTCTGGGATCTCCTCCGTGGTTCTCAGGCCTGACTGCACAGGAGCAACTCCCCACGGAGCTCTGAGCCAGAGGTGCTCGTTTCTGCCTCCCGAGAACCACATTTAGCTGACGGTTCTAATGCACAGCCAGGCTGGAAGCCAGAAATTAAGTTTATGTGAACCTAATTGGAAAATTTTCTTGCACAGCCCCAACCTTTAGACCCTCAAGGAAGCTTGTTTTTTTGGCGCTGCCCTGTGGTTGCCAGTGTTCATGGCAACTCAGGCCAATTAATGAGAAACCCAAAGAAGTTCTATAGAATCAGGGAAAAAGCTGGAGCTGAAAAGGACAGAAGAAAGCTCTCGGCCCTCAGCACCGGTTCGCGGAGGCTCCGGCTCGCCCCGGCCCTCCAGGCGCATCCCGGAAACTATATCGCAGGCCCGAGCTGTCGCGGGCCATGTCCAAATTTAGAGTGATCATAAAGAACCCGGCTTACAGGAAAAAGCCCGCGTTCCTCTGAGCAGCACAGCCAGAAAACGCAATAAATTTCCAAAGACAGGGAGGCAGGAGAGGAGAGAGTGGTAGCACTTGGAGAGAGGGTTCACCCTAAGGGGCTTCTCCGCTCTGCGCCCTCCTGCCGGGGGATTCACGAGCTATACAGCAGCGGGCTCCGGCTCCAGAGGTGCTCAAGGTGCTGGCGGGAATCTGCACTGCATAAGCAAAAACTCCGTTTCAGCTGAAAGCGAACAGCGGCCAACTTTTTTTTAATGAAAAGAATATTAGCTTTGAGTATGTGACTGCTTTTAGTTCAAGGGCTTGCAATGGATCATTCTGTAATTGAAGTCTTCGTTAGAATTAGCCCGATTGACTAATGAACATTTTTCACGTTAAAATGTCTGCAGCATGAGAAAAATAGAGCTACAGGAGGGCAGGAGGAAGGCCAGTTGGATGCACGGTGAAGCAAAACAGTGTAGGAAAAGATCTTAGTTCCTCAACTGTAAAACAGATCTTTGGTATAAAAATAATCTTTAGGGGGCTTCCCTGGTGGCGCAGTGGTTGAGAGTCTGCCTGCCGATGCAAGGGACATGGGTTCGTGCCCCGGTCTGGGAAGATCCCACATGCCGTGGAGCGGCTGGGCCCGTGAGCTGTGGCCGCTGAGGCTGTGCGTCCGGAGCATGTGCTCCGCAACGGGAGAGGCCACAGCAGTGAGAGGCCCGCGTACCGCAAAAAAAAAAAAAAAAAAAAAAAAAAAAATCTTTTGGGAAATAAGAAAAAACACTATATTAAATGTACTTATCGACTGTAAGATCCATCTCTATTTCAGAAACAAAAATATGTGAAGAAATTCACTTTATATTCAAGAAAATGTCTTAGTATACGGAGACAAGTTAGCACATGGAGACTAGTTAGAAAGCCATTGCAAGACCAGGTGTAAGACGTTAGGACCAGGCCTGGAAGAGGGGTATAGGCGTGTAAGGGAAGAGTAGGTGTACCATCCCTAGGAAGAAGACTCGCTGACATTTATCAAAGCCGGAATATTTCCAAACTTATTTTACCAACAAAAAACTTGAAATCCCTAATACGAAAATGAGAATGCATTAAAAGTTCAATTGCCATTTCCAGCTTAATGAATTTATAATCTCTACCAGTGGTTCTCAAACTTTAGCATGCAACAGACTCACTATTAAAGTACAGTTTCCGATTCAATAGATCTGAGGTGGGGTCCAAGAACTGCATTTATAGCAAGTTCCCAGGCGGTGCTGATGCTGCTAGTTTGGGCACCACACTTTGAGAACCACCGATGTAGACAATTATGTGGATTCTCATGCGGCATCCCTGATTCTTATTTCACAAACTTTATGAGACGAGGAAAAAGAGTCAACACAAAGTAGTTATATGTATATTTTAATATATTTTATTTTATATACTTATATATTTATTTTATATATGTATATATATGTGTATATATACTATTTATTACTGGAAACAGTTCCAGATAAATGATATGGGTAAAAATAAATGTTTGTTGAGTTCATTCAGTCATTAATTTAGTGAACAAGCACATATGTATATATTGGGTCCCTGCAATGTGTCAGGCATTGTTTTGTTTCTGTAAATATAATAAGAAAAGTGATGAAAAAGTCCCTTACATTCAAGAAGGAAGAGATAGACATGTATAAAATAAGTAATAGGTAGATAAAAATATGTAGTAGGGTAGGTGGCGATAAACTCAGTGGAAAAATGTAAAACAAAAAAAGAGGGAATTAGGGATTAAGCTTTAGGTAGAATGACCGGGGAAGGCCTCACTGAGAAGTTGACAGGAGAATAAAGTTCTAGGGAGGTGAGAAAGGGAGTCGGGCAAATGCCTTGTGGAATAGCACCCCTGGAAGAGGAACAGCATGTGCAAAGGCCCTGAGGCAGAGTCCATGGAATGTTGGAGACGCAGCAATGAGATGTATGTGATTGGAGTGAAGTGGACAAGGAGGAGACATAATAGGATCAGATTACTGAGACTTATAGGTCACGATAATGACTTTGGCTCTTCCTCTATGTGAGATGGGAAGTTGTTGGAGAGTTGTTTTTTTTTTTTTAATGTTTGTTGAAGTATAGTTGATTTACAATGTTGTGTTAGGTTCAGGTGTACAAGAAAGTGAATTGGTTTCTTTTCCATTATAGATTATTATAAGATATTGAATATAGTTCCCTGTGCTATACAATAGGTCCTTGTTGTTTATCTATTTTATACATAGTAGTGAGTATCTGTTAATCACAAACTTGTTGAAGAGTTTTGAGCAGAAGACTGAAATGGTTTGACTCGCATTTTATTTATTTATTTAATTTATTTTTGGCTGCGTTGGGTCTTAGTTGCAGCACGTAGGATCTTCGTTGAGGCATGTGGGATCTTTCGTTGTGGTGCACGGGCTTCTCTCTAGGTGTGGTGCATGGGATTCTCTCTAGTTCTGGCACGTAGGCTCCAGGGCGTGTGGGCTCTGTAGTTGTGGTGCACGGGTTCCAGAGTGCGTGGGCCCTGTAGTTTGCGGCTCACGAGCTCTAGTTGAGGCACACAGGCTCAGTAGTTGTGGCACGTGGGCTTAGTTGCCCCATAGCATATGGTATCTTAGTTCCCCAAGATCCTAGTTCACCGACCAGGGATCGAACCCCCGTCCTCTGCATTGTAAGGCGGCGTCTTTACCACTGGGCCACCAGGGAAGTCCCTTGACTTGCATTTTAACAAAATGTCTTTGCTTATTATGTTGAGGATATGCTGAAGGGAGAGGTTAAGGTAGAATTAGGGTGCCCAATGGAGAGTAATACAATAATCCAAGTAAATGGACTATTATTTGAGAGGAAAGAGTGAAAGAGAAGTATCACAATAGCACCTTTTTTCCTTTAAAATTTAGTACAGAAATGAACACTGAAGGATCACGGATCACGCAAACGAAATGAGAGCACACTTTCCCCGGCCTGCTCTCTTCTGCCCTCTGGCGGGATGTCCAGATTATTCAGCACAGGTCTATCCTTCACAATATTTCTAGCAACCATGCAGGCTTCCTTAGAAGTTCAGATCGACCATATCGTCATGCAGCGTCTTTCACATCCACACCTGAGACTTACCCTACTTCTCTGCATCTTTTTACTCATTTAAAATTTCCTATCAGAGCTTTTTTTTTTTTTTGATAATTCTTCATGTTCTTCTCTGAGCTTTCTCCAGTAGTCCTCATCCATTCTGATTGTAAGAGGTAGTGAACTCTGACACTGCAATTACAGTGGCATTTATTAAAGGCATATTTTGAATTTCAGTCATTGTGGAGATTAGAACCTATTCTTGATGTTCCATTATGCCTAAATGTATTTTTGATCAACTAAAGCACTTTGAAGCATCTATGATGAATCAAGTGGGTAATTTAATGGTCATGAAAATAATCTGGGAAAAATAAAAGTATTGTATATTATAAAATATAAGCTTGTTTCATGAGAAATAATATTATTATCGTTACTATTGAAAGTTTTTTTTACTGAAAGTATAATCCTGATTATAAAATTAAGACATAAAACTTGATGAACATACATCAATTTACCGGGAATAATTTTTAATAAATAGTCCATATTTATATAAACATACTCAATATATGATACCAGTTTAAATAACACTTAAATATTGATTCTATGAGCACCTACCTAGATATCTCAAATTTTACTCACCATGTAATATACCCATAACAATTATCTTTCAGACCTCAAAGGAAAATAATGTATAACAGCCTAAAGAGAAATTCTGAATTTCACAGGCTGTATCTTTATTTTATCAAAAGAAAATGGTTGTTTTTCTATATGCTCTTAATTATTAAATTGACCAACTTTTGGTGGTGTCATGTAAAGGCAATTAAACACTGTTCAGGCCTTTGCTCAGGACTAGAGCCATTTGAAGTAGTTTTTATGATGAAATGTAGTTTCTGGCTTTTGACAAATGTGTGTTGAATGAGTGCATAAAATAACAAATGCTATTTGCTCAGCAAATATTTATCACAGCCTTGAAAGGCACTGGACACTGTGCCGGACCGTGGAAATATAAAGATGACTAAGGCAAAATTTATTCAGGGAGGAGGAGTGTAAACAAAAATTACAGTCTCTCTCTGAACAGAGTGCAGAGGAAGCACAAAGGAAGATGCTGCTCAGAGTCAGGAAACGCTCCAGAGAGAAAGCGGACCATAGCAGAGCAGGAATGCACCACTTCCAGGATGCAGAGCTGAGACTTCTGTCCTCTGGCTACATTTATTATTATTTTTGAATGAATAACAATGAGCTGAATGCAAGGGGGAAGGACTGCAGACATGTTTTAGAAAGGGGTGATGTCTCTCCCGTCGTGTTTGCTCTGATGTTTGCTCTGATGATTGGCTTGTGGTTCAGGCAGTAGTTACAGATGACGTGCTCCATCCTAAACTCTGTATCTCTCTGACTCCTCCTCTTAGTGCCTTCCCAGCTATGAGCAGGGTGCGCGGGCTGAGTGAGGAGGAGATATGGTCATACATGGTACTAGCCTGTAATATGAGGAATTAGCAGGAGACAGGGATTCCAGGCCCAGCTTTGATGTTCTCTAGTGGTTTGGTATTGATAAATAACAAGAGTTCTGAGCTTCTGTTTCCTCATTTTAACATATAGGCATAATAATATCACCTAACTTCAGGGACCTGGTGAGAATGACATGACTTAATGAAAGTTTTTTCATAAACTATTTAAGTCTATGCATATGCTGGTTGTCACTATTTTAACATGTTCAATATTGCTACTAATACCATTGCTGTTTGTATTTCTCTAATAATTAGTGATGTTGAGCATCTTTTCATGTGCCTCTTGGCCATCTGTATGTCTTCTTTGGAGAAATGTCTATTTAGGTCCTCTGCCCATTTTTTGATTGGGTTGTTTGTATTTTTGATAATTCAGCTGATTGAGCTGTTTGTATATTTTGGAGATTATTCTCTTGTCAGTTGTTTCATTTGCAAATATTTTCTCCCATTCTGAGGGTTGTCTTTTCATCTTTTTTATGTTTTCCTTTGCTGTGCAAAAGCATTTAAGTTTAATTAGGTCCCATTTCTTTATTTTTGTTTTTATTTTCATTCCTTTAGGGGTTGTGTCAAAAAAGATCTTGCTGCGATTTATGTCATAGAGTGTTCTGCCTATGTTTTCCTCTAAGTGTTTCAGAATGTCTGGCCTTACATTTAGGTCTTTAATCCATTTTGAGTTTATTTTTGTGTATGGTGTTAGGGAGCATTCTAATTTCATTCTTTTGCATATAGCTGTCCAGTTTTCCCAGCACCATGTATTGAAGAGACTGTCTTTTCTCCATTGTATAGTCTTGCCTCCTTTGTCATAGATTAGGTGACCATAGCTTCATGGGTTTCTCTCTGGGCTTTCTGTCCTGTTCCATTGACCTATATTTCTGTTTTTGTGCCAATACCATACTGTCTTGATTACTGTAGCTTTGTAGTTTAGTCTGAAGTCAGGGAGCTCGATTCCTCCAGTTCTGTTTTTCTTTCTCAAGATTGCTTTGGCTATTTGGGGTCTTTTGTGTTCCCATACAAATTGTAAAATTTTTTGTCCTAAGTCTGTGAAAAATGCCAATGGTAATTTGATAGGGATTGCATTGAATCTGTACATTGCTTTGGGTAGTATAGTCATTTTCACAATGTTGATTCTTCCAATCCAAGAACATGGTATATCTCTCCATCTGTTTGTGTCGTCTTTGATTTCTTTCATCAGTATCTTATAGTTTTCTGAGTACAGGTCTTTTGCCTCCCTAGGTAGGTTTATTCCCAGGTATTTTATTCTTTTTGTTGCAATGGTAAATGGGAGTGTTCTTTAATTTCTCTTTCTGATCTTTTGTTGTTAGTGTATAGGAATGCAAGAGATTTCTGTGCATTAATTTTGTATCTTGCAACTTTACCAAATTCATTGATTATCTCTAGAACTTTCCTGGTGTTATCTTTAGGATTTTCTATGTATAGTATTGTATCTGCAAACAGTGACAGTTTTACTTCTCCTTTTCCAATTTGGATTCCTTGTATTTCCTTTTCTTCTCTGGTTGCTGTGGCTAGGACTTCCAAAACTATGTTGAATAATAGTGGCGAGAGTGGACATCATTGTCTTGTTCCTGATCTTAGAGGAAATGCTTTCAGTTTTTCACCATTGAGAATGATGTTTGCTGTGGGTTTGCCATATACAGCCTTAATTATGTTGGGGCAGTTTCCCTGTATGCCCAATTTCTGGAGAGTTTTTATCATAAATTGGTGTTGAACTTTGTCAAAAGCTTTTGCTGCATCTACTGAGATGATCATTTGGTTTTTATTCTTCAGTTTCTTAATATGGTGTATCATATTGATTGATTTTCATATATTGAAGAATCCTTGCATCCCTGGGATAAATCCCACTTGATCATGGTGTATGATCCTTTTAATGTGTTGTTGGATTCTGTTTGCTCGTATTTTGTTGAGGATTTTTACGTCTATGTTCATCAGTTATACTGGCCTGTAATTTTCTCATATTGTGGTATCTTTGTCTGGTTTTGGTGTCAGGGTGACGGTGGCCTCATAGAATGAGCTTGGGTGTGTTCCTCCCTCTGCAATTTTTTGGAAGAGTTTAAGAAGGATAGGTGTTAGCTCTTCTTTAAATGTTTGATAGAATTCACCTGTGAAGCCATCTGGTCGTGGACTTTTGCTTGCTGGAAGATTTTTAATCACAGTTTCAATTTCAGTGCTTGTGATTTGTCTGTTCATATTTTCTATTTCTTCCTGGTTCAGTCTTGGAAGGTTGTGCCTTTCTAAGAATTTGTCTATTTCTTCCAGGTTTTCCATTTTATTGGCATATAGTTGCTTGTAGTAGTCTGTTATGATCCTTTGTTTTTGTGTGTTGTCAGTTGTAACCTTTCCTTTTTCATTTCTAACTTTATTGATTTGAGTCCTCTCCCTTTTTTGCTTGATGAGTCTGGCTAAAGGTTTATCAATTTTGTTTATCTTCTCAAAGTAACAGCTTTTAGTTTCATTAATCTTTGCTATCGTTTTCTTCTTTTCTTTCTATTTCATTTATTTCTGCTCTGATCTTTATGATTTCTTTCCTTCTACTAACTTTAGGTTGTGTTTGTTCTTCTTTCTGTAGTTGCTTTAGGTGTAAGGTTAGGTTGTTTATTTGAGATGTTTCTTGATTCTTGACGTAGGATTGTATTGCTATAAACTTCCCTCTTAGAACTGCTTTTGCCACATCCCATAGGTTTTGGGTCATTGTGTTTTCACCGTCATTTTTTTCTAGGTATTTTTTGATTTCTTCAGTGATCCACTGGTTATTTAGTAGCATATTGTTTGGCCTCCATGTGTTTGTGTTTTTTACAGTTTTTTTCCTGTAATTGATTTCTAATCTCATAGTGTTGTGGTCAGAAAAGGTGCTTGATATGATTTCAATTTTCTTAAATTTACTGAGGCTTGATTTGTGATCCAAGATATGATCTATCCTGGAGAATATTCCATGTGCACTTGAAAGTGTATTCTGCTGCTTTCAGATGGAATGTCCTATAAATATCAATGAAGTCTATCTGTTCTAATGTGTCATTTGAGGCTTGTGTTTCCTTATTAATTTTCTGTCTGGATGATCCGTCCATTGGTGTAAGTGGAATGTTAAAGTCCCCCACTATTATCGTTGTTTACACCATGTTGACCAATAATTTTTACAGGTATCATTTTCTTATACCTGAACTGCTTTCTTTTTGAATATATTAGACTCATAGGAATGGGTTAACTGAGGTCATAACCTCTGCACTCTGTTTATGAGTTAAAACTGGAATATTCTGATATGTCTAGGCAAGAATTTAATTTCTGAAACTGCCATATCATAAAATAAAGGATTTAAGAAATTGTTAATATTGTAACTTTTCAAATACTCAGGAATAACAATTATCCTAATGAAGAGAAACATAAGAAAGATGTTTATGATGAAAAGATTGTAATTACCGAAGGGTGAAATGTATAATATTGGCATATTTAACATAAAATGTGAACTTCATAATTTTCCTATAATCTTCCCAAGAAACTTAAAAAATTAAGCAAGCTATAAGCCACTCAGAAAAGTAGTGTGTTTTTCAAACATAGCATCTTGGAGACCCTGAAATGGGTTACTCCAATTTAAACTTGGTATAGATTTTCTCACTTTTACACATTAAAAATGTATATCTACACACATATAAAATATGGGCAGTAGATTAAGGAAGTCATGACTATTGACTTAGGAAAGTAAGATTTTAAAATCAAGTAACATCTTTGTACATGTTATGACATTTCAGATGGGATGAAGTTTGGAGGTATAGCACAGAGACGGGTTGAGAGAAAAATGGCTGGAGAAGAGGAATGAAGGGCGAGCTGGTTAGAGTAGGGGAGGCGGAAGAGCATTTCCACAGTAGACCAGCACTCTAGGAAGGGTCACAAACAAGGCAGAACAGGAAGGCACTGCCGCTCTCCGCCTGCCCTTAGGGCTGACGAGAAAAGAGCCGTTCTTTCCTCTCCTGGAACGAGGTCTAGCCTCCATGAATATTCTGGAAAGATGGGGATGAAATAGAGTCAAGAACATTCTTAAACTTTCACGAATGATAAGAGGAGGAGGGAATAGGGCAAAATATGAAAGGGGTTAACAAAATGAGCAAAAAGCATGCTTAATATTAAAGAGGTTATTCCAGTTATGACTCTTGCTAAAAGCATACCTTGCAGAAACAAAGAAGATTTAGATAGCTATAATAACAATGATATAATTAGTTAAATAAATAAAATAGTGCCTATTGCCCAAGAGTATCTCTCGTGGTTAAGGGTAGCCAATGGCCTGGAAGAGTTCAAGGGTCATGAAGACACAAGGCATCTGCCTAATTCCAAGCCTAACCTACCCAAAGGAGCTTATTCCACCTGGTGGCAGATGTGATGGGCCCTCCTAAGCCCCCCAGAGATGTGCGGGTCAGGCAGCAGGCATCCTCTGTGAGAGACCCTGGAGGCCTGGGAGCCAGCTCTGCGTGTGCTCCACACATTGCTCTCTGGAACAGGGGGAATCCGGGCCAGAACCCGGCTCAGGAGAGGCCAGTTCCGTATCTTGTGCTCCTGGGGGAAACCAGACATCTGCCAATTACAAGCCCTAATCCACCTAATGATGCCCGTTCCCCCCGAAGGCACAGCTGGCAGGAACTCACTGCCTTGCCTTGGCCAGCCAGGTGGTCTGCCTGGGGACCCTCCACTTGGGGCGCCTGGGAGCCCTAGTTTTTGGGTAGGGAGAGGCTGGGTCCCTGGAGTAGATTCTGGTGGGAATAATAAAGTATTAATAATACTTTAATATATATTATAATATGTAATAAATATTATTAGAAATAATAAAAGAATACATCTATTTTCATATTTTATCAGGGTTAAATTCATCATTGATAATTGATAATTGATCATTGATCATTGATCATTGATAATTACATTGACTAAAATATAGCACAACACCAAGGCACTGTTGATTGTAAAGTCCATGGTGGTTTCTAGGAGTTAAAAATATGAGGGTGGGGCTTCCCTGGTGGCGCAGTGGTTGAGAGTCCGCCTGCCGATGCAGGGGACACAGATTCGTGCCCGGTCCGGGAAGATCCCACATGCTGCAGAGCGGCTGGGCCCGTGAGCCATGGCCGCTGAGCCTGCGCATCCAGAGCCTGTGCTCCGCAACAGGAGAGGCCACAGCAGTGAACGGCCCGCGTATCACCAAAAAAAAAAAAATATATATATATATATATATATATATATATATATATATATATATATATATGGGGGTGAAACATAGCAATCTTGGAATTGATGAAACTTAGTTGTCCTTCAGAGATGAATCCTAGGCTTGTAAAGTCTACTTTAAGTGAATGCTTTTTAAAAGGTGTGTTAATAACTTTTTGGTATCTTTAGGAAAGGTGTGTCTAAATGCACAAGCCAGAGATCCTTTTGGGTAAAAATCCAAAGATGTTCCCACTGAAAATAAAAATCCCGACTCTAATCTCTCATAGCATCTTGCTAATCATTATTTTACTAGCTTGACACTATTAATCAGAGCAGGAAGTGGCACAGCCTCTTTTCATTGTTCCAGGATGTTAAAAGATTATACCTGATATATAGAAATCCAGACCTCTACTGTAAACCCATAGCTATAATGGAAACGTGTGCTATGTACCTCTGCACTGATACTGGGTCCAGATTTGCACTGACAAGTGTTGTAACTGATGTACCGTATATCATTCCTTAAAGACCCCAGAAATAGCATATATAATTCTTATTCAAAAGGAAAATGTTGTGCATAGAGAGGCCTGTTAGATATTAATTATATTGGGTGGACTCTGAAATTTAGGATGATAACTTAAAGCTAAAGTGGAATTATTTCCAAAGTGTGGGCTCTGCAGATAATGAGAAAGGTGATCAGAGTGGTTGGTCAATGCCACACAGTGTGTGTGGCTCCCTCTATCCCCACTGTGATGAGTGATGACAGCGTCGGTGACCAGACCTGCTCCTGGCTGATAACCTGTGATGTGCATTATCTTGCAGTAGAGTTAACCTTGATCTCTAATTGCTGAAAGATGCATATTGAGCTGAAAAATCTCTAAATGCTGATCAGAAGTTTAGGGCACAATTGTTCAGAAACAATGCTTTGTTTAGACATTTGCCAAAGCCACAGATTTGACTTTATGGCTTTGATTTTGACTGGGCCCAGGCTTGTGGAAGCGTTGAGAAGCTGCATCCTGGCATGCCGATCGCTTCCAGGAGAGAAGGTGAGTCACTCCATAGCTATGACATGATCATTCAGTCACAATTCATTGAACATTTGCTATGTCCCAGAATATGTGCTAAATGCTACAGATCTCAGTGTTAAAAGACAAAGACTTTGACCTCAAAAATCTAGCAATTTTGTAGATAAAATTGACAAATAAAGCGATTGCTGTACAATATAATATATACTTTTATATTACAGTGAAGTGGTGCTTAAGGCAGGTCTAAGTGGTTCACTACAGTTTCCAGGATCATGTGGTACTGGACCTCAATCTTGGAGAACTAACTGGAATCAGCCAGGGCAGAAGGGAGGGAGGAGTGGGCTTTACAAGTAAGGAGAACAGCTCTGTGCAGTCTAGGGGCATGAGACACGGTGGGCTGCAAGACCATCCTTGTAGGTGGCCCCAACAGAGTCCACATCTTTTAGAAGCTTCTACAGCACTCCAAGACACTGTACTTTTTCCTAGACAAGGAGAAAGTATTTTAAAAATTTACACACACAATAGTAAAATCAGATTTATATCATATAAAGATCACTGTCAGAAATGTAGAGAGTGATTAGGAAGAGAGAAGCCAGTAGTAGTCAGACCGGATGAGAGATGGTGAGGGTCTGGATAAGTTTACAGCAATGGGGATGGCACCTTAGATCCATTTCTAAGGGAGAAATGACAGGATTTGATGACTAATTAGGATGTGGGAAATAACAAGTGAGATGACGATAGTTGCTAGAAATCTGGCTTGGGTGACCTGGATGATAATCCCATTTCCTGACAGGGATGGGGGTGTAGAGGGTCAGAGAGGGTGGACGGAAGAGAGAGAGTCTGTATTTGGAATTGTTGAATGATGCCTGTGAGATAGTTGGCGGAGATATCCTGTAGATAGCTGGATTCAGAAGGGCGATCTAACCTCGAGTTACACACTGCTAATGTACAGTTTCTATGGAAGTGTCATGGGAAAAACTGCTTCCTGATTTCCAGAATAATGGTCACCTGCTTCCCCCCACTCCACCCCCATAGTCTTTTCTCAAATGCAAGTAAATAAACAAAACATTTTTATTTTTTTCCAATGCACCTTTAATTCCTTGGCCTTTGCTGGAACTTGGTATTTTTCTGATGAAACCACTTTGCACACAACACTTATTAAAGGGTTCCTCTCCCCTTGATTCTCAGGGCCAGGAGGAAAGTTGGCTTTCTCACTCAGCCCACTGCTCCTGAAAGACCATGGTTTGGTTCTTGACTCTCTTCTCTTCCTTGTAAGCTGTTACTTACTTAATCCTGACTCTACCCACTTTCTAACTTTTTGATCAGCTTCAAATTTCTTAACTTCTCTGGGCTTCAGTTTCATCCTTAATAAAATGGGCATCATAGTAGTGCCTCATGGATAATTTTTTGACAATTAAGCAAAATAAAATCATTCACATAAAATGCTTATTAGCACAGTATCTGGTGTGAAATAAACTCTCAGTGAATGTCAGCTGTTACCATTAATAATAGGCAAGGATCTTTGTCTTCAAAGCAGTTGTGGGAGATAAGCAAGTAACAAATAAGTAAAATATAATGGTGTAAGGGCTGTCAAACACAGAGAATGAAACCAGTAAGGAAATAGGGGAAGACTTCACTGAGGATGGGACATTTAACAGAAGCCTTAAAGGAGGACTTCATCAGGTGGACAGGTGGGAAAGAATTTTCCAGAGAGAGAGGGAGAGAGAGCAGTGTGTCCAAACTCGTAGGAGGGTAGAAGTACGTGGTGGGTTTGAGAAAAAGCAAATGGTCTGATAGGACTGGCGTGTAAAGGGATGATAGGATTGTCATGGGAAATGAACTTGAAAATATTACAAAGGTTTTTAGGTACCAAAATAAGTTTTCGGTTTATCTAAATCCAATTAGTAGCTATTGCAGAATTTTATGGACCAAGCTTTTGGAACTTCTTGAGCTTCTTAATTTCGGTGACCTCCATCTCTACTCCACTATAGCCGTACAACGCCACAACTTCAGGTTAGACCCTGCCATTGCTTTACCACCAAAATTCTCACCACAACCCGAGCTTCTCACTTTCTTGCTTCTGTTGAAATCTTACTTCATCTTTAGCAGAATCTCAGTCACCTGGCCTCTCCACACTCATGCTGTCCATCACTCCTTCCATATCTTGATGTCTCCTTAACAAGCCTGAACTCCATGGGGAGCTGTTTTACTGATGTGCCTCTGTCATCTCTATTGTTAACTTTCTTGCCCTTGACCTTCAATTAATATTTTGCAACTTTCCAGTCCTGGAAAGCCCCATTGCCTACTTTCTTTTCCCCTGATTTAAAGTCTATTGACCCACCTCAGATATTATCCAATTGTAGTTATGTATTTACTATTGTTCAGCAGGTATTTATATGTCGTGGTAGATTTTTAAAACCATATTTAATATAGTGGCTGCTCCAAATTTTTCCAGTTTCTAGCTCCTATACTCTTAGCATCACATCTGTGTTTAACTGAGTTTGAAGCGATTCCAGATTCCCTTGCAGAGTTGTCTTTGCTTCCAATTACTTTTCAAAATTTTTAAAGATTCTATTCTCTACTTGGAGAAATTGAGGAAGGAATACAGGCAAGAACAAATGACTGCAGATAATACCTACCATTCACTGAGCACTAACTACATCCAGCCTCGCTAGTAGCAGTGGAGAGCAGAGCGTGGGTCTGGGCGGTCTCCCCACAAAACCCGCGTCCCTCTGCTCTTCTGTGATGAACGGCAGAGGAGAGGGGGAAGAAGGAAAGCAATAGTAGCAGGTACAATGTTTAAAATTCTCTAACTCAGCATTATAAAAAAGTAATTACTTCACTTATTTTGAAAGCACTTGGCGGCTTTAATGTTTCCACAAGCATTCTCTATAAAACGATTTCACTTACTCAGGTCCTGTGTAGTTTTCTCTCTTCGACCATTTTGTGCTACGGTGGCTTGGCAATTATGGTGGCCTCATGTGTTTCCAGAGTTCTAGAAGGAAAATGGGACACTAACAACCTTTTTCCTGGGATTCCAGCACATATCTGCGGTTCTGTCAAATCCCCAGCCCACCTAGGTTGGGGGTGAAGAGTACGGGGCTTCTACTCCAACTGCATTTGTGCTGTATCTGTGACCCTCAGCTTCTCTCCTTTAATCTGAAGACTGGACCGAAACCCGAACAGTTCTGCTTGTTTGAGTATGCTACTCCAGTCTTTTCTATCTTAGGTCTGTGTATCAATCAGGATTTGGTCAGGAAAAAATTCATTCTATATATTTCAGATATGAAGAGTTTAATGTAGGAATTAAGGGCTTGTACACAGAACAGCCTATGTAATTTGTAAGCCCTTAATTCCTATTTGAGGACAGAGGACAGAGATTCTGGTGATGCTTCTATAAGCCAGAGGATGTCAAAGATTGCCAGTCGACCATCAGAAACGAGGGAGAGGCCTGCAATAGATTCTTCCTCACAGCCCTCTGAAGGAACCAGTCCTGATGACACCTCGATCACAGACTTGGAAACAGTGAGGCAATGCATTTCTGTTGTTTAAGCCACTTGGTTTCTGTAGTTTGTTATGGAAGCTCTAGGAAACTCATACAGGACCCTTCTAGGCGCAGGGCCCTGAGTGAGAGCGAAGGTCACGTGCCATCAAATCCAAGAGGCTGGCACTGCTTGTATGATGGCCAAAGGAAGTCAAAGAAGTTTCCAGGAAAGATCTTTGTCCAAAGCACCAAAGTGGGGGTTCTTGAAAGCTCCTAGGAAAGCGCTGAAGTTCTGAAGAATCTCGGGGAAGTTTCCAGCCATCCCATCCTGCAGCAGTGGAATGAGTGGTCTCCAGACTCCCTAGGAAGCTGTTATGAGGCACATCTGTGCATGTGTGGGACCAGTCTAGGAAATGTCCAGAGAATCCTGGCTTCTCTCCCACCTTCCAAACCCATAAGTGCCCCTCATTGGCAAGCTCAAGGCACGAGGCACTGGGAGAAGGAGACTTGAGAAGGTGTATTTTCTGGCATCTCTGTGATGCAGGGGAGGCCGTCTTAGGAAGGGGTGACAGCAGTGCTGTGCCGGCAGTAGACTTTCCGGCATACTTGGGCCGACACTCTGCACTCAAAGTTTGGATGTCACTTTTCTAACACGACAGCCTTCCGCCTCAGGCAATGGGGTGTTCTGACTGGATATCTGGAGGAGGGGGAGGCAGGAGGGCAGGAGTGGCCCTGGCCCTTCTCTTACCCTTAAGGGCATGAAGTGAAGATTCACACTGAAGTGGAGTCTCCTCCCACCAGTGAAGCAGATCTTTCCATATAAGGAAAAGGGAAAAAGAATGACGTAGCAAGTAACCAAGAAGGGGAAAGAAAGGAGGGTCAAGGAGAGAGGGGGGCGTGGGAAGGGAAGGAAGAATCAAGCCAAGAAGCGTTTGAAGAGACAAAAGGAGGACCCACTGAAAGCGCCGTCCTGAAAACCAAGATGAGGTGGAATGGCTTTTTGCTTTAAATTAATTATATAAGAAGAAGGGGAGCATTCTTAGATTATTTTCCAGGAATGCTGCTTCTCTACCAAAGCCAGCGCGTCAACTTGGGAATCTCTCATCGTTTTACCTTTCTACTTAATACTTAAGGGAAATGCGTGTAATTCCAATCCCTCTTTGAAACTGATACCTTTTTTTTTTTTTTTTTTTTTTTTTTTGCGGTACGCGGGCCTCTCACTGTTGTGGCCTCTCCCGTTGCGGAGCACAGGCTCGGGACGCACAGGCTCAGCGGCCATGGCTCACGTGCACAGCCGCTGCGCGGCATGTGGGATCTTCCCAGACCGGGGCACGAACCCGTGTCCCCTGCATCGGCAGGTGGACTCTCAACCACTGTGCCACCAGGGAAGCCCTGAAACTGATATCTTTAAAAATATTTGGGTGTGAGGGAATTTCTGAACTTATTTTGACAGCTAATGAAAATTGCATAGCTCAGAGTGGAACTATCCCTGACCGCCAGGAATTCATGATCTCACATCTTAGTCACCTGTATTGATGTAGAGATGCCACTGTGCATGTTAGCACAGCATTAGTCATAGTGAGTCGCCAAAGCTGATAAAGTCAGAGGATTTTTTTTTCCTGCCCTGTACATTTTTCTTTTGGTGAAGAGTTCCCCTTATTTGTGTTTTCTTCCCCCCAACTCTTTTTATTTTCTTTTGTTTCATACAGAATTATAAACCAATTCCAACAGATTGGTTGGGTTCCTGGATGAACTTTGTGAAAGAATTTTGCAGATATGAATTTTCCATTTATTAGACAATCAGCCACAGAAGTGCTACTCAGTATAACTGCATTCAATTTCTATTGCTACCTAGAGTTATAATGACATGGCGCCATACATAGTAACACTAGTCATAAAAAGAATGTTTCCAGATAGACTGGACCACACTGTGTAGGTATGTTTTTGAAGGTCAATTAACTGTCTATACTTAATGGCTGCATGCATGTAACAGTAAACATCCAAATGAAAACTGAAAGTCATAGTTTTCCAGATGTTTTACCTATGAAGCCAAGCATCTGGAAATACAAAAACATCTGGATGACTGACTGTACTTATCACTTTTCACCCAGCCATTTTGGCATCATGCAGACGTAGACCAAATCACTTTTTTTTCCCATATCAGTAGCAGTGAAAAGCTGCAGTAAGAATCACATTGCTAAGTAATATTAAGAGTAATACAGGGCTTCCCTGGTGGCGCAGTGGTTGAGAGTCCGCTTGCCGATGCAGGGGACACGGGTTCGTGCCCCGGTCCGGGAAGATCCCACATGCCGCGGAGCGGCTGTGCCCGTGAGCCATGGCCGCTGAGCCTGCGCGTACGGAGCCTGTTGCTCCGCAACGGGAGAGGCCACAACAGTGAGAGGCCCGCGTACCGGAAAAAAAAAAAAAAGAGTAATACAAACAAATCAAATAAATCTAAAGTAAATAGTTGTTTGAACTGAAATTGTATTTAAGTTATTGAAACACGTTCTTATACATGCATCAGGATCACTTTAAAGCTAAAGCATTTGAGCGACATTGTTATAAATGGAGCTGCAGTATTTAAAATAATGGTTTATAATGTATTTCTTAAGGATTAGGAAATAACCTAGGTGTATAACAGATGAATATATGAATTTTATTTGAATTATGAAATAAAATTTAGGAAAGTGTTAACAAGTTTTAAACCACTGGTCTGGCTTTATATGTTAATAGTTTTCAACAAATACAGATGACTAAAATACCAAAGGACATAATCCGAAGGTGTTATGGAGAGGTGGGTTGACCAGGAGGAGACAGGAATGGCAGAGACACTGTCATTTACTAACTATGGGACACAGGCAAGTCAGTGCACCTTAAATGTGTTGGGATGGAATAAAAGAACACATGTGACATCACCTCACCCTGCATGTGCACATTGTAGCTGTGTGATAAGTGCCAGTTGCCGTCTGCGCAGAGAGCGCCACAGGAGCCCACAGGGATGGATCATTTTGGGGTGAGCAGAGTTCTCTCTTAGTCCTGATCGATCAGTGTCATTTTAACGGAGTGCTAACACATTATAGTTTCAGTTGCTACATGTGTTTAAAAATAATTATATAAAACTTTAAAAAAAAATGTATCATTTTTATCTTTCATATATTCTTAGAAAGTATTTAAAAAAGAGGTTTCTGTTATTGTATTATTTTACATGGCAGAAAAAAAGATACGAAAACATTGCTGAAAAGCTGTTTCAGAGACAGAATGAGAACACAGGTCTCCACCGGACGGTTCAGTGCTCTTTCTCTTGACCTTTCTGATACCAATGAAAACAGGTACGGAAAATCTCATTCACAGACTGGGTGAGAAATAACCTCAAATGGCAGGCCATTTACCTGCAACAAATACTATTCCACAACTTTCCATCTTTAGTGACATAAAATTTAAGTTCTTTTTCCTCTCAGAAAACAATCAAATTTACTATGCTGGCGTCTCTTTTCACTTCCGCATTTGTAGAATCTAGTCACAGTTGTAAATGGCAGGTGGTGTTAGAATATCCTATTGTATTTTCTATCAGGAAAGAGGGCACAGTATCAATCAAACTACTAAAAACCTCTGAGTTATTTGAAAACTCCTCAATATCATTTTAATAATTTATTACCCTGGGTCATAGGCACAGGAATAAAGATTGACAAATATAGGTAGCCCCCCTTCTGTGTCTTTTAAAACCTATGGGAAAATTTGATTGTGTATCTGATACTGTTTTGGCAGATTCAGTAGTTTGCTATCTCAGTGTGACCATTTTTGTAAATCTTAAACTTGGTTTGCTTAGAAAATAATCTTCACCTACTATTTGGGCAAGGGGGTAAATACAGATTTTTTTAAAATGTAATGTTACCTTAAAATGAAGTAGCTTCTAATAATACCACTAATTACAACGAGTTTAAGTCAAATTGATTTTCTATTTAAAAGCAGCATTTTACAGCACTATAGAAAATGTAAATATTTCTGTGCAAAAGGGGCACTTAAGGAAAGAATTGCACATCATATTTGTACAATAAATTTTGTGGAAAGAACAAGTACTTTTTTTTTTTCTCTAGCAAACAGTATACACCAGGTACTATCATAAACATTTTAGAACACACTGTAATTGTAATAATTATCCTATGGGGTAATTACAACTATTGGTCCCATTTTTCAGGTGAAGAAACTGAGGTAAGGAAAGGTTAAGGAACTTTCCCAAGGTCACACAGCTAAAAAAGGCTGTGCCAAGATCCCAACCCAGGCCATTTGGCTTTGGAGTCTGAGCTTTTACCCACTGTTCAATATGACTCCTATTAAAAATAATCTAAAGACATTGACCGGTCCCCTTCAGGCTTCTAACAGAAGTACAGTAAACAATTACTTTGTCCTAAGAATGATTTGTGTCCTCGGACCAAAAAGCCACGAGCTGTTGTATGCAATAATTCTTTGTAAGTGACAGCTGCTCTGCTTTGTGAACGTCCCACGAGCATGCCAGAAAGTTAATATCAATTACAATTAAGGAGGAAAATTATTTGGGGCAACACCACGTTTCACAAGAGCCTTGCTAAATAAAGCATTGACAAAGAGCGAAAATATTAACGCTTTGCTAAAACTTTGCCTTTCTTTTCTGTGCCGACTTTTTTAAAAGGTGTAAACTGTGAATTGGAAGTTGATGAATGTCGGTCCCAGCCCTGCCTCAGTGGTGCAACCTGTCAGGATGCTGTGGAGGCCCATTTCTGTGACTGTGCCCCTGGCTTCCTGGGTGCTGGCTGTGAGCTCAGCACTGATGAGTGTGCCAGTGGGCCGTGTCTCCATGGAGGGCTATGCGTGGATGGAGCCAACAGGTACATTTTCTCCTACATTTGGGTCATTGGCTTGGAGCGAACTCACTGACCAGAAGCTATTGCACCAGTCATTCTGGTGAATTTGGAGATCTCACATCCTTGGCTTAAAATGTGCAGATTGCTTTTTATACTTTAAATATAAAAAAGTTGTGACATTCACATTTTATTAAAATAATGCAACCTTTGGACGCCATCTGTCTCAGGAGGGAGCATTTTCTAAGTCATTCTTGTAATAGTTTTGAACTGGTTCTGTTACAGAAAAGCGCCAGCCTTCCAAATCCATGAAACAAATGGAATCTACCTTCCGTATCTTTTGTAGATGCAAAAACAAAGCTAGAGATTATTCTATATGTGAATATAAGATTGTATTTATAAAATAACAAGCATATAAATCAAGTGGTGAAAAATAAATCCTTTAGGAATTTTATATAAACAGTGTTGGAAAGGGTGTTGATATTAAATTAATTATATCTTGAATTTCTAGGTGTTTGGAGAATTGAGTGAATACTTTGAAGACAGCAGAATGATGAGAAGTAGCCATGTAATTCTGTTCCAAATTAGTCTATCATTGGCTTTTCAGTAAAAACAAAAACAAAAATAAAACAATAAATTACACCTTAATATGATGCATATAAGAAATTTGGGTAATGGTAGTTGAATTCATATAAATATTTTTGAAAGAACTTTCTAATACTTATTTAAACCACAAGCATCGAGTTATTAAACACTTAAGTTTTAACAGCATTAAAATTTAATATTGCCTTGACACATCCTTCAGCGGCTCAGTGGACAGCAAGATGGGCACTAAAGCTCCCCCTTTACAATAAGGAGTCTAAAGTTCAGGGAAGTTAGGTGACCCCCCCATCCCCCCACAAATTCACACAGTTAATTCTTTGAAAAAGGAGGCCTAGAATTGAACTTTCCTTTATTTAATAAATAAGATAATATATCCCAAATCTGAATTTTAAAGTGAATCAGACTCAAAAGGGCAGCAATAAAAGGCACGTGTGCTTCATATATACCCAGGAAAATAATGTGATTTTAAAAAGAGCAAAGTGGTAGAACATTTTTTTTTTTGTAAATTATAACCATTCTCCACGTCTTGCCTGTGACTTTCAGTTACACCTTACACCCAAATGATTCTCCAGTGGCATGAATCTTCAGGCCTGGAGACAGGTAACTGGGCAACACATAGATCAGAAAGGCAGTTTCCACACAAGCGCTCCAGACAAAAGGAGGATGCTCTCCCAGCCATGCTTCACTGTTTCCAGAAAGCATCAGAACAGAAGGCACACAACGCTTGTAATGTCTATGGAAATGCAAACAGAGCAAGGCTGAACCTGCCAGCTTTCCTCTCTTCACCTGAATGCGTGCCATGAATAATTTTTCTATTGTATCCACATCTCTCTTATGACCTAATTTTTGAGATCATCGCAAGGTCAGCAATTACAGCCTGACTTTATTTTCCCACAGCAAAAAATTAACACATTTGCTATGAGGAGCGTGGGAAAGTCAGAAACTGTACCCCATGAAAGGTTCTTGCAGACAAAGGAAGATTCAAATGGAGACTGATTCCATGACTTGAGGTCTACTAGCCAGCCGTGACCACAGGGCTCTTGTCTCCAATGTCTTACACATAGTAGATTTGTAGTAGGTATTTTTAATCAAGTAAATGGAATAGTGAATAGAGGATTTCTGGCTAGCAAAATTATGTGTAAAAATTATAGTCACTTATATTTGCTAATATTTAAGTTTCCTTAGTGAAATCTTAATATCTGTGTTGGTGGTAAATAGACACACAGCCGTGGTGAACAGGACTGTTACTCTTTATACAATACTAGGTATCCCTCCCCCCAGACACTCATTTTATCTAAGCTGAGTGTGCAAGCCCATGTTTTTGTGATACTAGATCCTCGAGGAGAGACCGTCTAAATTGAAAGCCTATTATGATAAAGTGAACAGTTCTCCCCAACAGATTTGTATTTTAGGTCTGTCAGATAATCCCACTTAATCAGTGAATGATTACAAATAGCAAGACTAAAATATTCTTGTACTCTGAAAATAAGAAAACATAAGTCAAAATTTATATAATGAGAATTTTTCCTATTTTTTTCATAATTTATTGTTTCATTTTTCATAAGGGACTTCTTTTCTGGGCTCTCTATATAAAAAAGTGCCTTGATGATATAAATCAGTTTCTACTGCTTCACAATATTAACAACTTTATTTGGTACTATTCAGTAGTTTTATTCAGTATTTTCTGCCCTTTGGCATGCCGTGTCCATTCTTTATATGCACATTTAATTACGCCAACAACTCTGTCACAAAGGTACCATTACCTTCAATTTACGGGTGAGGAAATTGAAGTATACAATCATGGTTTCCCAATAATTTTGATTGAAAACTGTACTGTAAAATTTTAAAGATAAAAAGCTATTAATATGGAAGCACATAATGCTTTCAGGCTTATAGAGATGATTCCTCAAGGTTTTTGATAAGTATTAAAACCATGCCATGGGTCTGGGGTTGATGGACAAGTGAAGAGACAGGATAACAATATTTGATCTTAATATGACCAAGAGTTGATGTGACAATTTCATTTTACTCTCCAGGTACAGCTGTAACTGCATGGGTAGTGGATTCACAGGGACACATTGTGAGACCTTGATGCCTCCATGTTGGTCAAAACCCTGTCACAATAATGCTACATGTGAGGACAGTGCTGACAATTACACTTGTCACTGCTGGCCTGGTAAGTGACAAAATATCTTCCACCATTTTTTTTTTTTTTTTTTTTTTTTTTTTTTTGCTTAGAATAGAAACAAATCGCTTATAGCAAATAGAAACTAAAAATTCTTCTTTCTAAAGGTTTAAAACCAACTCTTTCTTCTAGTTATCATTGTTTAATTTAATTGTATTCTTCAGTGCTCAAACATATCTACTGCTACACTATACATTGTCTGAAGTAGGTTACCAAGCTGCCCAATCATCAGAATCTTCCGGAAGAAACACAGAGGAAAAAAAGTCAGTGGAAGGGTCGATTTCAGCATGGTCTTTGTGGAGTAAACTTCACTGGAAGATGCTTCCTTTTCCTCCAAGATGTTTTCCTTGACACCTAGAATATATTAAAACCCATGAAACACTATTAAAATCCTAAGTGCTTGTATTATAATTCATGGAGTCAGTGTGATCATAATGGTCCCCATAAAGGGTGTAGGATGGTATTCCAGAAATGGGTGTATTCTCCTAGCCTTTTATAATGTAAAAGACAATACAAGTTACACAACACATAAACCATAACTAAAAATTACACTTAAAAGGTAATTAGACTTGAGTGTAGAGGTGATAGCAGAATCAGGAGGAAACAGTATGTAATACTTGAATCAACAGGCCACCCATAAATATTGATGTTAATTTTGGCAATGAACCTGCTTGACATATTTTAACCTAATTCTTACTAGGATTTTATTGCTAGAAATGAAAGAGCATTTTATCTCTCTTCTTTCTTTCTTTCTTTCTTTTTTTTTTTTTTTGCGGTAAGCGGGCCTCTCACTGTTGTGGCCTCTCCCGTTGCGGAGCACAGGCTCCGGACGTGCAGGCTCAGCGGCCATGGCTCACGGGCCCAGCCGCTCCGCGGCATGTGGGATCCTCCCAGACCGGGGCACGAACCCACGTCCCCTGCATCGGCAGGTGGACTCTCAACCACTGCGCCACCAGGGAAGCCCCTCTCTTCTTTCTTGATCCATTGGAAAATACTGATAAATTTATGATTATTTAAAATCTAGCTGTTGCAAGCTTGCTGATCATCTGCCCCCTCCTCCCCACTCACATTACTGTCTGAGGAAAGGATGACCCTGTGGCCGGGGAGGAGGCATGGAGACCAGGGTCAGTCCTGTCAGTAGCAGCTTCTGATGGAAAGACATCTCATTGCCTGAGGCACGTGTAACACGCTTTGGTTAAATGCATTTTGTAGGTAAAAACAACGCAAACATAAAAGTATAAAAGGAAGTTTGGAATTCTTCTGTGGCTCAGAAATCTATGTATCTCATGTGTCTCCCCACTTCCAGATAACGAATAGGGTATATTTTTATCCTTTGGTCATTGGCTCTGGTCAGTAGGAAACAGTATGTAACACTTGAATCAACAGGCCCCCTGTAATACTGAATTTTTTCCAAAACATGTTATTCCACATTCTTGTCATCAACCGACACTCAACACTCAATCAACACTCTGGGCAGGACCTCAGTCCCTAAGCAGGGCATGGAGCAGACAGCTTGGGAGCAGGACAAGTCCACCATTTGTTAACCAAGTAAACTAGGGTGAGTTACTTCTTAATTCTTAAATTTCTCATCCGCAAATGAAGGATAAACAAAAAAACTACTTGTAGTGGTGTTGTGAGGGGTAAAATTATAAAAATAGAGCCTGGCACATATTAGGTACTCAAAGAAAAGGCAACTATGTATTACTACACACCAAGCTCTACACCAGGAGGTGGAAATTGTGTATGAGAGGTGGTTTCTGTGCCTTAAAGGCTTTGTAATGGAGCCAGGCAGTTAAGAGGAGCTGCCTAAAAAAAGACCAGTATGTTGCACAGCAAAGCCAGTCCTGGTCTTTTTGTAGGCAGCTCCTCTTAACTGCCTGGGTCCAATACAAAGCCTTTAGGGCACAGAAACTAACATGGTATTGTGAAGCAATTATACTCCAATAACAATTTATTTAAAAAAAAAAGACCAGCATGTGTTCCATACATTCAATCCACATGGATTTCAGTGCCATGATTCCTCATATGAGGAATCTGGCAATCAGAAAGACATGGCTCCTCCTTCCAAGGAGCTTAAATTCCATCTGGGATACAGTGTGAAAAAAATGTGTACAGTACAATTTTGTGTACAATAAGAAGCTCTAATAAATTCTGTAAAAGGGATTAAGGAGAGAAGAAGTTCAGGGGTGGCTTGACCAAGGAGGCACCATTTTAGAAAACTTGAAAGATCACTAAGCATATCCCAGAATTGTACCCACCAGCTGTGTGACTTTGGCCATGTTACCACTCTGAGCCTCAGTGCCCTCATCGATAGAGAAAGCAGAGATGATGATGATAATATCCACCTCATAGTGTTGTTGTGGAGACAATTCCAGCAATATAGAAGGAGCTCCCAGCTCAGCCTAGACCATAGGGAGCACTTGATAAATGTCAACTAGATACTAAGATTAGGAGATTGGCCATTCTAGACCCTATGGCCAGCACGTAGCAGCTCATTACTTATTTAAGGATAGAAGAGAGGAAGAGAAAGAAGAGGGAAAGAAGAAAGGGCAGCAGGCACACGTGGAAGAGAGCATGTCTAATTGTGGAACTTGGAGTGGTTGCTTAAAATGCTGGACTACACAGGGCTGAGGGTGGAGAGATGGGGCTGGGGAGCAAGATGTGACTGAAGCTGGGTCATAATGCTGTTTGTGTGCCCTGCAAACTACAGGGCAGAGAAGTGACAGAATCTGACCTGTTAATTTAAAAACAGCTCTCTGGCACTTTAGTGGAAGGTGATTGAGAGAGATAAGGCTAAAGGCAGGGAATCTGGTGTGAGTTCTGCAATAGTTTAAATAAGAGATAAGCCAAATGGCCGGAACAAAGACCATAGTGGTGAGGGTGGAGATGAGGGGATTGATGGCCATGAGAGCACTTTAGGAGGTAGAGATGATGTGGGGATTGAGAAAGGGACACCGATTTAGGACAGTTCTACTTCTGAGTTTCTTGGGTCGCTGGATGGACGGTGATTTTGCCTAAAGAGAAAACTCAGAATGTCTTTGTACCCAATTCTCACAGTTATATAGAAAGAGAAGATTTAATGCTACAAGCTACTCCATATCTAAGAAAAGGAGACCATTCCTTTGGATCACGAGACCACTGCCACTGAGCACGATGGCAAGAATCCACTGCTGGAATTGCCCAGGGTCTTCATTTCAAGAGTAATTAATTACAAGAAGGGTTAGTCACTTTAAATGCCTATCTTGAAAGTTTTCCTGTTACCCAGAAAAGATTGGGTTTGTTTTTTTAAAAAAAACATAATTTAAGAACCCTGGGGTCTTGACTCAGCATCATATTGTTTCTTTGTACAGAGTTTTACAGGAAAACTTGTTAAATCTATTCAATGTAGCCTTGATTGGAGGAATCTATTTATATACATGGTTAAAGGGTACAGCACAGCCCCACAGGGCCCCAGTGGTGGGGACAGGACTGGTAAGACTATAAATCAGAACCTTCCTAATGTTCAGGATAAGAATAAGACAATGCATGAGCCGGAAAGCCAGAAAGGACTTATGAAGGTTCTAAATTACTTCCTAACCTGGCCTGTGTGTGAGTCTTCAAACTTAGAATGAGAAGAAAATTGAAAATAGTCAGAACTTTCGTTAGTAAATCGACTATAGCACAAGTTTTTGTAATGGCTTTGTGACAACCATTATTTAGTGAATATTTGTAGATCCGTAAGTATGAAATAGAAGCACTTAAAAAGTAGACATTCAGGCATAAAAGACTGAGGGTTCTGGGGGAGGGTCACTACCAAGGATTGTGGGACCTTGATCTGACATGTGCTTTTAGTTTCCTTTTTGACTCTTAAGTTTCTTCTTCAGACCGATGACAAAGACCCCAGGGGTCAAATGTGACAAAAGTATTATATTGTTGAGCAACAGAATTTATGTTGTGCTTACGATCTGACATAGGTCCCCATTCAGGTTTTTATTAAAATTACAAAATAAGCGATTACATCATATTCTCATTATTTGCTTATTACGAGTTCATCAATTCTCTAGTTTATCTGCTAAGCTAGGATTATCATCTAAATTGTTGATTAGAACTATCTGAATCTCATTCAGACATTGATTGAAGGCCTACTACTCAGGTGTTGCTCTGTCCTGGAGTGGAGAATAAAAAACAGTCCCTGCTTTTGTGAAGCTTACAGTCTGTTGAGGGAGAAAGCTATCAAATACATCAACAAATGAAAGCTATATATGTAAATAAATTTTAAAAGATAACTATAAAAGTAAGTACATAATATCAATCATTGTAAGACAATGAAAGGAAAGAATTGGGTATATGAGAGAAAAAAGGATCTTACTTAGATCTGACCATGAGGAAAAGAGAACGTAATAAGAGATGGAGCCTGAAAGCTTAGAGTTATCCAAGCACAGTCTTGGAGAAGGGTTTTCTGGAGAGGGAACAATGTTATGAAGGCCCTGGGGTAGAAAACATTCTAGGGACAGGAATGCAGAGATGGGATTAGGGCCAGATAATAAAGGGCCGGTCAGCTTAAGGATTTTAAATTTTATTCTGTGTGAAGAGGGAAGCCATTGAATGGTTTTAAAGTAAAGAAATACCATGATTTGATTTATAACTTTTACAACTCTGGATTGTAAATTTAACGTGGATAGACCGTGCAAGGGAGTTCAAAAAGCAAGTTGCAGAAGGATGCGTGCAGTACAATTCCAGTTATGTTAACACACACACAATAAATATATACATATATAGTTTTAACAGGGCATATGTATGTAACACCAGAGGAATAGTTCTGATAGGGACTTTTTTTATATTTAATATTAAAATGTTTTATAAAGTACTAAATCATTCATGTTTTATTGTTTTTATTCTTGTCCCTAACAAAATGACCCAGCTAAATCCATTCAAATACAAATCACTATTTTATTGTCTCACTGAGTGTTAAGAAGCAACCATTTACCTTTACTTTGAGTTTTAAGAGAAGAATTTAGGGTTGGCTATGTAGATCCTGCTGACTTTACAGCTATTCTCCGGAAAAATATATCATTTTTTTTCCTTGCTTAACATTCAAACAATTGGAATATTTGATGAATTGGAGTCTAGTTAAAATGTCCAGGTTAGATCAAGGTTATCCAGAAGTTCCTTGTTCATCCAATCTTTATTAAAAGCATTGATCGATATTATAGGAGTGACTCCATTGTTACTATTACTCATGTTCGTGGAAGCCTCCCTTACCAGATCCCTTGCCAGCTCCTTGAGGGAGGGCCAGCACCTTGTTAACTGGTGCCAGCACAGTGGCCAGCCTCCGGTCAGGCACATACTCTATGGTTGAGGGGTTTTGACTCAGCAGCTTCTCTGAACGTTTATCCTGCAGGATACACGGGGGCCCAGTGTGAGACCGACATCGATGAATGCAGTAGTAGCCCCTGCCAGTCTGATGGGGAATGCGTGGAGCTGTCTTCAGGGGAAGGGCATGGGCGTCTTGCCCAGCTGCTGTCTCTATCCGGCCACCCCGAAGCCTCAGGTTACATCTGCATCTGTCCACCTGGACTCACAGGTGAGGCCCAGGGCTGGGGAGATGCCTTGACTTTCTAGCGTTCGATGGCAGATCACGCATTCAACCAAATTGTGGATGAGCAGTGAGATCTGTGCCATATAACCTCTGTTGCTGTGGTGCAAAGGGTCCCCCTTGTGGGCCTGAAAAATACCTCATGTCACATATCCTAATTCCTCAGATCATGAGGAAAATGTTAAAAATAGGGATAGAAGAGGTGTACGAAAGGGGAAATACCTGTATACATTATCCTGGGAATTAGAAGCTGACTCAAATTCTTCACCTTATAAACAGAAAATGTTGGAATTTTTATGTCATTATATTTTATAATGATGTTACATTTTATGTTATTCAAATTTGCTTAAATAAGTTAACGTACTTATATTTACACAGAAAAATTATCTAGTCTCAAGTAATCAACTATTCTATAGCTAAAGTTTTTCCCTATATCAACTTTAAATGACTCTAACTTGTTCTACAGCATTCTTACTCTAAAACGCAGAGGAAATGTGCACGTTTGTTTTCCAATGAACAGTTGTGTTTGTGTCTGCTCCCATTTCTGAAAATTTTCAGAAGTTTGGAGACAGTCCCGTATTTGGTAATGAGTAGCAACTTACCTGCAATTGCATGGATACCACTGAGAAAACTAATTACAACCTAGATTTCTATCTTATTCTTTTCTCAATAGATCCAGTGATATCTGAGGAAAATATTTCAGCTGCTATCGGGGATTTCTGAGAAAAGAAAATAAGGAATAAGAAAAATGGGGGAGGGGATCTATTTATTTGATGGCAATGTTTGCTGTAAGGTTGCTGTAAAAGATTTCCTTATTCACTGTCCCCTCTACGAAAAACACACAGGGGAAAAGCCTCTCCAGTGTCAACATCAGTATAAGTATTGTTTTTCCTGAATAGCTTCTAGCTTGCATGCTTTTTCCCTTAGTAAATGTGTGCAAACAAATCTTGATAAATGAAAAAAAGCATGAAATAAATCTTGTAGTACATCACATTTCCCAACAATGTAAGATACCAGAAATCTTATAGGTAAAAGTGGTTTCTACAAGCATATATGTTTTTCTGGAATATATTTCTGTATTTACCCTACCTCTGAGATTACTTAAATTTCCTGTTTCTGTTTCTTACATTTGTCTTTTTTTTTTCTTATTTTTTCTGAATTGTTTGATCCTGGTATAGTGTAAGTATTTTTGTCAGCTACTTTAAATCCCTCTTGGAACAAGGTAAGGGAGTTCTAAAATTTTTTATTGGGTTTAGGGTTATAAAGAAGAGATTCTATCAAAGTCAGAGGCCATTGCTAACGTTGCCTTATCAGATAAAAGAATATGGTTGACCAAAGAATCTGCAGATCCAAACAGGAGAGGCAGTGAAATGTTCCAGGGAAGTGTGTTGGCCTTAATTTCTGAAGAGCAGCCAAGAATGACTATATGAGTTAAGAAGTCCTGGGCTGCCCCAAGTATGGCTTAATGAAATTGCTTATTTTCCACTCGTGTGAATTCCAAAAATGGGTTCTCATAATCAATTGTCCTTCAAATAGTGATTCAGGGTCACAGGTTCCTCTCTTTTTTTTCCATCTTCAAAACGTGGTTTCCAAGTTTACCATGCTCTGTTGCAACAAGCAACTGGTGAAGGAAAGACAATGGAGTGTGGCATCTAGAAAGTTTTTTATGGCCCTAAAAGTGGTGACTATGTCTTCTACTCACATACCATTGGTCAAATTTAGTTTTAGGACCACATTTAACTGCAGCAGAGACTGGGAAATCTAGTTTTGTGGTGTACCTAAAATAAAAAGAAAATGGGCTTCATGAAGAGTTATCCACTTTGTCTTCTCATTCTTTTGACATTTTCTTTGGCAAAGCAGAAGTTTTAAATTTTAGTGATGTTTATCAATTATTCCTTTCATGGATCATGCCTTCAGTGCTGTATCTAAAAAGTCAACTTACCCAAGGTTACCTATCAAGAGGTTTTCTCCCATGTTATCTTCTAGGTGTTTTGTAGGTGTTTCTTTTTGTATTTAGGTCTGTGACCCCTTTTGTGTTAATTTTTGTGAAGGGAGTAAGGTCTGTTTCTAGTTTTATTTTTCTGCTTGTGGCCACCACCGTTTATTGAAAAGACTGTCTTTGTTCCATTGAATTGCCTCTGCTCCTTTGTCAATGATCAGTTGTCTATATTTACATGAATCTGTTTCTGGGTTCTCTATTCTGTTCTATTTATCTATTTGTCTGTTCTTTTGCCTGTACCACACTGTCTTGATTACTGTCTTGAAGTCTTGAAGTTGGGTAGTGTCAGTCCTCCAACTGTGTTCTCCTTCAATATTGTGTTGGCTATTCTGGGCCTTTTGCCTCTCCATATAAACTTTAGGATCAGTTTGTTGATATCTATGTAACAACTTGCTGGGATTTTGGTTGAGATCTCATTGGGAAAAACTGACACCTTGACAATATTGAGTCTTCCTATCCATGAACGTGGGATATCTCTCCATTTATTTAGTTCTTTGATATCTTTCACCAGGGCTTTGTACTTTTACTCATATCAATCTTATACATATTTTGTTAGATTTATACCTAAGTATTTCATTTTGGGGGTGCCAATGTAAATGGTGTTGTGTTGTTAATTTCAAATTCTACTTGTTCATTGCTGTTATGTAGAAAAGCAATTGACTTTTGTATATTATACTAACCTTGTACTCTGCAACCTTGCTATAATCATTTATTAGTTCCAGGAGATTTTTTGTCAATTCTCTCATATTTTCTACATAAATAATCATGTTCCTGCCTTTTAAAAAAATTAACATTTGCATGGTATGCCTTTCTCCATCCTTATACTTTCAACTTACTTATTGAACTTGAAGTGAGTTGCTTCTAAATGGCATATTAAAAAGCATATTATTGGGTCATGCTTTTTCAAAATTATGCTGTCAATCTCTGCCTTTTAATTGATATATTTAGACCATTTACCTTGAAGTAATTATTGATTTATTAGGGATGAACTCTGCCATTTTATTATGTTTTCTGTTTGATTTCTTTGTTTCTCTTTTCTTATCTTTCTGTAGGTTACTTGATCATTTTTTTAGGATTTCATCTTGATTTATTTATAGTATTTTCAGCTGTATTGTGTAGTTTTCATAGTGGTTGTTCTGGGTATTACAATATACACATGTAATTTATCATAGCCTATTGGTATTAACATGTTACAATTTTGGGTGAAGTGGAGGAAAACTTTATTTCCACTTAGGTCCCTTTGTCTTCCCCACTTTAAAATATCATTGTTTTGAGGATAAGATAGTATTATAATTCCTATTTTAATCATTACATATGATTTAGAAAACTCATGCAGAGAAGAGTGTTCTATTATATTTACCTGCCCTCTCCATTGTTCTTCCTTTCTGCCTTTTGCCTCAAGATTCTTATTCTACTGTTTACATTCTGTTTAAAGAACTTCCTTTAGCCTTTCTTTAAGAGTAGGTATGCTGGGACTTCCCTGGCAATCCAATGGTTAAGACTTCACCTTCCAATGCAGGGGGTGCAGTTTCAATCCCTGGTTGGGAGCTAAGATCCCACATGCCTCAGGGCCAAAAAACCAAGATATACAGCAGAAGCAACATTGTAACAAATTCAATAAAGACTTTAAAAATAGTCTACATCAAAAAAAAAAATCTTAAAAAAAAAAAAAGAATAGATGTGCTAGTGACAATTCTTCTGGTTTTCCTTTATCTGAGAAAGTCTTTATTGCCCATTTGTTCCTGAAGTGTAGTTTGTTGAATATAGAATTCATGGTTGACAATTCTTTTCTTTCAGCATTTGAAAAATTCTACATCGCTTCCTTCTGCACTCCATGGTTTCAAATGAGAAATCTGCTATCATTGAAATTGGCAGCTTTTCTCTGGCTACTTGTAGAGAAAAAGTGTGGTAGTGATAACACCTTCAACTCTGTCTTTAGTTTTCGGAATTTTATTTATGATGTGTCTTGGTGTCAATTTATTTGGGTTTTTCCTATTTGGAATTCACTCAGCTTTTCAAATCTGTGGATTTATGTCTTTTGCCAAATTTAGGATCTCTTTAGCCAAGTTTTTCTTTGAATGCTCTTTCAGCCCTACTCTTTTTCTTCTCCTGCAACTCTGATAATATAAGTTTTGTGTCTTTTGCTATTTTCCCACAGATTCCTGAGGTTCTGTTCATTTGTTTTTCTCTCCTTTGTTTATAACGGGTAAATTCTATTGATCTGTCTTCAAATTCACTAATTTTATTCTCTTTCTCTTTCATCTCCTCTCTACTATTGTACCCATCCAGAGAACTGATTATTTCTCCTATTTTATTTTCCAGTTTTATAATTTCCATTTTTTGTAGCATCTAATTCCTTGCTGATAATTTCTATTTTTCCTTTCATTTCTATTTTTCCTTTTATCTACCTTTCCTTTTTATCTCAAGAGAATTTGTAATTGCTTATTAAATCATTTTATGATGGTTACTTTAAATCTTTGTCAGATAATTCTAAAATCTGATCCCGCTCAGGTTGAGTTGATGACATCAGTTCATTTTCTTTTCTCACTCAAGTTGTGGTTTTCCTGATTCTTGGTATGATGGGTGACTTTTCAGTCGTATCCAGGACATTTTGGATATTATGCTAGGAAACTGTTAGTCTTATTTGAATTTTTAAAATTTTAGCGGGCAGTCACCTTTTTATTTTGGGCAAACAGGTCATAGCCCACTTTTGCGGGCTATATAGGTCCAATAATCAGGTAGATTTCAGAATTGTGGCAGTGTTAGTTTAGTCTGCTTGGTATATCTGGTGCCACCAGGGCTCTCACTGATCTCTGCTGAGGATATAAATGACACAGTTTACTTTTTTGCAAGCTATACATATGTGCAGTTCTATCACTTGTTATATTAAAATAAATTTCCATCATGATGAAAAATATAATTGTGAATAATACATTTAATGACAGAGCTCCATTCAAAGAAACCATTAGAGTTGTTAAATATAGCTACAAACATTTCCATTTTTTTAATTATAATTAAGGATGTATTTGTTGCTCTTTACTACATGTACAGTTATGTTCCAAATTAAAAATGGTTTTGGTTGGATATTGAATGCAATTTTTTAGCTTTTTTATAATGTAAAAGTGAAATATACCAGAGTAGAAATTAACTGAGGGTCCCTGAAGACAGTACTCAGAGAGAGAGAGAAATAAAGAGAGCTTAAAGCCATGGAAAATGGGAAATAGTGAAAACATGGGTAAAAGGGGGCAGAGAATCCTAATGAGAGAAACCAAGCCCCTCTGAAGGGGGACCAGCTTTTACCAGGGTTTCTTCTGGGACTTTCAACAGGTAAGGCAAGTTGAGCCCACAGAAACCAGAAGTATTATTTGATAAGATGATTGAGAAAAGTCTGAAGATCCATTTAGGTATTTTAATGATCAGAACTGAAACTTGGAAACTCATGAGCCTAGATGCAATAATGGTTACTCTTCTCTAATAATCTCAAAATCATTAAAAAATATTCTTTGGCAAAATATCCTTACATACTGCCATAGCCAGTTTGTGCCTATAGCTGCAATGCTCAGCTTGAAATGAGAATGGCGCATAAACACTTGATTTAAAGTCTGTGCATTTACTTAAAACCCACATATTCACATAATTTTAATGGCAAACTAAATAATTCTATAATTGGAGAAGGCCTGTAGTTGAAAAACACTGTGCAGTCCAGTCCAAAGCTGTAAATTATCTTTATTTTGTATGACCATCCTTGACCGCTACTAGAAGGAATGTTGGCTGCTTCTTTCTATCATGTTTTAACTTTTCACTTTGGGGTACTGGACTCAGTTCTAGGGATATAATGATGAAAATACATGGTCTCTTCCCAAAGGAAAGTGAAAGAGCGGGAGGAAAAAGATGCACAAGAATACAAGAGGGTATGATAACTGTCACAGTGAAGCCATAAAAAGGTACAGTCAGAGAAATCAGGAAAGAGGACCTATTGCTATTTTTGCCAGATAGAATTTAGTGGAAATTATGAGAATCCAAATGACTTGGTAGTTTTTTAATACAAATGATCATGTTGCTTCTAAAAATTAAGAAAGGATCTCATGACCTGTGTGCTTACCCTTGAAGCATCGTGTTCTAACCAAGTTAAATTGGAAACAATTGACTCATGTCTTTAATGTGAACATTTTGTTTCTGTTTATCAAAATGTGATAGTGATAATACCTTTAACAAGTTTCCCAACTGCTCGTAAGCCAAGTCCAATTTTCAGCTCTAACTTTCACTCACCAACTCCAATTAGCATTTACTCCAGCAAAGAGCAACACCATTGCTGGTCTCTGGAGTGCTTCCTTGTTGCCTCTGAGGTGGAGATTTTATTCTGCTTCACCCATCTGCTCTGTGCATGGGAAGAACTGAGCGGTGCAGCAGGGGATCCTGTGATGTCCTGGCTTCAAACCTTAGGCAGAAATAGAGGGGTTCTCAACAGTAAACACCCTGATGAGTGCCACCTGGCAAAGTGACTGTTCATGGGATCTCTCGTTCTCAGGTTCATCTGCCTCAAGCACAATGTTGTTAAAAATGAAGTGTTCACTTTTCCTTAAAAGTTAAATCCTGTCATTCTACCTAAATCCAACTAAAATAGGCACATAGGGCCGAACATGTGACATTGAAAGCTTCCTGTATTCGTGAAGCAATGAAGCAAGCATATGGGGCAGTCAGCATCTCCTGCCTACAGAGAAATCTTCCATAGAATTTGTTCATTTGTTGTTTTTGGCTCGCTGTTCTTAGAGATGCACTTTTTTCCTTACTTACAATTTCAAGTTTGAGAGTGTAGATCTTAAATAACTTGAACAGATATTAGATACACATATAAAACTGTAACCCTAGAAGAGCCAACTTTGCTTCCATCCTTATTTACTTAATAGGGCATTTATTAATATTAATATTTTCAATAGATTAATCCAATTCATTTACCTTTGCTTTTACGATGAATATTAACATCTATAAACGAAACTCTTTTTAGTACATATGAGCACATTCCTGCTTGTACTACTTTTGATTCTGCTCTCTTAGCTACAACAATTAAGAAAGGTGTGTCACCTCCTTATACATAGATTGATTTTGAAAATCATGTTCATTATGCTTACTACCTACTATCAAAAAAGATATTATATCTAATAGGGAAATTTAACAGTCAAGATTTGGAAGATCAAATGCAGATCAGATCCAGAGATGGACATGTCTGTGAGACCATCAGGACGGAGACAGGGAACAGCGGCTTCACGGGCTGTGGCTGCTTTATTAGGTTAGCATTATTTTGTTGACTTACCATCAAACAAGCTAAGGCAAAGCTCTCAAATGGATAATCAGCAGACAGATGTCAGTTCTCCACATCAAGGATTCTGGCCAACGTGTATTTGAAAGAGAAAACAGTTTTCTAAAGCTAAAGAATAAAACCACTGCAAATCCTTCACCAGGAAATTCATAATTAAATTCTCAATAATCCACATCGTCATGCCACAGGCGCTGTCCTTGCAACTTGGATTCTGTTTTTGTGTGAGAGATGTGGGCCTCCACCATTTCTTAGACCTGTAAGGGAAGTACCATTCTCTAGTAATAGCCAGGGATTGTTAGAACAAGGACTTGAAACAGATGTTCAGAGAAGAGGTTGAAGATACTAGGAATTGTGCTTACAGGAGCCCACACGGCAAGCCTGCATATAACCAGGCCAGCTGCGTGTTTGCTGCTTGTGAGGATGGCCATCTGGAAACCCCATTCTGCTTCTTGCTGTTCAAGATCCCCCAGAGTTTCTTTAAGCATGCTAATCTTTAGAAAGAGCAACATTAGTGACCGCCAGCTGACCAAATCAAAGATTATGGCATTTACCAAAGTCCGCTGCTGGGATTGTTTATTCAGAACATTGTCTTCTGACATTAACACGGAAGACTCTTCAGAAACACCCTTCTCCCCCCGCCCCATCCGCCTCCCTGACCACCTCCACGTACACATTTGTCTGGAGCTTTACTCCAGCCCTGAGCAGCTCAGGTCCCAGGCCTCAGGAAAGCATCCAAAACCTTAGATCAACCAAATCTCTGACTAAAGGGTTGCATCTCTTTTTCCCATGAAAGATTTTGTTATACCTGCTCTTGGTAAAAACCACCCCTCCTTCCGCAGTGGTCCTCTTCACCTCTTCCTAGTCAGCACTCAAGCAGCTATTCTTGAAAAGGCTGAAATCAGAGCTGACTGTAACTTCCTCTGAAGTCCGTCAGGAATGGTCTCACCGTGACTTACCAGTCAGCTTACCTCCATCACTCACAGATGTCCCAGCACCCCAGGTCTCTTCATTCCGGCCCATCAGGCCCTAGTCTCTGATGCCAAAATGCTCTGGCCATTGCCTAATTTCACCTGATTTCCCATCCTTTTCTGAACGTCCCACTCTATGCTAAAGATCTCAAAATTTATTATAAACTCAATTGTCACTCTCCTCAACCTCTTTTTCAAACATTTCTTTCACCTACGTGCTTTAGCTACAATCTAGCTATATTCTCAGGGTACTATTCTTCTGCAGCCCTCTCAAATGGCAGTTGTTTTTTATTCTTCTCCCAAATCCCATGTTCAACTGGTCCCCAAAGTCAACTCAATGTCCTTTTCACTTTATTTCTACCTCTAAGCAACTGCTCCTCCCTCTTCATTCAAATCCCCAACTCATTTGGAAGCATATGTCTTCATATACGATGGCACCTACTGCTCCTCCTTATTACAATCCTCCTCCCACCCCCTGACACCTTCACTTTAGTCATTGAAGATTTTAGTATCTTACTTTCTTATCATTCTTGGAGACACCCATATGGAATATCCCTGCAAACCTTATTTCCCAGTCATTTGACCTCGTTATTTCCAAATGACTCTGACTGCCACCCGGCAACTTCTACCCACTTCTGTGGTCACAGTGTAGACCTTATTGTCACCAATAACTCACTAAAAACCTCATTTTCCATCGTTCTATTCTCTGACCATAACCTCCATTTCTCCAGTTCACTTACATGCCAACACTTTTTCATTGCACCTAGTCAGTTGTTCCAACCAATTTTTTATTCATTGCCTCACCCTCTGTCTCAGCTAAGACTTCAGTCTAGTACTGCAACTATTTCCTTGCGTATAACCTCAGCTCCCCAGATCCTGTCTCTCTCCATTGTACTTACCTGGTAAAAGTACACATAAGATTAAACCTCACACTTCATCTTCTGCACACCTACAGATAATTTGAGTGCGGCTGGAGAAAAACTCACAACTCACACACTTAACTGATGAATATCACTTGATATTTATGACCACAAATTTCCAGGAGACTCCTAGCCCTTAGAGAACACTTCTTTTCGAGGTCTACTTCCCAAGATGACCTTTTTATACTTTCTCTTTCTTCAAACTTCCATTACCTCCTCCCTCTTTGTTACCCTCAGTTATCATCAGGTTTCTAATTTCACTCAGAGAAGAACCACCTCATATTCCGTCCACTAAATCTATTGGATCTGAGATTTGATTTTATCCTACTTACAAGTTCATAACTTAGTATGTTACTGCTTCATGGATGCTGGCAGAAGACATAAGGCTTTTGAGTAAGGAAAAAAAATCAAATATACTTCAATGAAATTTTTTAAAAGTCTGTGCCACCTCTTAGTGGTGCCAGCAGCCTTATCAGAGAATAAAGGCGTGTGGAATGTCCTTTGTTTATCTTGACTATCCGTCCATTGTTGGGGGCCTTTATAAGAAAAAAAAATGCTACTGTCAGATTGCAGAAGGCCTGGAAAGCTGAAAACTAGAGTCAGCTGATCAGAATGGAACAGCAACAACATAACCTGAAAATGTATCTCTAGTGACAAGGTGCCAATGGCAGTCCCCAGGGAGAGTCAGAGATCCACTAGTCGATTTTCTAAGAGGAGACAGGAAAATGCTTCTCTGTGGAATGTGACCTCCTTCACTGCTGGACTATTGGACCAACTGTGGCAGGAGTCAGAGCCTGGCACACAGTGGTCCTTCTAGATCATAGTCATGTCTTCCCTGATGGTTGACCTATTGTTTTGTCTGGTACAAGAATGGATCCAGGCAGTGATAGCAGTGATCTGGGTGGTTCAGGCTTGATGGGCATCTTGATTTAGCCTCATCAGACAATGGGCCCTTCCCCTGGTGATCCGTGTGACTGGACCAGACTGTCCGATGGGCATTTGAAATTTGCTTCCACAATTGAAGGCCCTGAAGAGGAGGATCTTTAACCAGCCAGCCTGTGGTCTTCCAAGTGGCAGATCATTAACTGTAGCCCAAGAACTAGTAAAAACATAAAATGCCTGGTCCATAGGACTGTTGTCTAAGGCAAGGAGGACGAGCTTTCCATTCAGGCCATTGTGCTGACCAGACCTTATCTCAATCAGCTTTCTGGAGTTGTTGGGGCATGGATGACCAATGCTTTCCCATGAACACCATCAGCCTTTAACTTGGTCTGATCAGGCCCAGGCATAAGAGGATCCTAATCTCTGTGGATGGAGGGCCCCATTGAGTAAGTGGTTATATTCAAGGTAGTTGAATGGGGAATAGTTTTTTTTTCCCCAAAGGAATGGCTGCCACATTTTCATGTAAAACCAAAATGCTGCCAAGACCAAATCAGCCGTGATCTTGAATATATCATTCACGTTTGACCAACAGGGCCTGAAGGTCCTCTCCATATTTGCACTGAAGTCCAGGTTGACCATTCGAAAACGGGTCTGTCATGTCCGGGAGTCGCAGGTTGCCATGAATCAGGTGCAGTCAGTTGCAACAGAGATTAGTAGCTGCCTTTGTGTGTGTCTGTTTTCAGAGGGGTGTAATTGGATTAGACCAGGTATATTATACAGAGAAACAGCCTCTATCAATTCCCCAGCATCTAAAGCTCTGATACTCCTTTCTCCTCCTCAGATTCTACATTGTTTCTATTGCACCAGCCTGGAGGGGACAATACATGTGGCAAACCCTAAATGGGAGAAACCCCTCTGACACTTCTGGATTGGGGAAGTGCAGGCATAGAACCCATTATTTCCATTATATGTATGGATGTGGAAGCCACAGCTGTGCATCGATTCAGCCCAGGGTTCCCACCCATAAGGTCACTTTATCCTTTTCCTCTACCAGCCCCATCCAAACTCCATGCATTGAATTTGGATGCCATTTTTATCTCAGGAACACAGACTAAGGACTGTAACCCATGGTGACTTAGGAGATAAAGCAACAACCACCAAAAAACCCACACAGTCTCCCAGCTGGGAGTGCAGGAGTGCTAGGTGGGGGGAGGTTTGCCCTTGAGGAAGAGGGTGGAGGGTTGCCGGAAAGCTGTTCACCCAGTTTGGTCCTTACTCCAGGAATGGAGTCCAAGCGCCAGAGCTACTCCCTCCCCAGGGTCTCCTGATGTCTGGTGAGCCCCTGGGCTGGGAGGCCCCTTTGTTTCTGCCCTTTGCACGCCCTGCCCTCTGCCCTGTCAAAGGAGGCTCACCAGGCAAGAGCAGCTCCACCTCTTGGTGAGACAGTGACTCCACACAAATATTCTGTGTGGACAGGGATATTTGTCCTTAAAGCAGCTGAAGTCATGTTACAGGGGGAGGGAGGTACCAAGGGTCATGCAGGGAGACAGCAGGTCCACACCACACAGTACGTTTTTGCATCATTCAGTTTCAGTTTCATGTGACTGCTTGTGACTCATCCAAACCAATCTATAACATTTTGGTCTATCTGAGGTTCTGTACTGAATAGCAAGGTCCTCATTGTTGACAGAATCTATTTCAGCTTCCAATTCTCCTTGACTCAGCAGCACACACCTGCTGCCACTCAGCTGGAGCTGTGGGGCTTGCTGCCTGTTGCCAGGACAGCATCCTTTCCTCCACCTGCCCAGGGAGATCTGGCAACCACCAGGGCATCATTTGGGGCTGCTTATTTTAACGCTACCCCCTGTTGCTCAATCTTAGGTAGGATGGTGCAGGTCCCCTGCTTTCCTGTCTCACCCATCACTTGGGGGAGAGGCCAGAGAGTCCTGCTCTGTCCCTGAACCCATCCTGAAAGGCCCTTGACATTCTTCTTCCAGAAAGCTGTGTCTCTGTCAGCATCTCATCTTTGTTGCCATAACTGTTGGGTCTGAGATTTAATTTTATCTTCCTTATAGCCAGTGAGTTAGCCTGTTGTTTCATCGATTCTGGCAGAAGACATAAACCTTGGGTTAGAGACAAAGGACTTTATTACTCACAGCACAGCAGGCAGCTTGAGCATTGAGTTCACATAGACTTTGCCAGCATGCAACTCTTACACGGATGTGAGATGGGCTCAAATGGACGGGGTGCATGCAGTGAATGTGCATCACACAGGGGAGCAATCACTTGGGGAATCCACTGCTTTTATAGCAAGCAGCAAGCCAGTCTGACTTTTATCCCAAAGGGAGATGTAACCTCATCCCTCAAAGTTCCTTGCTGCAAAAACCAATGCTAAGTATTGGCCCAGGTAAAGAATGGTTAGGGTCTTGCATTCTTGGTACACCCATCAAGAATCTGCAGGGATGCTGAGTGCCAGGGGCAGACTGAGTCTCTACCACCTACTTATTTACCTGGGTCCTTGCAGGCACAGGAGGGAGGCCAGGGAGATCAGGAGAAGCAGGTGGGAGGGGCCCTCTAGGAGGAGCAGGAGAAGAGCGGAGGGTGATTGCCCCACCCACTCAGGCCCAGGGATCCGGCTGAGCTCCCAGGACAGTCCCCTGCCCTCCAAGGCCCCCCCTTCCTCTCCACTCCCCCCGGCCGCATTGGTCCTGGGGGCATAGGAGGGAGGCTGGGGAGATCAGGAGAGGCAGATGGGAGGGGCCCTCCCAGGCCCCAGACTGGAGGAGCAGGAGAGGAGAGGAGGGCGTTTACCCTGCCCACTCGAGCCCAGGAAGCCTGCTGGGCTCCCAGGTGAGGTACCCTGCCCTCTGAGACCAGGGGTGGGGGGCACACCTGGGCCCCTTCTGTTCCTTGAGCCTAATCCCCACCCCCCCACAGCCCCCAGGGCCTTTTCCAGCCCTGTGGGTCCTGAGCATTGGCCCCGCCCACCACCCAAACCTCACCCTTGCTTAGGCCCCACTCTCTACAGCCAAGGCCTTTCCCACCTCACTTTTTTTTTCTCTTTTCCCTCCTCCTCTTTTTTACTATTGTGGTACTGATGTACCTTCTGCTTGTTGATTCATCTATATTTTATTTTTACATTCTTTCTAACATATCTGTTAGTTTCCTAGTCTAATTTTATTTTTTACTTTGTTATTGTTCTCTCTCTCTTTTTTTTTTTTGCCACCCCATGCGGCTTGCAGGATTTTGATTCATGAGCCCGGGGTCGGGCAGAGGGTCCTGCAGTGGGAGCTCTGAGTCCAAACCACTGGACTAACAGAGAACCTCAGACCCCAGGGAATATTCATTAGAGTGAGGTCTCACAGAGTTCCTCATCTCAGCACCAAGACCCAGCTCTACCCAATAGCCTACAAACTCCAGTGTTGGAAGCCTCAGGCCAAACAACCAGTAAAACAGGAACACAATCCCACTCATAAAAAAAAAAAAACATGAGGTGGCAAAAAAATATGTCACAGAAGAAGGAACAAGGTAAAAACCTATAAGACCAAATCATTGAAGAAGAAATAGGCAATCTACCTGAAAAAGAATTCACAGTAATGATAGTAAAGATGATCCAGAGTCTTGGAAATAGAATGGAAGCACAGATTGAGAAAATACAAGAAATGTTTAACAAAGATCTAGAAGAACTAAAGAACAAACAAACAGAGATGAACAACACAATAACTGAAATGAAAAATAACTAGAAGGAATCAATAACAGAATAACTGAGGCAGAAGAACGAATAAGTGAGCTGGAAGACAAAATGGTGGAAATAACTGCCGAGGAGCAGAATAAAGATAAAAGAATGAAAAGAATTGAAGACAATCTCAGAGACCTCTGGGACAACACTAAACACACCAACATTCGAATTAAAGGTTCCCAGAAGAAGAAGAGAAAAAGAAACAGTCTGAGAAAATATTTGAAGAGATTATAGTGGAAAACTTCCCTAACATGGGAAAGGAAATAGTCACCCAAGTCCAGGAAGAACAGAGAGTCCCATACAGGATAAACTCTAGGAAAAACACACCAAGACACATATTAATAAAACTAACAAAAATTAAATTCAAAGAAAAAATATGAAAAGCAGCAAGGGAAAAACAAAAAATAACATACAAAGGAATCCCCATAAGATTATCAGCTGATTTTTCAGTGGAAGCTCTGCAGGCCAGAAGGGAGTGGCAGGATATACTTAAAGTGATGAAAGAGAAAAACCTACAACCAAAACTACTCTACCAAGCAAGGATCTCACTCAGATTCGATGGAGAAGTTAAAAGCTTTTCAGACAAGCAAAAGCTAAGAGAATTCAGCACCCCCAAACCAGCTTTACAACAAATGCTAAAGAAACTTCTCTAAGCGGGAAACACAAGACAAGAAAAACACCCACAAAAACAAACCCAAAACAATTTTGAAAATGGTAATAGGAACATACATATCAATAATAACTTTGAATGTAAATGGATTAAATGCCCCAACCAAAAGACACAGACTGGCTGAATGGATACAAAAACAAGACCCGTATACATGCTCTCTACAAGAGACCCACTTCAGACCTAGGGACACATACAGACTGAAAATGAGGGGATGGAAAAAGATATCCCATGCAAATGGAAATCAAAAGAAAGCTGGAGTAGCACTACTCGTATCAGATAAAATAGACTTCAAAATAAAGACTGTTATAAGAGATAAGGAGGGATACTACATAATGATCAAAGGATCAATCCAAGAAGATCTAACAATTATAAATGTTTATGTACCCAACATAGGAACACCTCAATACATAAGGCAAATGCTAACAACCATGAAAGGAGAAATTGAAAGTAACACAATAATAATAGTAGGGGACTTTAACACCTCACTTACACCAATGGAAAAATCATCTAAACAGAAAATAAATGAGGAAACACAAGCTTTAAATGACACAATAGACCAGATAGATCTAATTGATATTTATAGAACATTCCACCTGAAAGTGGCAGAATACACTTTCTTCTCAAGTGCACATGGAACATTCGCCAGGATAGATCACACCTTGAGTCACAAATCAAGCCTTGGAAAATTTAAGAAAATTGAAATCGTATCAAGCATCTTTTCTGAACACAATGCTATGGGATTGGAAATCAATTACAGGAAAAAAAACTGTAAAAAACACAAATACATGGAGGCTAAACAGTGTGCTACTGAATAACCAAGAGATCACTGAAGAAATCAAAGAAGAAATTAAAAAATACAGAGAAACAAATGAAAACACGACAACCCAAAACCTATGGGACACAGCAAAAGCAGTTCTAAGAGGGAAGTTTATTGCAGTTCAATCTCACCTCAAGAAACAAGAAAAATCTCAAATGAACAATCTAACCGTACACTTAAAACAACTAGAGAAAGAAGAACAAAGAAAACTGAAAGTCAGTAGAAGGAAAGAAATCATAAAGATCAGAGCAGAAATAAATGAAATAGAAACGAAGAAAACAATATCAAAGATCAATAAAACTGAAATCTGGTTCTTTGAGAAGATAAACAAAATTGATAAACCCTCAGCTAGGCTCATCAAGAAAAAAAGGGAGAGGACGCAAATCAATAAAATCAGAAATGAAAAAGGAGAAATCACAGCTGACACTGCAGAAATACAAAGGATTATAAGAGACTGCTACAAACCTATATGCCAATAAAATGGACAACCATGAAGAAATGGACAAATCCTTGGAAAGGTACAATTTTCCAATGCTGAACTGGGAAGAATTAGAAAATATAAACAGACCTATCACAAGTAATGAAATTGAAACTGTAATTAAAAGTCTTCCAACAAACAAAAGTCCAGGACCAGATGGCTTCACAGGCGAATTCTATCAAACATTTAGAGAAGCGCTAACACCAATCCTTCTCAAATTCTTCCAAAAAATTGCAGAGGGAGAAACACTCCCAAATTTATTCTAAGAAGCCACCATCACCCTGATACCAAAACCAGAAGAAGATATCACAAAAAAAGAAAATTACAGACCAATATCACTGATGAACATAGATGCAAAAATCCTGAACAAAATACTAGCAAACAGAATCCAACAGCACATTAAAAGGATCATACACCATGATCAAGTGGGATTTATCCCAGGGATGCAAGGATTCTTCAGTACACTCAAATCAATCAATGTGATACACTACATTAACAAATTAAGGAATAAAAACCATATGATCATCTCAATAGATGCAGGAAAAGCTTTTGACAAAATTCAACACCCATTTATGATAAAATGGGCATAGAGGGCACCTACCTCAATATAATAAAGGCCATATATGACAAACCCACAGCAAGCGTCATACTCAATGGTGAAAACTGAAGGCATTTCCACTAAGATCAGGAACAAGACAAGGATGTCCACTCTCGCCACTGTTATTCAACATAGTTTTGGAAGTCCTGGCCACAGCAATCAAAGAAGAAAAAGAAATAAAAGGAATACAAATTGGAAAAGAAGAAGTAAAACTGTCAACTATTTGCCGATGACATGACACTATACATAGAAAATCCTAAAGATGCCACCAGAAAACTACTAGAACTAATCAATGAATTTGGTAAGGTTGCAGGATACAAAATAAATGCACAGAAATCTGGCATTCCTATACACCAGTAATGAAAAATCAGAAAGAGAAATTAAAGAAACACTCCCATTTAACACTACAACAAAAAGAATAAAATACCTAGAAATAAACCTGCCTAAGGAGGCAAAAAACTTGTACTCTGAATACTATAAAACACTGTTGAAAGAAATCAAAGATGACATAAACAGATGGAGAAATATACCATGTTCTTGGATTGGAAGAATCAATATTGTGAAAATGGCTATACTACCCAAAGCAATCTACAGATTCAATGAAATCCCTATCAAACTACCAATGGCATTCTTCACAGGATTAGAACAAAAAATCTCACAATTCACATGGAAACACAAAAAAACCACGAATAGCCAAAGCCATCTTGAGAAAGAAAAATGGAGTTGCAGGAATCAGGCTCCCCGACTTCAAACTCTACCACAAAGCTACAGTAGTCAAGACAGTGTGGTACTGGCACAAAAACAGAAATGTAGATCAATGGTACAGGATAGAAAGCCCAGAGAGAAACCCACGCACATATGGGCAACTAATTTATGACAAAGGAAGCAAGAACATACAATGGAGAATAGACAGCCTCTTCAATAAGTGGTGCTGGGAAAACTGGACAGCTTCATGTAAAAGAATGAAATTAGAACACTCTTTAATACCATACACAAAAATAAACTCCAAGTAGATTAAAGACTTAAATGTAAGACCAGGCACTATAAAACTTAAGGAAAACATAGGAAAAACACTCTTTGACATAAACCACAGCAAGGTCTTTTTTGACCTACCTCCTAGAGTAACATAAACAAGATGAAAAGACAACCCTCAGAATGGGAGAAAATATTTGCAAATGAAACAACAGATGAAGGATTAATCTCCAAAATATACAAACAGCTCATGGAGCTCAATGTCAAAAAACCAAACAATCCAGTTAAAAAATGGGCAGAAGACCTAAATAGACATTTCACCAAGGAAGACATACAGATGGCCAAGAGGTAAATGAAAAGATGCTCAACATCACTAATTATTAGAGAAATGCAAACCAAAACTACAATGAGATATCACCTCATGCCAGTCAGAATGACCATTGTCAAAGAAGCTGGAAACAATAAGTGCTGGAAAGGGTGTGGTGAAAAGGGAAACCTCTTACACTGTTGGTGGGAATGTAAGTTGATACAACCACTATGGAAAACAGTATGAAGATTCCTTAAAACACTAAAACTAGGACTACCATATGATGCAGCAGTCCCACTACTGGGCATATACCATGAGAAAACCATAACTCAAAAAGAGACATGCACCATAGTATTCACAGCAGTAGTATTTACAACAGCCAGGACGCAGAACCAACCTAAATGTCCATCGACAGATGAGTGGATAAAGATGGTGTGGCACATATATGCAATGGAATATTACTCAGCCATAAAAAGAAAGGAAATTGAGTTATTTGTAGTGAGGTGGGTGGACCTAGAGTCTATCATACAGAGTAAAGTAAGTCAGAAAGAGAAAAACAAATACCATATGCTAACACATATATATATTGAACCTAAAAAAAAATGGTACTGATGAACCTAGTTGCAGGACAGGAATAAAGAGGTAGACATAGAGAATGGACATGGGGTGGGAGGGCGAAGCTGGGGTGAAGAGAGAGTAGCATCAACATATACACACTACGGAATGTAAAATAGTTGGCTGGTGGGAAGCAGCAGCATAGCATAGGGAGTTCGGTTTGGTGCTCTGCGATGACCTAGAGGGGTGGGATAGGGAGGATGGGAGGGAGGCTCAAGAGGGAGGGGATATGGGGACATGTGCATACATATGGCTGATTCTCTTTGTTGTGCAATAGAAACTAACACCGTATTGTGAGGCCATTATACTCCAGTAAAGATCTATTTTAAAAAAACCCTGAAATCCTTTAAAATTTGGTTGAGTCCTTTTTTATGATTTCATGATTTCTTTTTAACGGATAATGTCAAATCTGTAGGAGTTATTATTGGGAATGTGATTACAATCACTTGTACAATGAAGCACTTTGCCACTTAAGGCAAGGTTGCCCCAGCTCTGTGCCTGCTGTTACCCTTTGGCGTTATCTTTAAGTATTTTTAGTTCATTGGTTTGTGACAAAAGTAGCTTTACCAGTGAGATGTTTTAGTAGTGCTGTCCTTGCTGAGTTGGCTTCTTACATACAACAATGTTTTGTGGTTGTTTTTTCCAGTTTGACTTTCCTGGTTTATCTCCCAAAGTGTGTTTGGGGTAGGGGAGAAAGGAGATAGGATAAAGCTATGTATGGGTAGGCCCTGTTTGATACGTAAAACTTTCAATACTTCCCAAGTATCATACAATCATGCAGATGTTAGCCATTGTTTAAAACTTTTTAAACCCATCCAAGCAAGATTGCTAGCTCTCCACAAAGAAGTTGATTTTTATTTAAATTGGATTCACAGTTTAGATCAATATGTGTTTATTATTTGAATTTTTCCAGGTAGTTACATACCTGTTGTTTTAAATTATACCACCACTTTTATTGAAATATAGTTGATGTACAATATTATGTTAGTTTCAGGGGTACTGCATAATGATTTGACATTTACATGTATTATGAGATGATCACCAGGGTAAGTCTAGTAACCATCTAGCCCCATACAAAGTAATTACAATATTATTGACCATATTCCTTTTGCTGCATTTACATTCCTGTGACTTATTTATTACATAACTGGAGGTGTGTACCTCTTAATCCCCTCAACCTATTTTGCCCAGCCACCCCTCACCATCCCCTCCCTTCTGGGAGTCACCCTTTTGTTCTCTATATCTATGAGTCTGTTTTCATTTTGTTTTGTTTGTTTGCTTTGTTTTTTAGATTCCACATATAAGTGTGATCATGCAGTATTGGTCTTTCTCTGTCTTATTTCATTTAGCATAATATCCTCTGGATTCATCCATGTTGTCACAAATGGCAGGATTTTATTTTTTCATGGCTGAGTAATATTTCTTTGCATATTACAAATCTTCTTTATCCATCCCTCTGTCAATGGACACTGAGGTTGCTTCCATTTCTTGGCTGTTGTAAATAGTGTTGCTATGAATATATGGGTGCCTGTATCTGTTCGAATTAGTGTTTTTGGTGGGTTTTCTTTTCTTTTCTTTTGTGGGGGTGGGCACTAAATACCCAGAACTGGAATTGCTAGATCGTATGGTGGTCCTATGTTTAATTTTTTGAGGAACCTCCACACTGTTTTCCACAGTGGCTGCACCAATTTCCATTCCCACCAACAGCGCAGCAGGGCTCCCTTTTCTCCATATCCTCACCAACACTGTTATTTGTTGTCTTTTTAATAATAGCCATTCTGACAGGTGTGAGGTGGTGTCTCATTTTGGTTTCGATTTGTATTTCCCTGATGATTAGTGATGTTGAGCATCTTTTGTGTGCCTGTTGGCCATCTGCGTCTCTTTAGAAAAATGTCTATTCAGGTCCTCTGCCCATTTTTTTTTTTTTTTTTTTTTTTGGTGTTGAGTTGTGTGAGTTCTTTGTATATTTTGGATATTAACCCCTTATCATATATATTATTTGCAAATATATTCTCCCATTCAGCCGTTGCCTTTTCATTTTGTTGATGGTTTCTTTGCTGTGAAAAGCTTTTTAGTTTGACGTAGTCTCACTTGTGTATTTTTGTTTCTGTTTCCTTTGCTTTAGGAGACATATCCAAAAAAATATTGCTAAGGCTGATGTCAGAGAGCTTACTGCCAATGTTTTCTTCTAGGAATTGTATGGTTTCAGGTCTTACATTTAAGTTTTTAATCCATTTTTAGTTTATTCTTGTATATGGTATGCGAAAGTGGTCCAGTTTGATTCTTTTACATGTAGCTGCTCAGTTTTCCCAATACCATTTATGGAAGAGGCTGTCTTCCATTGTATATTCTTACCTCCTTTGTCATAGACTAATTGAACATAAATGTGTGCATTTAAGTGTATTCTGGGATCTGTATTCTGTTCCATCCATTTATGTGTCTGTTTTTGTGCCAATACCACTCATTTTGATGACTGTAGCTTTGTAGTATAGTTTGAAATCAGGGAGTGTAATACCTCCAGCTCTGTTCTTCTTTCTCAAGAGTGTTCATAGCTGTTCTATAGATATAGATTAGCCTGGTTTACTCCCATCTTTTTTCATTCTCAATCTCTCTCTCTCTTGCTTTGCTCACATCTCTCTTTTTCTATTTTAATGGTTCTTAATAAATACATTAAAATTTTATACGATAGATTCCCTAATCCAAAACTCTGTCAACCCTTCTTGACGGAAGAGGAAATAGACTCACTTTTAATGCCTCTGAGATGAAGCTATGTAATGAAGCTATTTCAGGCTCATTTTCAACTCCTCTCATCATGGTCTGACTCTGACAAGGAAGGTCTTTATGAAACATTTCATAAGTATCACAGATACTCTGCTGCTAAAGCCATATGTATATAGTACAGTCTGCTTAATGGGTTTTCTTTAGAAGCCTCCCTCCTGAAATTGTAGTTTACTTTCTCCTGAAAAACCTCACTAATCCAGATATGGTGATTCCTCTTCCTTTTTTTGTTTTTGTTTCTTGTAAACATTTTATCGAGGTATAACATATGTGCAGAAAAGTGCACACGTCATACATTTATAGCTTCATAAATTTGTTGTAAAGGGAGCACACTCATGTATCAAGAATCCAGATCAAGATAATGATTAAACATATGCTACTCTCTTTTGAAGGAGACAACTAGAATCAGCATAGGTAGTTACAAAAGCAAAACTCAGTTCAAAGGAATGACTTTTAGACAATTAAAGCTGTCTTACAAATGGTACAAGCATCCTCATGAAGAAACAGGGTTCTGTGGGATTGGAATTGCTCATGGGTAGGAAAGATGAGATCCTGGATTGAGTGGTTGGTTGAACTGGATGACTTCTTTGATTCTTTCCAACTCTAAAAATGTATGTAAAAAGCAAACTAAAGATCAATGTCCTTGTGGTAGCACAAGGCAATTATAAATGTGCACAATGAAATTCTATTTTCTAATTATCATTGAAGATGATATTTAGAAGACCCTTTAAAATGACTTTTCAATTTCAGGAAGCACATTAAGAATAGTAGGATGGGTTTTTTGTTTTCCATATTTATAAAATATTTTATTATAAATTTAGAATACTATCAGTGACATCTTGGTAGGAGGTTAGAATAAGTTTCATAAGATGGAAAATTTATACCTACCCTCATTCTTTGGGTCAGTTTTGGCAAATAGTGAAATTTTTATGCCTCTTCTTATTGAAACTAACATAATTTTATTTTAACGCAAAGATGCTGCCTAGGTAATGACTATAAAACTTTTTTTGTAACTCTGCACCCAATATTCAACAATAGAGTTAAGATTTCATTTTTTGTGCACCTTTTCATGATGGGGAACTTTGTCTCTTTAATATTCTTCCATATGTGACCATTTCATTTTGTGATTTAAATGTTTTAATATGTTACTTTGTTTCAATGATTTAATAAGTAGGAAGAAAGAGGCAAATAAAGATAAAAGCTGTCTAATTTTCTACTTAACACCTGGGTTCTGCAGAGCCTAAGGTGATTAAATTGAAGGCAGCATTCCTTCTGTGTCACCTATTAAACAAATATTCTGGAATATCATCAAAAGTTTTGACAAAGGAGAATCATTTCTTGTATGGGAGGTTAAACAAAGGCCAGGGCCTCAAATTTATCTATTTCTTTGAGTGAGCTTTAACACCATTGACCTGGCCAAACTCCAATACCATTCATTATATCTTGCCTGTCTCAATCGCCCTTGAAATTTTAATAAGGCCCTATATTTCTTCTCTTAACCCACTTTCCTACTATTGCTTGGAGCAGCCATCCAGCTGTGGTCTTTCACTTAAGTAGCTAGATTTATCTAGCAGTTAAGGGAATCCCTGTATCTCTCATTCCCCCCACAGAAGCGGGCAGAAGCTCAGAGAATTTGTTCCAGTGAAAAGATTTGAACAGCTTAGACAAATAGGTAAGGAAATTCAAGTAAGATAATCCAATTTCTCGTAGTGCATTCATTAGGAAAAATGATAGACGCAAGCACCCAGCTGAGCACTTAACTTCAACCACAGTTAAATTCTGCAAAGCTCCAAAGGTAAAATGCTACAAGAAATTAAAACACCGGGAAGCTTTGCACCAAGATAACTTCCAGATCATCTGAAGCCTTTTTTGCCTTTGAATTCTCACAGTTGGCTCTTGGGCGCTTTGATCCATCCAGTCTGAACACATCACCACGCCAAGTTACACAAAGCAGCCCAGCAGGACTGAGAGGGCCCAGGAGCCAGCACCGTGTGTGTCTGGCGCATCTCTCCTCGTTGAACTGTCCTCGTTGGTAAGAATTTTTAGCACGCAAATCATGCCTCTCAAAGCAGTAGAAAAAGGAAGAGATTCCTCAGCGCCTCGCTGTTTCCAGTGAAGGATATGTTTCTTTTCATGACCCTAGTATCTCATCTGACAACCATTCCCTTTTGAATTATTCCTCTTAGATCCTGACAAATCATTAATTACTATCAGCTTTATGACTCTTCATTTAAGCAATACCTCACCAGCACCTTCAGGCAACTTCTGTTAAATGGGTCCCTCATTCTGGTTTACTCTCATCCCTCCCCCATTTTAATATTGTAGCTTGTTCAGGCAGTGAACATTGGAGTAATAGGAGAATTTTGCAGTGATTTTAAAGAATATATTATAATAGAGAGATAAGATGAGAATAGATTATGACTATAATTGGCTCACTCAGATTGTCTGCCTAATCCCCATTTACTACATATTTCACCAACAAATTTAGATCATAGCAAGCATGCTGAGAAAATAAACACTTATATTCTTTCAGATGCACAGAATAAGTAATTATTTTCTCTAGGGCCTTACAGTGATATCTCTGAAAGGTTTTCTCCATGGAGAATTAGGACATCAATTTAATTTGTATACGTGTAACTAAAAGGGCTTCCTCGATAAACATAATTAATTTTTGTCCTTTGTAATAAATTCTCTGGCTGTAATGTATATAATTGATTTGGTCAAACCACGAATCTATAGAAAATGATTAAAGACACAAGAGGTTATGCCTATAGCCTTCAGTTTGTCAGATGACAGCATAACTCATTGCAATAGCAATAACGAACATTATTCCTGCCTCAAATTAATATGAAAACTTAACACGACCACTTAACTCACATGAAAAATTTTGGAAATTTACATGCTGATTGGCAAAGTCAAGTACATACCAACCAGTGAGATAGCTGAGCTCCTTAAAAGTGTTCTGCACTCTTTAATGTGAGGGAGCTGAATAATTTATGGGCTTTACGGAGTAAACTCTTCCCCACAGATGGGTTTGATGCTTTCCAAATGGCCTCTCCTCCTTTAGGCTGTAAGAATTTGGCTAAATATGCAATTTTCAAATACATATGGTGTGCCTAGCACTGTGCTAGGCATTCCTTTATTAAGCCAAGTGAAGAGAAACTGATGGTGATTGGGAGCATGGACCATGGGGCCAGACTTCCTTGGTGTAAAGGCAAATTAGTCTATGTGTCTGTCTAGCTCCTCACTTACAAAATATAGATAAAATATTACCCTCATTTACACAGTGCTTGTAAGGAATAAATGAGTTAATATGTGCAAGATGCCTAGAACAGTTCCTGGTGCAGAGAAAGCCCAATATAAGTATTTTCTATCATCATGTGTCCTCCTTGAGGGCAGTGATAGTGAGGCTCACCATTTCCTTTCTAATACCTGGCACCATGCCTGATGCAGACTTGATAACTGGTAAAGTATGTGATAAAGGAATGATGAATGAATGAATTCAGTGAAAATGTCTCACCTCTTTTAATGATATATAGACATTTCAAATTTGTTAATTCATTTAATAATTTACTTATTTATTGGCATAAGAAAGCAAATCTCAGAGAAGATGCTACAGTGGTCCTTCTAAGATGGTAAGATATTTTCCAAAGGACCATCTGTGTTATAAAGCAGCCTGTTTTAAGTGTCAAGTGAACCTGCTTATCAATTGCATCCAGCCGAAGCTGCAAAATTAAAAAATATGCCCAAACCAAAATTATCATTGAATAAAAAATCACACATGTATGTATCTGGATGTACAATAACAGTTATGATCATGCACTCAACAAATAGTAAGAGCAGACTCTGTGCCAGCCACTGTTGCATGTCCTGAAAATATGAAACAGACATTAATCTCTGCCTTTGTGCGATTTACATTCTAGGGAAGGAGGAAGAAAATAAAGGTATATACATAAGAACTCATTTCAGGGTACGTTTTGCTGCTTTTTTAAACTTCCCTGACCTCCCAGGATGCATTTCTTTCTACAGGAGTTAGATTTAAATTCTTCTATAGCAGAAATAGAAAACTGATGACTTCCCTGAAAAATCTCCTAGGCTAAGGTTATTTGCCCACTATTTTTGGTGCAGAATTCTGGAGCTCTGTTCTAGAGTCATTCAAGGACTTGAATGGGCCCAAAGTTACATTTTGAGAGTTCTTGGCCCCCACCCCTATGTTCTTCTCCCCTCTCACTTGCAAACCCCTCCCTCCACCCCACACACCTCTTTGGTTTGTGCAGTAAACGGATCTTCTTTCAGTCAACCCATAAGATAACTGTATCACTATGGAGTTTCAATATGAACCCCAATTAAAACTGTTGATATTTGGGAAAGCTAAAATCGGGATCATACTCACAATTCTTTCCTTGAGATTTTCTAAGATGCATCTGAAACTGCTACCCTCTCCACTTACCTGCTTCTTGCAAATACCTTTACATGACTAGGTGCCTAGGGTTGGTCCTGAGGGCCGAATTAAGGATCTGACGCATATAGAAATGCTTTACTTTTTCCATAGAACTGCTACTTAAGTTAGTTACTCTTTGTTAAATGTTGAATGTCTTTGTCAAATGTCCCTTATACAAAGACCCTTCTAAGAAATTTTAGAGTTCAAAATTGAAAGAAATTTCTTTCAACGATGTGATATGCTGCTTCTCTCTGTGGGACAGTGTGACCTCAGAAAAGTCAAGGCATTTCTCTTTTTGTCTCGGTTGCCATGAAACTCAGAGTTCATTTTTTTCTCTTCTCAAAACTCCTCTGAAGTACTGTCATTGTCATCATTCGAATTTCACAAATGAGGAAATTAAGGCATAGAGAGATTCAGTAACTAATCTTCCAGGGTCACACAGATAGCACAGGGCACAGCGGGGACCTGGACCCAGACCACTGGGCTCCGAGCACTCCCAGGTGGGCCATGCTGTGCCCTGAAAAGAGAAATCCAGAGGCCTGGGCCCATGTCCCTCCTTGACAACCTGGCACCAGTAGCTGGTCCTGGAAACAGCCCTGCCTCTTCAGATGGTCACCTGGTGTGTGTGGGCATCTCAGTTTACGACCCTTGCCTTAATTCTAACTTCAGAGCATATTGTCTTGAGATGGAATTGCATCTTAAATATATTTTCCACATTCTGTAGGTGTAGGCTCTCCTTGAAGTCAGTTAACATTCATGAGTCCCCCAGGCCTCCATAGCTCCCTGTGAAGCCCTCAACAGTGACAATAAAATGGGCACATGAGCACAGAAATACCTTTCACTGTGACGCTTGCAGAGCATAAAGGCAGTTTTACCTAAATTTTTCCCCAAAGCATTTCACACTTAATTGTTCAGCATTTACGGATAATGAGGACGTGAATGACCCCCTTTGCTATTTACATTGCTCCTTTGCCCGCATGCCGTAGTCACTGCCTTAGAGAGAGATTTGGGTACCACCTGTTCTCAGTCAGTTATCTTTTCTCTCCAGTAAAGATTTTGGATAGAAAAAAGTACAAGTAAAAACTAATCTCCTTCATTAAAGGTGGAGAGACGTGTAATAAAAACGGGACTTGCTCTGCACTTCAGAGGATCAGCAGAAACCTTTGAAGGATTTTCTATCTGAGGAGTTTCCAGGGAGGAAGGGATGTGATTTAGTCAGCTAGCCAGCTAAGCTCATTAATTCACGCAACTTGTTTCTAAAACGGGAATCTTCCTTGGAAATTTTGCTATTGCAAACTTTTTTTTTTCCCATATCACAAATTCTAGCCTCTGAGACAAACTGCTGTTGTTAATTTGTTAAATTAGTTGTACAATTGTGCATTGTCATTTGTTAAAATTGTTTTACTGATTCCCAAATTGTAATTTAAATTAAAAAGCAATGGAGGATTTGCTTTTTCCAAAACAATGTCTTTTTTTAATGTAAATAGATAAATGAGGCATTTTTAGAAAATGCTCTCTGTAATTCTCTTTGATATTCTACCCGAAAAGCATGCTATATAATGTAAGATGTAAAATTATGAAATAGGAAGTAAGTTTTCAGGTTTCTCTTCTTTCTTGAGTCTTTTTCCAACTCTTCAGGGTACTGGTTTCAACAGGTTATTTATAATAGTAATAATAATAATAATATATTAGAATATATTATACTCTAACAATACATATTCTATATATAACATTAATGTTAATAGAATATATTAATATATTGACATCAATATAGATACATTCATTAATATTAATTCTAATATAATATATACTATTATAAATACACCATTATTATTAATAGTATTATTCTTACTCTTATAATTTTTAGGCAACCTTTACTTGTCCTGGATTGGGGGAAGGTGGTCAAAGGGTACAAACTTGCAGCTATAAGATAAATAAGTTCTGGGGATCTAATGTACAGCACAGTGACTAGAGTCCTCAGTACCATTTTATATAATGTAAAGTTGCTCAGAGAGTAGATCTTAAAAGTTTTCACCACACACAAACATACACAAGAGTATGTGAGGTGCTGGAGGCGTTGATTAACCTTCTTGTGGCGCCCGTTCCTCAATATATTCAATATATGTATATCAGATTATCATGTTGTACACCTTAAACTTATACAAGCTTGTAGATCATTTATATCTCAATAAAGCGGAAAAAAGAAAAAAACATAGCCTAATTAAAATATTTAAATTCCCTTCCTTTCTCATAAAAATTACAACCCCAGAGTTTCTCCTTGATTCTTGGTGATCAAATGTCTTTTTAAATAGAGACACTTCCTATTAAAATTATCATTTTTCTAGTCTGAGGCCTTTAAGAATATGCTGTGATAGGACTTAACAATAAGGTCATGCAAGCATAGTTACTTATCCATTGCAGGTTCATATATTTTGGAGCAAAAACATTTTTTTTAATTCCTAGAACTTGTCTCAATACTTTCCAAAGAAACTGTTTCCCTGGGCAAGAGTTGAAGGCAGAGCCAGTTTCCTAACAGACAGCAGGAGCGATTGCATGCCAATTGCAATTAGAACAAGCAAGAGAATTCACCTAGAGACCAGAAACACAATTCCTGTTATGGCTCATTCGAAACTCGCCAATTTCTCTCGGTAGTGGTATTCATCAAACAGCTAATGTTCTGAAACTCCCCTAGAGGTTGTTGGAGGGAAGACAGATTTGTTTTTAGGGCGGCATCCTCAGGAAAGAAGGCTTATAAAGTCGCTTGCCTTGTTGACCTGTCCACCTGCTGTAGTAACTGTTGCTCCCACGGGCTAATTTCACCCCACTTCGATAGAGGGGCAAAGGGTCTACAGCCACACAGAGTCTCACAAATTTCTTGTGACTTCTGATTCCCTTCAGAGGAGTTGTTTAACGGTATCATTTCGAAGAGTATAGATATAGAAATGCAAACCAAGTGTCTGCTGTGAAGTTGTGACTGTAATGGATGATGATCACATCAGAAGTTCAAATGGAAAAGGATGTTTGTAGTTGCTTGTAGTTTTACTGTTAACAAGCAAAGTGAGCACCATAAATAAGTCCACAGACCAGCAGGCATCTCTGCTTCTGAGAGCTGCATCCTGAAACTTTATAATTAATTCCACTCTTGGGTTTTGCACATCCAAGGCGCTGAGTTCTTGTTTATTGCGGTTAAACTTAACCAGTTCCCCGAAGTGTATTGCCATGACGGAAAGGCTCTCCAAGAGGTGCTGGTGAGTCAGCCTGTGGGTGCAACAGACAAGAATTAAGAAAAATGTCAGGAAGGATGGGCTAGACCCTCCCATAGTAATAGACATCAGGGTGACAAGTCAAGTTCAAGTCTTAGAGAGAGTCAGTACCTGAGAGGGTCCAGGTCTGAGTGTGATGGGGGATCTATCTGCTTATAGAGTTTGCAGCTGAAACTTGGGGCATCTTCCTGCAGAGGCACCCAAAGGCACATTTTGTTGCAGTGGATGTACTCAAGAGGAAATTAGGGGTGAGGCCAGGGAGGGCTTTGAAGGCTGGTACAGGATACAGCATCCTGTGGTGCCCACATCCTAGAGAGATGTGGGCACCACCTAGAGAGAGCTACCAGGAATCCTGGTAGCTGTGGAAGGTACCAGGATGGTGTGGCCAACACCTGAGGGCCACCTTCTACTCTTATTCCACAGCTGAAGTTCTAATTTTTCTCTCTGATGACAAGGCAAAAAAAACCCAAAATCACTTACATGCAATTATATATATATGTATAAATTTTAATAGAAAATATATATGTATATCAGTTTTGCCACTTGCAAGTGAGGAAAATAGCTCCTAATATCTTACTCTAGCTAAGACCTCAGAGATTGCGTAGCTGGATGAGAAAACCTGCAGGATAAGTGGATCATAATTACAGACTGTTAGGCACTGGTGCTATGATGAAACACAAATAATTTACTTCCATAATTTCCGTATTTCAACCTGTTGTACTTGAACACACTCTGAACAGGAAAGAAATAGATTGCATTAAAAATATACAGAATTATGTGCTTAAGCACAATGTAAAAATAAGACCAACTTGGGAGCTGGCTAGATTGGAAAAAGTATATATTAAATCTTTTTGGAAAATAGTCCAAATGGAAACAAATACATTTCACACCGATACTTGGAATGTTAACTCTTCTTAGTAAGGTATAATAATTATTTCTCCTGGTGCTACTACTGGATACCCATTTTCCAATCTCTGCTGCCATATTGTTGAATGCCAAGGACCACAAAAAGGAGAAAGGGTAAGGGGATGAATTGTTTTCGTGAAAGTAGTTTCATAAAACGTGGACCGTAGAACAACGAAGCCCTTAAGCCTCACTTAAATGAGTCAATATGACCACAGAGAAATTGTAATAAAACATAACTTTAAAAAATACCCTTGATCAAATATAAGATGTGCAACTAGATAAAACTGTGACAGATCTGCAGTGGACCAGGGAGGTTGCCCTCGCGAGGAAATTAAGTCCTATTGGAAATGAGAAAGTGCAGCTGCAGAGCTGGGAATGTCATTTTCTGGAGCTGCCACCACGGTGGCCAAGTAGCGAATCAGGTTACAAATGCAGGCCGCCTTTCAACTTGGCACCTGGAGAGAAAGTCCTTACATGGTGCCCTGGGGAATGTACAAATACATATACTCTGTAGTCATATCCAAACATATACTGGATAATTACATTGAGTATCTCTATTACAACATAAGTCATATCCAAACATATACTGGATAATTACATTGAGTATCTCTATTACAACATAAGTATAATTAGGACTATAAATCAAATCAAACTTTTTTTCCATAGAGTTTATGGTACAGATTTAAAATAGATTAAAATTTAAAAGTACATGCAAAAGAGTCACAGGAATGAACACAGACAAAAAATAGAATTGCTTGCTCAATGTTTTATCTTCCTTTCTAGAAGCAGTCATGGGAACTAATATAACTACTGTTTCTTAAAGCTATGTTTGCTGCTGCTAAATTAATACCTTCAGAATCCCAACCTCCACGATGTGGTTGGGAGAAAATCCACAGGTAAAGACCCAGCAATAGTGTAGCAGAAGAAGGGGAGCTACAGCGGCTCAGTAGCTGATATTTGCAGTTAAATAGCTGAGCTGTTTTCAGTTTTCCTTTGCAAGTCTAGATGAATACACCAGGTATCGTCAGCACTACTAATTGCTTAAAAAGTGGTCATTTTTTCAAAGGATAAAAATTCATTGTTTAAGAGGTGAAACCAATGGGAAAAAAAATACTATTATTTTTACTAGAAAAGGTCTAAAGGTTTAACAGATTTAAATAATCGAACTTTTACAAAAAAAAGTAATTACCAGTGCTTCAAACAATTACTACAAAAAAAAAAAAACAATTACTACAGATCATGTTTCAGCCAATGAAATTTCAGATGTTTGGGTTATGATATATTATTACAATCCTAGGCCTTTATAAACTCTGCTTCTGTTAGTAAGAATGGAATTTTTATGAAGATTAAGTCACTTTGGTCTCTTCTTTTACTTTATTTTTTTCCAAAATGCTTACCTCTACAAAGTGCATTTAAATAAGCATTAGAAAAACAGAATAAAGAGAGGTGAATATCTAGTAACAAAAGGTGCTTCTGTTGAAATATTTTTTTTCATTCAAAACTACAGTGATGGTCTCAAGACCAATTTTTAAATCTCACTATATATAAACAGTGTATAGGCAGCCTTTTAAAAAAGTCACACAAAATTTATGAAGTTTTGGGTGGTATTATATATATCTAGAATTTCTATATATATAGATATTATAAGAGTACTTATTTTATATCAATTAACCACCTAGAGGGGTGGGATAGGGAGGGTGGGAGGGAGACACAAGAGGGAGGGGATATGGGGCTATATGTATACCTATAGCTGATGAGCTTTGTTATACAATAGCAACTAACATAACATTGTAAAGCAATTATACTCCAGTAAAGATGTTAAACATATATAGAGAGAGTACAGTCTCATCCAGTTTTCCCAGTATGTCATGTTATTTTCATAATCATCTTTATAAAATCTTTATTAGATATCAGATGAAAAATGTTCATTTCATTCATAACACATACTTATTAAGCCATGTGGCGAAGTAATAACAATATTTTAAATTTTAAAAATCCAGTATACTTTGAGTTATATTCTATAACCAAATTGTAGTTTACCTATTAAACCACTTGAAAATTTAAAAAAACAAATTATAATTATATATATTAATTTCTATAATTATAAATTATAATTTAGTTTCTTAAAAATAATCCTAATGACTGTAATCTTCAATTTGCTTTTTGCTGTTCCCTTTCAAGGAATCTTGTTGATTTCAGTTTCATTAAAGTCAGTTTCAACACAAAGATACCATTTCTGGTCAATGACAGGATTAGCTGTCAGTCCCTATTTCTCCAAAGGTGGTGATAACATTTTAATTCAGTAGGTTGTCTAAACCATTCACAGAAATCACATTTTATACCAGAAATCCCATTTATGTATTAGGCTGTGCTCTAATGAGACAGGTATCTCCAAGTCATATCTGTGTGTTTCATAACTTGCTTAGTTCCTAAGGCAACCAGAGGAATAAATAATTCTGACTTATGAGGCAGTCGAGGAGCATGGTTTACACCATTTAGTTTTCATACCAACTCTGGGGTGTAGTTATTATTATCAGCCTTGTAGAGAGAAGGAAGGTGGGGCCTCATACCTTAAGTAACTTGCCTGAAGTTACAGTTTCCACATAAAGCAGCAAACCTGGTCCTTCCAGGGCCAGGGCACAGGAAAGAGTAGAAGAAGAAAACCTTATCCTGTAGGAGAGGCAGGAGAGAACCCTGTGTCCAGCCAGAACCTTATACCAATACCACTGGAGGTCTCCCACCATTGGAGAGAGATTGAAGCTCTGTCCTGCACAAGATCAGCTGCACGCACAAGGCAGGATTTGGCTGCCATGGGCAGGAGGGACGGGAGTCCTAAAAAGCCCCAACTCCAAGATCTAAACCTCAAACCCTACCCAAGACTGAAGCTCCCCCAGGACAACGGAGAGCACCCCTGCCCCTACCACCAGCCTAGCCAGCACCCAACAACAAGCAACAGTTCACCACCAGGGAGACAAGAACACAGAGAGATGACTTCTGTGCTTCAGGCACATGGCAACCACTGAAAAAGCAAGAGGCCCAAATATGGCCCAGATGCCGGGAGTAGCAGGTAGGACCTTTAAGATAACGCTAATCAGTATGTTAAAAGATCTAGTGGAAAAGACAGACAATATACAGATTGCTAATTTCAGCAATGAGATGGAAATTCCAATAAGCATCAAATACAACTGGACTACATTAAAAAAAAATACAGTATCAGAAAGGGTTACTTCTACAACCTCATGAGTAAACTCAGCACAGCTGAGGAAGGAGTCAGTGAACTTGAAGACAAATAAATAGAAATTATCCAAACTGAACATAAACAGAAAATAAAAAGAGTGAAAATTGAAAGAAAAAAAAAGACAGTACATCCAGGAGCTTTGGGACAATATCAGTTTAACATACCTATAATTGATGCAAAAGCAAGAAAGGAGATGAAACAAACAAAATATTTAAAAAGAAAGTGGCTAAGAATTCTCTGAAAATAATGATAATGAAAGACATTAAATCCCAAGATAAAGAATATCAGAGAAAACTAGAAAGAAACCACACACACACACACACACACACACACACACACACACACACACACACACACACACACACACACACACACACACACACCCCTACATACATCATTTTCAAACTGCTGAAAACTATAGAGAAAGGGAAAATCTTGAAGTCAGCCAGAGGAAAGAGATATTACATACAGAGAAGAAAAGATAGGAATTTTAGTAGACTTTCAGCCCTTATGTCTTATATGACATCTTTAAAATACTAAAAAATATAGCCTGATCTCAGAAATTTATAGCAGGGTTGGCAAACTGTAGTGCACTGGCTAAATTCATACCAATGCCTGTTTTTGTAAAGAAAGTTTTCTTGTAAAACTTCCATTCATTTATTTTCTACAGCTGCTTTTCACAACAATATAGAGTTGAGTGGTTGTAAGAGGGCATATGGACCACAAAGCCTAAATGTTTACTAAGAGGCCCTTTACAGAAAGAGTTTACCCATCCCTAATTTATACAATTAATTGCTTGTATTAGGAAAGTTTGAAAAATTTCAAATAAATAATCTAAGCTTTTACTGTAAGACACCAGAAAAAGAAGCAAATTAAATCCAAAGCAAGCAGAAAGAACATAATAAAGGTAACATATAATCCAGCAGAAATCAATTGGGATGTAATCTGCTTCCAAACCTTTTCATGTGTTTGCTGACAGGATTCAATTCCTTGAGGGTGGTTGGACTGAGGGCCTTCTAACAATGGCAGTTTGATCAAAGTCACCAACAGAGAGTCACCTGGCGAGGTGGAAGTCCCAATCTTTTTAACATAATCACGCAAGTGAATCCCATCCCCTTTGCCATACCCTATTGTTTAGAAGCAAGTCAGTCCCAGCTCAGACTCAAGGGGAAGGGATTACAGGAGTGTGTGGATACCACGAATGGGGATCTTGGGAGCCATGTAAGAAGTCTGCCTACCATGTGTGAGGATCAAATCAATGAAAGCAAAAGGTTTAGCAAAACATCTCACACTACTCAGCCATTTTTATCCCAGGAGTAAATGAACTAATGAATGAATCAGTGGTTCTGCAGTTAGCCTGAGTTACCACTAGATGGTGGCTGCATCCTTCATAGCTTCTATCATTAAAAGTGGGTCAGAGACTTTGAACACAGGAGCCACCAACAGAAACCAGAAGTAAAAGAACATTCAAAAATGATAAAATAAACAAGGATACACCTTAAAAACAGGAGCATTAAGCACCTTTTCAGAACTCTTGGATCTCTAGTGCTCTTACAAAACCTGTTTGGCTTTTTTCTTCCAGAGTAAACCATAAACCATGCAAACAAAAATAAAAACTCCATTCAGCCTCACTGATGATCAAGATTTCTCACTCAGATATTTAGCCAGCCCTAATTTAAGTTGTCTTTTGTTTTAATTTGGCTCCCGGAGGCTTGGATGCTTTTGTATTTGCTTTTTGAAATATAATGACTGTTATATTTTCTAAATCAAAGCAATGTAAAATATGCTCATTGTAGAAAATTTGGAAACTACTGAAAAGAATGAGGAAAGCTGAAAACAATCCTAATCCCTCACTCAGAAATATTGTGGTATATTTCTTCTGCTTTTTCCTCTTCTCTCTCTCCTCTCAAGTGTTTTCTGAAAACATAATTCGGGTGGACTAAATCTCTGCTTTGGTAAATCAGAGATGCTGCAGTTTACATGAAACTGCATGATGAATGAAACAAAGTAACATTTAGGATTCTATGGGCAGAGATTCCAGTGAGAACTCTGTCACTTGCCAGCTGTGTGAACTTCACCTTTCTGAGACTCAGTTTCCTGATACCTAAATACGTCTGTATTTCAGAGATACTAAAAGGATACAATGAGCTAATGTTCAGGGCCCAGGAGAGTGACTCAATTTTAAATGCTGCATAAAAAAGGATTACGTTTTGTTTGCAAATAACTCTTCTTTCCAATAGCTACAATTTTTTTCATCTCTTATTATAATGACCAAATCTTCTGACAAATCTCAAAAGGTATATTTACATGTAATTATGTATTAAGAGTAACTAATGTGTAATTAATTACAATTAAGTATAATCGAGTGTTAACTCATGTTGGGTTCCAGATTTTACCGTAGTCTGCTACCATCTGTGCATATTTGGTAAAAGATAGATGGACTTATCATGTTGATCTTGCATGCTTCCACCTCACTATTCTAACAGAATGTTATTTCTAGAAATGAGGTTGGATTTTTTTGAACTGATTTTTATCACCTACTAAAAGAATCATGTTTTTACTGTTATACATATTGAATGTAAACTATTGACAGATTTTCTAGTATTAAATCATCTGAATTTTTGGAAAGATCAGAATTTTGAGTTGCTTCCTTTAATAATTTTTTAAAAAGATTTCCTCATTCTGATTTTTTATTATTTTTGTTTTTAATTGTGATAAAGTACACATAACAAAAACATATCTTCTTAGCCATTTTTAAGTGTAGCGTTCAGTAATGTTAAGTACATTCACATTATTGTGTAGCCAATCATCAGAACTCTTTTCATCTTGCAAAATTAAAATTCTACACCCATTAAACAATTCCCCAGGGCCCCCCTCCCCAGGCCCTGGCAACCAGCATTCTACTTTCTGTCTCTATGCATTTGACTAGTCTAGGTACCTCACATAATTCAAGTTTTTCAGTATTTCTCTTTTGACTGGCTTATTTCACTTAGCATAATGTCATCAAGGTTCAGACATCAGTAGCATGTGTCATAATTTTTCCCATTTAAAGGCAAAATAGTATTCCTTTGTGTGTATATATTACATTTTGTCTATCCAGTTACCCATTGACAGACACTCAAGCTGCTACCACATTTTGGCTATTATAAATAATGCTCCTATGAATATGGATGTACAGAGATTTCTTTGAAACCCTCCTGACAATTCTTTTGGGTGTTTACCCAAACTGGGACTGTTGGATTGTATGGTGATTCTATTTTTGTTTTTGAGGAACAGCCATGCTGTTTTCCATAGTGGCTGCACTATTTTACATTCTCACCAACAATGTACAAGGGTTCCGATTTCTCCACATCTTTGCCAACACTTGCTACTTTCTGTTTTTGGTAGTAGCTATCCTAATGGGTCAGGTGGTATCTCATTGTGGTTTTAATTTGCATTTCCTCTAATGCATTATAATAAACTTTTTATTTTAGAACCATGTCACACATACCGAATTATTTCAAAGATATTACAGAGTTCCCTTACACTCCACACCCAGTTTCCTCTGTTATTGACCTCTTACATTGTATGGTACATTTTTCACAATTAATGAACCAATATTGATACACTATTATTAACTAATGTCCATACTTTATTCATATTTCCTTAGTTTTCCCCTAATGTCATTTTTTTTCTGTGTCAGGACCCCATCCTAGATACCACACTACATTTAATTATCATGTCTCCTTAGGCTCTTCTCGACTGGGACAGTTTCTCAGACTTTCCTTATTTTCGATGACCTTCCTGGTTTTGTGGCGTACTGGTCAGGTGTTTTGTAGAAGGTCCCTCAGCTGGGACTTGTCTGTTGTTTTTCTCATGATAAAAGCAGGGTAAAATGTTTTTGGAAGGAAGACCACAGAGATAGAGTCCCTTCTCATCATATCATATCAAGGGTACATACTCTCAATATGACTTCCTATGGTGTTGTTAACTTTGATCACATCTTAAAAATAGTGTTTGGCAGAAATTTAAAAAAAAATTTTTTTTTTAGTATCTTATTTACAATAGTATTATTGTATCAATATACATAAATAAGATTAGCTTATACTCTATTTTGGATAATCTCACATTTAGATGCTGATTTTATGATAGCTAAATATAGTGATTTGAATACTTTTCCATCTTTTTCTGGAAGATATTATCTAACATGGGGATTATTATTAATTTATAAAAACTGTTTAGCACCTGAGCCTTTTGTTGGTAAACACCTCTTGAAATATTTCTCCTAGCTGTTATCTCATTCTATTCCACCTTTAGTCAAGTTTGATCATTTTTATTTCCCAGAAAATTATACATTGTTTTCAGGTTTTTGAATGTATTACTATAAATTATAAATGGTATTCTTTTATATATTTTATTTTTTGTATCTGTTTTTACAGTATATTTTTTATTTGTTCTTAATTTAACATTTTTTCTTGAGTAAATTTATTATGTTATTTACTTATCTTTTTCCCTCCATGGAAATAAACTTTTATAGCTCTTGAACCTTTCACTTCTACTGTGTATTAAGCTTAATAATCTCTGCCTTTATCTGTTTTATTTACCACTTCTGATGCTTTATTATTTTCTACTTCCAAAATTTAAAATTTGAACAGTATTTATTTTTACTGCATTTTTTATTATTTTCTTTTTTTATAAGATCTTATTTTTATTTTTTAGTTATGAATTAAATCAGGAATAAATCATTATGTTCAATGACTTGCTTCTGAAAACAGTTTTAGCCGTTTAAAATGTTTTCACATATTTACTATTTACATTTTTATTGTGGTAAGAATATTTAACATGAGATCTAGCCTCTTAAATTTTTAAAAAATTTTGCTACAACATTGAACATAAGACCTACCCCATTAGCAAATTTTAAGCATAAAATACAGTATTACTGACTGTAGTCACTATGCTTTACAGTAGATTTCTAGAACTTATTCATTTTGCATAAGTGAAACTTTGTACTAATAACTCTCCATCTCCCCCTCATTCCTGTCCTCTGGCAGCCACCATTCTCCACTCCCTGCTTCCATGAATTTGACTATTTTAGGTTCCACATGTAAGTGAGATCATGCAGTATTTGTCTTTCTGCTTCTGGCTTATTTCACTTAGCATAATGTCCTCCAGGTTCATCCAAGTTGTCATATGTGCAGGATTTCATTCTTTTTTAAGGCTGTGGTATCAGTTGTAATGACTTCTCTTTCATTTCTGATTTTATTTATTTGAGTCTTCTCTTGTTTTGCCTTGGTTAGTTTAGCTAGGAGTTCATCGATTTTGTTTATCTTTTCAAAAAACCAACTCTTAGTTTCATCAATTTTTTTCCCTTGCTTTTATTCTCTATTTTATTTATTTCTGCTCCAATCTTCCTTTCCTTCCTTCTGCTAACTTTGGGCTTAGTTTGTTCTTCTTTTCCTAGTTTCCTGCAGTGTAAAGTTAGGTTGTATATTTGAGATCTTCTTTTTTAATTTAATGTAAGCTTTATCACTATAAACTACCTTCTTGGTACTGTTTTTGCTGATCCCATAAATTTTGGTACGTTGTGTTTTCATTTTTGCTTATTATAAAGGACACAACTCAGGAACAGCAAAATGGAAGAGAAGCATTGGGCGAGGGAGTGGTGGTGACTGGCGCTCAGTCCCCTCTCCGACAGGCCACCCTCCCAGCACCTTGAGGTGGTCACCAACCTGGATGTTCTCTGACCCCCGTCGTTTAGGAATTTTTTATGGAGGCTTGATCACGTAGGTATGATCCCTGGAGAATATGGGGTGGGGTTGAAAGTTCCAAGCTTCTGATCTCGGCTTGGTCTTACTGGTGACCAACCCCCCATCCTGAAGCTATCCAGGAGCCCACCAGAAGTTGCCTCACTAGAACAAAAGCCAGTGTTATCATCCAGGAAATTCCAATGAATTTAGGACTTCTGTGTAGGACACTCCTAACATCCCATCACTCAGGAAATTATAAGAGTCTTAGGAGTTCTATGTAGGAACCAGGGGTAGAGGCCATATGTATTTCTTATTATGTCATACATAGAAACCAGGTTTTCCTGCATATTATCATGAACATAGTGCAGTCTCCTAAAATCTTCTGCATCTTCCTTTATACATCAAAATTTGGTCCTTTGTCCTAGGAATCTGCATTTTTAAACACATACCCCCCACTAAGTGATACTTATGATATTAAATTTTAAAGAGTCACTGCTATGAATGTTCTCCCCAGAAAATGCAATAATAACAAATCACAAAATATTTCATATATTTTCGAGAGGTTGACAGACCTCAGATGTCCGTTCATGGGTGCTTTAGACATCTGTGAATGCCAGGTCCAGAGCCCCTGCGTAAAGACTAGAGTCATCTTCCAATACATTAGACTTTTCTTTTATGTATGAAAAAGACTGAATGCATGTTTGCTTTAATTCTGGAAACATAGGACAGTACTGCATTCATTTCATCAGAAATACACACATTATACTGTACCATTGTGCAGAACTGTTTACAGTATCAGTACTGTTGTATAATGCAGTGAACTAGAAAGTAAAGATAGAGGTGTTCATACTTACAAACCTTACAATGCAGTTGGAGGAAAGCAAGTCACAAATATTAAACAATAAATAGCACTACAACGTAGTCAATTCTGGGTTCCATGGAGACAAGCCTGGGATTGTTGAGGGCAGAGCGTCACTGAGACTTTCCACGGAAGGCATTCCATAGGCCTGAACACCCGCTAGGCTGAGCCCGGAAAGAAAGTTGGGATTTTGAACAAGTGGAGAGAGGGAGAACGCTTTGAATGTGCTTCAATTTTCATTCTACTAAAAGTGTTTTAATACAGACCCTTTATGTAGCGGGCAGTGGAAAGTAATGCCGGGGATGGGGGCAGGGGCGGTGTCGTAAATAAAAGCCAGATTGTAGACGGCCTTGAATGTCAGGCCTCACCAGGTCAGTAATTTCCTCAGCCTTGGACGTTATTTTGTGGCTGTGCAGAACAAAATATTAGTAAACGTGTGAGAGAACGATTGTCACTACCAAAGAATGGAAATGCACTTCTTACCATGGCAGAGAGAAAGCAAACATTACGTGGAATAGCAACGCATCCAACCCAGCACAAAGCAGATTTTTGTAATTCATCATAACCTGAGTGTTTTATCATTCACTTTTGACAAGAAGAGGGGGAAAAGGACTAAGCAAGAGCAGAGCCATTTCTGATGATTTACTGATCAAAGCCAATTAGGATAGTTCTGGTTGAACTGGGTTGACTTTCTCTGAAATTACTTTTCAAAGTAAAGAAAACAAGAGTGAGTATGTGCAATGCTGTATTTTCTACTTGTTAGTCCATAAAATAACTAAAAATCACCCCCTCATCTCCGCTGGGCTTCAAAGTGGGACTTTTGAAGTGTAAAAATCAAATGAATCGTAGACCTGAAATGCAAAGCTTTTTTGCAGCTCTTTTGTCTTTCGTTTGAAGATCCCAGCATACTTTTCACACAATAGACTGAATCAAATCTTCCTCTGGGCTCGGTATTTTTATCTGAGCTGCTGTATGGCTCTGAACAAATGTCAGGTCTAGAGAGTGTGTGTATGTGTCTCTTGAATCAAAACTTTAAAATAGTGTAATAATGAAAGAGATCAAAGGAATGGATGCTGAAGAAACAGCCCCATGCACTATGCTGTACACATACACGTCTTAATAAACAAAATAATCACCAGTGGTAGAACCATGTTCATCTGATGTCATTAAGGTTGGGGGGGTGGCCAACGTAAAAGACATAACACATTTTTATAATTCTTGTGGGAAAGTGTTTTCTTTTAACCATTTTGCATTAAAATATTTCAGAAATATATTACACATTTTCTTGCATTTCTGGGTGGAAAAGTTTGCATGCACTTACGTATTTTATTGATGACTTTTGTTATTGATTTATGTTATGTCATTGTCCTATGCGATGAGGCCTTAAGATACATATTGATTTTGTTCCTATTTTCAATGTCTCCCAAGTGCTATACTGTCCTATATTATTTTATGCCAGCTCATTGTATTATTTTCCTTGGAGGCAGCATGACTTAGAAGAAAAGAAAAAGGCTCATCTCAGGAGTTAGGCAGATTGGGGCACCAGTCACACCTTGGCTCAGTTTCATCATCTGTGAAATGAAGGTAGCAACACACTCTGTCGTTAACTGAAATAATTAAATGTCCACATAGCTGAGACCCTTCACACAGTGCCTGCAACAGATCTTGGGCTCCACCTACTCACATGCACTGTCCAGCTCTCAACTGTCATATCTCTTGTTGCTAAAAATATACATGGTAGCTTCCCCTTTTCTTTTCCTGGATACTGGATAATCAAGCTTATTTTAATTGTGTCTAAAATAATAATAAATGGTGAACAAGAGCTTGAGGACATAGTTAATAAATTTGCAATCTCTGTTTTTAAACATAGACGCTTTTAGAATGTATCTTCATGATTATGTTCTGGATGGTTGAGATCACTTCCAGTGACCTCTGGAAACGTGGAATTTAACTGTAATCAACTGAGAGTAAATGATGGATACCAAAAAACCTAACTACCTTCTTGAGCAAATAAAAATGGAGGTAGGAGATTTTGGCAAGACAAGCAGTGCCGGATAAGCCCCTAGCAGGACCTGGACCTACAAGCTTAGAACAACTGTCTCATGGATTCCTTGTAGCAGCCTTCTAAGGAACATACTGCTCTCTCTTTTGTACAGATTTTGAAAGCTGTGACAAGGTTATGAAGATGTTGGAGCTTATTATATTCAGCATGTTCTCTGCCATTATTATTTCCTTAGCAGTGATGCATACAGCACGTCTTTTACTTAGAAATGATGAAAGAATCTCAGGGCTAAAAAAATCATTAGAGGCCATTGAACTCTATAGCCCATCTTTTCTTTAATTTCCTGTATAACATCCATGCTGAATGGCAATCCTTTCTAAATGTGCACGTCTTCAAGGTCAGGAAACTTCCTGTCTTTCAAGACAGCTGATTCTATGCTTTGCAGCATCTATTACTAGGAGATTCTGTGTAGTGAGCATGAATATAACATCCTATGGCATCTTACCATTGGTGCCACTTTTCCCTAGTAGGACCAAACAAAAAATATCATGGGATGGACTTTCAGCTCCATGCAGACCCTTCTGATGTGCCCTAGTACCTGCTTTTCTCTGGGTTAAATATCCTCATTTTCTTCAAGAATTTCTCTAGTGACATGATTTCAATTGTAATATATTACAATTATAATAGCTTTCCTTACTGGATTTGTGCATGTTTTAACTTTTCCCATTAAAGGATTCGAAACAACAAAAATATTTTGAGATCAAATCTGGAATTTGAGAGGGATGATCATTTTCTTTCCCTAAATACTATCATTCCCTGTGACAGCCCCAAAACCACATAAAATTTTGGAAGCTACATCACCATGGATCCATACTTCAAAGATAAATTGGGATAATATATATGACAGTAAACCATAAACTATAATACACTCTATAAATGTTAATAATAATTACTACTGGTTGTTATAAAGTTTATTATCAGTTGAAGCTCCTATGTCTTCAACTGATAAACTATGTCTCCTCCAATTTTGTGGCTGCTTAATCTCAAGTGAAAAGAGTTAACTCTTCTCCTCAGCTCATAGGAAACTGTCTTGTCTGGTTTGCATGGGAATCTTTATTTCTATTCTCTTCTATTCCTTCCTCTATCCGCTGTTCATTTTTTTCTTCCCTCCTTTTGGAAATCTCAGTAATATATTAGACATATAGACATTAATTTGCATGTATTCACGTAATGTTTTCTAAATCTGCATGTATTGTGTTAAAATCCTCATTTTCTTTCTCTCTCTCTCTTTTTTTTTGTCAAGTGCCATGTTATTTAGCTCTATCTGTGTTGCTGGGTTTACATCTGTTTCTAACTGTAATACACATTTTCAGGCTATACATCCCACTGTTTTCTTTAATCCTCATTCTCATGTCCTATCCAGTTTTTTATGCACTCTTCTCAGGCTTGTTTAAATTTTAATAAAATTTAAGGTAAGGAGAAAATGTACAAGTTTACATTTTTCTTTGATAAAGTTTCTTTTAGAGTACATTATTCTTGCCTATACAGATCTTTCTTGATCCTGGTAAGTGTAACATCTTCAGTTAGGATGCTTTTGGATAAAAAGAAAATACACACCTGATAATGAATTATAAATTTAGGAAAGTCTGTTATTTTTAGGAAAATTTAGGATTCACATTCTCAGTATCCTGCCATGTGTTTTGAACGTATCTCCCATGGCTGTAGCATGTTTAATGCAGTTCCGGGAACACATCTGTACAAGACGATGTCAGATTAAAGGGGCATGTCTTTTCATATTAGCAAGGAAAGCCCTTCCCAGAGTCCCCCTAGCAGAGCTCCCTCAGGTCCTGTTGCCCAGGACTGGGTCACATGCCCATGACCCAGCTGTAAAGGAGGATGTGAAAGAATATATTTGTCATTTGCATCATTTATGGTTGTGTTACTGAACCGAGGTTCTGCTGCTGGCCACTCATAAGCCAATAATTCGAGAGGCAAGTGTCAGTAGAAAGGAAAGTTGCTTAAATCAGAAAAGCCAGCAATCTGGGGAGAAGGTGGACTCGTGTCTAGAGACCAACTCTGAAGATTCTGCTCAGCCATGATGGTTTTTTTTTTAATTAGTTGTCATAGGAACATAGTTGCTTTACAATGCTGTGTTAGTTTCAGGTGTGCAGCAAAGTGAATCAGTTATACATATACATACATCCACTCTTTAGATTCTAATCCCATATAGGTCATTACAAGAGTATTGAGTAGAGCTCCCTGTGCTATAAAGTAGGTCCTGATTAGTTATCTATTTTACATATAGTAGTATGTGTATGTCAATCCCAATCTACCAATGTATCCCTCCCATCTTCTTTCCCCCTTGGTAACCATAAGTTTGTTTTCTACATCTGTGACTCTATTTCTGTTTTGTAAATAGGTTCATTTGTACCATTTTTTTAAGATTCCACATATAAGCAATATCATATGATATTTGTCTTTCTCCATCTGACTTACTTCACTCAGTATGACAATCTTTAGGCCCATCCATGTTGCTGCAAATGGCATTATTTTGTTCTTTTTTATGGTTGAGTAATATTCCATTGTATATATGTATCACATCTTCTTTATCCATTCCTCTGTTGATAGACATTTAGGTTGCTTCCCTGTCCTAGCTATTGTAAATAGTGCTGCAATGAACATTGCGGTACATGTATCTTTTCAAATTATGGTTTTCTCCAGATATATGCCCAGGAGTGGGATTGCTGGATTATATAGTAGCTCTATTTTTAGTTTTTTAAGGAAACTCCGTACTGTTCTCCATAGTGGCTGTATAAATGTACATTCCCACCACAGTGTAGGAAGGTTCCATTTTCTCCACACCTTCTCCAGCATTTATTGTTTGTAGATTTTTTGATCATGGCCATTTTGACTGGTGTGAGGTGATACCTCATTGTAGTTTTGATTTGCATTTCTCTAACAATTAGTGATGTTGAGCATCTTTTCATGTTCATCTCGGCTACCTGTATGTCTTCTTTGGAGAAATGTCTATTTAGATCTTCTGCCCATTTTTCGATTAGGTTGTTTGTTTTTTCGATACTGAGCTGCATGAGCTGTTCGTATATTTTGGAGATTAATCCCTTGTTGGTTGCTTCATTTGCAAATATTTTCTCCCATTTTGTGGGTTGTCTTTTCGTTTTGTTTATGGTTTCCTTTGCTGTGCAAAAGCTTTTAAGGTTAATTAGGTCCCATTTTTTATTTTTGTTTTTATTTTCATTACTCTAGGAGGTAGATCAAAAAAGATATTGCTGCGATTTATGTCAGAGAGTGTTCTGCCTATGTTTTCCTCTAAGAGTTTTATAGTGTCTGGCCTTACATTTAGGTCTTTAATCCATTTTGAGTTTATTTTTTGTGTATGGTGTTGGAGAATGTTCTAATTTCATTCCTTTACATGTAGCTGTCCAGCTTTCCCAGCACCACTTATTGAAGAGACTGTCTTTTTCTCCACTGTATATTCTTGCCTCATTTGTCATAGATTAGGTGACCACAGGTGCATGGGTTTATCTTTCTATCCAGGAACTTTCTATCCTGTTCTCTTGATCTATATTTCTGTTTTTGTGCCAGTACAAAAACAGATGACTGTAGCTTTGTAGTATAGTCTGAAGTCAGGGAGCCAGATTCCTCCAGCTCCAATTTTCTTTCTCAAGATTGCTTTGGCTATTTGGGGTCTTTTGTGTTCTCATACAAATTGTAAAATTTTTTGTTCCAATTCTGTGAAAAATGCCACTGGTAATTTGATAGGGATTGCATTGAATCTGTAGATTGCTTTGTGTAGTATAGTCATTTCCACAATGTTGATTCTTCCAGTCCAAGAACCTGGTCTATCTATCTGTTTGTGTCATCCTCGATTTCTTTCATTAGCATCTTACAGTTTTCTGAGTACAGGTCTTTTGCCTCCTTAGGTAGGTTTATTCCTAGGTATTTTATTCTTTTTGATGTGATGGTAAATGGAATTGTTTCCTTAATTTCTCTTTCTGATCTTTCATTGTTAATGTATAGGAATGCAAGTGATTTCTGTGCATTAATTTTGTATCCTACAACTTTACCAAATTCATTGATAAGCTCTAGTAGTTTTCTGGTAGCACCTTAGGATTTTCTATGTATAGTATCATGTCATCTGCAAACAGTGACAATTTTACTTCTTCTTTTCCTATTTGGATTCCTTTTATTTATTTTTCTTCTCTGATCGCCATGGCTAGGACTTCCAAAACTATGTTGAATAAAAGTGGTGAGAGTGGACATCCTTGTCTTGTTCCTGATCTTAGTGGAAATGCTTTCAGCTTTTCGCCATTGAGAATGATGTTGGCTGTGGGTTTGTCATATATTGCCTTTATTATGTTGAGTTATGTTCCCTCTTTGCTCACTTTCTGGAGCGTTTTTATCATGAATGGATGTTGAATTTTCTCAAAAGCTTTTTCTGTATCTACTGAGATGATCATATGGTTTTTATTCTTCAGTTTGTTAATGTAGTGTATCACATTGATTGATTTGCATATATTGAATAATCATTGCATCCCTGGGATAAATCCCACTTGGTCATGGTGTATGATCCTTTTCATGTGTTGTTGGATTCATTTTGCTAGTATTTTGTTGAGGATTTTTGTGTCTATGTTCATCAGTGATATCAGCCTGTAATTTTCTTTTTTTGTGATATCTCTACCTGGTTTTGGTATCAGGGTGATGGTGGCCTCCTGGAATGAGCTTGGGAGTGTTCCTGCCTCTGCAATTTTTTGGAAGAGTTTGAGAAGGATAGGTGTTAGCTCTTCTCTAAATGTTTGATAGAATTCACTTGTGACACAATCTGGTCCTGGACTTTTGTCTGCTGGAAGCTTTTTAATCACATTTTCAATTTCAGTACTAGTGATTGGTCTGTTCATATTTTCTATTTCTTCCTTATTCAGTCTTGGAAAGTTGTACCTTTCTAGGAATTTGCCCACTTCTTCTAGGTTGTCCATTTTATTGGCATATAGTTGCTTGTAGTAGTCTCTTATGAACCTTTGTATTTCTGTGGTGTCAGTTGTAACTTCTTTTTTATTTCTAACTTTATTTATTTGAGTCTTCTCCCTCTTTTTCTTGTTGAGTCTGACTAAAGGTTTATCAATTTTGTTTATCTTCTCAAAGAACCAGCTTTTAGTTTCATTGATCTTTGCTCTTGTTTTCTTCATGTCTATTTCATTTATTTCTTCTCTGAGCCCTGATGGTTTGTAAAAGGAAAAATGGCGAGGGGAAGTGAAGAATCTCAGTGAATCATCAAGGCAGGAGTTTGGGTTTTGCATCATTCTCCATCAAGTGACGGCTGGGTGACTCTCTCTTCAGATGTTATCTTGCCCATGTGACCAGCCTGCAGGAGTCATTAGGGGCTCTTGGGGGTAGAGAGCTAATCATTCTTTAACTATTTAATTCTTCATTCTTACTTCTTCTTATCTGGGAAAAGAATCAACAAGTTAGACAAGGCATGGTGTGCAGTCAGGAGAGTATAAGTCAAAAGTTAGTTTCAATTGCTTAGTAATCTCATTCCTATAGTTAGATTTTTAAGGTTAGAGGGGGACAGAAATTGGTAAACAGGAAAGGGGGAAAAGATCTGCTTTCAGTGGAGGCATGTTCTCCCCATAGGAAGGTGGGTGGGATGAGTTGGGGAAGTGACTGCTGGGTTGAACCATCATTTCTGCTTCAGAGCAGTCATTGTCTTTAACAAGTTCATGTTGCCTGCAAATTTGGTAAACCTTCTACATTTTTATCCAAGTCATTTATGCTCAAGTTCACCTATTCATTACACACACACACACACACACACTCACACTACTGAAACTGTTTTAAAATACTACTATGCCCCAAGCAATTATAGTTCCCATTTTGTTCACACAAAATAACTGTTTAATAGGCTTTATTATGTCCACTTTATAGATAAACTTCAACTTAAAAAAAAAATAGCTACTCGCCTGGGTTCTCCTAGCCTAGTATCAAAGTTGGCATTTGAAAATCAATTTTCAAGGCTCCTGTTCCCTGTTTATTCTACTTCATTATCCTGGCTCCCTGATGATTGCTGGAAACGTCTCTCTGAGCTGATCCATTGATCGGAACTCTGAATATGTTGCTTGTCTTCCCCACCCCATTCTCACCTCTAGCCCCCATGGCCTAGCTTTGTCCTGCAGTCCCCAAGGCCCCCGTCTGCCCAGCTCTCCCTAGGGCTGTAAACTTGGCCAACCTGTGTACCCCATGAAGCAGAACCCAGGCTCCTTTTACCCACCATCCTATTTCCAGCACTGCTAAAAGGTTGAATGAATAATAGATGAATGGAGCACATTCGTCCAGCACAGGTCACAGGTAAAAGGTGAACCAATGACAAACAAGTGAAGAAGTACACTACTGCAAGGACGCCGGCTTTGCCTCTTTCCTGCCTCCCTCACCACCTGGTTTCCACCACAGCTTACCAGGCTTAGATCCATGGCAGACTTTTAAGGCTTGGTGATGTCTCACCCTGTACTGCCCGAGTAAAACCTCTGCACATCCTCAGGTCTGCCTCTCAGAAAATGTTAAAAAACAAATGTCAAGCACCAATTACCCTAAGTACATCCCAAACACCTTGCCTACTCTAATTGTTCTGTTGTACAAGATCAAATACCATTGTATTTAAGACGAGTAGAGCATGGTTATTTTTTCATAGAGAGTGGAATTTAAGCCTGAGAGCATTGCACAAATAACTCTTTTGCCACAGTCTGTTAAGTCTAATGAAAACCCCTGCTGTTTTCTTGATTTCTCTTTTCCAATTTCATGCATAGATATTCAATGGATTTGAAGTTGCCATGAATTTCTTAACTGCTATTCAAAAGCAAAACAGAACAAAAAAGAGTTAAAACAAAACCAAAAAACGGCATTTCTGTTGTGAAGAAAAGTATAAAACCAAGCTCTAATTTTCCATGATAGAAGTTACCAAAAATGGCAATCTGTCCGTAGAGTCCCCCAAAACTCATTTTTCTGTGATAAAAGTGTCAATGTTCACTCTTGTGACTTAAAAAGGGGAGGCCCCAGGTATAAGTAGGGACTAAGAATGTCACAAGTCTGCTTGGTAAGCAGCACAAACGGGTCTTACACTAAGCCCCACAGATCTGGCACCCAAACTAAGTCCTCACAACTCTCTGCCTGAAGGAAGAAGGTGACACACTTTTGGAAATGGAAGAAAATCATCAGAAACTGGTCCTGTCAACCTAGTAGGTGTTTGGATGGATATCTCTTTTTCTACAGAAAAATGTTTGGAGCCAGGACACAAGGTTTTCACATTTTAATGGTGGTGCTCATAGGTAACTCACTCTTTTCTTATTACTTGTATAAGGTAATTGCTACCATTGTTAGAGTTTTTAAGATGTTTATTTAGCAACTACTATTAATGCTATATTAGATATTATTATCAACTGAAAATTAGAAGTTTTGAGGAACAGAAAGTAATGAATAAAGGAAATACTTATGCAAGGAGTCCTTGGACTTTAATTTTTTCTTGATTTCAATTTACTAAAATAAAAAAAACACCTGTCAATTAAAATAGAGAAAGATGAAACATATGTGTATATAAGTTTTTTCAGAAATAATATTCTGATAACTTCATTAACCATGACTTTCAATAAAGTGGGAATATAGCAAGGTCATTTTAATAGCCCGTGATATTTATATTAAACATAAAGTCTATGTCCTTTTTATCCATTAATATAATTTATTCTGATGTAAATATGGGATATTCCAGGTATAGGACTTTTCCCTATCCTGATTATTTTTTGAAATACAATCTTATCATAGAATCATATATGAATATAAAAGAATTTTAGAAAAATAAAAGGAGTGACCCTTTTGAATTAAATGAATTGACTTCACATAAACAAAATAACAGTCAGCTTCAAGCAGTTCACCTCGTACTATAAATACATGGACATAAATAACCAATTCATTGTCAACTAAAATACCCAGTTAAGAAGACTGAATGACACAGGTAATCCCACAAATATTGCCTAATCCTTTTAACTTGATTGACAGCAGATCTTCTTTGCTGAGCCAGTCAAATAGCCAATAAAAGAAGTTTCAGTCTTTCTTCCTACTTTAGTTTTCCGGGTCCATCAAATAAATATGTCTAACCTTATTTTATGTTGGAGATATCAATAGAACAGATTTTAAACAAAGTAAAAGCATAAATTACTGTGTATCATTCTACTTTTAATATCTAATTCTTCTTATTTTCTTCAGACTGTTGACCTAAATTCGGGCTTTCTCTCCTTACTTTTTTTTTTCCTCCATGAAGGTAAAATTTAAAACTAGTTTCTCTGTTTATATTTAAAGAAAATACATAATCAAGTGATTGATAGTTATGTTGTGAAAGATTAAATATATAAATTTTAGGAATTACAAGATAAAATACAGTAAGCAAACGTAAAGAAAGTATCACCCTCTGTACTTATTTGCTGACCAATGATAAATGAAAGGGTACTGTAAATTATAAAGGAATAAATGTCTGATACTAGGCCCTCATAATCTTAGGTGTGGACAATTTTAACAACTGTCTAGCATGTTCCTGTCTCTGGTTTCTTCCCACTTCACTCTGTTACAGATCCCTGGGGGACTGGTCTTTACAAGAAACCACTTTGGTCTTCCATCCAACAACTACCAGCTTATTCCCCACTGCCTTCCAAAAATAAATAAGTAAACAAATTAATTTTTAAAAAATAATTAAAAACTCCCTAAATTCCAGACCTTCTTCACTCTGGCTACATTTAGTCTTTCTGACTTGCTTTTCCTATGTAAATCCTCCATCCCAGCTAGATTGCCAAACGCACTGTCACCTCAAAATGGCGTATGGTTTTCTGTGAAAGAGTTTTTGTGTATTCAGTTACTTCTGCCGATCTTTGTCATACTTGAAAACCTATCTAAAATTCTATCACTACAAAATCTTCCCAGCCCAGCCCAGCCTGAAGAGCTCTCTCTCCAGAGCAGCTGTTGTTCATACAATTCACTTGGAATTCATTATACACTGTTCAGTGTTCTCTTCAGTGTTGTCTTGATTTACACTATCATTTAACATTTGACAAATTTGTCTTGCTTTTCCATTAAACTCACTGAGGGCAAGGACCAGTTTTTATTCCATGTTATCCACAGTATTCTATACATGGTAGATATGTAATCAACATTTGTTTATTGGTGTAATTTAAAATTTTGAGTTTTCTTAAGATTTGTGATGATCTCTCATTCAGTGCTTTTTCTTTAAAACTTGGCTAAATCTTCTCTAATGTTCCCTGAGTTTGATCCTCACATATTTTCCATACACTCTTTGAGAACCTGCCGTATGCAGTGCATTTTCCGTATTTTCAATGTATTTCTGTATTGCCGTTATGCTGTAAGCATATTGAGGTCAGGTCTGTCTCTTCTGCTTTGCGTATCTTACAATCCTCAGTGAGGGTCGTGTACAGAGTAGGGGTTTTGTAAATTTAAGAAAACAGTAAATTAAAGTTTCAACTAAGAGGTCAAAATATGGTAGCTGTCAGGAACCAAAGTGAATTATGAGAGACTATAGTGCAGAATGTCAAAATCAAGACAGATGACAGACTTCAGGCTTTTGAAATGTTTGCTCATTTCAAGTGTATGTGAAAACTCTTGAGAGACAGTTTTGTTTTTTTTTTTTAATAGTTAATTTTTTAATTTATTTTTGGCTGTGTTGGGTCTTCGTTGCTGTGAGCAGGCTTTCTCTAGTTGTGGCGAGCGGGGGCTACTCTTCGTTGCAGTGCACAGGCCTCTTCTCACGGTAGCTTCTCTTGTTGTGGAGCACGGGCTCGAGGCGCGCGGCCTTAGTAGTTGTGGCACGTGGGCTCAGCAGTCATGGCTTGCGGGCTCTAGGATACAGGCTCAGTAGCTGTGGCGCACGGGCTTAGTTGATCCGCGGCATGTGAGATCTTCCCGGACCAGGGATCAAACCCGTGTCCCCTGCATTGGCAGGCGGATTCCTATCTCCTGCACCACCAGGGAAGCCCTTGAGAGGCAGTTTGAAGGAGTGAGTCTGTGCAGAGTTTTCTCTGGAGACTTGCTGCTGTGCCAAGCTGTAGCCCAGCCCTCAAGTGTAGGGTTGGGAGCTACATTGTAACCCCAATGAGTGGCAACAGCTTCAGTGAGACTCCAGTCTCACCCAAATTGGGGGAGAGAGGCGAAGGGCAACTTAGACTAGATTCTCCACCGACCTGAGGAATATAAAAGGTTTTTAAGGAAGTTTATTGTACTTAAGGGTCTGTACCATTTGTGTGAGAGGAACCCAAAGAGGGTTCACATTTGTTTTAAAGCTTATACCCCTTAACCATTCACAACTCTGCTACTTTTATTTTATCTTAGAAAGAGATGTCAATATAGACATATTTCAGGGTTAATAAAATTAACTTATCACAAAGATTTTTTTACAAATGGAGCTGTAAGGTTATATTTGAAAATAACCCTCTTAAAACCAGCCAACATCTTTACAACAAACTTTTGCTGCTGTAACTGCTAGAATTACCAAAAAAACATAGTTTCATCTTTGTACATCTGTGGGGATCTGACCTGAGACCATACTTCCTCTCCCCCACTCCCACCCTTTAAAGAAATATGTGTTTTTCTCTAGAATGATTCTAAAATAGTGTCTGCACTTTTTCTAACATCTTTATTGGAGTATGATTACTTTACAATGTTGTGTTAGTTTCTGCTGTATAGCAAAGTGAATCAGTTATACATATACATATATCCCCATATCTCCTACCTCTTGCGTCTCCCTCCCACCCTCCCTATCCCACCCCTCTAAGTGGTCACAAAGCATCGAGCTGATCACCCTGTGCTATGTGGCTGCTTCCCACTAGCTATCTGTTTTACATTTGGCAGTGTATATATGTCCATGCCACCCTCTTGCTTCATCCCAGCTTACCCTTCCCCCTCCCCATGTCCTCAAGTCCATTCTCTACATCTGCGTCTTTATTCCTGTCCCGCCCCTAGGTCTTCAGAACAATCTTTTTTTTAGCATACTTTTTTTTCTTTTCTCTTTCTGACTTACTTCACTCTGTATGTCAGACTCTAGGTCCATTAACCTCACTACAAATAACTCAATTCCATTTCATTTTATGGCTGAGTAATATTCCATCTTCTTTATCCATTCATCTGTCGATGGACACTTAGGTTGCTTCCATGTCCTGGCTATTGTAAATAGTGCTGCAGTGAACATTGTAGTACATAACTCTTGGAATTATGATTTTCTCAGGGTATATGCCCGGTAGTGGGATTGCTTGGTCATATGATAGTTCTATTTATAGTTTTTTAAGGAACCTCCATACCGTTCTCTATAGTGGCTGTATCAACTTACATTCCCACCAACAGTGCAAGAGGGTTCCCCTTTTCTCCACACCCTCTCCAGCATTTACTGTTTCTAGATTTTTTGATGATGGCCATTCTGACTGGTGTGAGGTGATACCTCATTGTAGTTTTGATTTGCATTTCTCTAATGATTAGTGATTTTGAGCATCCTTTCGTGTGTTTGTTGGCAATTTGTATATCTTCTTTGGAGAAATGTCTGTTTAGGTCTTCTGCCCATTTTTGTATTGGGTTGTTTGTTTTTCTGATATTGAGCTGCATGAGCTGCTTGTATATTTTGGAGATTAATCCTTTGTCAGTTGCTTTGCTTGCAAATATTTTCTCCCCTTCTGAGGGTTGTCTTTTCATTTTGTTAATGGTTTCCTTTGCTGTGCAAAAACTTTCAAGTTTCATTAGGTCCCATTTGTTTATTTTTGTTTTTATTTCCTTTTCTCTAGGAGGTGGGTCAAAAAGGATCTTGCTGTGATTTATGTCATAGAGTGTTCTGCCTATGTTTTCCTCTAAGAGTTTTACAGTGTCTGGCCTTACATTTAGGTCTTTAACCATTTTGAGTTTGTGTATGGTGTTGGAGAATGTTCTAATTTCATTCTTTTACATGTAGCTGTCCAGTTTTCCCAGCACCACTTATTGAAGAGACTGTCTTTTTGTCCATTGTATATTCTTGCCTCGTTTATCAAAGATACGATGACCATATGTGCGTGGGTTTTTACTGGGCTTTCTATCCTGTCCCATTGATCTATATTTCTGTTTTTGTGCCAGTACTATACTGTCTTGATTACTGTAGCTTTGTAGTATAGTCTGAAGTCAGGGAGCCTGATTCCTCCAGCTCCGTTTTTCTTTCTCAAGATTGCTTTGGCTATTCGGGGTCTTTTGTGTTCCCATACATATTGTGACATTTTTTGTTCTAGTTCTGTGAAAAATGCCATTGGTGGTTTGATAGGGATTGCACTGAATCTGTAGATTGCTATGGGTAATATAGTCATTTCACAATGTTGATTCTTCCATCCAAGAACATGGTATATCTCTCCATCTGTTTGTATCATCTTTAATTTCTTTCATCAGCGTATTATAGTTTTCTGCATCCAGGTCTTTTGTCTCCTTAGGTAGGTTTATTCCTAGGTATATTATTCTTTTTGTTGCAATGGCAAATGGGAGTGTTTCCTTAATTTCTCTTTCAGATTCTTCATCATTAGGGTATAGGAGTGCAAGAGATTTCTGTGCATTAATTTTGTATCCTGCTACTTTACCAAATTCATTGATTAGCTCTAGTGGTTTTCTGGTAGCATCTTTAGGATTCTCTATGTATAGTATCATGTCATCTGCAAACAGTGACAGCTTTACTTCTTTTCCAATTTGGATTCCTTTTATTTCTTTTACTTCTCTGACTGCTGTGTCTAAAACTTCCAAAACTACATTGAATAATAGTAGTGAGAGTGGGCAACCTTGTCTTATTCCTGATCTTAGTGGAAAAGGTTTCAGTTTTTCACCATTGGGAACAATGTTGGCTGTGGGTTTGTCATATATGGCCTTTATTATGTTGAGGTAAGTTCCCTCTGTGCCTACTTTCTGGAGAGTTTTTGTCATAAATGGGTGTGGAATTTTATCAAAAGCTTTTTCTGCATCTATGGAGATGATTATATGGTTTTTCTCCTTCAGTTTGTTAATATCGTGTGTCACATTGATTGATTTGCGTATATTGAAGAATCCCTGCATTCCTGGGATCAACCCCACTTGATCATGGTGTATGATCCTTTTAATGTGCTGCTGGTTTCTGTTTGCTAGTATTTTGTTGAGGATTTTTGCATCTATATTCATCAATGATATTGGCCTGTAGTTTTCTTTTTTTGTAACATCTTTCTCTGGTTTTGATATCAGGGTGATGGTGGCCTTATAGAATGAGTTTGGGAGTGTTCCTCCCTCTCCTATATTTTGAAAGAGTTTGAGAAGGGTAGGTGTTTGCTCTTCTCTAAATGTTTGATAGAATTCGCCTGTGAAGCCATCTGGTCCTGGGCTTTTGTTTGTTGGAAGATTTTTAATCACAGTCTCAATTTCAGTGCTTGTGATTCGTCTTTATATTTTCTGTTTCTTCCTGGTTCAGTCTCGGAAGGTTTTGCTTTTCTAAGAATGTGTCCATTTCTTCCAGGTCGTCCACTTTATTGGCATAGAGTTGCTTGTAGTAATGTCTCGTGATCCTATGTATTTCTGCAATGTCAGTTGTTACTTCTCCTTTTACATTTCTAATTCTGTTGATTTGAGTCTTCTTCCTCTTTTTCTTGATGAGTCTGGCTAATGGTTTATCAATTTTGTTTATCTTCTCAAAGAACCAGCTTTTAGTTTCATTGATCTTTGCTATTGTTTCCTTCATTTCTTTTTCACTTATTTCTGATCTGATCTTTATGATTTCTTTCCTTCTGCTAACGTTGGTGGTCTTCTTGTTCTTCTTTTCTAATTGCTTTAGGTATAAGGTTAGGTTGTTTATTTGAGATTTTTCTTGTTTCTTGAGGTAGGATTGTATTGCTATAGACTTCCCATAGGTTTTGGGCTGTTGAGTTTTCATTGTCCTTTGTTTCTAGGTTTTTTTGATTTCCTCTTTGATTTCTTCAGTGATCTCTTGGTTATTTAGTAGCGTATTGTTTAGCCTCCATGTGTTTGTATTTTTTACAGGTTTTTTCTTGTAATTGATGTCTAGTCTCACAGCATTGTGGTCAGAAAAGATACTTCGTACGACTTAAATTTTCTTAAATTTACCAAGGCTTGATTTGTGACCTAAGGTATGATCTATCCTGGAGAATGTTCCATGAGCACTTGAGAAGAAAGTGTAATCTACTGTTTTTGGATGGAATGTCCTATAAATATCAATTAAGTCCATCTCATTTAATGTATCATTTAAAGCTTGTGTTTCCTTATTTGTTTTCATTTTGGTTGACCTGTCCATTGGTGAAAGTGGGGTGTTAAAGTCCCCTACTATTATTGTGTTGCCATCCATTTCCCCTTTTATGGCTGTTGGCATTTGCCTTATGTATTGAGATGCTCCTATGTTGGGTGCATAAGTATTTACAATTGTTATATCTTCTTGCATTGATCCCTTGATCATTATGTTGTGTCCTTCTTTTTGTCTTCTAATAGTCTTTATTTTAAAGTCTATTTTTTCTGATATGAGAATTGCTATTCCAGCTTTCTTTTGTTTTCCATTTGTATGGAATATCTTTTTCCATCCCCTCACTTTCAGTCTGTATGTGTCCCTAGGTCTGAAGTGGGTCTCTTATAGACAGCATGTATATGGGTCTTGTTTTTGTATCCATTCAGCCAGTTTATGTCTTTTGGTTGGAGCATTTAATCCATTTACATTTAAGGTAATTATCAGTGTGTATGTTCCTATTACCATTTTCTTAATTATTTTGGGTTTGTTATTGTAGGTCTTCTCCTTCTCTTGTGTTTCCCACTAGAGAATTCCTTTAGCATTTGTTGTAAAACTGGTTTGGTGGTACTGAATTCTCTTAGCTTTTGCTTGTCTGTAAAGGTTTTAATTTCTCCAGTGAATCTGAAGAAGATCCTTGCTGGGTAGAGTAATCTTGGTTGTAGGTTTTTCCCTGTCATTGCTTTAAATATGTCCTGCCACTCCCTGCTGGCTCGCAGAGTTTCTGCTGCAAGGTCAGCTGTTACCCTTATGAGGATTTCCTTGTATGTTATTTGTTGCTTTTCCCTTGCTGCTTTTAATAGTTTTTCTTTGTGTTTAATTTTTGATAGTTTGATTAATATGTGTCTTGGTGTGTTTCTCCTTGGATTTATCCTGTATGGGACTCTCTGCGCTTCCTGGACTTGATTAACTATTTCCTTTCCCATATTAGGGAAGTTTTCAACTATAATCTCTTCAAACATTTTCTCAGTCCCTTTCTTTTTCTCTTCTTCTTCTGGGATCCCTATGATTTGAATGTTGGTAGGTTTAATGTTGTCCCAGAGGTCTCTGAGACTGTCCTCATTTCTTTTCATTCTTTTTTCTTTATTCTGCACTGCTGTGGTTATATCCATTATTTTATCTTCCAGGTCACGTATCCTTTCTTCTGCCTCAGTTATTCTGCTATTGAGTCCTTCTAGAGAATTTTTAATTTAATTTATTGTGTTGTTCATCATTGTTTGCTCTTTAGTTCTTCTAGGTCCTTGTTAAATGTTTCTTGTGTTTTCTCCATTCTATTTACAAGATTTTGGATCATCTTTACTATCATTACTCTGAATTCTTTTTCAGGTAGACTGCCTGTTTCCTCTTCATTTGTTTGGTCTGGTGGGTTTTTACCTTGCTCCTTCATCTGCTGCATATTTCTCTATCTTCTCGTTTTGCTTAACTTACTGTGTTTGGGGTGTCCTTTTCACAGGCTGCAGGTTCGTAGTTCCCATTTTTTTTGGTGTCTGTCCTCAGTGTGTAATTTTGGTTCAGTGGGTTGTGTAGGCGTCCTGGTGGAGGGAACTGGTGCCTGTGTTCTGGTAGATGAGGCTGGATCTTGTCTTTCTGGTGGGCAGGACCACGTCCGGTGGTGTGTTTTGGGGTGTCTGTGATCTTGGCAGGGTTTTAGGCAGCCTCTCTGCTAATGGGTGGGGTTGTGTTCCTGTCTTACTATTTGTTTGGCATCAGGTGTCCAGCACTGGAGCTTGCTGGTCATTGAGTGGAGCTGGGTTTTAGTGTTGAGATGGAGATCTCTGGAAGAGCTCTCGCTGATTGATATTACATGGGGCCAGGAGGTCTCTAGTGGACCAATGTCCTGAACTCAGCTCTCCCACCTCAGAGGCTCAGGCCTGACACCCAGCTGGAGCACCAAGACCCTGTCAGCCACACAGCTTTTGGGAAATCTGAGGTCTTCTGCCAGCATTCAGTAGGTGTTCTGTAGGAGTTGTTCCACATGTAGGTGTATTTTTGATGTATTTGTGGGGAGGAAGGTGATCTCCACGTCTTACTCCTCTGCCATCTTAAAGGTCCTCTATCTGTCTGCATATTTTAAGAAAATGCTAGAGACATTATATGTATGCCATTACAAAAGTATTAGGAGGCCTATGTATTCTACTGTTTACCATTGCATTAAGCTGCACAAAGTTTATGCATTTTTAATGCATTTTTCTCTTCTTTCTAAGCTCAGTATTCTTGTGAGCTAACATTTCCTGAATGGTTTCTTCTCTGCTCCCTCCCTCCCCCCTTTTCTTCTCCTTTTTTTTTTTTTCCCCTTTCATCTTTCCTTCTCTTTCTTTCTTTTTCAGAAACCACCTTATCTATTTTTAGGTGTTTCAAATTCTTAAAATGTGAACTGTTGGGTGGTCTGAAATTTGGCCCTCTAATGACTCTGGGCTTTCATGGCCTGCACATGATTTTATTTCATCAGAACTTCACGTATTTGGACAGTAATAAACAATACATAGTCTAAGCAGATCTGAAAACTCTTTTAAAAAAAAATAAAAGATGAAAGGTTGTGACTGCTTACCTGGGGCAGCAGGAAAGAGAGAGAAAGAAGGGGAATTGCTGCTGGGCTGTGCTGGGCTGGGCTGTGCTGTGCTGGTCAACAACCATGCTCCCCTCCACCTGCAGGGCAGAGGCCCGTGGACCTGGGGTCCTTGGGGAGTCACGGGAGGAGTGTCAGTCAGTGGTCAGTGTAAAACGGGTCCTGGTCCCCCTCAGAAGGCGCAGGAAGAACAACAGACAGAGTTGGTGATGTCAAGTAAACCTTAGGAAGCCAATGAGGAAGGGGCTGGGGGAGGGACATCGTGAGAACAAGGCCTTGTGGCTGGAGTCTCAGCTGGAGCGATGGACCAGGGGGCTCCAAGGACCCCACAAAGAGCCCCAGGATAAAAGTCACCTTGAAACACCTGCCAGTCTCAGAGAGAGTGGAGCCATCTAACGCCGGCACCAGTCAGGGGAAACTTTCTGAACCCTTCTGACACTCAGGCAGAAGTCTGGAGGTGGGGAGGGGAGGGAAAAAAGAAGGGGGCACCCTTCCTGGTCCTTTTTCAAGACAGCCTGAAGTCGACCTAACAGACAAAGAAAAAAGATTCAATTCCAAAGTGCACTGAAACTTACATTTCTTTTGACTGGCCATCCTTCTTATTGTAGGTCTTTAAAATGTGATCTTAAGACTTATTAATCAAGGCTGAACAGAAAAGGCTTGGGGTCTGTAGGAGATTTTATCCCCCATTAGATATGTTTAAAGGCACAATGGGTGGGAAAAAAGAGTTTTTCTTCAATTATAACTCATGAGCTGTTCAGCATTCCTCTTAATTAAATGCTTACGGTTTGATTTTTTTGTGTTTTCAAAATCCTGTGAAAATCAAATTTAAGTAAACTATCTTCTAATAACAAAAGTTTGAACTTTTCGTAAGTTCAGTTAAATGAAACTTGCATTCTAACATTCCTTTAAAATATAGCCTGTAATTTCTGTGTCAGTTCTGTTACCTATGAGGATGATTATAGATCACATAAATCAGTTTGATTTAGTTTTATTTTTTCTACTCATCCAGCTTTTTATAACACACATATGCACAGCACTGTGCAGGGACTGTGGGAGACTCTAAGATTGTAACACGTTCCCTCCTTTCACAGAGCTTGAAATACTTTTGGATTAACAAAGATTGTATGAAAGTAATCCAAGTAAAGTAAAATATAAGTACAGGAGGGTCCAATCAAGGGTCTAAATATATGGTACATAAATGGCTGTGGGCAAAAATTTAACCACTGTGCCACCAGGTAAATTTATCTCAAAATAGACACAAAAAGAGCACTTTGGGCTCTGGAGTAGATGAGGTTAAATGCAGTATAAAAATTTTAATCACCTTACAAAGGTCATCATTAATCAATTCATACAAAAATTAATTACCTAGTGCCAAACGTGAGCCAGGCATCGTGCTGTGCTTTAGACATACGTTGGTAAATCAAACAGCTTCCCTTCCCTCGTGAAGAGCATGATCTAATGAGATTCCAGCCTAATATGCTGTCCAAGTCAATCTCTCATTATGTAAAGTTATGCAATTTGTGGGTCATTCCGTATGCCCACACTTTCTAAATAGTCTCTCTCAATGATGACAGTGCTATTTGATTTTGTCATGTGAGGGTAATTTCTTTGGTTATTACTTTTTAATTACAGCCAACACTTACTGAGAAGTCACTTATATATCAAGCAATGTTATGAGCATCTTATGTGTCTTTACTCACTTAACCTTTAAAAAGCCCTGTGATACAGATACTATTTTTAACCCCATTTTATAGATCAGAAGACCTAGACACAAAAAATAAATGTAAGCTGCTCACTGCCTAGCTGGGATTCAGATCCAACATTATCAGTATAGGAGCCTTTGATTAAATTTAAGAAGCACACACTTAGGCGTGGAGTTAAATGGGAAAATAGGACAGACATGTTAGTAATAACAAAAAACAAGAATGCACTAAGTTATCAATTAAAAAACAGAAAGTGTCAGATTGGATTTTAAAAACCAGATTGTAGAAGTGCTTTGGAGTTTAGACGTCAATCTTTCTAAGCCTCAGTGTTGTCTATGAAAGAGAGCTAAGTCTATCTGCCTTGAAAACCTCAGGAGATTGCTGTAAACACAAACACATAACGTGGATGATGGTGCTGTCGAAGCCACAGAGTCCTATACATGTGTCAGTTTTTGTTAACACTATTTGTTCATTTGAACTTCGTTAAGAAGCAATAGCCATCACTCTTAAAAAGTGTTATAGTTCTTTTTGTTACCTGGATTAAATGAATTCTAACAATTCTCTAATTAGATACCTTTTTTTGACTTAGAACCAGGAAAAAGAGTAAAAAAAAGTAAAGAAACTAGAAACCGGAACTTGTTATTGGATAGATTTCATGGTTTATACTAGACTTGTGGAGAGGAGGTTATGGGACCTTCCATTCTCCTCAGAACCCCTCCACAGAGAGAGTTGTCTGGACTGTCTGTGTGTCTAGGGATTACGGGGAGGTACAAAAAATGGAGAAGGCAGATCGCTGTTTCCAAGTAGAATAGAGTGAAATTAGCAGCCCAGGGCAAGATAAACAATATCTGGGAACTAAGTCCCCAAGTAAGTAATTTGTGTCTAGCATTGTTCCCAATAGCAATCTAACTCTCTTTTAAAAAAATTTTTATGATATTCAGTGTCACATATATATCTGACAATGATAGTTTGAGTCAACTATTTTTGGCAAATAACCTATTTCTAGAGGGAGAATTCAAGGTTCACCATGACTGCACTTCTGTGCACCATACGTGCAGAATGATGGAATTGGTATCAGCTCCTCAGTCTCTAGTCACATTTCGCTCTGTTACACTCCCTACACCTGAGCTGGTTCTGCACCTCCAAAAGATTATACATGAAGATTATGAGAAAGTTCTATTTTTGATCTGAATATATGTAATTTCAATCTGTTCTTTATCACTGAACAGGGGTCCACTGTGAAGAGGACGTCGATGAGTGCTCTTCAAGCCCTTGCCAAAACGGTGGTACCTGTGAGAACTTGCCTGGGACTTACACTTGCCGTTGCCCATTTGATAACCATTCTGGAGCATTTTATGGAGGAAGGAACTGTTCTGATTTGCTCCTCAGCTGTACTGATCACCCATGTCTAAATAATGGAACATGCGTCCCTCACCTCCACAATGGCCAGCATGGATTCGGCTGCCTGTGTCCCTCTGGCTATACTGGGTCACGGTGTGAAACGGTCACCACACTTTCTTTTGAGGGTGATGGCTTCCTGTGGGTCCCAAGTGGCTCAGTGACAGCCAAGGACTCCGGTTGTACAATAGCCCTCAGGTTTCAGACTGTCCAGCCAGTGGCACTTCTACTCTTCCGAGGTGACAGGGACGTGTTTGTGGTACTGGAGCTGCTCAGTGGCTACGTCCACTTATCAGTTCAAGTCAGGGATCAGCCAAAGGTGGTCCTGTTCATCTCCCACAGCACCAGCGATGGGGAGTGGCATGCAGTGGAGGTGACATTTGCAGAGGCTGTGACCCTTGCCTTACTTGACGAGTCTTGCCTGGGAACATGCATCACGAGAGCTCCTTCTCCATTTGGAAGCGATGGGTCAACATGTGCTTTACAAAACTCCTTTTTGGGGGGTTTACCAGAGGGAACAGCCCACAGTGGTGTTGCTCTGCTTAACGTCTATAATAGACCATCCATACCTTCGCTTGTGGGCTGCCTCCAAGATGTTCAACTTGACTCGAATCCCATCACCCTGGAGAACATCTCGTCCGGCTGGTCATTAAATGTCAAGGCAGGCTGCACGAGAAAGGACTGGTGTGAGAGCCAACCCTGTCACAACAGAGGACGCTGCCTCAACTTGTGGCTTAGTTACCAGTGTGATTGCTACCGGCCCTACCGAGGCCGGAGCTGTCACAGAGGTGAGAGGGGCAGGGCGCCAGGAAGGCTGTGCCTCAGAGCAGAGCTGGGACAAAACAGCCAGGCCGTTCCTGCTGGTTATGAATCATCAGGAGCCCTCAGGACTCTGCGGCTGGCTGCCCACTGACAGGAAAAGGAAGAGGCTGATGATGTACCTTAATTAAATCTGAGTGGATTCATAGGACGCCAGGGTTTCACTCATGCAGAGAAGTGAAAACTAAGCCCATAGCTCCCATCCAAATGGGTTTACATCTTGGTGTTTACAAAATGCTATTACAATTTTACCATTTGTTGTGTATCAGAAACTTATTGCAAATCTTATTTGAAAGAGGAGTAATCTTTTTGGAAAAACAGGACCGTTAGACATGAAACTAGTCAATGCCGAATTCTAGAACAATGCTGCGTGCATAGTAGACTCTCAGTACGTAGTTACTGCCTTGCCCTCCTCTCTATGCAGTTCACACTAGCTCCAAAATCATGCTTAAGTTTAGCACGTTTACAAACCACCAATTTTATGCAAAGGTGTATTTTCCAGAGTTGCATTGGAGAAAACAGGTATTTTACCTATGTGTCCTAAGAAAAAAAAGAAAGAAAAAAGTTTAAAAAAAGTAACAACACTGAAACTTGGTAGATGCCGTAAACTAATTGATCTAATTTCTCTAGCAAATCAGTTTGAAATGCATTTCAAAATCCTTACTTCCGACATTGTTGCAAAGACTGCTGTTGATAGTGATCAATACATACCTGTTTCTTTTTATTATTCTCTTGCATTGCAAATGTTGGAAAGGTAATTGCAACAGACTGCTTTGAAGTGCAGCTGTAATTTACCCCAAGATTTGAGAGTAACGTGAAATAGGACAACATCTGGTAAATAGTCTTCTTTGCTTTATATGAAGTAAAATTGAAACCAGTCTTGGTCTATACCCTACTCCGTGTATGAAGGGCTAAGAATTATTAGAAGCTATTCACGGTCTCCCCCTGACCACAATATTCATTACAAATCACGGACCTGCTTGACTATGAGGCCTGGCGTCTACTAGCTCTATGTAATATTTTAAAGGGAATGGCAAGTTGTTTTGTGATATTTTTAAAGGAGAAAAGGGGAGATTATGCTGAAGCAATGTTCACTTTTTGAAGAAAAATTTAATTGACCTAAGGCAATATTTTTACTACATATACAAAATAACAAACAGATGCTGACTCATTTTGACCAGCTTCCAAGTGCAGTGACCCATGAGGTTAATACTTGACTGTGGGGATGCTAACTGTCCTGGTAAATAGATTCAAGGGATGCCAATCCAGTGGGTTCTGGTTTTCTTTAATTTATTTTTTCCAACTTGGAAAATCACAGAGTCTTTAAGCCCAGTTCCTGAATTGGTTAACTGTCCCCTCTCTTCCTCCAGTTTCCTTTTCCCCCGGCCGCCCCCCACCCCTCCACTATTTTGAAACTGTATAATCCTCATGAAAATGCTTAGCTTCAGAAGATATCTTTTTAGGGAGTAAGTTCTGTAAAATCGTCCCTTTCTGAAAATTCTTGGTATAATTTTAAGAAAAGTTATATTTCTCATATCACCTCTTAGTCATAAATTTAAAGTATTTTGTATTTGCTATCATCTTTGAGGAATGTTTGCTGGGGAGTTTATTCCCATCACAAAAGATGCTTACAAGCTGTAAGGACAACCTGGAATCTTCCTGTCATTGTACATAGATGTTCAGGAGGAGATGGGCTAAAAAGTACAAGGCAAAAACTTCACCCAATTCATGATCCTGGCTCAGCGTTTCCCAAACATGGTACCCATTGCAAGGAACAAGCAGACTGGATGGAGGATTTGGCTGGCTGACGAAACATGACAGACAGACAGGCTTCCTATATTTTAAAGTTGATTTTTTAAAAATGATCCAAGTGTCTCAATAAGAAGAGTTCAGAAAAGAGTTTCTCAAAGCTTAGTTCCCAGAGCTGTCTGCAGGGTCGTCGCGGTGTATCTTATCGCCCTGGCTGTGTCCAGGAACGTGGAGCTTCCAGGATACTGTTCAGGATAAAGGTATCACCGACCTCGTCCCTTCTAGAGAATATTTGATTAAGAGAGGCAATTGACATATGTTTTATCTTCAGTCGTACATCTAAACTTTGACACTCTTATCTGCTTGGAATTAGAGTTTCTTAGATATAGAAGGAGCTTCACTCCATGACTGAATTTTTTACACTGTTGTGCACCCAAGTGTAGTGGCCCAAACCTCTGCTTACACACCTTCAGGAATGGGAAACTCACTCACACTCCATCTTCCCAGAAATCCCCTAGAAGTTGTCTTTTTTGTACTAAAATAATATATGATGACCTATAGCTTCCATTCATTGGCAGCATTGTAACTCTTGAAGCCAATGTCAACCTTACTTACATGTCTTCTTCTTGAGAACACAAATATTTGAAGAAAAGTGTCTTGTACCATCCAAGCCATCACTCCTATCATGCTAAACACACCCAGTTTCTTCTAATGTTTTCCACCTGACATCGTTTTCAGACACTCCATCCGCTGCTTGCTTGCTCTGGAATAAATCTGCTTATCTGGCTCCTAGATGTGCCTGACAGTGCAGAGTGACACAGGACTGTAACCTTCTCATTCCAGAGAATGTTCTTCTATTCTGCAGCCTAATGTCCCATTGACCTTTGGGCAGCCACATTCTATGACTGGTTCACTTTGAGCTGTTCTCCCTCTTGGTGCCACAGATTTCTGCTTTTTCCACCCTAAACCAATGAAGGACACTTAGACCCAAGTGGCTTTTATTTATTCTAAATAAATTTCTTCTTGTTGTAGTCCATCAATCCTTAAAACTTGGTTATTTCTTATCCCTATTTGTCGTCCCTCTTCATGACACATCAACAACACATATGAGAATCATTCTTTTCGTGTCCACAGACAAGTCATATATGGCGTCAGGTGTTTCTAAAATCATGTAGTAAATCATGTGCTCTGACTACTTGCTTGTGATTTCTGAAGAATAGGACTGCTGGAGAGTCAAGCTTCTGAGAAAAAGAAACAGCTCTGTGTTCTGTCTGTCTTTTCATCTGGATCCACAAAGTGATGCTGCAGGCGTCCCAGGATGACCAGCGGGGACCACCCCTGAGGCAGAGCAATTCTGTGCGTATTCCCAAACCTCGGGAACTTCAAGAGCCACATTTTCTTATTGAGCATTTTATCTGATATGAAAGTGCTGCCGTGCATTCAGAGATGTTAGCCTCTTCAAACGGATTGTTACATCTAACAATGCACTTTGAAAGCTACCTGTAGTTGCCTGGAGCAGGTGGTCTCCAAATGCAGATTCAAAATGTAACGTTCCTGTCGAAAATCAAGGCAGAATTCTGAAAATGCAGACTTTTATGCAGAAGGTCTTCAAACACAGATGGTTACCTAAGCAAGCTTCACTATAATTCAGCTAAAATAAAATATGTCCCACCTTTGCTCAAACTTCAGTGGAACCATATGACAACATTTAAACATGCTGGAATGTGCTTTTTTTCTGGTTAGGATTGGGATGTGAAGACTTGAAGATAGCAATATGTTTAAGACAATGCTCTTGTCAAGTTCATCAGTGATTTCCAGATTGCAAGATTCAGTGGTCATTTTTCAGTCCTCATCTGCCTTGACCTCTCAGCAACAGTTACCACAGTTGAATACGCCCTCTTCCTGAAAACTCTTTCCTCACTAGGCTTATGGGGTGTCACTCTCCCTTTGTTCTCTTTCTGTCTTACTCTTTTATCATCTCCTTTACCTCCACATGTCTGATGCTTAAGGGTTCAGTTCTTGGACCTCTTCTTCTCTCTCTAGATTCACTCTCTTGGTGATCTCTTCCAATCTTAGGGCTTTAAATGCCACATTTACACTGACAAATCCAAAATTACTGTGACTAGCCTAGAATGTCTCCCCTGAACCTCTATATCTAACTGCTGACTAGAAATTTCCACCTGGATATCTAATAGGGCATCTCAAATTTAATATGGAATCTCATTTCTCCCCCAAATCTGTTCCTCCTGTTTTCTTCCCCATCTCTGCAAATGGAAACTCAATGCTTCTAGTTACTTGGACCAAAAGCCTTGGAGAGCAACTTGCCCCAGAAAATCCTGGTTTTGGTTCTACCAAAACATTTCCAAAATCTGACCACTTCTCCCCATCTGCACCATGACCACTGATCCAAGCCACCATCATTTATCTCCTGAATTTCTGCAGTAATATCTCTACTTTCTTCGGGGTTCTGCTCAAATATTACCTTCTCAGAGAGTTCTTCCCTGATGACTCCATTTAAAATGACAGCTCCACTCCCTCCTGCAGGTCTTCCTAGTCCCTTTCTCTGCCTGAGTTTTTGTATATCAAAGAACCTATCGCCACCTGACATACTATATAACCTCCACCCAAATGGAATGTCAGCTTTAGGAGTACAAGAACTTGTGTTCCTACTATATCATCAATGATTTTGAAGGTCAGCATTTATTTTTATACTTCTCAAAGAGTTTTCTTGTGGTGATGCACATCGATAGCATTGCCACGTCAATGCATTAGAAATCTCTCTGTCCACAGGAAATGTTGGGTGAGTTCAGAACTCAGCTTTGCCCTAGTACTTTGTGCCCCATGCCTCTCCTTCACCCACCCAGGACCAAAGAAGGAAGAGTCCTCCTCTTCCTTTGTTCAGCTGCCTTGCCTCTTAATATTATTAGGGGTATCTTCCCAAAAGAGGATTTGCAAATCTAATTCTTGGTTTCTGTCCTTTACAAGGAACGGTTAGGTTTGATGCCATTTGTTTGAGCATGGCCCCAAATAGCAGCGATGACGATTGCTCAGTCTGCTTACATGTGTTGCAGGAAGAGCTCTTGCTTCCCAAATTTCTCCAAATCAAGTTGGAGTGCAGTAGTATCTGATATTCCATGTTTAAGCCCCACCTTTTTAGGGCAGTGAGGAAGAGGTTCAAAAGTTTATCGGTGCAGAAATCTTCTCTTTCTCTTTGTGATCAGTGAACTTCAACTATAAACTATAAACCAAAATCTAGTTATTTTCAGAATAAAGTAAACTCAGAAGTTCAGAAAGTCAGGGATGACTTTTCAAATTGTCATTCTATTGAATAAGCCTGTCTTGAACTTTTAAAAATATGAATGTGCATATATGTATATATATATATGCATTACTTGTGTGTCTTCAGATGTTTCCTCTTTGTCTCTCCTCCTCTATTAAAGCGTATGTGGCAGGCAGATTTGGCCAAGATGACTCCACTGGATATGCGGCTTTCCATCTTGACAAGAGCTACGGAGAGGCCTTCACGCTCTCCATGTTTGTTCGAACACATCGTCCATCGGGCTTGCTCCTAGCTCTGGAAAATGGCACTTGCCAATACATCCGTGTTTGGCTAGAGCATGGCAGACTAGCAATGCTAACTCCAGGTTCTCCCAAATCATTAGTAAAATTTGTTCTCAGCGATGGAAATGTCCACTTGATATCTTTGAAAATCAAGCCAAATAGAATCGAACTGTATCAGTCGTCACAAAACCTAGGATTTATTTCTGCTCCTACGTGGAGACTCCAAAGAGGAGATGTCCTCTACATTGGTGGACTGCCTGACAGACAGGAGACTGAAGTTAATGGTGGATTCTTCAAAGGCTGTATTCAAGATATAAGGTTAAACAACGAAAATCTGGAATTCTTTCCAAATTCAACGAGCAACGCAGCCCAAGATGCAGTTCTTGTCAATGTGACCCAAGGCTGTCCCGGAGACAACCTGTGTGAGGTAGGATTATTCATACCAACTATGTCCATATTGTGTGCTAAAAGTTTCATTTTATTAAATAGATAATTTATTATAACTGTTCTTTGTATGTGAATATGGTGTTACTGACCCACTAGCTGTAGAATAATGCTTCATCCATACTTTCCCAGCAGGACTCGGGGATTTATGTTGAGCCATGAAAGTGTGGCCTTGATCTTATTGCCATTATGGTCCATTTAACCAACCAAAATAACTACGTCTTCTACAACCAAATGACTTAAGAATAATTGTATTTTAATTCCCAAATTCTTAATGGCATCCCAGAGGTTTAACTGAATTAATTCATTTTGAAGATACCATTAACTTTATCTTAAATGCCCACCTACCATTGTTTTGAACATCTACTAAGTCAATAAGGAGAAAAAATCTGAGAGGTAACTTCCTTCTGGGAGTTGGATTTGAAATTTTCTGTAATATAATTACTCAGAGCCCATGCTTTACTTTGTATATTTTGTATGCTACTTCAATACGTGAATTTGTCAGCTCTGCATGAGCTTTCAGAGGAAAAGAAGGAAAGGCATTTTATCTGTTGAACATTTATTGAGCTCCAACTATTGCCATGTACTGGGCTTGCTTCTAAATACACAAAAATGAATCATTGTAGCATTACTATAGGGGCACCTCCAATGTGCCAGGTGCGATTTTCCATGGATCAATCCATTTCATTCTGTGGAAGGACTACCGTGCAAAGCAGGCATTTTTATTCTCTCCATTGATGTTATTTACAGAAAAGGAAATTGACGTTTAACAAGGTTGGGTCACTAGCCTAGATCACATGTTAACACTGGAATGGGCATAAATAAAGACGGAGCTCTCAGAAATTCCTTTATCAATACTTCCGTTTTGAACACTTTGTGAGAAACCTTGTGAGAACTCAAATTATGATACGCTTCTGATTCAGAGGCAGAGCTGGAGGGGAGATGGTGTCACTCCTCTGGGGACCCAAGTACCAACTTCCCTGTTTGACTGTTGATAGAATCTTGGACAACGAAAGGGACCTCGGTTTCCTCACCAGTAAAAACAGGAGGAAAAGTCTCTAACTCAAACTATCATTAGTGACAGTGAAAGTGCCTGGTAATTTATAAATTACAGAGAATATAATTACACCTTTGAAAATCCTCCTTGTGCTACAGGAGATCAGTATTGTATATTTTTCTTTATTTCCCTTTTCCTCTCTCTCGATGGTAGCAGTAAGTTTTATTCTATTTATCAGCCAATGGATATAAAAAGTTCGAAATGTAAATATGTAGGAAATTAGCATTCACAGATTAACAGGGTCTTTTCCATATTTAGTTGCCGGCGCTTCTAATGCCTTTGACTTATTGTCTGCTCAGCCCAACCCCTGTCACAACGGAGGCATCTGCTACTCCCTGTGGGATGACTTCTCCTGCTCCTGCCCTGCGAACACAGCCGGGAAAGCTTGCCAGGAGGTTCGCTGGTGTGAACTCAGCCCGTGCCCTCCCCGGGCCCAATGCCAGGGGCTGCCTCGAGGATTTGAATGTAAGTGCACTTCAAACTTATCACCATCCAGTTCAGCTGGGCATTTCAGTTGTTCCATGAGTCAACCCAGAAAAAGAATACAGACAACTCCAGCTCAGCAGAGAAATGTGTAGCTGCTTCTCCCTGCGCGAGTAGTGGTATAACAAACCTAATGGGAGTGTAATAAGCCAGAGTAGCCTCATCCTGCCCCTGGGTTTCTGAGTGGGAAACGGCGGTCATAGCAGCACCAAGCCTAGATCCTTGATCATTTAAGACTAATTTCTAGAGAAAGAATTAACCGGGTGATGTTTGGCTTTTCTTTTCTTGTTACTGGCAATACAGAGTGAAAGTGCCAGTGTGAGCACATTGTCATTGGTTAACTATGAGGCTTCTGGCAATTCATACGTCTCAGTAATCTAAAGCTTCCTCTGTAAGAAAAGGATAAAACGTCTACTTGATAAGTAGGTAACTATGGGTGTGTGTGTGATGATTATATGACCTCGTGTGTAGAGAGCCAAGCGCAGTAGGCACTCGATTGGTGTTGGCCATGAGTATTTCCCTCAATCTGAATGGTTTTCCTGCCCAAATTCAGTACTACTGAACACAATTTACCAAATGTTAGCAATTTGAATACTATCTTTACAATTTTGACAGGTCTACGTGGTAGCCACACTATTATTTATAGTATGTCTTTTCTTCTAGTTCAAATAATGCACAGTTCAGTCTATAGCCAACTGTCTATGTTCGCACTCAATTCTAATCTCTTCCCCTTGTTCAAAGATTTTGCTTCTGAAATTTTTCTCTCACCCGCCAGCATCATCAGTTTTCCCCTCAGTATATAAACATACTGTCAAATTTACTCATTACAAACTATTTCCCTTGATATCCCTCCCATCCCCACCAGCTACCATCTCATGTTCCTGCTTCCTTTCTTAGTGGGAGAAACCCTCTAAGAGTTGTCCTCAATGTGCATCCGATGTCTTTCTGTCCAGTGTTCTTTGACCCCGGCAGTTAGCTCCCATGCACCATCACCATCTCTACCCTGAACTCTGTCAGCCCAGAGCTTCACAAGGGCCTCATCCCTCCATTCCCTTTTCTACCCAAGTGCCCTCTTCCCTGGCTTTACTTTTCTTCATGGCTCTAATCATCCTTGGATGTTTTGTTACACAGGTATTTGTTCACTTGTTCATCATCTTTTCCTTGATGGAATATAAGTTTCAAAAGGGAAGGAGATTTTCTGTCTGGTTTCCCACGTTACTCTTAGCACTTAGAATAGTACCAAACATGTAGGAGGTTGTCAGTAAATATTTGTTAAATAAATATATATTTTTCTTCAATTTAGCTCAGTATTTTCACTTAACTGCTCTAGACTTAAATTACATTATCTGCATACAATTAAAAAAATACATAAAATACCTTGGAAAACACTGCACTAAAATAATGGTCTGGAGCTAGGCGTTGACTGACCTGAGGCCCAAATCAACAACCAAGCCCCAAAGTGACTGAGAATGAGAATACAGTTACTTTTATGTTTCTGTATTTTAAAATCATATATCAAAATGGTATGTGAAATGTATTGCACAGTGTATATACTTGGGGGGCAGTTTCTAAAAGAATACACATACTCTTATGTTTCATATTTAAGAAATAATATGCTACACACATGAATAAAGCTTGATGAATTTGCGTAAAGAATGAGATCAGGCCTCTAATATGACACAGAACTTTAATGGCACCTTTTCCGTTTTTCTGCCCTCTGAATTGCTTGTTTAAAATAGTTTACTACTTATTAATTTTACTGTTAATCTTTTGACAGAAATACTAAAGTTCTCAGTCCCAGTTATATTCTACAATGGGGTTTAAATCATTTTGAACATTTTCACGGGGAAAAAAAGAATAGGGTTTCTAAAAACAGTGGTGGTCCAAGAAGCATACCCTGGGTGCGTACTGCCCTCCGTCTCCACATAAAGGATTTGGATGCCCCACGTCAGAAAGGCGTGAATGATCTTCACTGCTACTGCATGGCCACTACAGAAAGTGGAAAAAGCTTGCCTCGACCTTTCAAAAAGTCTCAGTAACATTTTTTTAATTATGACTTATCTTAAGGGAGAAAATGTAAATTAGTAGGAGGGGTGCAATTTTCCTAACCGGTAGGTATAAACCCTAGCATTCACTTTTGCTATTTTGTATAATTTTCATTTGATGTGACCTCATGACACTATTGTATTTATTTCTAGGGAGATGTGTTGGGAAGATAGTTCTGCTAGAATAACATACTCTTGAGAGTATAGCTCGTGCATGACCCCGAGTTTGCCCTTAGTACTTAATCATTTCTATCTCTGTATCCTATCCGAAAACAGACAATTAAAAACTACAACCCACCTTAGACACAGGTGTGTTTATTATGATAAAGTTCCCTGAAGAAAAGGCAAAGTATAAATGTTAACGTGCACTGCGGTTTTTACTCAGATCACAAGAAGTGATTTCCATGTGCTCAGTCGGTCAATGAAACTAGTTTATACAGCATGACAGACAGTATTCTTCCTTCAGGAGTTGGAGGGCTAATGAGATTTGTCATGTTAACATTTATTCAGAAACATGTAATGAGACACTTCTTGCTCTTTTCCTGCCTAATCCCAACCCCAAATTTGCTGGGAAAAAACACCACAGTCAAAAGCAATAAAATCAAGTGAAATGTTAATCCAGTCAAATGATACATTTGAATGATACCCTTGAATTTACTCCTGCTGTGGTTTCTAATCATTATCTCACTTTTCAGAATTAAGGATTGAGTTATTTTTATAGATTATTCATTTAGTAATATTTACTGAGCACCTGTTTTCTGCCAGGCAATGTTCCCTGCATCGGGTTTAGTGAGAACCTAGACAGAGAAGTTCCGTGATCTCGTAAAAGCTCATGTTCTAGTGAGGAGAGACAGACAAGGAACAAGTAGGAAAGTTAACAGTATAATTTCAAATAGCTACAAGATGCTATGAAGAAAATAAAGCTGAGTAATTAAAAAGAGAGTGGGTTGCGGGGGGTGGGGGGAAACATTTTCACTTGGATAGTTGGGGAAAGCATCTCGGAGGAGGTGACATCTGAGCGCATATTTTGTTGAGAAAGAGTCCGGTATGGGAAGATCGGGGGCCAATATTGTGTCTAAGCAACCGCAAATGTAAAAGGCCTGGTTTGGGAACAAGCTTGGCGTCTTCAAAAAATAGCAAGAAGTTTTTGTGGCTGTAGTACGTGCATGAGGAAGGGTGGCAGGAAATGGGATTGGAGAGTTAGGGGTCGGGTCACATAAACTCTGTCCGCCATGTTTAGGATTTAGGAATCCTTTCTAGATGTGATGGTAACCATGGAGGTGTTGAGCTAAGGCATGGTTGGTACATTGCTCTGCAGCGCAATAGAAGCCAGGACACTGAGAAGTGGTTGGAATAGGCTGTATAATAAAGTGTTCGAGGTTGGGTGTGGTGACCCACACATGAGGTAAAGACAGTGTCTTGAGGTCAATTTCTACTGAAAGCCGGAAGATAATGAGAATAGAGAATTGACTGCTGGATCAGTAACACAGAGGTCACCATGACCTTGACAAGAGCGGTTTCAGTGATGTGATGGGGAACAAGGCTGAAGGTATTAAAAAGAAAATGGAGGATGAGAAAGTTGAGACAAGGTGAATCTAAAACTATGTGGAGAAGTTTTGCTGGAAAAGGAACTAGAGAAATAAGAAAGCAACAGGGTAGAGGGAGGTCAGGGTAGTGCTCTTGGATCTTGCCTGTGTTTTTATTTTTTAAGATTGGAGCAATTACAGCATATTCTTATGCTGATGGGAAGCAACAGAAAGGGAGGGAAAATGATGATGCAGAACAGAAAGAGATTATTACGTCTAGAAGTAATATCTAAAAAAGGTGAGAATGAAACGGACCCAAGGCGTGACTGGGAGAGTTGCCCTTGGATGTGTGCTGGAGCACCTACAGTTTCCCACCTGAGTAGGGAAAACCCACAGTAGGAATACACGCACAGCACTGCTGACACCTGATATGCGGGGGTCCCCCCACCAAGCAATTCTGCTACAGTAGCTGGGTGTCCTACGGGTCATCTCAATTTAATTCAACTCTGACACTATCCGCCCAGACATAGTGTCAGATCTCACAGGCTAAGGGCTCAGTCCCACTAGAAGACCCCCCACTGCACTTCAGATGCCAATCGCAAGCCCAGGTTGTCACCTGTGCTCCTGACCGATCAGCTATAAATCTGAGGCTCCCACGACCCCCGCCTCGGTTCAATGAATTTGCTAGAGCAGCTCACAGAACTCGGGGAAACCCTTAATTGTTTACCATTTTATTAAAGGATATGATAAAGGTCCCAGATGAACAGCCAGATGAAGAGATACATAGGGCCAGGTCTGGGAGGGTCCCCAGTGTAGGAGATTATTTCCCGAGGAGTTGGGGTGCATGACCGTTCCAGTGTGGGTATGTTTAACAAGTTGGAAGCTCTCTGAACCCCATGCTTTTGGGATTTTATGGAGGCTTCCTTATGTAAGCATGACCAATTATTAACTCCATTTTCTGCACTCTTCCTTCTCTAGAGGATGGGCTGGGGCTGACAATTTCAAGCTTCTAATCATGACTTAGTCTTCCTGATGACCAGCCTGCATCCAGGCTCCACCTAGGAGCCCACCCAGAGTCGCTGTCTCATTAGAACAAAGATGCTCCCAGTGCAGTGCTCTTATCACTTAGGAATTTACCAGGGTTTTAGAAGCCCTGTGTCAGGAACCAGGGGCAGAGAACAGGAGATCTTTTTTCTATTATTGTACAGATGAGAATAAGGACAATGCATCCATTATAACAAATGGAAAGCAGAGTGGATCCAGATTTGTTAGGTTTACAGATTAGGTGGGAAACTGAAGCAGTTCTTCTTTCTCCTGTTTTCTCAGGAAAGTAACAAAGGAGATCATAAACAGAAAGGGTTCGATATTTTAAGAGATAAAGCAAGCTGTGAACGAGTGATCTTGTGGAATTGGAAAAACAGTCTAATAGAAAAATGCAATAAGATTGCCCAAAAGTGCTGTGGTCCCATGTGGTCACATGTATGCGGGCGTATATTAGAGCAGAGGGTACGGTAGTATAATTTTGCCCAACCACAGGATGCTACTTGGAGTTAGGCACAGATTGGTGACTCAGCACATGACTGGAGTTTGCCAGGTAGTAAATCAGTCATTTAGAATGCTACTTTTAAGTGCCTCCCGGTCAGCTTACTCAGAAGCCAGACTCCACTGTTAATTAACTGTGTCACTTGAGGCCCAGCTTATAGCTAGACTTGTGAGTTCTTTGTGCTCGATTTCTTTATGTGCAAAACGGGTAACCAATGCTTTATTTGTGGGAGCAGCTGTAAAATAACATTAGAAGGTACTGCATTTCAGTGGAAAAGAAAGAAATGATTTGGGTTTTGGCATCTGACCACCCAAGTTTGACATTCTGGCTTAATTATCTATTAGCCACTTGACCGTGAGAAAATTACTTAACCTCTGTGAGTCTCACTTTCTTCTTCTGTAAAATAGAGATGATAATAACAATGAACCTACATTCGAGAACTTCATATTAAAAATAATATAAAAGCGACTAACAGAGTGCCTAGCCTGTATCATACAATCCATACATGACGGTAGTAACGTGATGATCATTAAAGGTACTTAGGCAAACATTACAGATTTAGTAAAGTTGCTGATTGGCGTTGCCTTCTCTCTTTAGGTATCGCAAATGCTGTTTTTAATGGACAAAGCAGTGAGATATTATTCAGGAGCAATGGGAATATTACCAGAGAACTCACCAATATCACATTTGGTTTCAGAACAAGGGACGCAAATGCGATCATATTGCACGCAGAGAAGGAGCCTGAATTCCTTAATATTAGCATTCGGGATTCCCAGTTATTATTTCAGCTGCAAAGTGGCAACAGTTTTTACATGCTGAGTCTGACAAGTCTGCAGTCAGTGAATGATGGCGCGTGGCACCAAGTGACTCTCTCCATGACAGACCCACGGGCCCAGGCTTCCAGGTGGCAAATGGAAGTGGACCAGCAAACACCTCTTGTGACCAGCGCAGTGGCTACTGGGAGTCTCAGCTTCCTGAAGGATGATATAAACATTTATGTGGGTGAGCGAGCTAGTGACAACACGCAGGGCCTGCGAGGGTGTCTAAGTACAATAGAAATCAGTGGCATTTATCTCTCTTACTTTGAAAATGTTCATGGTTTCATTAATAAACCTCAGGAGGAGCAGTTTCTCAAAATCTCTATACATCCAGTGGTTACTGGCTGTTTGCAGTTAAACGCCTGCAATTCCAACCCCTGCTTGCATGGAGGACATTGTGAAGACACGTACAGTTCTCATCACTGCACCTGTCCCGTGGGATGGTCAGGGGCACACTGTGAACTCGACATTGATGAATGCCTTTCAAACCCCTGTATCCATGGCAACTGCTCCGACAGAGTTGCAGGCTATCGCTGCAGGTGTGAGCCTGGCTACACCGGTGTGAACTGTGAATCAGATGTAGACAATTGCCAGAGTCACCTGTGTGCAAACGGGGCCACCTGCGTCAGTGACACCAGTGGCTATTCTTGCCGCTGTCTAGGAAATTTCACAGGGAAATTCTGCAGGTGAGCATAATATCCACATAAAGTGTGTTTCGAGCTGTGTTCTACATCTTCAAACTGGAAAGCTCTCTGCCCAGGTATGAACATACAGGCTGTGCTGAGCAGGGGGTGACAGTCAACGGCCATCACAGTTTGGTCTTGCGAAGACAGGATCTCACCTGCTGGCATGTTCTACAAAGAGGAAGGGCAGGGTTTGGACCAGACTTTGAGCAAAATGTTTTCTCAGTCATCTCTGTTAGAATGTCTCAGGAACTACAGCCCCAGAGTCTGACAGCCTTAAGGCCTCAGGAAACAAATACATTTACAACAAATGCAAGAGCTGAATTTTAGTATTGTTGGAGGAAGCATGACTCCTACCCCTAAGAGAATACTCTGGGGTATTTCAGGCAGGTAAACTCATATAATTCTGAAAAGACTATGTTAAAGTATAATTTCAAAAGGGTGAAATCATGACTCTCAGAATGAACGTTTTGATGACTTTGTCATTAATTAATGAGGGAACCAGTAAGACAAAAATCAAAATGTCAAAGGATAATCTAATCATATACATAAATATGTCCATATAATATATATACACACTTGTAAATAGGGATGAATTTACCAATAAATGCAAAATTTTTTAATAGCCTATAGGGCAACAAAATTAGTACTTGAACCACACTATTTCTACAGTGTGACAATGGACTGTATCACTTCAAATTCATTTGCACTTCAATGAACAAGATCCATTAGTATTACTATAATTTTCTACAACTTACAGAGTTGTGAACTAGCTTGGTAAAGAAAACCTGAGTCATACACATTAGAAAAATCAGATAATCTTAGAGGGTCTTTTATATAACACCCAGCATTCCACTGAAAGAATACCCAGTGATCTCTTTTGCCCATTTCAAAGCATTTCACAGTTTTTTCTAAAACTATAAAGCTTAGTTCTGGCAGTCACATCCGTTTCATGTAATATAAATAGAAACAGGAATGAATATTTTCCTGCCAAGTCACACTGCTTTAGTATTTCTATGTAAGTAGAATTCATTATTGTTTTTATAACTTATACTTGTTTTGAATTCACTAAACAATTGAGTTGTTATAGGCACGTGAGACGGTTATTTCTAGCAAGCAATAGATTCCAGAATGTGGACAGGAAGGCCTGGAGTTGGCTGGCAGCCTGCAGACATTACACTAATTCAGAAGTGGTACCTTAACTGGATGAATCTCCTAGTAGACAGAATAGGTAGCCACACGTGTAAGAAGATGTATTTGTCTCCATAACATTTATTGCTGTTCAGAGTCTGTGAAGGCATGACACAGGGTTAGGTGCTGAGTGTTGACATTCCAATAAAATGTCACTTCTCATGAGTTAACCAACTCATTGGCCAACAGGTAATCTGAATGCTTAAAAGCAAAAGACATTCAGGATCAAAATTAATAGTACTGCCATGGTGACTTTGGATAAGTAAAATAAACAAATATGCCCCAGTAACCAGTGCTCCAGTATCTTTTCTGCCTAATTCATCAAAGTCACGTTTTCAAAGATTAAAGTTTTGATTCAAAAGTACTTTGTAATGAGGTTCAAAATTGTGTATTAACATATGATGTATACAAAGCTTCATATTTGCATTGCTAATTGACCTCTTTCAACGCTGGTTGACGCTTTTGGCTCCTTTGAAAAGTCCTTAGGGTATTTTCTTTTTTTTTTTTTTTTTTACATCTTTATTGGAGTATAATTGCTTTACAATGGTGTGTTAGTTTTATACATATACATATGTTCCCATATCTCTTCCCTCTTGCATCTCCCTCCCTCCCCCACTCCCTATCCCACCCCTCCAGGCGGTCACAAAGCACTGAGCTGATTTCCCTGTGCTATGTGGCTGCTTCCCACTAGCTATCTACCTTACGTTTGGTTTAAAGTCGAATTGATTAGCTCTTGTGGGAAGAGACACATATAGACCGGTTTCTCCATATAGACACATATAGACCGGTTTCTCCATATTAGCTGCAGCACGCACAGCAGGACAAATTAAATTCATCTGATATTTCCTGAATATTAACTATGTATCCAGTTCCATGCATAACATGCACAGTGGGTCGAAGGACCTGAACACCATAAAATCTTTTTAACCAGTCCCTTCACACCACTGGATTTTATCACACAGTAAAGTTCTGCTTAGCTTCTAACAATTTGTTCTGCCCCTTATAAGGATTCCTTAATATATACAGCTCTGTTGATAAACGAAAGAGCCAAGCTCAGAATTCACACGTGGTCACCACTGAGTGCCGTGTACAAACCTCCTGGACAGCACATGGCTTGCATTCTGCTGAGCTGTGAGTTATTAGATGGGGGCAGCAAGTGTTGGCAGGGCAACTGGAGTTCAGCTGTGAAAGGCAATGGAGAAATCACATGAGGGCTTGGGTACCAGAGTCCTGTCCTTTCTTTCCTGGCCTTTATAGAGATGCAATTTTCCTCTGGCCCTAGCTATAGCAAGTTTCTTTCCAGCGCTAAATTTATTGCCACCCCCCACCCCCCAGCATAGATCTTATCTCACGAATGAACACTGGGTAGCAGTGGAAGATGGATAGCCATGCTCCGAAACAGCGCAGCCCTCCAGCAGGAGCTGTGGACTGAGAAGGTGATTCTGGAACAAAACAGCACAGTTAAGCATTCGTGGCTCAGCCAGACTGAGTACCTAGTTAGTTTGGCATTGACTATATACATGAACTTTTCTAAAACGTTTTCATAAATGAAATGAGCAAGGTGAACAGTGTGGCTGTTACTTTTCTCTCTAGATACACCAGATTACCCTCAGCGGTCTGTGGGAATGAGAAGACCAACCTCACGTGCTATAACGGCGGCAACTGCACAGAGTTCCAGGGTGAAGTAAAATGTGTGTGCTGGCCAGGTTTCACTGGGGAATGGTGAGTCACAGCAGAGCTTTATAGGAGAAAAGCCTGGGCTGAACAACAGCGAGATTATGCAAAGTTTATTTCTCCTCTAAATTTTCATCTCAGTTCCCATAGGAAATCTGTGCTGAAATATAGGTCCGGACAGAGACAAATAATAAAAAAGAAGAAAAATTACAGTTTAGGTCAAAATCAAGAACACTTTTTTAGCCGAGACTTAACTAAGGAAATATGTCTTCGAAAACAGTAAAATGTGATATTGTTTTTTTAGAGGTACTTCTGGATGCGTGTTTCTGTCCCACTAACTCTAGTACGTGATGTAGACACGGTTGTTGGTGAAGGTAGAATGTAATAAACCTTAAAGATTGCCCCTAGAATTACCTTCAACCCTAAAAGTATACACACTTTATCCAGATGAATCTACCTTTCCCAGAGAAACCCTTCAGCTCTGCTGTACCCAATGGTATGGGGTTGATCGCTGGCTGGTTTCGGTCTGTGACTTGCTGAACATGCAGACAAATTTGCATATGCATTTGACTGGCCGAGGTGAGGGCAAGTGCAAGAAGGTGCGTATTCCGTAGCTTTTATCGGATTCCCAAGGGGATCAATGTTCCCAGAATGGTAACAAACTGGGGCTCTACGAGGTAGAGATACTATAACAGCAGGTAACAGATACGCAGCCATTTTTTTCTAGTGCTATGCCAGGCACCGGACAAATTGTTATTATTGTTAGTGTTATTATTGTCTCTAATTGTTATTATTTCCATTTTGCATTTGTGTAAATGGAAGCCAAGAGGTTAAGTGACAGGTCAGGTGCCAATCCAGACACGTGCTGCTGCAAGGTCGCACTGCCTTCAAAGCCTCTGCTCACCTGTAGATGTGCTAGCATAAATGTATGACTAAATCTTTACTTGCAACACTTAAAAGAAAAGGGAAAGAGTTCTCCTCCATCTCATATATCATGCAGGGTAAGATAATACTGATCTCTGATCAAACTCCCTCCGAACAAATTAGATCAATTCAAGTCCAACACGTTGGACAAAGAGATCTTGACTGAATTAATTTTCCCCAAAAGAGTAGTTAATAAAATAATGGGTATATTTTTGCTCCACAACAACTAGAGTTTGGATTAATTTGAATTTTCTTTTTTTCAACCAGTTCTTTGGGCACCACAGAGATACAGCTCTTTCGTCACGTTTACAAAACAGCAGGCAATCTTGGCCACACCTGCATTTTTCCCTTCCAACATTCAATGATAAGGCTAGCTAGCTCTTGCCTTCACGGCTTGTTTTCAGTGGCTGGCTCTAAGCAGCACAGGCAGTCCGAGTATCCACGTGCACGGAGTTGTGTAGCCTAGAGTCACGTTCCACTTTTCATTGCACCATATTATTAACCCAGAGACCATTCGGTTGGCCTCCAATCCCACATATATCAAAAACACTGCAAAGATTTTCTTATCCTAAAGTTTGAACAACACTTCAACTATATATTTAAGTGCTGGTTACTTCCAGCCTTCAATGTCACCATTTAATGCTTAATGGCACATTAATGTTTAATGGCCAATGCACAGAACTCATTCAAAGCCTTGGCTTATTTTTCTCCACTACTCACACCTTATTCCTATTTACAACAAACATTTCCCTCTCCTCCAACGTTTATTTGTTTTTTAAAAAAAGGAAGGTATCTGGCATTTAAATTCAAATTGTTGACTTGAAATGTGGTAAGAAAAGGAAGCTCAGCATTTCTGTTCCTCTCCCAGGAGTCTTTTCATCCGGATAAACTTCTCTACTGAAAATGGATTTCTAAAATAGTGAACACATGTTCCATGGATTCTGTGCTTTCACAGTCCTTCTCCATCATTAGTTAATTCACTGGATGCCAATGGATTTATTTGTTTTGATTTTCTACCTATTAATAACCGCTAATGAAAGCTCCAATAATGTTTATAATGATTGTGTGTATATTGTGCACTGTTCAGCTCAAAAGAGAAGTAGATAAGAAACAGAGAAAGAATAGCTGGAGGAAAGCTAGAAAATACTGGGCAGTCTCCCAAGGCCTGGGGGGATGTGACTTCCATAAAGTCCAAAGATATTGCAAAGCTGTCCTCTAACAAATTGCCTTCTCTTCTGTCGGGTTAGACCTCCAGCTCTGTGCTGTCACCCTGGCAGGTTGTACATGATGGATGCTGTGAACACTCTGGCCCACCCAGGGCAGGGAGTACTTGGCAGGCTCCCTCGAGCTGCCGAGTTATGCTCCGGTCTAATCAGAGGAGTCTCCTTCCAGCCCAGAAGCCTAAGCCAAAAAAGGAAAACAAAATGTCTCAGCTATGCTTGGTATCTAAGGGGATAAGGAGCTGTTTTTCTGGGAAGAAATCTTTTTCCCTTTATGCCTTGGGTTGGCCCTGCCCAACCTACCACCTCATCCCTTCAGTTTGAGCCTAGGGATTAGTGGATGACCCAGGCACGCACGCTTACCTCTTAGGAGGTGAGGAATGAAAAATTGTTTACAGTGGACTTCAACCTTGTGAGCTGCTCTATAGAGATTCCCAAAGCTGAGGTTTTGTATGAATTTCCCAAAGTAAGAAAGACGCCTCAGTTACCCGTCTATCCCAAGGCCTAGCAGGGGGTTTGGCACATGGTTAAGTGCTAAATAAATATCTACTCAATGAGTGATTGGGGAGTGATTGAATAAAACACGTAGTAGTTCATGGAAAATTAGGGGGGAAATGACAGTGTCCCAGGGAAGAGGAAAGTTTCTGTTTACCTTAGAATTGATATCACTTGTTTTTGGAAAATTTGGCTTTTGAAAATCATTCTCCCTGAGCATGCAAATATTACACTTAGCTATGAAACTGATTTATTAGCAAGTGCAAGCTTCTATTATCTCTTTTGGCTTTTTGTTAAAAATGGGTTTCCCAAGGATAATAATCCCAAATCTCTCAGAATAAACCAAATACATTTTTCTGTTTCTGAGGGGCTTTACCCCTTCGCCTGGGGGCACTGATGCATCAGAACCCTCACAGCTGCAGTGGAGGTCTGCTCTGTAGATGCTAGGTCGAAAAACTACAGCTCACTCTCCTGGTCCTCGTGTACCCCAATAAACTGAACTTTTATAAGGTGGCAACGACACTAACACTCTTGAGGGAGAAGTTGACTTATGCATGGCCCCATTTTGTCTTGGTTTCTAGATATTTGCACCTGTTTTCTCTTTCTAATTAACTGTGTATGCATCTGTGTGTGTGTGTGTATGTGTGTGTGTGTGTGTACAAATTATTTTCATTAAAAGAAAAATTTGTGAAAGGAATTTTGAAGATTATCTCCCACATTATCGAGCATATACAACAAAGGGCATGGGGATTGGTCAATTACACCACGCTGGTCTAGGTGAATCAGGCCAGAGTTCTCCCTCCCCATTCATTTCACAGCCAATTTATTGAACTGGGGCCCGGGTTTCTGCTGTTTCCGTTTTCAAGGTGTGAAAAGGACATTGATGAGTGTGCCTCCGATCCCTGCCTCAATGGAGGCCAATGCCACGACTTGCTGAACAAGTTCCAGTGCGTCTGTGATTTGGCCTTCGCCGGCACGCGCTGTGAGCTGGACGTAAGCGGCCTCTCCTTCTATGTCTCCCTCCTGCTCTGGCAGAACCTCTTCCAGCTTCTTTCTTACCTCATTCTGCGCATGAATGATGAGCCCGTGGTCGAGTGGGGTGAACAGGATGATTATTGACGTACCTGTGAACATTCCCAAACTTTAAAGCCATGAATTTCAAGAGATGCCTTGAAATAAAAACCATCTTGAAAATCAAAATAAATTCAAGGACTATTTTAAGCATATTGCAGGCACTTTATGAGTATGTCAAATATTTACCTATTCCGGCTCTAAATGTAAAACAGAATTGTTGTTCTTAATATGAGCAGAAACATCTCACTGTTGCGAGTATTTAGTACAAATGTGCCATCATTCTTAGCGCTTCTGTATTTGAATGACCACTGCAGTAAGAAACAACTTTCTCCCACACCCCATTCTTGTGTGTGCTTTTACAATATAAGTTGCCCTCATCTGCCCTCATCCTCAGTCATTTATGTTCTTTCATTCCTATCTATTATTCATGACATGACAATTTGAAAATTACTGATTAAACTTTTTGTATCCATCTATGCTCTTATACAAGCTGTTCAGATGAAGTGTTGCCAGTTCTCTGGTAAGTTAAAAATATATATAAAGAGAAAGTGGGAAATTCCATGAAATCCCTCAAAATCTAGAAAGAAAATTTTCTAATACAATTGGTATCAATTCTCAAGTTATATACCTCACCAGTATAATTTACAATTCCATAAAAACCTTCCTTCCTCAGAAAAAATGACAGATAAAACCTTTCTCCATTTTTTTCCTGCAATATTTTCTATACAAGTAATAACTTTTTGTTAATTGCTTACAGATTTATGAGCTTATCGACATTTCTATCAAATGGACTAATCTCAATTGCTTTTCAATGCATATTCAATAAAGAAATAAGCATTATTGTATATGCATACACTAAAAATGTAAATTATAAAGCTTGAATTTCTTGGAGGCATATTTTTCTAAAATTTGCAAGTAAATTTATCCTCTTCAACTATCTGAGAACAAAAGCATAGTACCTATTATAATCAAAGTATATTTGGCATTATGACTTTTTTAAGAAATAAATACCTGAAATGACAGATCTACAAAGTAAATTAATAAGGTATGCAAAGATTAATATATTCTTGCTTAGAGTATATAAAATAGTAATTAGAAAATAACTTTATTTGCTAATATTTTTATTGCTTCCACACTGCATGTTATCATTTATGCTAAATATCCTTGTGTGGATATACCTTCCAAAGGAGCCATTATTTGTGTTCATTTAAAGGGAAACTAATTTGATCCTATGAATTAATTTAGAAAGCAACTATAATAACAATGGCCCACCAAATATCATTTTGTAAATGTGTTTGTGTCTTTAGGAGCTGCCCTGGTTTGAAAATATGAGGGTAATTTATCCATTGGGTGATATCCAATACTCATTTAGTCCCAATTGTTTTAAGAAACTTGTTTTTCTTTGGAAATAACCAAGGTAAACTTAACTATACCATGAAATCAAAATTACAAAGTAGTATACTATAAAAGAAAAGGAAATATCTTCAGTTTTATTTTTCAACAATAATAGAAGATTTTATGCAGCAAATTTATCCTGTGGATTGCTAGCAGGCACTTAACTGGGAGAGTCTCATGTTGAAGTCTTTCCTTTCTACTCCCTGCTCCCCTCGCCTCCACACAGTATGTGCCATCCTGCCATCTCAGCTGATCTGTTCCAAAGCTAGATTTCATGGCAAGAGACGTGGGGAAAACCTTCCCATCAATATTTGCATTCCCTTATTATCTGAAGTAAGCATAAAATTGATACAGCCAAAGACCACATGTACAGTTTTCACATTTGCTCCCATTGGGCATATCCATAATTATATACTTACAGGTCATTCCAAGTGTAACATGTTTCCTTCCAAATATATTTAAGAATCACTCACCATCTCTTTCTCTGTACAATTCTGATGGCTCTGTTGTCACTGTAATTGTCAGTAGTTGCTTTTCTGTTTTCCGATGTCTTGTCATAGCTGACTTAAAAACACTCCCTTTTCTCTGTCTTCTTATTTTCAATTGCATTGTGTGTGACTATGGCTTTTGCACATTTGCACAGAAAAATAAAACCATTGTTTCTGTATCTCTACTCCTCATCCTCTGATAACTGTCTTCATTTGGCTTGACTGTGTCTTGCACGCTAAGATGTCCACAAGCCAGGCGCGCGCACACACACACACACACACACACACACCCCCCACATAATGAACACAGAAGTACCTGTGCTGATCACCCTGAATTGTGGTCTCTTTCCCCAGATGTGTTACTGCAGGTAAACACCTGCGGCAGTCAAGGTCAAAGTTCCATGTATTCATACTTTCCCTCTGTGGCAGGTATTCCTCTAGTTGTAATTCTAGTATTGATGACATCCTCAATTATTCTTACTATTGTTTGCATCGTCCCCACCAGAGCTAGCCATAGTTAACTTGGCTCTGAGGAGGGGCCATCTCACCTGAGTGACAGAAATTCACACAAACTCCTCTGGACCCCATTTCTGAAGCATAGCCTATAGTAGTTGAATTTTAAATTTTTTTATTTTGTTCTTTTTTAAGGTTCAACATTTGAACTAAACAAGGCTATATCTCTGTCTTTGGCCATGCCTCTTCCTTCTGTGTGTGTGTACATGAGGAGTGGTTTTTATCACCCTCCTTTTTGGAGAACAGGGAAGCTGAGAAAACAGGGAAGTTGGGAGAAATTAGTGTTTTGACAGCACAGAAAGACAAATTCACTTAACACTATCAAGAACCTTCTCTGTGCCAGGGACTGTGATAAACCTTTTATAAATACATATTTTTTTCAATATAAGGGCAACCAATATCTCTCACTTTCCAAATTCTTCACTAAATTGTATTTAAAGATCCTTTTGCCATGTCTGAGTTTTAAAACAGAAGTTATTCAGCTTTAATTTTGCAAAATTTAAATGGAGCCTCTTCTAGAAATGGTTATACATAAAATTTGAGTTTAGTGATTTAGGAAGAAAACCAGTGAAAGAAATACGAAAATTATTCTCAACTACCAAAATTATTACTAATGTGGACTAATTTCATTTCTCTACTTTACTCTTTTGATTTATTCAACAAATATCTGATGAATACCTACTATGTGCTGTGCCCTGGACTAGGTACTGAGAATACAACTGTAGATTAGACACAGCACTTGCCCGCAAGTTGAGGGTCTTGTAGAGCAGGGGTCCCCAACCCTGGTACCAGTCCACAGCCCGTTAGGAAGCCGGCTGCCCAGCAGGAGGTGAGCGGTGGACAGGTGAGCTGAAGCTTCACCTGCCGCTCCGCATCGCTCACATTACTGCCTGAGCCATCCCCCCGTCGCTGGCATTACTGCCTGAGCCATCCCCCTGCACGCCCCCGCCTCCGGGGTCTGTGGAAAAATTGTCTTCCACAAAATGGGTCCCTGGTGCCAAAAAGGTTGGGGACCGCTGTTATAGAGGATGTAGGTCAACAGAGGAGGAGAGTTCCTGGGTCCGTGTTAGGATGGAACTTAGTGCCGGCTCTAGAGGAGCACAGAGGAGGGGCATTTTTGCCCAGTCTTAAAGGCAGAAGGTCAAAGAAAGTCCCAAAGCCTAAGGGGAGATTCAAAGGCGAACAGACATGAGGTTGTGTCAGGAGGGCTGGAATAGCAGGGGGCATGTCAGCAGAAGGGGCTGCAGCGGTGTGCAGTGTGGCCATGTGAAGTTGGCGGGGGTGGGGGCCGGGGAGGGCGGAGTAAGCCTGAGGCTGCAGAGTCAGCGGAAGTGAGTCCTTGGAAGCCGTGTCAGGGACCTAGGCTTTTCTTCCTAAGAGCAATGGAGAGTCTTTGATAGGGTTCAAACAGAGAGGTGACATGATTACGCTTGCACTTTAGAAGATTACTTGGGCTTCTAAGGAGAAAATGGATTCAAAGCAGGGCAAGACTGGACCCATAAAGACACATTTAGGAGGCTGTTGCAGCGATACAGACAAAAGGGCAGGGCACTTTGAGCTACCTTCTATAGTGAAACGGGATGTAGAGAAAGGGCTTCATTTAACAAAGTTTCAAGCAGTAAGATCTTATGATTGTTTGGGAGAAGCTGTAGATCTGAGTACGTGAAAAGTTAAATTTGGTGAATCTTATTTTTTAAATTTTTGTTAGTTGAATAAATGAATACATGTAAGTTCAATGGATTATCCAAGTACAATTATTAGTTAGTGTGAATATTCCAGTCTGAAGTTCAAGAAACATGGCAAGCTGGGAGTATACATTTCGGAGCCTTATTATAGATCTATTGAACTTTTGTATTTTATTCTCCATATCTGTATTATTTTTTGTATTTTTGAATTTTGTTCACTTGTATTTTTTTTAGTATTTTTCCAGCTTTGTTGAGATATAATTAACATATAACATCCTGTGAGTTTAGGGTGTCCAGTGTGTTGGTTTGAAACACTTGTATTTTGCAAAATGATGACCACCTTAGCATTAGCTAACACCTCCATCACATCACATGATTACTATTTCTTTTTTGTGGTGAGAACATTTAAGATCCTCTCTCTTAGCAACTTTCAAGAATACAGTATTATTAACTATATATGGTCACCGTGGTGTACATTCGATCCCTGGAACTTATTCATCTTACAACTGAAAGTTTGTACCCTTTGACCAGCATCTCTCCATTTTCCCCACTCCTCAGCCCCTGGCAGCCACCATTCTGCTCTCTGCTTCTTTGAGTTCAACATTTTTAGAGTCCATATATGAGTGAAATCATACAGTGTTTGTCTTTCTCTGTCTGACTTGCCTCACTTGGCATAATGCCCTCCGGGAGAGGCCACCGTAGTGAGAAGCCCGCGCACAGCAACGAAGACCCAACGCAGCCATAAATAAATAAATTAATTAATTTTTAAAAAAAGAATATATTTTTTGATACAATAATCTACTATGCTGCTTCCTTTGAAACTGAAAGACTAACACCATCAGTTCTTCCTCATTCACCCTCTGAAAGGCATCTTTATCATCCATAGCAAGAACGGACTGGGCCTGGATGCTTGTCCTGTTCTTCACATGCTTTTGAGAGCAAACTTTGCGGTTGGCATTGCTCTGCAGTCAATCAGTTTCAGGCAAGATCTGTAATTGAATCAAGGCAATAACCGGGGGAAAAATAGAGCATCTGGGAAAGTTTATTTGGGTGGTGTTTTTCTTTTTTAACTCTTATGGTAAAATCATGATGTTAGAAAAATATTCCATTGTAAGTGTAGGGTGTCCTCTAAAGGAATATTAAGATAATTCTCTTTCAGTCATTACACGGAAGTACATGACACTGAAATATTAGACAGAACCACGTGAAATTGCATATTTTGCAAACATGGCAACTTCATATTGTTTTACCTATTACATGAGAAGGGCCTGATAAGTGCCAGGATGCTTCTCCTAAATTTGGAATTATTAATGCAGAACAGAGAATCAAAGAGTTAAAAAGTTCTCATAAACCATCTAGTCCAACTTCTTTCTATAAAAGATGAAGAATCTAAGGCTCTGAGAGGGTATGCCTTACTTGATGTCTATTCATGTCCTTCCCTCCTTTTTTAATTAGCTTTTTTTTTTTTACTACTGAGTTGTAGGAGTGCCTTACATATTCTGAATATTAATCCCTTATTAGAAAGAGAGTTGGCAAGTATTTTCTTGGAAATTTCATAGGTTGTCTTTTCACTCTGTTGTTTGTCTCCTTTGCTGTGCAGAAATTTTTAAGTTTGATGTCGCTCTACTTGTCTATTTTTGCTTTTGTTGCCTGTGCTTTGGGCATTGTGTTCATGAAATCATCGCCAAATCCTATGTCAGAGGTTTTCTCCCCTATGTTTTATTCTAAGAGTTTTACAGTTTCAGGTCTTATGTTTAGGTCTTTAATCCACTTTGAGTTCGATTTTTGTGTTTGGTGTAAGATAGAGTCTAATATCAGTTTTTTGCACATGGATTTCTGGTTTTCCCAGCACCATTTGTTGAGAAGAGACCATCCTTTCCCTGTAATGTATTCTTGGCACCTTTGTCAAAGATCAGCTGACTATAGATCCAAGGGTGTATTTCTGGGCCCTCCATTCTGTTCCATTGGTCTATATGCCTGTCTTTATTCTAGTACCATACTATTTTGATTACTTTGTAGTATATTTTGAAATCAAAACTTGTGAGGCCTCCAGGTTTCTTTTTTCTCAAAATTGTTTTGGCTACTCAGGGCCCTTTGAGATTCTGTATAAATGTTAGCTTTTTTTTTTTTTTCTGAAAAAAATGTCATTGGGAATTTAATAGGAATAATATTGAATATGTAGATAGCTTTAAGTGATATGGACATTTAAACAATATTCTTCCAATCCATGAACACAGGATGTCTTCTCATTAACTTGTGTCCTCTTTCATTTATTTCATTAATATTTTATAATTTTCAGTGTACAAGTCTTTCAGCTCCTCAATTAATTTTATTCCTAAGTGAATTATACTTTTGGTGCTATTATACATAGGGTTGTTTTAATAATTTCCTTTTCTAATTAGTTGTTCATTGTTAGTGTATGGAAATTCAACTGATTTTTGTGTGTTGATTTTGTATCCTCCAACTTTGCTCATTTTGTTTATTAGTTTTACAAGTTATTTGTGGAGTTTTTACAGTTTTCTACATATAAGATGTCATCTACAAACAGACAAATTTTAGTTATTTCCAATTTGGAAGACTTTTATATCTTTTTCTTGTCTAATTGCTCTAGCTCAGACTTCCATTACTATGCTGAATAGAAGTGGCGAGAGTGGGAATTCTTGCCTTTTTCCAGATTTTAGAGAGAAAGCTTTCAGTTTTTCACCATTGAGTATGTGGTCTTTTCATTTATGGACTTTATTGTGTTGAGGTAATTTTCTTCTATTCCTAGTTTTTTGAGTGTTTTTATCATAAAATGGTATTGAGATTTGTCAAATGCTTTTTCTGCATGAGTTGAGATGATCATGTGATTTTTCTCCCTTTATTCTGTTAATGTGGTGTATGACACTGATTAATTTCATATGTCAAACCATCCTTGCATCCCTGGGATAAATCTAACTTGATCATGGTGTACAATCCTTTTCATATGTTGTTGGATTTGGTTTATTAGTATTTTGTTGTGGTTTTTGCACTGACGTTTAGCAAGGATATTGGCCTGTAGTTTTCTTTTCTTGTGGTGTCTTTGTCTGGCTTTGGTATGGGGTCATGTTGATCTTATAAAATGATTTTGGATATGTTCCCTCCTCTCCACTTTTTTGGAAAAGTTTGAGAAGAAATGGAGTCAATTCTTTTCTTTATTTTTATATTTTAAATTTTTAAATAATAATAATTATTTTTTTTGGCCACAGTGCACAGCATGTGGGATATTTGTTCCCTGACCAGGGATCGAACCCGCACCCCCTGCACTTCATGCATGGAGTCTTAACCATTGGACTGCCAGGGGGGTCTGGAGTTAATTCTTTTTTAAATGTTTGGTAGAATTTACTAGTGAAACCATCTGGTCCTGTGGTCTTCTTTGGTGGGAGGTTAAAAATTGTCACATTTTCGGGCTTCGCTGGTGGCGCAGTGGTTGAGAGTCCACCTGCCGATGCAGGGGACCCGGGTTCGTGCCCCAGTCTGGGAAGATCCCACATGCTGCAGAGCGGCTAGGCCCGTGAGCCATGGCCACTGAGCCTGTGCGTCCGGAGCCTGTGCTCCGCAATGGGAGAGGCCACAACAGTGAGAGGCCCGCATACCGCAAAAAAAAAAAAAAAAAAATTGTCACATTTTCTACTACTTACATTAATAACTCTAGTTTCTCCCCCTCATAATCACGCTAAGAGGCATTATTATCTTTATTTAAAGATAAATAGAGACTTAAAGAGGTTACCTGAATTGCTCAAGGCCAAATATATAGGAAACATCAGAGCTTGGGTTCATCAGAGTCTTCCATTTCTCATGCTAAAGAAAGGTTTGAGATTACCAATTAGGAAGGGGATGTAGTGATAATTAGCAGGAGTTCCTTTGTTATTGTGGTCCAAATTGGCAAAAATAAAAAATGTTAGCCATCATCAAGAATGGTTTTGAAAACCAAACAGGAACTTCTTTCCAATTCAACCCTGAAACTTTGGTGCCTATGACTGTTTGCGACACCTCTAGAAAGAAAAGGGCGGTGACTGTGTAATAGAAGACAGGGGATTTGAGGAGTGGGCAGATGGGTCTAACAACAAAATTCCTCTTTATTCTGGCTAAATGAAGAGTCTGAACATTCATGTAAATGAATAGATGGCCTGATTGAGGGAACCTGTTCAGAAAGTCCCAGATTTTCAGGGTGGGAACCATTCATTGAAACACAGTAAATCTAGCAAGTGATAGGAAATTCTTCTTTATGCTAATAAACTTAAACAAAATTCATTAACTTAAGAGAGCAAAACAGAAAAGAAAAATAAACTCGGCAGGGACTTGGGGTTGTTTGTGGATGACAGAGTCATGCACGGTTTCTGAGAGGATTAGGGTTGTGTTTGATCCAGAAGGCTGATGTCAAGGGTGACGCCAACCGGCCCACATCCTCGGGCTCCTGATGGGAACAGAGCACTGGCCAAGGGCACAGCATCTTTCTCTGAACAGCAGTCTCTCTGGGCTCTCCATTTGACTTTCAGGAAAGAGGCACCCAGAATGACATTCTCTTCAAATCACAGTTTTAAAAAGCCCCGTCACTTTTCACTGAGTTTCCGCTAATTAGCATTCAGGAAGGAGTAAATATAGCACTAACACAGGAAAAGGTTCTTAAATGTTATTTTGATGTATCTCAATCACTGAAATCAGGTCTGATTCAGTTCACTAATCTGTTTTCCTTTCATCTTTTCACACATTATTAAGATTTCTGCTTCACCAACTATAATTAATGCCCTTCATTTCTTAATGTGAGGTCATCGCCACCGGCTTCACAGAAATCATGTAACATAGAGTTTCACCTTCAGAACACATTTCTTCATGTCAGAACACATTTCTTCATGTGTCCAAAGTAGAACGGAAACCAGCGATAGGGAGCAGGGCTCCTGGATTGCAGGCGTAAGTGAATTAATTGGTTGGTGTTAAATCACAGACAGCAGAGGGAAATAAGCAGGTTGAAGTCTGCCGCTGAGTTGACTAGCTAACCAAATCATACAGCTTTTTGGCTACCTGTCAAATCAGTTCTCATCATTAAAAAAAAAAAAAAAAAAAACTCCCTGAAGTGATCCTTGACTTTTGCTACAATATTGGACTTCGTGGAAACTGATTTCTAAAATCAGCTATTTACCCATTCATCCACCATTATCAAGGGTCTGCTATAAACAAGGCTCTGAGCCAAGCTTGGTGAGAAACTAAAATAGACGCAAAAGACACGCTCCTGCTCTGAAGAGCTTGGACTAAGGGAACTGGGTGACTTCCACGTATAGCTCCACCCACACAGTTCTCCAATTCTGTAAACCATGGAGATATTTGAAGTGAACGTAATGTCGTGTGTTGGTTATGACACGGATGAGTGTACTACTTATTGTTCAACTGGGATACTTTGAGAGGGAAAGGAAGCACTATTCATAATTACATTGGCACAACAGCCTGAACTGACATTGTTCTAGGAAAACCGAGACACATCCTAGTTATTCCCCCCGGAGAAGCATCATCTCTACCTGACACACTTCCGTTCTCTTCAGAATGTCACTGAAGTCGATCACAGATCATTTTAGAACTCAGATGACCACGTTACAAACCAATTAACTTCCCAGAATGACTCAAAGTGAATAATGAAGTTGATTGCATCTTGTTATCGTTTTCTTGAGTTATTCCGCTTGCTTTTTACTCAAGAAAAACTTTTGGCATTGGTTCCATCTATTAAAAACAGAGTTGTGATCAACAAAACTGAAGACTACTATTATGCAAGTGAATATCATGATGTCGTCTAGTTCAACATAACATGAATTTAGTTTCTCCTAATTTTTCTTTTCAAAAATGGAGTGTGTAAATTCTCATACAGTATGGATTTTCTTCTCGACTGACTTATACTGGCTTTAGGAAAGGAGGCTGCAGCTCACTGAATCCATTGCTAATCTTTTTTGGGAGAGCCAAAAACTAGGCACACTCTAGGAGATTTCATATGTGAACAAATTTAAATATCAAGATACCTGACTTGAAATTCGTACTTGTTTTAACTTTATTTTTCCTTGACACTTTTGTGACTCATAATGTATATTTATGGGTTATATGTATATTATTTTCCCAACCTTGATAAAAATAGAAAAATTCTTTCCTTCTAAAAAGGCATAAGGATCATGGCTATTATCTTCTTCTCACATTGTAATGACTGGACCACAGATTATTTCACGTGGGGTGGAAATCTATTGGAGACTAACTGTATAGAGGAAGAAAGCACCGTATTAAATATAACTCCTCCAAAAACAAACAGGCTATTTGCAAAGAAATATATTTGATCATTTGGAAAGCATATTCATGATTGTTTCATTGTCTACCTGACTTTAATTTAGTTGCACATCAATCTCTGAATAATATTACTCCCACCCACTTCCCCTAACATTTTTTGATAATCCTATGCTGACAGCAAGACTATGTTATAAAGGAAATTTGAGGTACCCGTATATTTGTTATTCAAAGTGGCAAAGCACATATTAATTTCTGATGAATGAATGAAATCACTCTGGTTGATACCTAAAACTCAGGAAAACATCTGTTTTAAAGCGAGTATGTTCCCTCAAATTTTTCAATAGCCAACTTGATGTCGTGTATAGTAGATAATAAATATTAACTAACCAATATAATGAATGAAGTGTTTTTGAGGTGAGTTCAAAGTGGCAGTTTCTAACTTTGAGAACCGTTTGTGTGTATGTGTGTGTATTCAGCCTGTCCCATAGTTATTAAAATTAAGATGAAACTGATAGTGCATATATTAAGTACAGAAAGTTGGCCCATTTTCCCCGCCAAATTCTCAGAACGAAAAAGGCAAGGCTTGGTCTTTAGTAACTCCTTTGGTGATGGTAGTGTCTTGAGGATAAGTGATCTACATTCTCCGTTAGGGGAACGTTACTTCCATCCAAGAAACAAATGCACAGAAACCCTATTATTCATGTTGAAGTGAAATTTGATATAAATTGGCTCTTTCCTGAACCATTTCCCAGAGGAAGCTTAGATTCATAAAGATGTGGGCTCTCACCTCTAACATAGTCACGTGGACACCCAAGGACGCTCTCAGAGCAGCCCTCCGGGATATATTTAATTTGACTTCCTCTTTGCTTTTAGGAAAGCATTCCATTATAGCAGAATGGATAGGGCCCCTAAAAATCTTAGTAATTCAGGAGAGGAGTGCAAGTTTTCTTCTCTTCAAAGATGAATATGTTGAATTGTTAAAATCCATGTCCTTTTAATTCACCTCCTCTAAAACCAGTAGGAACTGACCGCTGTTGCAACTTGGAAAAAAGGCATTTTAAAGAATCTGTTGCTCTTTGCTCTGTGAGCTTTGAATTCTCATTTCATCCTTCTTTGCCTGGTCAAGTATATATGTGCTCAGAACTTGCCAGTGAAGGCTTCCTTTCTCTTCTCCCTCCCCGTCAGGGCTGGGAGTGCCTTCACGCTCCCACACCATCCCAAACACACCTCCATCGTAACATTTAATGGTAACAAGGCTAATAAAGTTTAATAACTGTAGAGCTTACTCTGAGCCAGCCACTGTGCTAAGGGCATCTCACACATTATCTTAATTATTTGTCACAAAAATGCCGAGACTTAGGTGGTATTATCTTCCCATTTTACTGATGAGAACACAGAGTCAGAGGTTAAGCACACCTTTCACAAGCAGATCCAGTTCAGAAGGTGTCGCACCGAGCATCCAGGCTCTGGGTCGTGTGCCCCACTTACCCAGGAGCAATGGTGCAGATGCTCCTCGAGGCTGTGAGCGTCAGGAAGGCTGTTTAACTTTGAAACCTCAGTGCCTGGCAATCCTGCCTGGCAGAGCAGGTGCTTCAGTACTTACTGAAGGGATAAATAGATGGACGAATGAATGATTTGTGGTATGGGGTTTACACAGAGGTGGGGAGGGCAGGGAGAGTTACGCATGGAAGATAATTGACCCAGGTCTTAGAATGAGCAGGAATTTTCTTAACAAAACAAAAACTCATGTTTTCCTGACATGATTTTTGGTTTTGTTTGATTGTTTGTTACCCAAGGGCTAATTAAATTGGTTTTCACAGAAGAAATTAAGTCACAAATAAAGTTGTGTGCCTGCTAGCAAAGAGAGCTCAGGATCCCAAGTTCTCGTTCGTGTGTAAGGGCCATGCTGCGTTTATGATTACCCACTGCCTAGATGATCATGAATTCTTCTTTGTATAACTGCATCTGCCTCTCAAGGGTTTGAGAAAGGAAAGCTGGAGAAGAGCCATCAGAGCCATAAACTTCCTTCGGGATCAACGGAAAGAGGCTTTAAAGACCTAAGACAGGGAGGGAGATTTATGGCACTGATCCCAAAAGACGATAAACATCGGACTGACTGTTGAAGAGCCCTACGCAACGAGAGAGGGAAAGATGCCGAAGAAATTCAGGTGGTGCCAGGAGAAAAGGAGGACCTGGGAAGGAGCTAGAGTTCTTCCCAAGTAGAAAGGGCCCTACGGCTGCCACACACGCCCGGGGACGTGGATGAAATGCCCATATTTGCCCCGAGAACACCATTAGCAAGACCAAAGCTTATCATTTTTCACAATTTGTCTGGTCAGACAAGCCTCACAAAGAAATGCCCAAATGTTCTACCCTTTTCGAATTCAGCTGCACCTGAGGGTTTGAGCCGTCCACTCCCTCCTCCTCATTGCCAACTTATCCTCCCTCTGAGCCACCTTCTTCTGCAGTAACTGCTCCCGTGGGATGAGCTGACATTCTGGGCCTCTCAGCAGGAAATCCAAAGTTTTGTCCTTGCACACGTCCCGCGACGACGCAGGGAACTGCCGAGTCAGTGCCGTCGCCTGCCCCCGAGAGTCAAAGAAGTAACCACCGCATCCACGCATGCATTTCTACAACCTGTCTGACAGTGGGCTGGACACAGGGCGCGAGGAAGGAGGGCAGGGAATCAGGGAAATAGAATCTATAATCCCTGCTCTAAGAATTTCAAGAAAACAACAATCTAGTTTCAGAGGAAAAAGAGAAACTACAAGACATATTGAAAACAGCCCCTGATTTATGTTACTGAGTAAAAGCACAGTATGAATTCACAGAAGTCTGGTCACTATGAGCTATTCCAAGAGGGGGAGTTTTCATGGAGGTTATGGGAATTAAAAGAGGCCATAAAATACGAGAAAGATTATTTGGAGGACAGAAAACGGGAGAGCATTCAAGAGAGAAGGAAGGTCACAAGAAAAGATGCGATTGTGGGAACAAAGTTTGGATGATGTGAAGTACACAGAGTGACCAGGCCTGACTAGGACAGATGAAGGATGCTGGGAAGTGATGGGATGTAAAATCAGATAAATTCAAGCTAGGGCAAGATTATGGATCCAAGCTCCTGTTGAAATCCAGCCCGAGAAGCAAGAGTCATTTCCTAATAACATGATTTAGGCCTCTCCATGCTTTCCTCTAAATTATTACCAATAGGTTGTGATTATCTGTGGGCTGCCACTCACTTTGATTAGAAGGATTACCTTCCACCAAAAATGGTAGCACCTTTCTTTAATGATGGTTTTATTTGACTGATGAAAACGCCTCAATGATATTCTCAGTCTTATTCTTTTCTATTAGAACTCAAACTAATACAAACTGTTCCTTGTTTCAGATATTCTATTTTTTTTTAATAATGCTGTTCAGGCAGGAAGTTTTGTTGAATAGATTTGGTGGGGTGGGGGGCTGTTTTTTCACTAGCTTATTAAAGGCACATATTCTTTAACTTAATTTTTGATTTCTACCAATTAAAATTTCCTCTAGGCATCATTTTGTTAACTACGATTGGCTTTAAGCATCTTTTTTAAACTTCATTTGTATCTTTCTAAAGTTCTTATTCATTAATTGAGGATTTTCAGGCCCATGATGCTCTCCCTTTTCTTCTCAAAGGACCAAAGGCATGTTTTGGTCTGAGGAGATTCAGATTGTCTCCCTTCCCTAAAAATTGAGCAAATTCCCTGGATCAGCACCATGAAGAAAAGATTCTTTGAGGCTATAGACTAATGCTGCTATCATTCATCATCTTAAAGTACGTAAAATTAATAAATACATTTAGTCACTTTTTAAAAATATCCCAATTGTGCAAATCCTTATAAAATGTACCCTAGACCAAGCAGGAGGTGGTTGAAGCATTTCTGTGGTTAGTGCCATCTATTTTCAGAGCTAAGGATGCCAGAAGTTTCTGAAAGTGGACCATCAACTGCCCAAGAAGAGTCACCAGCCCAGGAAACCCCACTGGCTCAGGGACCAGGTGACCAGGGCCCCATGGTGTCTCTTCCTACGGGAGCTGGGCCTTCTCTGATGTCGAGCTGTCCTGATGATCAAAAGTGCCCAACGTGTAGTATCTCATTTAATCTTAACATCAGTAGGAATGTTGTTGCCACTTTACAGATGCCAAAACTAAGGCCCAAACAAGTTAAGTGATTTACTCAGACTCAACACTGATTTTCCTCCAAAATACAATCTTGGGTTTCTGTTTCCTAAATTATAAAACACAACACTTGGAGATTGTTTTTAAGCAGACTGCCCTACCCAAATATTTCAGAAATGTTAGCATTTCTTAATTATAAAATGGGTGTTTGAAATAGGTACCATTATATATAGTTTAAAGAAATGCAAGTTCTTCATGAGACAAACTGCATCCAGGGAACTCTGGAATGTTTTGAAGAACATTTCCAGGGAGAAAATGAAAAAATGGAAATGGAAAATGATTGTAAAATCTCCTCTGTGGCTCTCATGGAATCCAGTACCTATTTATTTTTACCAGTTAAGTCCTGTGAATGCTAAAGATATTCACAGCTGGCAGTATGTACGTTATCCTAATTTGCAGCTTCTTGAGGGTAAAGGTCATGTGTGTTTGAACTGGGATAACTCCATTGCCACTTAAATTACCAAAATAAATGCTCTTGAATTACAGAAACCAATATAAGCATCTCAGTTTAATATTGTATTTGCAGAACCCTAAGTGATGACTTTGAGCTTCCCACTCACCTTGTGGGGTGAGCTCAAGAGGTACAGGTTCTGAGTAATTGCATATAATTTGTCTTCTGCCCTGAGACAGAAATGGTGGCGTGCTTGGCAGGATTCCCACCACGGCAGTGGAGGCGGGTTGGGACTATAACGTGCACCTTTGTACAGAGGCATTCTGGGATGTAAAGAGCCTGGGAGGCATTGTGAGAGTCACGAAGGTGATGTGCATTTACAAAGGGCAAAGCATTTGAGTGGCTCCCTGATCAACTAAAATATTCTGGGAGGGAGGAGTAGGCTGTGTCCCGCTTATTAACTCACATGGCACTGTTAGCTAGAGCAGATTTGATGAGGACACCATCCTTGGCCCAATTCCCTTTTAAGGTATTTGTTCACTGATTTACTCATTCCAGTGGTCACAGATTGCAGTTACAATGACAGGCTCCTGCTGAGTTCTCTGAGTTCAAAGTGAGGCCCAGGTGGGCCTTGACACGCAGATCTACCAGGTCTTCCTCTCTATCTGACAAGTAAACCAAGTATCACCTGGATAGATCAGGAGCTGCTCGTCATCTATGTCAAGTTTGCTTTTGCATTTGTTTTACAATGCTATCTAATTTGTCAATTCAGTCAAAAATAACTCGAGCACCTACAATGTGTCATGAACTCTGAAGTTGACAGGAGAGAAGAAGATGCTATATTCTGTTTGAGTGCAGCTTTCTAAATATAGGAAAGTTTGGATCTTGAAATCACACAATAAGACAGACACATGGCATGTAATGAACTGTAGGAGTCCACGGCCGAGAATACGCCAATTAGAATTTTTGCTACACAATTCAAAGCGTGTTCTTTTTTTTGGGGGGGTGGGGGGGCTATACGCGGGCCTCTCACTGTGTGGCCTCTTCCATTGCGGAGCACAGGCTCCGGACGCACAGGCTTAGCGGCCATGGCTCACAGGCCCAGCCGCTCCACGGCATGTGGGATCCTCCCGGACCGGGGCACGAACCCGTGTCCCCTGCATCGGCAGGCGGACTCTCAACCACTGCGCCACCAGGGAAGCCCCAAAGCATGTTCTTATAAATAAAAGTAGGTAGACTTTATAACATTTTGTACACAGGTAATGCTGCCTTCCCTGATTTTGTACATGGTAGTGTAGGATAACATTTTTGCGCCAGACTTTATGGGTAGTCATGTGCCATTGCAGTGGGACAGCTTAAGTGCATTTTAGGGACTCCTGTATCACCATCCTCATCAACCGGCATTTACTGAGCGCAGGAACTATAAATCATACTTATATACTTTATATAGAGTAAAATATGCATGCGTGTTTTCACATAAACAATGTTGAGTCCACTTTTTTAAATCTACAAGAAAATAGGAGCTCCTATATAACGGTTTTGAAATTAGTGTCTCAAAAGGAGTATAAAAACAACCCTGTCATTCTTCCAAGCTCATGGAAACCTTAAATCCTTTGGCAGTGGGTGAAATGTAAAAGGCCTTCTTAGTTTGCCCCTGAGTGTTCCCCAGTGTCCTAAAAGCATTATAGACTTCTTCATCCAGGAGGAAGCAAAAGAACTTTGGGGAACCAGGTATAAATGGTGCTTTGGGGAACCAGGTATAAATGCTATAGCTTCCAGAAGGATTAGCTCCTTTTACTTGGAAATTAGCAAATGGATGTACAATTTTTAATTATAAATTTTAAACTTTCCATCAAAGTCAAATTGTGCTGATGTTAGTCAAACCTAATCTAGGCATTGATTCAAGAACCTGCTGATGGAGTAAAAAATACATGGAAACTTGTTAACAAGAAGTTCAATTTTCTACATCTCAGCAAATCATGCCAGAGTGTCATGTAATCTGCTGAGCTCAGGCAGCCCAGAGCCAGGGAAGATCTCTTTCTTTCCTTCACCATTAATATTTACAGTTGGAAGCACTATGTGGCTGCAATCTCAGTGCTGCACCTACAAAGGGAGTTGTTGGCTTGATACCTTGTTTTCTGACACTGAGAAGCGAGGAAACAGCTACCTTCTTAATCATCGCCTGATAACATTGTGTTGAAACTGGAGGGTAGCACAGGGCTGTTTTATACAAGCAACAACCCTGGGAGATTTTCTGCATTGTTTCCTTGTTTTATTTCTTGATAGACATGCTGGGGTGTTAAAAGCATGGGACTGAAAGTTGTGAATTCTGGGTCCTTTTCTTTGTTCTCCCCCTGAATTTTTCAGGGTCTATGCAGGCACAGTATATAGAGACAGCTTACCTCCCAGACAGCCACTGTGTGCTGGGCACCTTCCTAGAACTCACAAACAAAATCCTTCCACCTCTCAGCCTACTTTGTTGGAGTTTATTCTGACATACAAAGTCCCAAAAAATTAAACCAACACCGACAAGCAGGGAAACGCAGCTGGTTATATAAGTGCTGTCCATAGCAAGAGACCTGAAGTGTAAAATAACTATTATTACTCATCTCTCAGTGTGTAAATATGTCGAATAAGGGTAACTTAGTTGACATTCAGGGTAGATTTGGGGTTACAGCTATATAGTGCTCTACCTAGGATGCATCTGTGCATAACTGAACAAGCCCTGACCGTTTGGGTACCGGATCTGCTGCTTAAGTAATTTGTTACTTGGGACAAATTGCTTAAAAGATCTTTTAATTAAGGGCAATGATCTCTGTATCATTAGACTAGTGTGAAGATTAAAATGAGGTGACTTGTCAGATGCCAGGGAAAGATTAAGTCCTCAGGTTTTAATTACTTTTCCTTTTTCCCCTATGTACCACCTTTTAGTTCCAAAGTGTTTTACAGCTGATCTCATTGTAGAATATCGAAAAGATGAATGGCCTGGGTAGAATGTACAAATAATCAAAGATCTAGTTGCCACCTTGTAGTAGAAACACTAGATTTATTCTAGGTTCCTGAGACCAGGGGAAGAGGCCTAAAAAACGGTAGCAAAGACATTTTAATAAAAGAGAACAATGAAACCATTGGGTAGAGGGCCAACCTCTAAGAACCTCTAAGGATAAAAATGCCTCTTAATATGGAGGCGATTCCTCCCCAGGTCCGCCGCGCAGAGGAGTGGTTGGCTGAGGTGAGCCACGTTGTAACTCTCTTTCTCTTCTCAGAGCCGTAGCTATCCCTTGTGTCGTTAAATCAGAGCAGATGGCTTCCTTTGACACCCCGCGCTGTCAGTGGAATGTAAATGCTTCTCCTCACAACACTGAGAGTCCTGAGGCTGTGTGTTTAATCTGTGCTGTGCGAGCAGAGTGACCCTGAAAAGAACATGAGTGCAGAGCACGTTTGGAGAATTGGCAGCCATCCTCGTAAACAGAATCGGGGAGGATTCTGCAAGCCTGGTGACTAATCTTGGTTTTCTTCCCGAGGCTCTTAGCACAGCCATATCCCTGAGGACAAGTCATCTAAATGGTGGTGGAATAGAAAAGTTATAGACCCAAGGGAAATACTTTATAAAGGTGGGAGAGAAGTGTTATTCTGGGGTCTGGGAAAAGAAGCAACAAAACTGAAGAGGCTTAGTTTATAGCTTGAATTCTCAGTTCTCAGTCTCTTTGGGAGTTTAGAAAACAAAATTTCCACATGTTTCAAATTATTTAAGTTAGTAAGGGGAATATTCTTTAGGCAATTACTCCAAACTTCAGGAAAAAAAAAGAATGTAAATAATTAAAATTTCAGTATGACACAGAATATGAGAAAATGCAGCAATCAGCAAAGTTTATCCGGAGAAAAGCCTTATATTTTGGAATATTAATGACAAATTATAGAACTAAAACACAATTTAACATGTTAGCTAGGTTATCTCATTCCTTCTTAAAAAGGTCTCTGAACTGGATAGGAAACAGAATCTGATCTTCTTCTTATTAAAACAGTCACTAGAAATTAGTCAGTGGCAAAAGGAGAAGATTTGTCCTTTGAGCCCTTTGTAGGGAAGGAAGAGAACTTCTCAGGCAAGAATCTCCTAAACCGTTATTTCAAAAGGCAATGCAGACACGTTGTATATCATAATTACTGTGTACATACACCTAGAGCTCCAAAAGTGTAAAATAACCAGCACAGCTATATTGTCTGGTCTCATTTTATAATAGGCTGTCAAAGTCTATGCTACTTGAATACATAGAGATAGGGCAACTGTAGTTCAGCAGGATTTTTAGACTGAGTTAAATGCTGTTAGACTTTATTTTTGTCCCCCCAAGAAGGAAGGCTGTACATCCTCAATACCACTGTAAATAGATCTTTACCCCCAGTTGCATTTTGGAACATTTAGGTGGACTATTATCAAAATCAGACATAAGGTTTTTGTGTTGTGTTTTGTTTTGTTTTAATCCTGCCATAGACTTTTACCAAATGGCTTATTTGGAATTTGAAAGCCTGACTTCTGAAAGAACTCCTTAGTTCTAAAACTAAATACTACTTTAATCAATCTTCCCAATATGAAGGTTTCTATCTTTGCTGGTGGTAAGGTACCCTGGTGTTCTAAGTGGTGACAAGCTCATAGATTTTTAGGAATGTTCACTTTGGATCCGACCAACCTCAGCACGGCAGGCTCCTTCCCCGTTTAGACGTAGCAAGTCTCAAAACGATTCGGAAGGGAGAGAGCTGCACTGTGAAAGGATTCCAGTTAAAGCACGCAATGCTGCTTTCATCTTCCACGAGGCAGACTTTGAAACTGAAAATCTGATAATTTGATGTAAACCAACAATGACAATAGAAATAGCTACTTCTGAGATTTTTTTAAGAGAAGGTACAGGGCATAGACATTCATCCATGAAACACTGGAAGCAAGGGTTTTCATTTCTATTGTTGCTTTGTAAAATAAGAATAGAGTAAATGGCACAATAGATTATATAAACAACGACTTCAATGACAAGCTGTCAAAGTTAAGGTAATATATTTCACATGGGTGACTTGATGCCACACTTTATCACCTGCACGAGGGGAAACCAATTTGAGTCTGGTCAATAAAATACAACCTCCAGAGCTGGGCCTGGGGCACAGCTGACATCATGCGGCAGAGCCTGGTGACTTGGCACTCACTTCTGCTGGGACCCAGCAGGCGCTGGCACGGCTGCCATGTGGGGGAGGTCAGACATTTAAGCTCGATTTGGTTAATAAACATGGACGCAGGTATGTCAGGAGAGAGGATGCCGTTGATCTTCATGCTCTGCTAATTTAATGCAGGTCTGAGGTATCAGTGGAACTAGTTATTCAAAAGCTGGATTTACTGCAGTCTCACAACTGTTGAAAATTAAACTACATGTGCTGCACGTTAGGGGTTACTGGAGTATCTCATTATAGAGGCTGTTTTTTTCAGAGGCTGGAATCTTTGCTGAATTACTGAGGGACCTATTTGAATGTAGACTTGGACCAAATAATTTTCTGATAAGTTGGCCATAAATCCTCAGTAAAACAAGCTTGGTGTTCTCAGCATATCTGTTAGCGTTTTTGATCATTTTTATGGCTTTCCTTTTGCTGGTCAAATTATCCTTATATGCCCCTAAAGCCCCCCTGATGTGGATTAAGCCAACACAAACCAATAGACCTTCATTACTCTGGCAACTGGTTCTGATTTGGGGGCAATAAATACAATGACACAGGCTAGATTACCTTTGCCAAAAGGACATGTGATAAGCCATAAGGATGTTGGGGATTTGGCATTCTTTCTCCTGCTTAATGTGAGAATGAATTAATAGCAGCTTTTCACCGACTGAAGAAAGTTGGTAAGAAGAAAGAATTCCAAGTGAGGAAAGGGCCAAGGTACAGCCTTTAGGTCAGGAAGGACAATGCCAGGAGATGGTGAGGAAGTCCACGGATGCCCACTGTGTGCCTGGCACTGCGTTAGGCTCCAGCAGGAGGGTTAGGGCCAAATGTGTGAGGAAACTGGCATGTGATGTGATCCATGAATGTCTCAGTGTCTAGATGGGAGATAAAACCGTCGATGGGAACAAGATTTACTAGGCAATAAAAGTATAGCAGGGAGAGAAATCAGCAAGACCCAGAGTAGCAGAAGAACAAACAGATAGTGAAGAAGCAAGATCCACAAATTGGGGGCTTAGAGGAATTATTTTCACGGTAACATCATTTTTAAAAGTATTACTTTTCTAATTTTTTTGGAAAAAAAAATGAAAGCTAAAGAAAATCAGAAAAAAAAATAGTGCAGTGAACACATATCCTTCATCCAGTTTCAACAGTTTTTTAATATTTTGCTCCCTTTCTTACCTCTATATACATACTTTTTTTGCTCTAGCTTTAGAAAGTAGGTTGCAGACGTTGTAACACTTTACCACTAAATATTTCAGCGTCTCCGAAGAAAGAGGACTCCCTTCTACAACCATATACCAGTATGGCATTTAAGAAATTTACCATCTCATATACTATCCATGTTCAGATTTCTCTAATTGTCCCAAAATTGTCCTTTAGATTTTTGTTTTTGATCAAGGATACAATCAATTGCATTTAGTTGTTAGTTGTCATGTCATTTTAGTATGATTTAATCTCAAAAGTCCCCCTGCCTTTTTAACTTGTTTGCTGGATATTCTCTTGCTTTTGAAATGTTGTATAAAATCAATTGATATACTTATCAATCACCTTCTGAAATCTATAGACCATGTCAGAGAATGGGTATAAAGAAATTTAAATCTTTCTGTGTCCTCCAAAACCCAGGTTAGTAGAGGACTCCTGGCCTATGAGGCTGATAGGTTTCTTATAAGAGGTGTAGGTCAGATGTGCTAGGAAAGAACCTGCAGAGAATATCTATGAAACTGCGCGTGCGATTCTGTCCTCTGCTTCGCTGAGGGAGAGGAGAGAAGCTTCCTGGAAGGGAACCTGTTGTGGTTACTGCCCAGGTTGGGTGAACGCTTTCCTGACACGTGGGCTGCTGCTTCTCCGCGTGGGTCTCTGCAGAAGCAAGAAGCACTTCCCTCCACCGGCCTCCCAGGCAAGCAGGAAAGGCCCAGGCACGCTTCTCCTCTCTCCCGCTGGATCGTGGTGTTTCCTTCTGCCTTCAACACGCTTCCTCACCTCCTTCTTCCAGCAGCTCCCTTTAAGAAAACTGGAGCATGTCATGAAGTCCACCTTCTCGCCTTTCTTTCCTTCATACTCGCCTCTAACCCGTCGCCTGAACTGTGGCGGTTTGCATAGCCGCCCGGCCCGGGACTATCACTCCACGGTGAACTCTCTGAAGGCGATGCCTATGCCTTTGGATCGCGTGTGTCCAGGACCCAGGGAGCTGCCTGCCACGGTGACGGTGTTCACTGACGATGCGTGAGTGAATGAGCGCATGAACAAATGGGTGGACCATGTCCCCACCAATAAACTCCCGGCAGTAGAGAAGTCTCCCGACGACTGAAAAAAGAATCGAATCAAGGCGTTCAACAGAGCCACGAGCACTACCAGTGGGTGAGTCAATAACAATTGATCGGCCACTCTGTGCAAAGCACTGCACTTGGTCGTGTCGGAAAGTTCCAGAGGAAACAGATACTCATCCGTACAATCCTGAGGGGCGGGGTGGAGGGTGGCCTAACCCCTGATGAACAGGGCAGCACGTTCAACTGCACGGGACAGTTCACGCCGGACAGGCCGGGCCGCAGCTCTTCTAAACGGGGCTGAGCCCTGGGCTTCCGGGAATGAGATGCAGGGAGGAGAGCCCGCGGGGTGCCCGGGGGGACTGCAAAGGGCAGCTAAGCCCCAGGGTGCTCTGAGCAGAGGAGAGGTCTCCTGAAAGGGCGTGTTCAACCTGGAGGAGCGGCATGGGCGGGGGAGGGGCGGAGGAGGCTGGTTCCTGCTCGAGAAGGGCGGGTAAGGACAGTCGCTTTGCAGACGTGCAGGGCGTAGCTGATGCTGACCTTCACAGGGAAATGGGGGCAAAGTCAAGACGAGCCTTGACTTAAAACTCAGCAGGTTAGGCTTGACACGGTTAGGACTGATGCGGATAGCATCCGTGGGCTTCCCAGCCAGGTAAGCAAGCTCTTTTTTTTTTTTCTGTAGGGCTGGCTGGCTGGGGTAGATCCTGGGGCAAGAAAGGATGGCTAGAGGACCGTTTAACCAGCCACGTAAGAGACAGTTACTGTCTTAACCAGGTTGCGACCCTGAGAATGAACAAGAGAGCAACCCGAGCGGAAGGGCAGGGGACTGCGTTCTGAGTGGATCCCAGTGTAAAATAATGAAGATGGAAAGGGCGTCCGATTGACAAACACAAGTGTGTGCAGCTCACAGTGTGGTGCGCACTACACAGCCCGAGTCTTCAGCTGGCGACCACTGTTTTCTGGAATGCAGAGAGAAAGAGAAGGAAAGGAAGTATGACTGTCTACCCAGGTTTTCTGAGACCAAAATGGGCCATGATAATGTCCAGGGGGTCACCTAGCGGAGACAAAAAGAATGTTTCACACATAGAAAATGGTATTAAAAAAAAAAAAGATCTCTCGCATCTCCTGCTTGTGTCACCTGATGACATTCCCATCTGGGCTCTGGTGCAGGAGAAGGTGAAAGCAGACTGTTTGTGGCGGATTCCACAGAAAGGAATAGTAGCCAAGTTATATAATAATAGTAGCCCCCTTCACTCTTTGATCACGTGGTTTCTGATCTGCCGCACCCCCCGCTCCCCCCCCCCCCCCCCGCCCAGTGTCTGCCCGCAGCCCCTCCGAGGCGCCCTGACCCTTCAGCGGAGTTAGAGAGCGGCTGTCTCTCCTCTTGTGGGTCACAGGCTGAGGGTGTCCTCCTGCAGGAATCCCTGGGGAGAAGCTCTGTGCATGAAGTTGAGAGCTCGCCATGTGCTGCTGGGCAAGCCTTCTGCCCAGTGGCGATCACCGCGGGGTCCCTGGGGCACGGATGCCGGTCCAGGGGCTGGGAGGCAGAGGATGGAGCTGCACCTTGATGGAACTTCTGCCTTGGGAGGGGAGGGACTTCCCCCGTGAACTGTTAGGTGTCCCAGGGCGTGACGTGCTGGAGAGAGATGAAGCTGATTACAGTTAAAGAGGACAATCAGGCAAGGCCTCCCTGAGAAGGTGACAGGATGTGATAATCCCTACCTGGAATTTAAACGTTTCTGTGCGTACAACATCTGGTAACCCCCCTGACCCAGGGTCAGCAGAAAGGGCAGCAATTATCTTCAAACAATGAATTTACCAAAACATAATGAAATCTGAGTTTGGGCTGCTGGGATTTGGTTCTTGTATGAGGCAAAGAGTGAATTTTTAGTCATAAGACCTGGTCTTCCAAGGAGAACAATTATATCACTTACACCACCTGCTTAAGGAGAGAGAATAGGAAAGCCGTGTCTCCAAACTTCTAGCTACATCTATGCTTCTGCTGAAAATGTGGCATCCTGAGTAGGAAAGAGCTTGTGAGACATCGGGGCAAGAATTCCAGACCCAACACTAGATGGGTGGGGTTGGGAACTGCCGGGCTCACCACTGTATTCTAGCTCCCACTGTGCTCACACAGAGGGCGTGTTCAAGAACCACTTGCTGAATGCAGGAATAACTGTGTCCCTTCATGACCAGTGTCACAGCACCCCTCAAATCTCAGAATAATGGTGCTCTTCCCCTAAAAGCCCACACACGTCATGCATGGGCTGGTGGTCAGTTGTGAAAGAAGCGATGCTTTCAACTAGGGCTGCAACCCCAAACGTGCAGCCTTGTGCTGGACCAGCTCCTTTTCTGATTTGTCTCCTGTGTACCAAATTTCCAGTAGCGATTCCAACGTCTTCGGTGGGGCCTGATGTGGAAATCGCATTAGAAGGTTCCCAGGACAGCACCCCTCCGGGAGTGGGGGTGGTGCCCGGAACCACCTCGTGTCGCCGGGTTTCTCCATCACCAGGCTGTCAAGACGGTCCCCAATTAGTAGAGTTGTAAGGAACTGTAATTACTTGGTGAGAGTTGGTTGAAAGACTATGTCGGCTTCCTTTGAGAGCCTGTGTGTCTTCTGGGAGAGGCAGAGCAGCGGATGAAGAGATGGGAGCACCAAGGAGAAAATGCTACTGGGCTTGCAGTTCAGACGCCCCCCTGGTCCCTGCAGCCGTCAGCTGCCTGGAGAGGGCTCTGTGGCTGCCATGCTTCCCAGTCCTGAGCATTTTACAAGGTGGCAGGAGCATCTGCTGGGTGGTCCCCTCCCTGTGCCAGGATGCTGCCCAAGGCCCCGCTTTCAGCTTCTCAGTACCCTGTTTCCCCCCTTATAACTGTAAAGGGGACAGTGTATTTATGGTTGAAAATTGGCTGCTGCAGCAATATTCATTTTAAAAACAGAGTTCTGGCACATATTCAATATTACTATGGAAACGGCTGTTCCTAGCAATTCACTAATAAGAGATAGTTCAAGGACCCAGGTCTGTGTGGGAGTTTTCTACCATCCACCAAATTGAAGACCTACTTGTTACAATAGTGATTCACAAGAACTGCTTGCTCTCTCTCTCTCTCTCTCTCTTTCTCATCTATCTCTTCTTTATTTTTAATTTGAAGGATGAGAGTCAAAGAGATGTCCTCATTTCACTTTAGATACACAGATGGAAGGTAAATATTATAACCAGCTTTGTAAAAACACAACATCTTTAAAGTATTTTTCCCATTAATCACTAACGCTCATAATAGTACATAACGTACTATTATGTACTTGTGTAACACTACACACACACACACACATTTCAGAAACTCACATATTGAAGCTGGAATATAACCTGTAATCAACTAGCACATCCAAACATTCTAACTTCTTGTCTTCAACTGTCTCCACATATTTCCACACAACGGACATATAAACTGAATTCTAAGAAGGATTTGGGGAATTCACTCCACCCTAGTGTTTTTCAGGAGCCAGTTTTTAACTCCCAACATTTCTGCTTTTTTCAACTACAAACGTACTTCTGCTGATTTTACAAAATCCGACGTGAGAAAAATATGCCCCTAAGGGGGAAACCATGGCCTCAGTCCTAGAATTTCCTCACCTCAAGTCAAAGCTTTAACGTCTTCACCTCCTTTCACCTGGAAATAGGAGGTCAAGTTTCCTAAGATATCCTGTTTTTCCAGGCTCCTTCCAATGTGCTTATTATTTTCACGTTTTTCCGAATTGGCCCTAAATATTATGACAGGCGGATCCTCGTGCTGAGGACAGAGATAGTCTCATTACTTTTCCTTTCCAGACAAGCCAGCTCGTTCCGTGTTTTCAAAATCAGATGAACTGACCAGCAGTCAGCTAGTGAGGGGCTGTGGGCCCTGACGGCCAGATGGCCCAGGCCCCTGCCAGCTCCAGGTCAGTGGCTGCCCCTCTCGGCTCCCAGGCTGGGCTCTGAGTCCCGACTTGTTGCCAGAGTGGGTGGCATCTGGTGGGTGTCCTGACGCCCAAGCAGGACCGGGGAAATCAGCCGGGGAAGGGTCATCCCTCTGAAGAGTGCTAAACAGGAGTGGCCACAAGGACTGACTTCCCTTCTGAGCCTGCCCCTCAGAGAAGCTCCACACACCTGGATACTCCACGTCTCAGAGCAAGCCTAGGACGCAGGAACTGTCACTCCCGCTTTACAGGTGGGCAAACAGCAGAGATAAGTGTAGGACACCAGTGGCAAAACTGGATTCAAACCCATTTCCGTCTGTTTCCAGTCTCCCCCAGGGGAATCACAGCATAGAATTCCTCTTCTGGAGTTTAAGGGAAAAAAGCTAATGTGCATTTCCAGCGTGTTCTAGCCTAGGCTCAGGTGAGAAGGTTCAAAATAAGTTTTGGCAGTTTCCCCTGAGAATGCCAGCGTGCATCCTTGCCTTGGGTCACATTTGGCCACAACCAGTCAATGTTTCAGAATGAATCTTCCATGGAGGAAAAAAAATGAAGCACCTATTTATTTCATTCTGCAGATGGGGAGTTCCAAGTCACCACAGTTTAATGTGATCATGTATAAAATGTACATTTAAACGGGATGTTAACGATACGGATTGCAGCATAAGCCATCTGAACAGTAATTTTCCATGAAATTTTAATGAATTTGGGGTCTATCTTTTCTGAAAAAGGTTACTCAAAAGTGCAGCATTAGCAGCACAACCCATCCATACAGGCCTGGCCTTAAACTCACGCTGTTTTTCAGGATGGTCCACACCTGGCGGCCTTGTCAGTTCCTGTGTCCCAGCAGTTTCAGTTATCAAAGGATCCATTCCAGGGCTGTGTATTTTAAGCCCAGTTGAAGAATAGCAGAGCAAAAAAGGCCTTTCAGCCAGGGGAATTCAAAAGCAAAGGGCCCTCCAGAGGCGATTTCAAACTGACTCCCTCAGCTCCCCACCAAAGCCGAGTGACGCGCCCTATCTGATATCGCTAGGCCAGCCATTTCATCCAAAACTTTATCTGAAGCTCGGAATTGCCGTGTTAGGTTTGTAGGTTGGCTCCCGGGTTGTATCCCGAGGCACTGAGGGAGTTCTACGTCATCTTTCAGAATTGAATGAAGTCAGCGAGGTGATACATCACATCTTCACGGTTGCTCACATTCTCCCGTGCTGGGAACTTACTCTGGGACATTCTCTTTGGCTTTTGCATGTGTTGTGTCTCCTGACTCCCATCCCTGGGAGTAGATGCTAGGATCTGGTGTTACAGGTGATCAAACCCAGTGTCTTGCAGGGACTGGCTGAGGCCCGCCACTCAGCACACAGCCGGTAGAGGCAGGGGGTTTCTCTCAGGTCTGGAGCTGGCCCTTCCATTCTCTCCACATTGCTGAGAGCAGTGGAGCCTCTACAGACAAGAGCCTTGGTTCCCCGCAGGTCCCGAGATAAGTGAAGCGGATCAGTCCTCTGGTTCTGCCAGAACTGGGGTCCCAACGAGAACTCAGCGCCTACACCTGCCATGTCCCCTCCCTCTCCAGCTGCAGGGTGGCAGGGGCGAGGGTCTGGGCGGCATTAGCTTTCCCCGTGCAATCATTCTCAGCCCAAATGAGAAGACGCCGGAGAAGTTTAGAAAACAGAGGCAAACCAAGTGATCCGTCTCCTCTCTGTGTGGGTGTGGACCCTCCCAACTCACCCACCCAGCAGAACAACCATTGACTCCCAAAGATGACACAGTTTACTGGACAGATTAAGGAGAATTCAGCATCTAGGAACAAGAGGGTTAGACAATCTAGAGGTCCCCAGATAACACCAAGGGGTCCATCTGCCTGCTGAGACCCAGGCTCTTGAGCTTTCAAGGCCAGGTCTATGGCTGTATTCATCTGTCCCAGCCCACAGTTATTCCTACAGATAAAGGATGTCATTGCCACACAGTGTGGCCGGAGAACCTGCCCTCTAGTTGAGGTAAACAATTTTTCTCAAGAACGAGTGAATTCTATGAAACTCTATATGCTTTTTCTCCAATAACTGGAAAAGTTGCTGTGACCCAGAATTTTAGACAATAATGTGGAGAGTAGCAGCGCACACCTGAATGTTGCCCAGGAACCTGACGCTAGCTTTTCCCAGCCTAAAGGCAGTCTTCCCATGCACGCCTGTTTCTGCTCCTGTGTATCTTATCCCAGCTAATGAGACCCCAGCCAACAGGGTCATCTCCTGTGGTGACCATTCTTGTCTTCCCTCCGCTCCCCCCAGCCTCGCTCACACAGTCTGCCGTGGACTGGCTCCGCCTCCCAAGTCTCTCTCCACCTTTTCCTCTTCGAGTCTCACTCCACTGGCAAACTTAGACCGAGGTCATCTCACCACGACTAATACAATAAACTCCTATTTCCTCCACCTCCAGCCCCACCTTCACTTTCCACCCACCCTCCATCCTGTTACCAGAGCCAAGTTTTAATGAAACACAGACTTGATCATATCATGCTCTCACTTAAACACCTTCACTGGCTCCCACTGACCTCATGACCAAGTCTGAATTTTAGTGTGGCCTTCAAATTTCTTGTCCAGATTCATCTACCTTGTAGTTCTGTCTCTCACCAACTTTTAAAATCCTTTTCCCACTCAAATGTACACATTTATGGACAATACATTTCGTCACGCCGGATTTCCTACTGTTTCCCCAAACTCTAAGGACTTTTATATACTCTTGCCCTGTTGATTTCAAATTGTTTCATCCAAGTAGAATTTCCCGCTCAAACTATTTGAATGTTCATTTATCCTTCAAAAGGTAATCACATGCCACATTCCAATATTACTCTACCTACACCCCTGTGCAGTTCATTTATGACATTATCATAACGTGTTTATAATGTATGATTATCTGTGTATATGTGTGTGCGTGTCTGAGCTCCAGATTTCAGACTTTGACTTACCTTCTATTTTTATCTCCTAGTTCAGTTCAGTGTTTATAGCAGATAGTCAATAAGCATTGTTGAATGAATGAGGAAACTAATGAAGCACATTCAAACAAGGCTCATAGTGAGTATACCCAAGACAATATTATGAAGAGATACAGTATTAAAGGATTATATTAATTATATAATGGCTAAATCAAAGCACAGTGAACAACAGCAAAGTAAAAACACAAAGGAAAACAAAGGTGTTTAAAATTCCCTAGGATGTTAAACTAACAAAGATTACATTTATAACAGTAGCTTGGTTAGGTAACAGGGAATGGGTCCTAGAGAAAGCTAAATGAGAAGGTAAACTAATTTACTTCTGCTTTTACTTACCCTGACAGAAATGTTTCTTTGAAAACCTGTTAAAAATTCAAATAGCAACTGTGTCCTGTCTTTAATATTTCTATGCAACTAAATCAGTTTCATTTTACCCATTGCTAAAAAAGTGCTTGGCAAACACATTGGAATCAACATTAGGCAAACCACTCTGTCCAAGGCACACCCCTGAGAGTCCAGGACCGAGCTACTCCATGTGGGGCTCTGCCTGCAGTTTTCTGTTCCCAGGTTTGGTTCCATGTGGCGCACGTGTGTTTTCACAACCATTCAATTGTCACATCGAATCCAAGTCAGAGTGATGACTGTGGAAAGCAGCTCATTGCAGCCCAGCCTATGTCTCAAGATCTTTCCCATGAGACCCAACTAATTTAATTTTCTTCCTTTCCCGAGAAAGGCTGTAAAACAACAATTTTTTTTCAGTGCAAAATCAGAACTTTTTGCAAGGGAGTCGAAAGACTGTGAGCCATACATCTCTATAGATGCAGAACTATTTTACAAATAAACGTGCGGGTTCATCCTTTGGCCTTGATGTCGCACAAATGACCTCAGTCACTGAAATTAAGACACAGAGTAGACACAGTAGGTGTCTCCTGCCTCACTTTCTGACTCTAGACCTTGGACTCTAGAGACAGTCACATTCTCATGATCTTGGAATAAGGACACCTGACTTTCCTTCCACACCTTGATCTTTCTCCAGCACTGAGTGGCACCTGCGCTCTGCTTGGTTTCCATTCCAGGGTAGTTCCTTGACCTGGACGTTCTCCTTTGCTCTGTAACTCACATCACAATTATTTCTATCCTTGCAGTTGGCAGACGACTTGCTCTCAGACGTCTTCGCCGCCATCGGTTCAGTGACTTTAGCCTTGTTGTTGATCCTCTTCCTGGCAGTGGTGGCCTCCGTCGTTGCCTCCAACAAGAGGGCAACCCAGGGGTCCTACAGCCCGAGCCGTCAGGAAAAGGATGGCTCTCGCGTGGAGATGTGGAGCATGACGGCTCCCCCTGCAATGGAAAGGCTGATTTAGGGCCATCCTGTCTCTAGAGGAAGAGATCCACACACTGCGAATGGGACACTTGTACCTGAGTGTTTTTCTGACAAACCTGGAGACATCAGGTTACAACTGGGACCACACTGAAACTGTGGGAAGGACTCCTTTGACCACTGTATGGATGTTCATAGTGGTTCAACTTGACACCATTGTTTTATTGTATTATGTTAGCCAATCACGGAACACTGTTTCTTGTGCCAATAATTTCAGCCTCATAATTAGGAAAAATACCTTCCTGAGGATGCGACTTCTGGGAAAAGCTCCAGTGCCTGACATTTACACTCTGTACTCTTTGCAACTTGGGGACATGTTTTTAGTTTGCCCATCAGCTGGCAACTGCATTTTTTTCACACAGAAACTACAGAAAAAAAAAAAAAATAGACACATCTCTCACTCTTCCTGTAGCGAAAGGTTTTAGTTTGTACCTATGAGGAGATGCACATTTTTTTGTCCTTCAGTCATGGATTCGAGAAAGTTATGGGAAAGACCTATGGTTAAAAAGCGACTCATCATCCACAAATAAAAATTGAAATGTGGTTGTTCCTCTTTCTGAGTATTTTTTTGCATTTTGTGACACTACATGTGACAAAAGTAACCTCTAGGAGCATTTGAAGAACGTTTTAACTAAATCACCCCGAGCGCTATGTTTAAAGTCCTTGCCCTTTGTAAGGTGTTGCTTAAGGTCGAAACACTTTCCGAGGCAGAAAACAGAATAAAAGGAAACCTCGTGTTCTCAAACCTGAAGGACCAAGCTTTTTCCTTCCAACTGCTTTTTGACAAGTCAGTGTCAGACAGTGACCTTGTCTAAAGGTAAGAACCCCAAAGTACAGTGCACGCACCTCAACGAGCATGTGTGTAGGACTATCTGTGTGGTTTGGAGGGAAAATACTGGGCCTTCTGTTTATGTATTTTTTCCTCCAAAGATTTAATTAGATTTTTGTATGTGTTTTGAAATGCATATAGCATGCTATTAAAGTAGCATATAAATAAAAAATTTAAATGTATGCATATATTGGTTTGGCCAAAAAGTTCGCTTGGATTTTTCTGTACCAACTTATGGAAAAACCCGAACGAACTTTTTGGCCAACCCGATATACTTTGGATATATGCTTAAAAATTAATAACATGAATTTTTATATATGTTCTATAGCAAGCCATGCTCCTCAACTACTCAAGGACACCACTCCAGAAATCGCCCCTCTACCTTCCACATCATCAACATTCCCACCGTACTAGATCATTTCCAATAGCACCAAACATGCTGCCATATTTTCTACCGTATAAAATTACCTTCTGTGGCCCCATCTCCCTCCAATTACCATCCCGTTCCTCACTATGCCCGTCAGCAAAACGTCCATAAGAGAGTTTTATATTCTCTGTCTCCCCTTCCTCTCCTCCCATTCTCTCTTGAAATCAAACTAATTTGGCTTTTCTCTGCACCACCCCACGAAAGAGCTCGTGTCAGGGTCACCAATGGACACGTTGCCAAACACAACAGCCCATCCTCAGACTTCAGCAGCCTTTGAAACAGCGGTCATTCCATTCTTGAAATACTTGCCACCCAATGGGACACCATTTCTTCCTGATTTTCCTTTTACCCCACCGTCCAGCCCCTCTCAGACTCTTCGCTGGTTTTCCCTCATCTTCCTCTGCTTTATTTTTTTTCCATACTGTTTATCACTACCTGACAAATCACACAATTTTTGCTGTCTGTTTCTCCTGACTAAAGTTTAAGTTACATGGGGACAAGAACTTTGTTTTTCTGCTTTCACTGCAAAATCCCTCATTTAAAAGAGGCCTAATGTACAATAAAAACAGAATGAATATTTTCTGCATAAATGTACAAATAATAAATGAATGTTATTTGTGCCTGCCACCAGCAAAATCCCAAAGTGCCCAAGATTTGTGTGACTTGTCATTGGATGTTCCTGCTACTAAACTGTAATAGCTTTGTAGCTATTAATGGCTTAATCTTTGGCTTTCCTCAATTTTTCATATTGTTTTAAGTGTTTGTCGAAGAAAATGGATGTCTCTGGGTGTCTGCATGTGGAGTATGCCATAAGACATTTTCTTTACATTTACATCCCATTAGAGTTACAGCTTCTTAATAGAGGCTTATATGGACAGGACAAAAAGAGCTCTTGCTTAAAGAAAAAAAAAAAGTAGCTGACTAAAAAACTACAAACTAAAAAGAATCACAGAGGAGAAGTTGGTCCTGTTGGGATCAGCAAGGGTAAGAAGAAAAAGATAACTGTCAATGGTAATACTTTAAGTGTAGAAAAGATGTCTAACTAATCTGGCTACTCACCCTCCTCCAGTGCCTAGTTCAGGGCTTCACATAGGAATGCATGTTCAAATATATATATGAATGAATGCATGCAGGCATTAATAAATGAATGATTCCATGTGGACGTGCCAAACATATAGGAGGTTACTTACTGACTAGCCCAGCAAGTCAAATCTGCATCTTTGAACAAGCTAGATATACAATATCTTATGTCAGAATGCTTCCAAGTTAGCCCTATGGAGTATTTGTACTGAATCATCTTTAACAAGATAAATCTCACCTTAAGTAGAAAAGTCTAGTAATTGCATCACCAATGTTGGGGCGACTTTTTTTAATTAACTTTTTTTTTATAGTAGTATTGTTAATTTACAATGTTGTGTTAGTTTCAGGTGACAGCACAGTGATTCAGATATATATATAATATGTATTATAGTATATATATATATATATATATATATATATATTCTTTTTCAGATTCTTTTCCATTATAGATTATTACAAGATATTGAACATAGTTCCCTACGCTATACAGTAAGTCCTTGTTATTTACCTATTTTATATATAGTAGTGTGTATGTGCTGCTCCCAAACTCCTAATTTACCGCCCCCCCCCCCACTATCCACTTTGGTGACCATAAGTTTGTTTTCTATATTTCTATATTTGTGAGTCTATTTCTGTCTTGTAAATAAGTTTATTTGTATCATTTTTTAGATACAAATAAAGTGATATCATATATTTTTCTTTCTCTTTCTGACTTACTTCACTTAGAATGATAGTCTCTAGGCCCATCCATCTTGCTTCAAATGGCATTATTTCCTTCTTTTATTATGGCTTAGTAATATTCCATTGTATATATATACCACATCTTCTTTATCCATTCATCTGTTGACAGACATTTAGGTTGCTTCCATGCCTTGGCTATTGTAAATAGTGCTACTATGAACATTGGGGTGCATGTATCTTTTAGTTTACTCCTGATGTATATATCCAGGAGTGGGATTGCAGGATCATATTGTAACTCTATTTTCAGTTTTTGAAGGAACCTCCATACTGTTCTCCACAGTGGCTGTATCAATTTACATTCCCACCAACAGTGTATGAGGGTTTCCTTTTCTCCACACCCTCTCCAGCATTTATTACTTGTAGATATTTTAATGATGGCCATTCTGACTGGTGTGAGATGATACCTCATTGTAGCTTTGACTTGCATTTCTCTAATAATTAGTGATTTTGAGCATCTTTTCATGTGCCTGTTGGCCATCTGTATGTCTTCTTTGGAGACATGTCTATTTAGGTCTTTTGCCCATTTTTGATTGGGTTGTTTTTTTTTTTTTTTTTTTTAAGGTGTATGAGCTCTATGTATATTTTTGAAATTAATCCCAAAACTGGAACAAAATTTTTTTTTAATTTTTATGGAAACACAAAAGACCCCAAATAGCCAAAACAATCTTGAGAAAGAAGAACAGAGCTGGAGGAATCATACTCCCTGGCTTCAGACTACCCTACAAAGATACAGTAATCAAAACAGTATGGTGCTGGCACAAAAACAAACATATAGATCAATGGAGCAGGATAGAAAGCCCAGAAATAAACCCACACACCTATGGTCAATTAATCTATGACAAAGGAGGCAAGAATACACAGTGGAGAAAAGACAGTCTCTTCAATAAGTGGTGCTGGGTAAACTGGACAGCTACATGTAAAAGAATGAAATTAGAACACTCCCTAACACCATACACAAAAATAAACTCAAAATGGATTAAAGACCTCTGACGTAAATCACAGCAATATTTTTTTGGATCCATCTCCTAAAGCAATGGAAATAAAACCAAAAATAAACAAATGAGACCTAATTAAACTTAAAAGCTTTTGCACAGCAAAGGAAACCTTAAACAAAACAAAAAGACAACCTACAGAAGGGGAGAAAATATTTGCAAATGATGCAACATTCACATCATGTGTATTTTTGCAATTTGTGTTAGCTTGGTTTCAGAGATGGTGGAAACAATTCCTCTCGTGCTTGTTTGTACTGTGCTTGCCACTGCTCCTCTCAGGAGGTGGGTCTGTTTGCTATCCCCTGAGTCAGGGCTGGCTTTGTGACTTACTTTGACCGACAGCATGTCATGGAAATGATGCTAGGTGCAAGAGACTTGCAGGTTTTTTTCCTTCCCTTAGATGGTTGTCCTGAGACTTCCATGCTGTGAAGTCTGGAGTGAATGTACCAACTGGAGAGAGGCTCAGCTCTGCCAGGCTCCCAGCCACCGTTCCTGCTGGATGCAGCCACATGGTGACCCCTGTGAAACCAGCAGAGGAACAACCCCATCAAGCCACGGAATCAAAGAGAAATCATAAATCATTGTTTGACGTCACTAAGGTTTAGGTTGATTTGTTACATGGTGGTTGGTGACTGAGACACACCTGTCCACACCAAAAAGGCAAACCAAAGAACACAGCAGGATGCAGGACTCATCTGCTTCTAATTCCTTTGCTTGCAAAACTGCTGCTCTGGGAACCAGTGGGCCATGCAGTATTCATCTTCAGAGTAAGGATAATTAGCCTAATATTAATAAAAGATGACAAACGCATGCTGATTTCTCTCAGAGTGGGAAATATGGTGAGAATCCATTCACTCCAAGCCCTGGTCTGGGTGGTTGAGGGTCCCCTGTCCTTCCAGGGGTGGAAGGACAGCCATCTACAGGCTTGGGGGCTGGGGTGTAAAGGGGACAGAGCTGTCCCGCTTCCTGCCCTGGTCGAACCCTGGCCGGGCAGCCAATGCAAAAGGCACATCTGGTGTGTGTTTATAAGGAGGGACAGGAAGGCTCCTTCAAGGGGCCTTCTCCTCTCACACGGCTCCTGTAGGCGCAGTGAGTGCAAAGGGCAGCAGGAAATGACAAACGACTGTAACTTAAACCAGCCGTCAAACCTGCCCTATTTTACTTCCTTAAATGATCACTGTTTAACAGGCCTTCATCTCAGACAGAGGAAGGTGTGGTCCCAGAGTTTGGCCCTGGGTAGCACAATTATTATCATTATCAATCAGTATTAGCTGCAGTTATTGAAGAGTAACTGGTATCGTACCTAGAGGCGGAACTAGAAGGGGTCAATGTAATGAACGCTTCCATTATTACAAGGACAGTGAGGGATCCTTTGGGGAGCTCTGGCTAAGGGCCAGGACTATATTTAGCTACTCTGCATGCATCCGGCTCATTTAAACCTTACGACAGCTCTCTGAAAGAGGAACTTTTATCTTCACTTTAAGAGCCTTTGGAGACAAACATAGGTTTAAGTGTCTGCTCTGCCCCATCCAGGTGACATGAACTTAGCCTGAAAAAACAGGCTCCCACCTCCTACTCATCGGTCTGCCAAACCAATGCCGTGGGTAACTGCTCCTCAAACCCCCTTCCCATCCATCTTATGATGTATTTGTAAAATAAGCAGATTTCGTGCAAAGAAAGGTTACTTCTTCATGTCGTTCTCATGTCTCAGATTGCCCCTGTGATGGCAGCCCCATCCGACTGGAGAAATCACTTCATCTGTAAGACTGGCATGAACTGTATAGACCACCTGTATGTCCTCAATAAAACGGTCAGAAAATAAATCAAAGGGCGCAGGTCTCTCAGTCCCCCAAACAACTGACGATAAGAATGAAAGAAAACAAAAACAAGTTTTCTTTACAGAGAGTACTTTTTTTTACCCAGCCTTTTAGCATTACTCCTTAAACCTCTTGTGTTAAGGAATCACAGTCATCTACAATCATCACCAGCAAGAAAGACTGAGTTTAAATCTTTCTCGGTTTAAATCGTCCTTTTGATGATGATTAGCTAGCCAACTTTACCTGGTTTTATGCTCGACAGGGATATGATTCAAATCATGAAACTTCCCTTAATTCTGGAGTGAATATGACCTTTCACATTTTAACCGGCTTCCAGCAACTTTTACTGCTGTGCATTGCATTGAAAAGCGATGTCAAAAATGCAAGTCTCCCATTTAAGACCATTCTTCTGTAATTTTGGTGCCCAGGCTTTGCTTTATGTGGTCCCAGAAACCTGGGAACGACATCCATCCAATATATTTGGCAGTACCTGCCTGAGGACAGCCGCTTTAAGAACCAGCCATGGGGTTGGGTGACAAACTATCCTTGAAAACTGCTCCCGAATCCACCTCTCCCAGCTCTAAGAAGCACCTCCTGGAGGTGTTCATGGTTTGCAGCTCGAGGCTCCAAAACTGAAGTTTATTCAGGCTGAAATAAAGTAAACACCAAATGGAAACAAGTATGTGTGTTGGTAAAAGTCCCCAAAGCATAGGTGCTCCTGAACCCTGTTGTGACTCAGCCCTTCATGTCATGGATTTGGAGATGTCATAGGTCAACTCATTCAGTGACACAATCAACATCCAAAAGCCTTTTACTGCCGGGGACAGGTATCCACAGATACCTTCTAGGTGAGCTTCCCCAGAGGTCATTCAGAAACCTTATTTTGCCAGGCCAGTCCTGTTTCCAGAAAACAAACACAAAAATTGCTCTCCATTTGAATAATTTTGGGATGTTTAATTGTGCAAAAAGGTAAATAACTAAATACTAACCACCAAGAGGAGGTTTAATTTGAAAATACTTTGTCATATGAAAAAGGTCAGTTAAGCCTAACTCTTAAGGTTGCTTTTATGAGGTTCCCAAAATTATTAAATCTCTGAGATCTGGAATATAGGTATCCCCACATGAACTCAAGCTCAATTTTTTTCTAAAAGTCTTTGCTGTTTTTCGAATGAATTGGTATTTAATTCTCTGATAGACAGAAGAGAAGCCAAAAGGTCCTCTTGCCTGGTGATCTGAACAGTACATGGATTTCAATTCAATATCCCTGCACTACTAAGTACTAATGTAGTTCAATTATTGAACCTGCAGTAATAGGACTTAAATATTCCAGACTTGAAGAGGAGCAAGGATGATCAATTTAACAGTTATTAAGTATCTGAAGCATCTAATGACCAGAATCACTGATTAGAGGAGATTCCAATTATGTCGGCTTATTTAGCATTTGGTAGAATATTATTACTTTGGTAGAATGGGAGGCCTTGTCATGGGAAAAAAAGAATAAAGAAAATATTGTTTTCAATTAGAAAGTAAAATATGATATTGTCATCTGAATTGGTAGAAGCCACTTTAAATCATTTGAAACGAAATACAAATTAATTCCAGCACCTCTCTCTTGAAGAAACTAGCCAAATACGTCCATGTGATAAAATTACATTTATTTAGATTTAATGGAGTTCCAGTAACTTACATGAATATTGTTTTGACCTTCTGAATGCATTTCAGTAGATCTAACATCTGCCCTCAAGGGTTACTAGTCCAGAGATGAGACAATTGTAAAAGACTCAGAAGGGCTATAAAAATAAACACGCTGTTGCCATGAATAGTTAGTTAATCTTAAAACCTGTGTCATAAATATTCTCAGTTTGTTTTAAAGAGGATGATTGGACCTCTTCTCAGAGGGTGTTTCTTTCTGTGTTCTCTGACCCAGAAATTAAAACTAGAAAAAATGAAGCTAGGTGGGAAATGCTTCAAGATGGTAGATCAATTCTTAGCTCAGCATTCAAGGTAGATCCCAGTAGTATTCAGGAATAAACTTGATCAAAAATAGTCACCTTGCATGAAAGCCATTGCTGACAATAGACTAAGCAAACAGACTTCACGTTATTTAATCAATTATACAGACAAAATAAAAACAGATTATTGGGTTGCTGTGGTATTTTTCATCACTGTTACAAGTTATATATCCAAAATTCAGTTCTTAAAGTCGGTTTACTATCTTCTCCTTAAGACTATAACAATTTCTCTTTACTGCTATCAGATGCTGGTCAGGGTGTGTGGAGGAATTATCAAGTCTCTGTCCTCAGCTGTGGAGTAAGATTTATAATCCAGTAAGTATCATTTCTCTCCAGAAACAGCTCTCTTTATTTAAAAAAAACAAAAACAGGTATTTGTGACCATTAATTATTTGAAGAAATAATTGAAGAAATGGGGCACTGGACATAAATATGAACTTTCTGACCAACTGTGTTTAATCCAACTGTGTGTTGTAACTTCTGTTTCCCACTAAACTTTTTTTTAATTGGGATATAGCTGCTTTACAATGTTGTGTTAGTTTCTGCTGTACAGTGAAGTGAATCAGCTATATGTATGCATATATCCCCTCACTTTTGGATTTCCTTCCCATTTAGGTCACCACAGAGCACTGAGTAGAGTTCCCTGTGCTATACAGTAGGTTCTCATTAGTTATCTATTTTATACATAGTAGTGTGTATGTGTCAATCCCAATTTCCCAATTCATCCCACCCCCCTTCTCCCCTAGGTGTCCATACATGGACATGGAAGCAACCTAAGTGTCCATTGACAGATGAATGGATAAAGAAGATGTGGAACATATAGACAATGGGATATTAGCCATAAAAAGGAACAAAATTGGGTCATTTGTAGAGACGTGGATGGACCTAGAGACTGTCATACAGAGTGAAGTAAGTCAGAGAAAAACAAATATCACATATTAACGCATATATGTGGAATCTAGAAAAAATGGTACAGATGAACCTATTTGCAAAGCAGAAATAGAGTCACAGACATAGAGAACAAATGTATGTTTCCCACTAAATTTCTGAGTGTAACCCTCTTTTGCGGACCATATTCTTCTGGTGTTTATTAGTAAAAACTCATTAACTCAAAGCCCCCTCTAGAACCTCTGAAACTCCAATCCCCATAATGTTCTTGGGGCAAAGTTGCTTTTTCTTATTTTGATAAGAGATATCAATTAGTCATCTCCACTTTCCTTTTTATGACAAGATAATAAAGGGCACCCCCCCTCCCTGGAAGGTGACCTATTAGGGGTAGAGGAGGGTGGGTCTCTCTAGGCTGTGCTGACTTTACAGGTGTCTCCTCCTTGTCAGGAGTGGTGGTGCTGGAGCCCCACCCAGGCTGCAGCGCCTCCTGCAGGGCCGCTGCTGTAGGAGGGTGGTGGCATGTTCTTTTGCATCCTCTAAAGGTCCCTAGGCCAGCAGCTGCCTCACCCAGCAGCACTGTCCCCTTACCCCGACCTGGATCCCACAGGTGACTCTGCCACCCTCACTAGCAGTGACAGTAACTCAGCTCCCGCCGTGCTCAGCACTTCCCAGAAGTTTCAGTCTCCTCAAGCGCACTAGGAGGTTAGGCTCTCCTACTGCCCCCCTCACGTCTTCAGAGTCCTCTCTTCTGTCCAGACCACCTTCCCAAGCACGTGCACCAACTCCCTCCAAGAGTTCAAGCGATGCTCTCCACCTGCCCCAGAGGGCTGCCCAGGCTCAGGACAGAGACGGGGGCCTGGCTGCCCCAGGATCCTCCAAGACAGACACGCACACAGGACTCTAACTGGTGACCTGCAGAGGCATGTGGATGGTGAAACTCTGTCTAGCAAGAAACTGGCAGGATAAGGTAAACATCCTTACGCAGACGTAGCCATTTTCCCCCACGAACTGTTGTGTCCCAGTCCTCCTATATCAGCATGATCGCCCTTTGTAACCTGTGAGAGGACACGTCATCTGACTTTTTCTTGCCCGGTACTATTTACTTTTCAACATAAATTCTTCTGTTCTGAGTTTAAAATCCACTCCTTGATCATTTTCTTCCTTCTTCTTCCACCCAAAACAAGGAAGCAAACTGAGTTAGCTGGTGGCTCCTGGATCTCTGGTAAATTCCCCGACTCTCACATTCTACGTATTGATTCACTGAAGTTAAGTTAAATACACTGATTGGATGCTGTCTAAAGGGTCTCCTCCTCCCCTTACACCCCAACCCATTCTTTTGTTGGCAATTTCATGAATGTCCAGACCTCCAAGGCTTTTAGCACTCCCCAACCCAAAATGAGGTTGTTCAAAATGCACATTTTCTGAATCGTTCAAACATATCTGGAACATACAAGTCTGACTTTAAAACCAGTACCTATAATAATACTTCCCTCACATTCGTTCTCAACAGCAGAATTATTCACTTTGCTCATTTAATGAAAAAAAGTCACCAAATGTCTTGCATTTGCTGCTAAGTACAACATAATTAATTGAGATCAAACATAACATCTGAAATCTTACCTAGGAGGAGAAATGGTGGGGTAGAGAATATTGCACAAAACACAGAACACAGAAATTTCTGAAAGGAGTCGATTATCCTGAAAGGAGATTGTTTTACTGTCCAGGGAGGCATGATGTCCTCTCATGTGGAGGGAGGTATAATGGATGGAAAGGGTGGGAAGGGAGAATTATATAAATTATATACAGTGATATATATAATTATACAATCTATATATACAATTATATAAATACTGGCCTGGTGACATTTAAAATGTGACAGGAGGGGCTTCCCTGGTGGCTCAGTGGTTGAGAGTCCGCCTGCTGATGCAGGGGACGCGGGTTCGTGCCCCGGTCCGGGAAGATCCCACGTGCCGCGGAGCGGCTGGGCCCATGAGCCATGGCCGCTGAGCCTGAGCGTTCGGAGCCTGTGCTCTGCAACGGGAGAGGCCGCAACAGGGAGAGGCCCGCATACCGAAAATAAATAAATAAATAAAGCCTCTAATTAAAAAAAAAAAAAAAAAGTGACAGGAGGAGAAGGATTACAAAAAAGATTCATCCCGCAATCAAGGGCACCCAAGACAAATCACAGAAAAAGATGCAACGAATTATGTTGAAATTCTAATGTTGCTGAGCATGTCATTTAAAGTATTCACGATATCAAAAAATGAGAACATGACTTACTTTACAATGTGCCAAAGGTCAAGTATGGCCTTGATTCTATCAAATAATTGAAGCACAAATAAGCTTTAAACTTCTAAATTTTTCCCATTATGCTAACGTTTTCAAAATCATTAAAGAAATGTGTAGAGCAATTATCGGAACAAATGAAATGCCAGTTGCTTGTATATATTGTTCAGTTTAAATCTTAAAATACACAATAATCTCTACTGTTAACACTATTAATGGACAAAAATATGTAAAGGAAGAAATTATGCTTAATAAAAAGTTTCACATTTACATTCATTTCCAAAGAACATGTAATAATACCTTCCTGTACTGTAATTTGAGAACCTTTACCCATAATTCATGCAGAAATGACTACAGGATTAACCTCCTCCTGGGATTTGAGTTTTAGAAACAAGTTCCTGACTGCTTGCTTCTTTCCATCCCACTTCCGTCATAACTTCAGAGTTAGTTTCAGACTTTTAGTTTTACTGCTACTAAGCTCAACACCATTCCTTCTATTTTCAGTTTTGCATGCCTGGTGTGAATATTTAGTGGACAGCCATCTCCAAATGAAGGGATAGTTAACAGAGAAGTATAAGACCTTTCCAAGGTTCTTCCATCTTGACTAATGATATTCTATTCAGTTTCATTCAACACAAAGCTACTAAGTATCTACTGTAAGACAGATGTTGTGCTAAGAACTGGAGATTCAAAGATGAACAAAACAAGAGGTAGCTACGATGGTGGAGCAGGAAGCCCCTGAGCTCACTTTCTCCCACAGACACACCAAAACTACAACTATTTACACAGCAACTATTGATGAGAACAACCTGAAGACCAGCAGAAAAGATCTCCTACAACTAAAGATATAAAGAAGGAAACACAACAAGATGGGTAGGAGGGGCAGAGATGCTGTATAGTCAAAACCCACACTCCCAGGTGGGCTACCCACAAATAGCAGGATAATCAAAATTGCAGAGCTTCCGCCAAAGGAGTGAGGGGTCTGAGTCCCACATCAGCCTCCTCAGCTGGGAATGCTACACTGGGAAGACAAGCCCCAGAATGTCTGGCTTTGAAGGCAGGCAGGCTTGCATTCAGGAGAGGTGGAGAGCTATGGACACTACATAATGATCAAGGGATCAATCCAAGATGAAGATATAACAATTGTAAATATATATGTACCCAGCATAGAAGCACCTCAATGCACAGGCAAATATTAACAGCTATGAAAGGAGAAATGAACAGTAACACAATAATAGTGGGAGACTTTAACACCCCACTTACATCAATGGACAGATCATCCAGACAGAAAATCAATAAGGATATGTAGTACTTAAATAATGCATTAGACCAAATGGACTTAACTGATATTTATAGAGCATTCCACCCAAAAGCCACAGAATACACATTCTTTGCAAAGGCACATGGCACATTCTCCAGGATTGATCACATGCTAGGCCACAAGACAAGCCTCAGCAAATTTAAGAAAATTGAAATCATATCAAGCATCTTTTCCAACCAAAATGCTGAGACTAGAAATCAACTACAAGAAAAAAAACTGCAAAAAACGCAAACACGTGGAGACTAAACAATATGCTACTAAACAACTAATGGGTCACTGAAGAAATCAAAGAGGAAATCAAAAAATACCTAGAGACAAATGACAATGAAAACACGATAAACCAAAGCCTATGAGACACAGCAAAAGCTGTTCTAAGATGGAAGTTTATAGCAGTACAGTCTTACCTCAGGAAACAAGAAAAATCTCAAATAAACAACCTAAACTTACAGCTAAAGCAACTAGAGAAAGAATAACAATCAAAATCCAAAGTTAGTACAAGGAAAAATATTATAAAGTTTAGAGCAGAAATAAATGAAATACAGACTAAAAAAAAATAGAAAAGATCAATGAAATTAAAAACTGGGTCTTTGAAAAGATAAACAAAATTGATAAACCTTTAGCCAGACTTATCAGGAAAAAAAAGAGAGAGGGCCCAAATCAATAGAATCAGAAATGAAAAAGGAAAAGTTACAATGGGCACCACAGAAATACAAAGGATCATAAGAGACAACTACAAGCAACTACATGCCAATAAAATGGACAACCTGGAAGAAATAGACAAATCTCAGAAAGTCACAATCTCCCAAGACTGGAACCAGGAAGAAATAGGAAATATGAACAGACCAGTTACCATTCCTGCAATTGAATCATTAATTTAAAAACTCCCAACAAACAAAAGTCCAGGACCAGGTGGCTTCACAGGCAAATTCTATCAAGCATTTAGAGAAGAGTTAACACCTATCCTTCTGAAACTATTCCAAAAAAAATTGTAGAGGAAGGAACACTTTTGAACTCATTCTACGAGGCCATTATCACTCTGAAACCAAAACCACACAAAGATACCACCAAAAAGAAAATTACAGGCCAATATCACTGATGAACATAGATGCAAAAATCCTCAACAAAATAGTAGCAAACCAACTCCAGCAAAACATTAAAAGGATCGTACACCATGATTAAGAGGGATTTATCCCAGGGACGCAAGGATTTTTCAATATCCTCAATCAGAGTGACACACCACATCAACAAATTGAAGACTAAAAACCATATGATCATCTCAGTAGATGCAAAAACAGCTTTCGATAAAATTCAACGTCCAAATTAGGCATATTTTTAAAAAGCATTTCTCTTTTTGTTACTTCCCTTTACTTTTGACAAGGATGAACTAGCTATAAAAAGAATGTGGTAGATAAACAGTACATTTTAATCCTGTATTAATGAATTAGAACAAACAGAAGAATTTCCATTTTTACATATTGTTATATGCCTACTTATAAGTCAAAGATAATGGCCAAAGATAGATAGGTCTTTATTCTTAATTGAAGCATGAAAATTATAAATTAAGAAATGTATAACTCTTCAAGAAATAGAATATTACTTATCATCAGCATTATGGACTGAATTGTATCCCCCCCTCAAATCCATTTATTGAAGCCCTACTCTTTTCTCCCCCAATACCTCAAAATGTGCCTGAATTTGGAGACAGCCCTTAAAGAGGTTATTAGGTTAAAATGAAGCCCTTAGGGTGAGCCCTAATCCAATCTCACTGATGTCCTTATAAGAAGAGGAGATTAGGATATACAAAGAGATACCAAGGATGCAATCACACATGGAAAAGGCCCTGTAAAGAGGCTGCAAGAGGGCAGCCATCTGCAAGCCAAGGGCAGGCTTCAGAGGAAACTAACCCTGCAGGCACCTTGATTGTGGACTTCCAGCCTCCATAGCTGTGTTTAAGCCTTCCGGTTTATAATAATTTATTATGGCAGCCCTAGAAAAGTAATATGATCATCAAGCCAGAAAGAAGAAAATTAGCCTTGAAAAGGAAAAATGAGGCAAAGAAAAGTAAGTGAAAGAAAAATCTAAAGAGAATTATTTTATCTTGGCAATTAGTTGGCCATATGCCTTTCCAACTCTTTCATATTGTTGGTCATTCAAAAACAGTGGAGAGAGTAGAAATGGACCACAAAGGCTTGCCTCACCTGTTAAGTTCTTCTAACAAATCTCTCTTACATTCACAGTGTAATGAGGCAAGTTAGAAGTGAGAGTGAGTGAAAGAGTCAGAACCGGTGTTTCTCAATACTTGTTGGGCTAATTTTTATCACCTTGAGGCAGGGCTGTAGATGGAGTGAAAGCACACATCTGATGCCTCTTCTTGCCTTGTGAACCTTATCAGACTGCACCAAACCCCTGCCAGGTGTGAGACAAAATATATTCATCAACGGTAGAGAAACCACACTGAATTTGCTAATGTTCCTTTAATAAGCTCATCACATCCAATGTTAAATACTCCCTACAATTTAAAGCTGTGCTGTCCAATGTGGTAGCCACTTGCCAGATTTGATTATATAAATTTAAATTTAATTAAAATGTCAGTTCCTCAGTCACATTAGCCAGATTTCAAGTGAGCCACACGTGGCCAGTGGCTACCATATCTGACAGCAGTGATATGGAACATTCCCACTGTCATGGGAAGCTCTACTAGCACTGCTTTAGAATATAAAATTTGGCCAACTTTATAGCTATAGCAGCCATCGCCATTTAAATTATTTAAATCCCTATATGACCTGTATCTTCCTTTCAGTATTTCCTCTGTTTCAGGGAACGCATGATTTCCCTGTGCTTGGGTTTAAAACAGAAACACAAGTTTTAATCTGTACAAAAAAAAAAAAAAAAAAATGATACGGTTGGCAACTTCTGAGCGAAAGCAAATGTGGTGAGGGCACAGGGGGTTTCCCGCCCCTTTCTCCCCAGAAAGATGGTCTTTCACACAGTGTTAAAAATCGTTCCAGTTCGTTGAGTCCAGACTTTTCACTTACAGACACCTGCTGTCCATTCAGAGCCATCAGAGGGGCTTGTGGGGTGGGTGTTTCCGGTGGTCTCAGCTTGTCCACCAGCACCTTTGGAGAAACAGAGGGTGCAGTGCCGTGCCCTACGGCACCTGCATCGGAGCATCAAAGTAAAGCCCACATTCCTCACCACACATTTAACTCTGCAATCCTACACCGGGAAGTGTTCTCCCTGACCCAGACTGGTAATCAGCTTCTGCCCTAAAGCATGAGAAAAAGGCCATTAATTCTACAGGGAACTGGGTTTTACAAGGATCACTTCAGCATGAAAAACAGAATACAAACAGCCTTTAACTCGTGTTTCTTTGTCCCTCCCCTTAAAGTGGAACATGGGAGGGTTTATACTACTTATTTTAGAAAGAAGGGAATATTGGCCCCCAATTAAGAATATTGCTGGAGGCTGTGTAGAGAAATGGAAACGTGAGAGGTTCAGGTGGAAAGTATCTAAGTGTCTTGCTAGGGGCGCACTATTCTTTCTTCTCTTTTAACTGCAAAATGTATAAAAGGTGTTAGAGCTTACAGAACCTTTGTATTGTTTTGTTTTACAGCTCAAAGAATGGCCCACGGAGATTTAACCCCCTTTACCTCTAAGAAAAATGTGAACCTTCCCATCTGAAGGAGGGGGGAGGGGAAGAGTCGGGAAGAGAAAGATCGCTTTCTAGTCCTTGGCATGAACTGCCCCAAAGCTGGCGTGGGTGGCCGCCACCCAGATGGCTGTTCCCTTTGCAGCCTCACTGGAGAGCAGACGCCTAGGGCTGCTGTGAGAGGGGAGAGCTCCCGTCCCACCCGGGGCAGGTCAAAGTGCGCTGATGTCAACAGTCTTAGAATCTATAGAGAGGCTGGGCCAGGCCTGGCATCCGGGGGAGATACGGGGGGCCTGCTGTCTTTGGCAAAGCTCTGTCTATCTGAGAAGCTACCACCACCTCTAACACCCTCCCCGTGGACATAGTGCGACTTAAGGGGAAACACGGGACTGAACGCCGCAGGCATGGGGCTCGCACGCTGCCTGCTGTAATTAGCCGGAGATCATCTAGGCTCCCTGATTTTCTCTAGTTCTTCAGCTGCAAGGCAGGGATAATAAGATCCATCCCATCACATCGCTCGGAGGAAAACTAAAATACGTAAAGCTCCCGGGCACGTAGTAGGTTTCCAATCCGTGGTGGCTCTGAGGGTAGTCACGACTCTGTGGGTGCTTTTCCTGGACTCACAGAGACCCTGCCCTAGATTCTCAGTGTCACCTGCACCCAAATACTTAGGGCTGTGTTCAGCTTTCGGAAGTGACAACTGTGCTGGGGCAAATATTATTTTTTGTCCAAAACGTCAAATGTTTAGAGTGTCCCTCTCAGGGCCCTCCCCTTCTGCACCCTCGCAGGAAAGGCGTGCCGGCTCCACACCAGCTCTCTCGGCTTGGGCTCCCGTGACAGGATGTCATCATGAAGCGACTGCGCGTGGTGGTGAAGCAGGAGAAAGGGGTCTCTGTGCAAAGGCAGGAGTCATGGCCGGAACTGGGAGAATTTTGCCGCCAAAGGCAAGGAGCAGCTGTGGGTGCAAAAGGAAGAGACGCAAGAGGAAAGGGGGCTTGTGAGAAACGTTGCAGGGGGTTCAGAGATGTAAGGTGGGGGGACTTACTACTTTGAACGTCCTGCTCTATTGGCCAGGGTGTGTTTTGACTACATCACCACGCCAGCATTAAGCCCCGCCCTCACCTTTTCAGTTGGGTTTACACCTGGGTGCGTCCTGCTGACCGCTCTGCGCAGACGCGTCTGAGGGGGTGGAGCCCTCTTTGCTCACCTGCCACGCAGGCCCCTTCGTGTGGACGCGGGACTCTGTGGGCTGATGCGCCCCGTCTCCCCTGACCTCAGCGGGGGCTACTTCAGACCAGGAGAAAGGTACGAAGGGGGTCTTTACACACTCTGGGTACCCCTGGTGCACCTCAAATCCGTGCTCTTGTGCGTGGCATGGGGGAGAAGGGAAGGTTGGGGCCCAGGCCCCTTTCAAATGTGGGACGTTTTATTAGGAGACGGGAACCGCCCAGAGAGCGGAAAGCTGCTGCATGCTGATGCCGGCGCCCACAGGAGTGGCCTCAGGTTTGCAAATATCCTTTCCTGTCCGTCCAGCACCATGTGTCCGCCTTCGGTGTCCAGGGCGGAGACGCTCAGAGAATGTGGCGTCCACTCTTCCCTCGGTTTACAATGTCCCGCTGCCTCTCCTGGCGTTTAGAACCGCAGGAAACTGTGAACGCTCTTTGAAATTCCCGGTTGGGGCAATTGAAGACCTTTCGGGAGCCTTAAACACCGAAACTTTTGTGGTACCTCTCCCACATGTCTTAAAAATAAAAACAATTCTTAATTCATAAATGAAGACTACGATAATGCAACGGAGTTTTTGTTTTAATGTTTAACTTCGATACTTCTAATTGAAATAGCAAGTATCATCCTTCAAAAGTAGTTTTGGGGTCTCTAATTTGTTGGCACCCTGAGTCTGGGTTTAGGTTGCTCTTGGGTAAGTTTTTGCTTGGCGGCTGACGCGTGGGTGGAGAAAACAGATGAAGGATGAAGCCGCCTTGTAGAAACACGGGAGCATGGCTGGACCCTGAAATTCCATCGCGTTAACACCAGGTGGAGGTCATTGTAATTTCTAAACTAGATGAGATAATCTAGCCTATTGGTTATTTTGTCTCCCTGGTAGCACAAAAGGACTTTTCTTTATGACAGAGTTTTCCCTGATAAACCTTTTTGGAAGTATCCACTTTGACATAACATAACAATATTTCAGAACCATTTGTGTTTTTCGATTTTCTCCAAGTTATGTTTCCAGGGTCCAGAGAACTGATAAAATAATCCTTATTACAGTAGGAATGGTATTACCATGACAATAGTGATAGGATCACAAATATCTAACAGCTGCATTGTACTTTACAATTGACAAAGAATGTGATTCCCCAAATATCGTATCATTTGAACCTCATATCAGTTGTGTGATGTAACAGGAGAGTTATTAAAAGTCCTATAAGTGAGTTAATGAGCCAACCTCCTTCACATTTTAACAGGGACTTTCTGGAGATGGAATTTCTTGACACCCAAGATCAAAGCATTGTTACTAGCTTACAATCATGATTTTATTTTATTTTATTGTTTTGCAGTGGGCAAGGGAGAGGCCGCATTGGCACAATAAAGAACACACTATAAAAGGTACCAATACTCCTTTTCACAGAATCCTCGTTCTTTAAGGCCTAGGGTAAGTGTTACCTCCTCTGGGAAGCCTGCCTTGCTGCCTAAGGAGTATTCTTTGTTCTTTCCCTTGCTGCCAGAGGTACTTGATCAAAGCTTCTATGTTTGTATCCTCCATGGATTGTGAGTTCTTTCAGGATTGTTTTATCCTCTTGTACATGAGCGGCATGTAAGCCAGTACTTACAGCACAAAATAGATGCTCAGTAAATAATATTGACTGGCCCATGATGTAAATGAGGAAATGAATTAATAAATGATTCATAAGTGGAACCACTTCTGTGTGTTGAAGATGGTTCACCAAGTCAAGGCTTCTAAATTTAGCAAGGATTTATAAACTGGAGGATCTGGAGGGGCTCTGAAGTTGTAACTCAGAACCCCGCTTGTCAGGGTCAAGTGTAGCTTGACATCAGCACCCGGAAAGCTGCATCTTTTGAAATGCTTCAAAATATGATAACAGTCTTAAGAGATATGCAGATATACAGAAATTGATTAGAATATTAGATGTGTCTAATGGTCCTTAGGAGGACACCTTATCATTCCTTCCTTCCCATAAACTAAGAAATTCATAAGGAATGGAATGCATTCTGGTTACTCTTTTAAAGGCTTGCAAACATCCTCAAAGGCAGCATCTTGCAGGCAAGGCTCCTGGCAACAGTCTACTGATTTGTTAAGTATTCAGTTCTGAAAAAGAGAAGGCAAATGTGGAGAGCGTCTTCTGATCCTGGCTGCTGAAACACAGCGGTTATCACTAACGCTGATAAGCTGCTTGTCAGCATTCTGACTCCACGTTATACGAAGCTGCAGGCTCTCCTCGCTGATTAGCAGAGAGCTAGTAAAAGGCTTCAATAGCGACATTTGAGACAGATCTTCTGTAGCTTCAACCACGGAGTCAACAGAGTTCTTTATGGAAGCCCAGCTGAAGTTCATACTTCACACCTTGGTACATTAAAAACATTAATTTCACTCAGCCTTTATAATCAGAGAGTCCCACCTACAGACATTTATTTGAAGATGTCTGAGGGCCCGCACAAGTAGGGAAGTAGTAATACTCCTTCTAAAGAAAACTGCTCCATGGAAAAGGTAGAGGTTAGGAAGAGTAATAATTATACCTGAAATGTTAATAACTGGATATCTTTTTCTGAACTCTTACAAGTATTTACATTTAAAAAGATTAAATTGCTAAAAAAAATTAGAATGAGCAGTTTTAGTGAAAACTGGACAATTTTCACAATTTTCCTTAGTGATTTTTCTAGGTGAGCCAGAAAACCTGAAGGAGACCATTATTATGCAAAGCAATTCTGGTACAGATGACTTCATGTATCTCATATGATAGGGGATTTCTTGGGGAAAAAGAAGAAGAACGAAAAGAAAAATGAAGCATTCAGTGTTTGGGGTTTTCAGTGAAAATTCATTGCTGTGCTTGCCAATACTATCCTGCAGCTGGATGTATGCTACTGCTACATCCCGTTTCATCCCCAGGAGGGGAGAAACTAGAAATTCAAACAACTTCATATTAAGCTCTTAAATTCAAGTTAGGGGACAATAGAATATAACTTTTAATAAATTTTAACATTTCTCCCTTCACAAAGATTATGTAAGAAATATTATTCAGAGATTGGAGAGTATAGGTAGAAAACATCAAATGTCTTTAAAATTTTTGTGAGATAATATTAGAGAAAATGAGAAAAGCAAGCACTGTAGGTTTTTAAATTCAATATAAAGGAAACAAATGATGTAGTCCCATTAACAAAGCAATGAACTCAGCTACTAAGAACTCTAAATCTGTAATATTTGCAACATCTATCTGTAGTTTCCCTCTTGGCCCAAATGAGGGTTGGGTTTTCTTAATGTAAAAGGGAAATCAATCATGTCTATTTCAAATTTAGATTCAAGGCTAACCTGTCTCAGAAGAGAAATTCCTGGAGGGCTGCTGGGTTATGACAGCTCTTCCCTTTGACCCGCTGCCAAGGCTAAGCTAATCCTGTCTCAGTCCTTTGTTCCCATCTTCCTCATCCATAATCGTCAGTCTGGAAGGGGTGGAGGAAACATAGTTAAGAGGGAAATTTTCGTATATTCGGATCTCCAATTCCATATACATAATATTCCAAACTACTTAGAGATCTTAAAATGCTTCGTGATGTTATTCAGTAACACTTATAGTAATCTTGAAGAATGAAATAATCATCAGAAGGTTAGAGAAATGCAAATAGTATTTGGATTTTTTTTTAGATATTTTTATTGTTGATAATTTCAAGCATATTTGAAAATAGAATAATATAACAAAATCACTTAAACTTATTACACAGCTTCAGCGTTTATCCCCTCTTGTACTATACCCCATTGCCTACAATGTATCTACTTTCTTCAGCCTGTAAACTTTTGAAGTAAGTCCCAAACATCCTATTATTTCATCTCTCCATTTCAGTATGTGTCTCTAAAAGAACTCATTTTTTTTAACATCTTTATTGGAGTATAATTGCTTTACAATGTTGTGTTAGTTTCTGCTATATAACAAAGTGAATCAGCTATACATATATCCCCATATCTCCTCCCTCTTGCGTCTCCCTCCCACCCTCCCTATCCCACCCCTCTAGGTGGTCACAAAGCACCGAGCTGATCTCCCTGTGCTATGCAGCTGCTTCCCACTAGCTAGCTATTTTACATTTGGTAGTGTATATATGTCCATGCTACTCTCTCACTTCATCTCAGTTTACCCTTCCCCCTCCCCCGTGTCCTCAAGTCTATTCTCTGTGTCTGCGCCTTTACTCCTATCCTGCCCCTAGGTTCTTCAGAACCTTTTTTTTGTTTTGATTGCATGTATATGTGTTAGCATACAGTATTTGTTTTTCTCTTTCTGACTTATTCACTCTGTATGACAGTCTCTAGGTCCATCCACCTCACTACAAATAACTCAATTTCTTTTCTTTTTATGGCTGAATAATATTCCATTGTATATATGTGTCACATTTTCTTTATCCATTCATCTCTCGTTAGACACTTAGGCTGCTTCCATGTCCTGGCTATTGTAAATAGAGCTGCAGTGAACATCGTGGTACATGACTTTTATTTTGCAGTATGCGGGCCTCTCACTGTTGTGGCCTCTCCCGTTGCGGAGCACAGGCTCCGGACGCACAGGTTCAGCAGCCATGGCTCACGGGCCTAGCCACTCTGTGGCATGTGGGATCTTCCTGGACCGGGGCACGAGCCCATGTCCCCTGCATCGGCAGGCGGACTCTCAACCACTGTGCCACCAGGTAAGCCCCCATGACTCATTTTGAATTATGGTTTTCTCAGGGTATATGCCCAGTAGTAGGATTGCTGGGTCATATGGTAGTTCTATTTTTAATTTTTTGAGAACCTCCATACTGTTCTCCATAGTGTCTGTATCAATTTACATTCCCACCAACAGTGCTAGAGGGTTACCTATTCTCCACACCCTCTCCAGCATTTATTGTTTGTAGATATTTTGATGATGGCCATTCTGACCGATATGAGGTGATACCTCATTGTAGTTTTGATTTGCATTTCTCTAATGATTAGTGATGTTGAGAATACTTTCATGTGTTTGTTGACAATCTGTATATCTTCTTTAGAGAAATGTCTGTTTATGTCTTCTGCCCAATTTTTGATTGGGTTGTTTGTTTTTCTTGATATCGAACTGCATGAACTGCTTGTATATTTTGGAGATTAATCCTTTGTCAGTTGCTTGATTTGCAAATATTTTCTCCTATTCTGAGGGTTGTCTTTTCATCTTCTTTATGGTTTCCTTTGCTGTGCAAAAGCTTTTAAGTTTCTTTAGGTCCCATTTGTTTATTTTTGTTTTTATTTCCATTTCTGTAGGAGGTGGGTCAAAAAGCATCTTGTTATGATTTATGTTATGGAGTGTTCTGCCTATGTATTCCTCTAAGAGTTTTAGAGCATCGACTTACATTTAAATCTTTAATCCATTTTGAGTTTATTTTTGTGTATGGGGTTAGGGAGTGCTCTAATTTCACCCTTTTACATGTAGCTGTCCAGTTTTCCCAACACCACTTACTGAAGAGGCTGTCTTTTCTCCATTGTATATTCTTGCCTCATTTATCAAAGATAAGGTGACCATATGTGTGTGGGTTTTTCTCTGGGCTTTCTATCCTGTTCCATTGATATCTATTTCTGTTTTTGTGCCAGTACCATACTGTCTTGATTACTGTAGCTTTGTAGTATAGTCTGAAGTCAGAGAGCCTCATTCCTCCAGCTAATTTTTCTTTCTCAAGATTCCTTTGGCTATTCGGGGTCTTTTGTGTTTCCATACAAATCGTGAAATTTTTTGTGCTAGCTCTGTGAATAATGCCATTGGTAGTTTGACAGCAATTGAATTGAATATGTAGATTGCTTTGGGTAGTATAGTCATTTTCACAATGTTGATTCTTCCAATCCAAGAACATGGTATAGCTCTCCATCTGTTTGTATCATCTTTAATTTCTTTCATCAGTGTCATATAGTTTTCTGCATACAGGTCTTTTGTCTCCTTAGGCAGGTTGATTCCTAGGTATTTTATTCTCTTTGTTTCAGTGGTAAATGAGAGTGTTTCCTTGATTTCTCTTTCAGATTTTCCATCATTCGTGGAAAGGAAAGGAATGCAAGAGATTTCTGTGCATTAATTTTGTATCTTGTTACTTTACCAAATTCATTGATTAGCTCTAGTAGTTTTCTGGTAGCATCTTTAGGATTCTTTACATATAGTATCATGTCACCTGCAAACATTGACGGTTTTACTTATTCTTTTCCAATTTGTATTCCTTTTATTTCTTGTTCTTCTCTGATTGCTGTGTCTAAAGCTCCCAGAACTATGATGAATAAGAATGGTGAGAGTGGGCAACCTTGTCTTGCTCCTGATCTTAGTGGAAATGGTTTCAGTTTTTCATCATTGAGAATGATGTTGGTTGTGGGTTTGTCATATATGGCCTTTGCTATGTTGAGGGAAATTCCCTCTATGCCAACTTTCTGGAGGGTTTTTATCATAAATGAGTGTTGAATTTTGTCAAAAGCTTTTTCTGCATCTATTGAGATGATCATATGGTTTTTCTCCTTCAGTTTGTTAATGTGTATCACGTTGATTGATTTTCATATATTGAAGAATCCTTGCATTCCTGGGATAAACCCCACTTGATCATGGTGTATGATCCTTTTAATGTGCTGTTGGATTCTGTTTGCTAGTATTTTGTTGAGGTTTTTGGCATCTATGTTCATCAGAGATATTGGCCTGTAGTTTTCTTTCTTTCTGACATCGTTGTCTGGTTTTGGTATCGGGGTGGTGGTGGCCTCGTAGAATGAGTTTGGGAGTGTGCCTCCCTCTGCTATATTTTATAAGAGTTTGAGAAGGATAGGTGTTAGCTCTTCTCTAAATGTTTGATAGACTTCACCTGTGAAGCCATCTGGTCCTGGGCTTTTCTTTGTTGGAAGATTTTTAATCACAGTTTCAATTTCAGTGCTTGTGATTGGTCTGTTATATTTTCTGTTTCTTCCTCGTTCAGTCTCGGAAGGGTGTGCTTTTCTAAGAATTTGTCCATTTTTTCCAGGTTGTCCATTTTATTGGCATATAGTCGCTTGTAGTAATCTCTCATGATCCTTTGTATTTCTTTTTCTTTTTTTTTTTTTTTGCAGTATGCGGGCCTTTCACTGCTATGGCCTCTCCCATTGCAGAGCACAGGCTCTGGACGCACAGGCTCAGCAGCCATGGCTCACGGGCCCAGCCGCTCCGCGGCATGTGGGATCTTCCCGGACCAGGGCACGAACCCGTGTCCCCTGCATCGGCAGGAGGACTCCCAACCACTGCGCCACCAGGGAAGCCTGATCCTTTGTATTTATGCAGTGTCAGTTGTTACTTCTCCCTTTTCATTTCTAATTCTATTGATTTGACATTTCTCCCTTTTTTTTCTTCATGAGTCTGGCTAATGGTTTATCAATTTTGTTTATCTTCTCAAAGAACCAGGTTTTAGTTTTATTGATCTTTACTGCCGCTTCCTTCATTTCTTTTTCATTTATTTCTGATCTGATCTTTATGATTTCTTTCCTTCTGTAACTCTGGCATTTTTTTGTTCTTCTTTCTCTAATTGCTTTAGGTTTAAGGTTTGGTTGTTTATTTGACATGTTTCCTGTTTCTTGAGGTAGGATTGTATTGCTATAAACTCCCCTCTTAGAACTGCTTCTGCTGCATCCCATAGGTTTTGGGTTGTCATGTTTTCATTGTCATTTGTTTCTAGGTATTTTTTGATTTCCTCTTTGATTTCTTCACTGATCTCTTGGTTATTTAGTAGTGTATAGTTTCGCCTCCATGTGTTTATATTTTTTACAGATATTTTCCTGTAATTGATATCGAGTCTCATAGCATTGTGGTCAGAAAAGACACTTGATACAATTTCAGTTTTCTTAAATTTACCAAGGCTTGATTTGTGACCCAAGATATGATCTATCCTGGAGAATGTTCCATTAATACTTGAAGAAAGTGTAGTCTGCTGTTTTTGGATGGAATGTCCTATAAATATTAATGAAGTCCTTTTTATTTAGTGTATCATTTAAAGCTTGTGTTTCCTTAATAATTTCATTTTGGATGATCTGTCCATTGGTGAAAGTGGGGTGTTAAAGTCCCCTACTATGATTGTGTCACTGTCGATTTCCCCTTTTATGGCTGTTAGTATTTGCCTTATGTATTGAGGTCCTCCTATGTTGGGTGCATAAGTGTTTACAATTGTTATATCTTCCTCTTGGATTGATCCCTTGATCATTATGTAGTGTCCTTCTTTGTCTCTTGTAATCGTCTTTATTTTAAAGTCTATTTTGTCTGCTATGAGAATTGCTACTACAGCTTTCTTTTGATTTCCTTTTTTATGGAATATCTTTTTCCATCTCCTCACTTTCAGTCTGTATGTGTCCCTAGGTCTGTAGTGGGTCTCTTGCAGATAGCATATATATGGGTCATTCAGCCAGTCTATGTCTTTTGGTTGGAGCATTTAATCCATTTACATTTAAGGTAGTTATCAATATGTATGTTCCTATTACCATTTTCTTAATTGTTTTGTGTTTGTTATTGTAAGTCTTTTCCTTCTCTTGTGTTTCTTGTCGAGAGAAGTTCCTTTAACATTTGTTGTAGAGCTGGATTGGTGGTGTTGAACTCTCTTAGCTTTTGCTTGTCTGTAAAGTTTTTAATTTCTCTGTCCAATCTGAATGAGATCTTTGCTGTGTAGAGTAATCTTGGTTGTAGGTTTTTCCCTTTCGTCACTTTAAATATGTCCTGGCACTCACTTCTGGCTTGCTGAATTTCTGCTGAAAGATCAGCTGTTAACCTTATGGGGATTCTGTTGTATGTTAATTGTTGCTTTTCCCTTGCTGTTTTTAATATTTTTTCTTTGTATTTAATTTTTGATAGTTTGATTAATATGTGTCTTGGCATGTTTCTCCTTGGATTTATCCTGTATGGGACTCTCTGCACTTCCTGGACTTGACTGACTCTTTCCTTTCCCATAATAGAGAAGTTTTCAACTATAGTCTCTTCAAATATTTTCTCAGTCCCTTTTTTTTTTCTCTTCTTCTGGGACCCCTATAATTTGGATGTTGGTGCATTTAATGTTGTCCTAGAAGTCTTTGAGATTGTCCTCAATTCTTTTCATTCTTATTTCTTTATTCTGCTCTGAGGTAGTTATTTCCACTATTTTATCTTCCAGATCACTTATCCATTCTTCTGCCTCAGTTATTCTGCTATTGATTGCTTCTAGAGAATTTTTAATTTCATTTATTGTGTTGTTCATCATTGTTTGTTTGCTCTTTAGTTCTTTTAGTTCCTTGTTAAACATTTCTTTTATTTTCTCCATTCTAATTCCAAGATTTTGAATCAACTTTACTATCATTACTCTGAATTCTTTTTCATGTAGACTGCCTATTTCATCTTCATTTGTTTGGTCTGGTGGGTTTTTACCTTGCTCCTTCATTTACTGTGTATTTCTCCATCTTCTCATTTTGCTTAACTTACTGTGTTTGGAGTCTCCTTTTCTCAGGCTGCAGGTTCGTTTTTTCCCTTGTTTTTCATGTCTGTACCCAGTGGGTAAGGTTGGTTCAGTGGGTTGTGTAGGCTTCCTGGTGGAGGGGACTGTGTTCTGGTGGGTGAGGCTGGATCTTGTCTTTCTCATGGGCAGGACCACGTCTGGTGGTGTGTTTTGGGGTGTCTGTGACCTTATTATGATTTTAGGCAGCCTCTCTGTTAATGGTGGGGTTGTGTTCCTGTCTTGCTAGTTGTTTGACATAGGGTGTCTAGCACTGTAGCTTGCTGGGTCGTTGAGTCAAACTGGTTGTTAGCATTAAGATGGAGATCTCTGGGAGAGCTTTTGCCATTTGATATTACATGGGGCCGGGAGGTCCCTGGTGGACCAATGTCCTGAACTAGGATCTCCCATCTCAGAGGCTCAGGCCTGACACCCAGCCAGAGCACCAAGACCCTGTCAGCCCCACAGCTGCTCCTGGCAGATGGTCTGTGAAGGTCACTGCTGAGCCATCCTTTGTTCCTGCCCTATAGACCCCTTCAGGTCCAAGACTATTGTTGCTGTTCTTTCAGCACCACTGGAACATGCACAGGGATAGTGATGTGCAGTCATGGGTATGTTGTTGACTTCTCTCTGCCTTCTTCAGTTCTGCTAATTTCTTCATTTCTGCCATGAGAGATGCTTCTGGGAGAACTAAGAAGTGGCACGTGAGAGGGGTCAGAATGTTGTCCCAGTACTGAGGCTAATCAAGTCAACCTTAAACGGCACATAACACCCTTTGCCCTGGATTCGAGTCAGTTTTATTTGCTGGGATACAAAGTCCAAAGCCGTGGACTCCCCCAGAAAGCTGATGGGGGGACACTCCTGCAACCTGTGACTTCTCCCCGACAGGATGACGGGATCAAACTCAGTAATATAATAAAAATTTCAATATCCTATCTAAAAAAACTGAACAACACTTTTTAAAATACTATCACATATCCAGTATGCATGCAAATCTCCCATTATCTCATAAATGCTATAAATGTATTTATTTCATAGTTTTCTGAATCAGAACACAAGGCCATATGTGAAAGTTGATTTTTTTAAGTTTTTTTTTTACATACATTCTTTTTCATATTCTTTTCCCTTATAGCTTATTACAAAATATTGAGTGTAGTTCCCTGTGCTATATAGTAGGTCCTTATTGGTTATCTATTTTATATATATGGTAAGTCCCCCACATACGAACCTTCAAGTTGTGAAGTTTCAAAGATGCAAACATGCCCCCGTATGCCAGCTGTTGTACTGTACTACTGTACTTTTCAAGATACTGTACTGTAAGATTAAAAATGATTTCTTTATTTTTTGTGTTTTTTTTTATGTATTTGTGTGAAAAATATTATAAACCTATTACAATATAGTGCTGTATGGCCGATTGTGTTAGTTGGTACCAAGGCTAACTTTGTTGAACTTATGTACAAATTGGACTTACAAACATGCTCTTGGAATGTAACTCATTTGTATGTAAGGGACTTACTTTAGTAGGGTGTTTATTTTAATCCCAAACTCCTAATTTATCATTCCCCCTGCCCCCTGTTTTCCCCTTTGGTAATCATAAGTTTGCTTTCTATGTCTGGGTCTATTTCTGTTTTGTAAATAAGTTCATTAGAATCATTTTTTAGTATTCCACATATAAGTGATATCATATGATATTTGTCTTTCTCTGGCTTACTTCATTTAGAATGATAATCTCTAGATCCATCCATGTTGCTGCAAATGGCATTATTTCCTCCTTTTTTATGACTGATTAATATTATATGTACCACATCTTTTTGATCCATTCATCTGCTGATGGACATTTAGGTTGCTTCCATGTCTTGGCTATTGTAAATAATGCTGCAGTGAACATTGGGGTGAATGTATCTTTTTGAATTAGAGTTTTCTCTGTGTATATACCCAGGAGTGGGATTGCAGGGTCATATAGCAGCTCTATTTTTAATTTTTAAAGGAACCTCCATACTGTTCTTCATATTTCCTGCACCAATTTACATTCCCACCAACAGCTGAGTTTCTTTTAATTGTTGGCTTTCTTCTCTGTCTCTACTTCTCTCTCCCTCTTTTATTTCTTGCTTTTGTTGTGTTGCCGTTAAAGTAATACAGTTTGTTTTCATGTACTTGAACAGCTTCCTCTGTCTTCTATATATCCTGAACATTGGTAGTTGATATAGAGGTTTGATCAGATTTGGATTAGATATGTTTCCAAGAAAATTTCATGGGTGGTGGGGTGTTCTATCAGAAGGCAAAAATTATCTGATTTTCTACCTTTTGTGATGTTAGCAGACATTGATGCTCAATGCTTAGATCAAGTAGTTCATGAGGGAAGAAAATGGTGATATTCTAGCTCTATTCTTCCCTCTTCATTTATTAGCTGGAATACTATTATAAAGTGAAACTTCGCTGATCTAAGATTATCCAATGGTATATTAGTATGGGAAAGGCAGGATAGATGTTTGATTCTTTCTCATTATGTACCCATTTCCAAAATAATGAGTTCAGTTCCTAGTATACTCTGATGATGACCAGTTAGCTCTTTTTTTTGGTATTATAATAAATTCATGGAAGTGAACGTTTAATATACTTCAGTACATTGCATCTACTATTTTCATTGGTGTTCAAATTAAATCATTTTAGCCCATGGGAGGCTCTTCAATTTGGCTCTTGAGATCGTTTGAAACGAATAGTTTTTGATAGATTCATGGCTATATTGTATTACAAGATATTTCAGGTATCTTGCATGTTTCCTGTCCCAGACCTGGACAACATTTTTTTCTAAAGATCCTCAGGTTCTTTTCAGTAGGAAATGGTCCAGTCTGTGGAGAACAGCTTGGATTTTTAGGAACTAGTTTCACATGCCACACTTGGGTTGGTCATTGTTTCCTTTTCAGTAGACAGAACTAGGTAACAGTTCTTGTTTTTTAAGGAGAAAATATTTCATGCCTTGTATCATATTTTCTTCTAATATTCAGGTTTTACATTTGCATTTTCTTTCTCATATGCTATCAATCTTAGTTTTATGGACATATAGTTTTTATGTCGATGTCTCCCTAGTCATTTTTATTCTCTGAAGCTCATTTTCTGGAATATTCCTCAGGAAAGGTTTAAGGGTATTCAGGATGAACTTGTATGTTGTTAACAATTTGTTGGTAACTGGATATAATTTCCTGTCTCACACTTTGTTCTTTGGGCATCTTAAAGAAGTTACTCCGTTATCTCCTGTGATTGCTGCTCTTCAAGAGCATTGCCATTGTAAAGTCTAATTGCAATCTGAATTTCTTTCTTGCTTGGAATTTTTATCTTTAAAGTCCAGTGGTTTTATTAAATATTTTTGGTGCATTATTAGATTTTTATTATTGCTGTAATAAAATACCACAAAGTTAACAACTTAAAGCAACACAAATTTATCATCTTACAGTTCTCTAAGTCAGATATACAAAATTGGTCTCACTGGGCTAAAGTCAACATATCAGCAAAGAAGCATTCCTTTTTGGAGGCTCTATGGGACAGTCTGTTTCCTTGTCTTTTCCAGCTTCTAGAGGCCACCCACGTTCCTTGAGTCATAGACCCCTTCCTTCCTCTTCAAAGCCAGCGCCATGATATCTTCCTCGATTCTTTTTCAATAGTCACATCGCTCTCCCACCACAGGCAAGAAAAGTTCTCCTCCATTCAGGATTCGTGCGATTAGATAGGGCCCACTCAGATAGCACAGGATAATCTCATCTCAAGGTCCTAAAACTTTCTTTTGACTTTTTAAATTTAATTTTTATTTTATATTGGGGTATAGTTGATTTACAACGTTGTGTTTCAGGTGTACAGCAAAGTGATTCAGTTATACATATACATATATCCATTCTTTTACAGATTCATTTCCAATATAGGTTATTACAGAGTATTGAGTAGAGTTCCCTCTGCTCTACAGTAGGTACTTACGGGTTATCTATTTTATACATAGTAGTGGGTAAATGTTAATCCCAAACTCCTAATCTGTCCCTCCCCACTGCATGTTTCCTCTTTGATAACCATAAGTTTGTTTTCGAAGTCTGTGAGTCTGCTTCTGTTTTATAAATAAGTTCATTTGTATCATTTTTTTAAGATTCCACATGTACGTGATATCATATGATACTTGTCTTTGACTTACTTCACTTAGTATGATAATCTCTAGGTCCATCCATGTTGCTGCAAATGGCATTCTTTTATTCTTTTTATGGCTGAGTAATATTCCATTGTACATACGTACCACATCTTCTATACCCATTCCTCTGTCAGTGGACATTTAGGTCGCTTCCATGTCTTGGCTATTGTAGTGAACTGCAATGAACTGCAATGTAATGCTGCAATGAACATTGGGGTGCATATATTTTTTGAATTATGGTTTTCTCCAGATATATGCCCAGGAGTAGGATTGCTGGATCATATGGTAGCTCTAATTTTAGTTTTTTAAGGAAGCTCCATACTATTCTCCATAGTGGTTGTACCAATTTACATTCCCACCAACAGTGTAAGAGGGTTCCCTTTTCTCCACACCCTCTCCTTCATTTATTGTTTGTAGACTTTTTGACAATGGCCATTCTGACCAGTGTGAGGTGATATCTCATTGTAGTTTTGATTTGCATTTCTCTAAATATTAGTGATGTTGAGCATATTTTCATGTGCTTTCTGGCTATCTGTGTATCTTTTTGGAGAAATGTCTGTTTGACTCTTCTGCCCATTTTTTGATTAGGCTGTTGTCTTTTGATATAGAGCTGCTTAAGCTGTTTGTATATTGTGGAAATTAATCCCTTGTCAGTCACTTCATTACCAAATATTTTCTACCATTCTGTGGGTTGTCTTTTCATTTTGTTTATGGTTTCCTTTGCTGTGCAAAAGCTTTTAAGTTTCATTAGATCCCATTTATTTTTGTTTTTATTTTCATTAATTTGGAATTGGGTCCAAAAGGATATTGCTGCAGTTTATGTCAAAGAGTGTTCTGCCTGTGTTTTCCTCAAAGAGTTTTATAGTATCTGGTCTTACATTTAGGTCTTTAATCCATTTTGAGTTTATTTTTGTGTATGGTATTAGAGAACGTTCTCATTTCATTCTTTTACATGTAGCTGTCCAGTTTCCCCAGCACCATTTAGTGAAGATACTGTCCTTACCCCACTGTATATTCTTGTCTCCTTTGTCATAGATAAATTGACCATAGGTACCTGGGTTTTTTCCTGAGCTTTCTATCCTGTTCCATTAATCTATATTTCTGTCTTTGTGCCAGCACCATACTGTTTTGATGACTGTAGCTTTGTGGTATAGTCTGAAATCAGGGAGCCTGATTCCTCCAGCTCCACTTTTCATCCTCAGAATTGCTTTGAATATTCGGGTTCCTTTGTGTTTCCATACAAATTGTAAAATGTTTTGTTCTAGTTCTGTGGAAAACGCCACTGGTAATTTGATAGGAATTGCCTTGAATCTGTAGATTGTTTTGGGTAGTATAGTCATTTTGACAATATTGATTCTTCCAATCCAAGAATATGGTATACCTTTCCATCTGTGTCATCTTCAGTTTCTTTCATCAGTGAATTATAGTTTTCAGAGTACAGGTCTTTTGCCTCCTTAGGTAGGTTTACTCCTAGGTATTTTATTATTTTTGTTGCAATGGTAAATGGGATTGTTTCCTTAATTTCTCTTTCTGATTTTTGTTGTTAGTGTATAGGAATGCAAGAGATTTCTGTGTATTAATTTTGTATCCTGCAACTTTACTGAATTCATCGATGAGGTCTAGTAGTTTTTTGGTAGCATTTTTAGGATATTCTATGTACAGTATCATACATGTCACTGTCATCTGTAAACAGTGAGAGTTTTATTTCTTCTTTTCCAATTTGATTCCTTTTATTTCCTTTTCTTCTGACTGCCATGGCTAGGACTTCCAAAACTATATCAAATAAAAGTGGTGAGAGTGGATATCCTTGTTTTGTTCCTGATCTTAGAGGAGATGCATTCAGCTTTTCACCATTGAGTATGATGTTAACTGTGGGTTTGTCATATAGGGCCTTTATCATGTTGAGGTAGGTTACCAGTATGCCCACTTTCTGGAGTTTTTATCATAAATGGGTGTTGAATTTTGTCAAAAGCTTTTCCCACATCTATTTAGATGATCATATGGTTTTTATTCTTCAGTTTATTAATGTGGTGTATCACACTGATTGGTTTGTGGATATTGAAGAATCCTTACGTCCTTGGAATAAATCCCACTTGATCATGGTGTGTAACCCTTTAAATGTGTTGTTGGATTTAGTTTGGTTTTAGTATTTTGTTGAGGATTTTTGCATCTATGTTCATCAGTGATATTGGCCTGTTATTTTCTTTTTTTGTGTGGTATTTTTGTCTGGTTTTGGTGTCAAGGTGATGGTGGCCTCATAGAATGAGTTTGGGAGTTTTCCTTCCTCTGCAAGTTTTTGGAATAGTTTCAGAAGGATAGGTGTTAACTCTTCTCTAAATGCTTGATAGAATTTGCCTGTGAAGACATCTGGTCCTGGACTTTTGTTTATTGGAAGTTTTAAAATCACAGTTTCACTTTCAGTACTTGTAATTAGTCTGCTCATATTTTCTATTACTTCCTTTTCAGTCTTGGAAGGTTGTACCTTTCTAAGAATTTGTCCACTTCTTCTAGGTTGTCCATTTTATTGGCATATAGTTGCTAGTAGTAGTCTCTTATGATCCTTTGTATTTCCAGTGTGTCAGTTGTGACTTCTCCTTTTTCACTTGTAATTTAATTGATTCAATCCCTCTCTCTTTTTTTCTTAATGAGTCCAGCTAAAGGTTGATCAATTTTGTTTATCTTTTCAAAGAACCAGTTTTAGTTTCATTGATCTTTCTATTGTTTTCTTCTCTATTTCATTTATTTCTGCTCTTTATGGTTTTTTTCTTTCTACTAACTTTGGGTTTTGTTTGTTCTTCTTTCTCTAGTTGCTTTGGGTGTAGGTTAGGTTGTTTATTTTAGATTTTTCTTGTTTCCTGAGGTAAGACTGCATTGCTATAAACTTCCCTCTTTCTAAGTTCTGCTTTTGCTGCATCCCATAGGATTTGGATTATTGTGTTTTTGTTTTCCTTTGTCTCTGGGTATTTTTTGATGTCCTCTTTGATGTCGTCAGTGGTCTATTGATTGTTTAGCCTCCACGTGTTTGTGTTTTTTACAGTTTTTTTCTTGTAGTTGATTTCTAATCTCATAGTGTTTCAGTCAGAAAAGATGCTTGATATGATTTCAGTTTTCCTAAATTTGTCAAGGCTTCATTTGTGGCCCAGCATGTGATCTATACTGGAGAATGTTCCATGTGCACTTGAGAAGAGTGTGTATTCTGTTGCTATCTAATGGAATGTTCTATAAACATCGGTTAAGTTCATCTGGTCTAATGAGTCTTTTAAGGCCTGTGTTTTCTTATTGATTTTCTGCCTGGATGATCTGTCCATTGATGTAAATGGGGTGTTAAAGTCCCCCATTATTGTGTTACTGTTGATTTCTCTCCCTTTATGTCTGTTAACATTTGCCTTATATATTGAGGTGCTCCTATGTTGGATTCAAATATGTTTAAAATTATTATATCTTCTTCTTGGATTGATCCCTTGATCATTATGTAGTGTCTTTCATTGTCTTTTGTAGCAGTCTTTACTATAAAGTCTGTTTTGTCTGATATGAGTATTGCTACTCCAGCTTTCTTTTGATTTCCATTTGCATGGAATACCTTTTTCCACCCCCTCACTTTCAGTCTGTATGTGTCCCTAGGTTTGAAGTGGATTTCTTATAGACAGCATATATATGGGTCTTGTTTTTGCATCCATTCAGCCAGTCTATGTCTTTTGGTTGGAGCATTTAATCCATTTACATTTAAGGTAATTATCGATATATATGTTCTTTTTGCCATTTATTTAATTGTTTTGGGTTTGCTTTTGTACATGATTTTTCTTCCCTTCCTCTTTTTTCTCTTTTCTTGTGATCTGATGACTATACTTAGTGTTGTCTTTGGATTCCTTTTTCTTATTTATATTAGATTTTTTGTTTGCAGTTCCCATGAGGTTTTGATATAGCAGTCAATATATATACAAGATTATACTAAGTTGCTGGTCTCTTAATTTCAAATGAATTTCCAATATCCTGCATTTGTACTCTTCTTTTCTCACAATTGCTTGTTTTGATATCATATTTGTGTGTGGATGATTTTCTACCTTTACTGTACATTTGCCTTTACCGGTGAGCTTTCCCATTTGTAATGTTCTTGTTTCTAGGTATGGCCTTTTCTTTTCCACCTAGAGAAGTTCCTATAGCATTTGTTGTAAAGCTGGTTTGATGGTGGTGAATTCTCTTAGATTTTGCTTGTCTGTAAAGCTTTTGATTTCCCCATCAAATCTGAATGAGAACCTTGCTGGGTAGAGTATTCTTGGTTGTAGGTTTTCCCCTTTCATCACTTTAAATATACCATGCCACTTCCTTCTGGCCTACAGTATTTCTGCTGAAAAATCAGCTGATGACCTTATGTGAATTCCCTTGTATGTTTTTGTTGCTTTCCCCTTGTTGCTTTTAGTATTTTTTCTTTGTCTTTAATTTTTGTCAGTTTGATTTATATGTGCATCCTCATGTTTCTTCTTGTGTTTATCCTATATAGGACTCTCTCTCCTGCATGCACTTCCTGGACTTGAGTGAGTGTTTCCCTTACTATGTTAGTGAAGTATTCGGCTATAATCTTTTCAAATATTTTCTCAGGCCCTTTCTCTCTCTCTTCTCCTTCTGGGAGCCTGACAATGTGAATGTTGGTGTGTTTAATGGTATCCCACAGGTCTCTGAGACTATCCTCATTTCTTTTCATTCTTTTTCTTTATTCTGTTCTGCAGCAGTGATTTTCACCAGTCTGTCTCCAGTTTACTTACTCTTTTAGGTGGTGTTCTGCTGCCTGAGAGCATGCATGTAGGGAAAGGAGCTCCTATGGCAGTGCTGCCCCTCTCTCTCATGCCCCCAAACAATGGTGCCTTGACTCTCTGGTGAGCCCAGGCTTCTTCCTAGTGCACCATCACTTGCCACACTCCAGCCTCTTCAGGCTAGCTCTGTGCAGCCAACCCAGATCCTCTCCCTGAATCTGACCTCTGAAGCCCAGGCTTCAGCACTGAGCCCCTGCAGACACCTGCAGATGAGTGTCTCAGGCTGGGGAGCCCAGGGTGGTGGTACTGACCACCTGTGAAAGTTTCCATTTTGCTCTCCATTTTGCCTTCTGAAGATTGGTTGCTGCCCTCTCCTCTGTGGCTCCAAATCTCCCCTTACATCCAGACTGGTCTCCCCACAGTGAGAGGACTTCCCAGGGTGTGAGAACGTTTCTGCCTTCATAGCTCCTCCCCTGGGGCACAGGTCCCACCTGAATTCCTTTCTCGCTCTCTTTTTTTTTCTTTTGTACTACCTGGTTACATGGAGGTTTTCTTGCTATTTCGGAAGTCTGAGGTCTTCTGCCAGCATTCAGTAGATGTTCTGTGTGCATCAATCCACTTCTAGATGTATTTTTGATGTATTTGTGGAAGGAAGTGAGCTCCAGGTCCTCAACCATCTTTATTCCTTCAAGGTCCTTAACCTTAATTACACCTGTAAAGTCCCTTTGTCAGGCAGCTAACACACAGTTCTGGGGATTAGGGTGCAGACATCTTTGGGGGGCCATTATTCTGCTACCACACTTGATATTATTTGTTCTGGGTCAATTTCCCAGGAACGTGGTGGATCATTTCAATATGGGGTTTCAAATCTTAACCTTATGTTTGAAACATTTTCTTGAATTACAGCTTTTTGTTGCTGCTCTTGTTCTATTCCATTGCATTGCTTTACTTTTCCAGGGACTTCTATTATATATGTTGGAGCTCCTTTACTAGCTCCTAATTTATCAATTTCACTCTAATACTTTTTATTTCTTTCTATATTTCTCTTTTATTTTGTTTTTTTCTTTTCACCTATTCCTCTTAAGTTACTATATATTGAGTTTTTTTACTCTTGTGTTTCTTTTGGCTTAATCTTTATTTCTGAATGCTTTTTTCTTTTATTTTAATTCTCTTTTGGCTTCTATCACTTTATTTACAATACACTTTTTTTTAGAACAGTATCAGACTAACAGAAAAACAGAGGAGATAATACAGAGAGTCCCCATAATCTCCCCTCCCCCAAAAGAGTTTCTCTGTTTATTAGCATCAAACATTAGTGTGGTATATCTATTATAATAATTAACCAATATTTATATATTATGACTAACATCAATAATTTAAATTAAGGTTCATTCTTTGTGTTGTACAGGGCTTTGGGTTTTAATAAATGCATAATGTCACATAATACCCTACAGAATAGTTTCTCTGCCCTAAAAATCCCCTATAAATGGGTGTTACACCTATTCACCCCTCATTTCTTCCTCTAAGCCCCTGGAAACCATTCATCTTTTACTTTCTCTGTAGTTTTGCTCTTTCCAGGATGGTCATATAGTTGGAATTGAAGAGTATTTAGCTTTTCAGATGACTTTGTTCATGTAGTAATATGCATTTAAAGTTCCTCCATGTGTCTTCATGACTTTGTAGCTCATTGCTTTTTATTGTTCAGTAATATTCCATCATATAAATGTACCACAGTTTGTATATCCAGTCACTTACTTCTTGGTTGCTTCCAGTTTCTTACAATTATGAATAAAACTGCTATAAACATTCATGTGTAGGCTTTTGTGTGGACATAAGATTTCAATTCCACTGGATAAATATGTAGGAGTAAATTGTTAGGTAGTAAAACTATGTTTCGCTTTCTAAAAAATTGTCAAATGGTCTTTCAAAGTGGTGGTACCATTGTGCGTTTGCAGCAGCAAAGATGACAGTGCCTGTTGTTCCACATCAGAGCCAATGTTGTCAGGTTTTTGGGATTTAGCCATTCCAATAAGTGTGTAGTAGTATTTCATTGTTGTTTTAATTTGAAATTAGTATATGCTGTTGAGCATCTTTTTTTTTTTCGGTATACGGGCCTCTCACTGTTGTGGCCTCTCTTGTTGTGGAGCACAGGCTCTGGACACACAGGCTCAGCAGCCATGGCTCACGGGCCCAGCTGCTCCGCGGCATGTGGGATCTTCCCAGACCAGGGCATGAACCCATGTCCCCTGCATTGGCAGGCGGACTCTCAACCACTGTGCCACCAGGGAAGCCCAAGCATCTTTTTTTTTTTAATGCATATTTGTGAGCCATACATCTTCTTTGCTGAAGTGTTTGTTCAATTCTTTTTTCCATTTTTTCAATTGGATTGTTTTTTATTTGTTTTTTATTATTGAAGTTTATGAGCTTGTTGTATATTTTGGATGCAAGTTCTTTATCATATGTATGTTTTGCAAGTATTTTCATCCATTATGTGGCTTGTCTTTTTCTTCTCTTAAGAGTGTCTTTAAGTAGAGCAGAAGTTTTTAGTTTTAATAAAGTATAAATTATTAATTTTTTTTCAAGGAAAGCTCTTTTGATGTTATATGTAAAAATTTATTGCCAAATAAATTCAAGGTCATGTAAATTTTCTCCTGTATTATTTTCTAGAAGTTTTATATCATTGTGCTTTACATTTAAGTCTATGATATATGTTGAGTTAATTTTTGCGAAAGGTATAAGTTCTGTGTCTAGATTCAACTTTTCTTTGTGTACGGATGTCCAGTTGTTTTAGCATCATTTCTGGAAAGGACGATCCTTTATCCATTGAATGACCTTTTCTCCTTTGTCAAAGATGAGTTGACTACACTTGTGTGGGTTTATTTATGGGCTCTCTATACTGTTCCACTGATCTATTTGTCTAGTCTTTAGTGAATACTGTCTTGATTAATTTAACTTTATGGTAAGCCTTGGAATTAATTCTCCAATTTTTTTCAACATTGTTTTGGCTCTTCTGGTAATTTTGCATTTCCATATAAACTTTAAAATCAGTTTTTCACATCCATAAAATGAGATGTTAATTGGCATTGCTTTAGATCTAGTTGGGAAGAATTGACATCCTAACCATATTGAGTCTTTCTGCCAATGAACATGGAATATCTCTCCATTTGTTTCAAATTTCTTTGATTTTTTATAAGAGTTTTATAGTTTTCTTCACATAGCTCCTGTATAGTTTTGTTAAATTTATGCCTAAGTAGTTCATTATTTTGATGCTAATGTTACTAATAGTCTAACTTTAGTTTCAAATTACAATTGTTTATTGCTGGTATATAAGAAAGAAATTTACTTTCATATATTGACCATATATCCTGAAACCTTTATACAGTTGCTTATTAGTTCCAGTAGGTTTTGTTTTGTTTTTCTATTCTTTGGATTTTTCTTCATAGGACACTCATGTCATCTGCAAAGGCAGCTTTATAACTTCCTTCCCAATGTATATACCTTTTATTTTTTAAGTCATATTGTATTAGCTAGAAATTTTCATACAGTATTGAATAGGAATGGTGAAAGGGGTCATACTTGCCTTGTTCTCACATTTAGGGGAAAGGCATCCAATTTCTCACCACTAAGTATGATGTTAGCTATAGGTTGTTCACAGATGCTGTTTATCAAGTTGAGGAAGTTCTCCTCTGTTCCTAGCTTATTGAGAGTTTTTAGAATGACTGGGTGTCTAATTTTGTCAAATGCTTTTTCTGTATCTATTGATAAGTTTATGATTCTTCTTTAGCCTGTTGTTGTGATTGATTACATTGACTGATTTTTGAATTTTGAACCAGCTTTGCATACCTGAAGTAAGTCCTGCTTGGTCATGCTGTGTAGTTCCTTTTGTACATTGCTTAATTTGATTTGTTAAAATTTTGTTGAGGATTTTCACATCTACATTCATGGGAGATTGGCCCTTTCTTTTCCTTTCTTGTAATGTCTTGATCTGGTTTTGGTGTTTTCATAATGCTGCCTCATAAAATAAGTTAGAAAGTAATCCCTCTGCTTCTGTCTTCTAGAAGAGATTATAGAGAATTGATTTCCTTTCTTCCTTAAATATTTAGTCTAATCACCAGTGAAATCATCTGGGGCTGGTGCTTTCTTTTTGGAAGATTATTATTTATTGATACTTTCTTTTAACCATATAGGTGTATTCTATCTCTCCTGTGTGAGTTTGAGTAGTTTGTGTCTCTCAATGATAGGTCCATTTCATCAAAATTATCAAATTTGTGATCACAGAATTGTTCATAATATTCCTTCAGTGTCCATGGGACCAATAGTGATCTCCTCTCATTTCTGATTTTAGTAATTTATGTCTTCCCACTTTTATCTTAGTTTATGAATTTTATTGATCTTTTCAAAGTATCAGCTTTTGATTTAGTTGATTTTCTCCAGTTGCTGTTTTAAATTTTATGATTTTTGCTCTAAACATGTTGCTTCTTTTCTTCTACTTGCTTACATTTATATTGCTCTTCTTGCTCTATTTTCTTATGGTGGAAATTTATGTTATTGATTTTAGATTTCTTTTGTAATGTATGCATTCAATGCCATAAATTTGTCTCTAAGCCCTGATTCCACTGCATGTAACAATTTTAGATACATTTTATTTTCATTTTAATTTAGTTAAAATATTATAAAAATTTATGAAACTTCTTTTCCCACCCATGCGATGTTTAGAAGTAAGTTGTTTAATCTCCAGATATTGTGGGATTTTACAACTATGTTTCTGTTATTGTTTTCTACTTTAATTCCATTGAGGTCTGAAGGCATCCATTGCATTATTTCTATTCTTTTTAATGTCTTAAGGTGTGTTTTAAGGCCCAGAATGTGGTCTAACTTGGTGAATGTTTCATGTGATCTTGAGAAGAATGTATGTTCCATTGTTGTTGAATCCAACTGATTGGTGGTGTTGTTAAGATCAACTATATCCTTAAAGATTTTTTGCTTACTGGATCTATAAAAATGAAAGAAGGGTATTGATGACTCCAACTATATTTGGTAAATTTACCTATTTCTCTTTGTGTTTCTATCAGTTTTATCCAAATGTATTTTAGTGCTGTGTTGTTAGGTATATGTATGTTCAGTATTTTACTCTTGGGGAATTGACTCCCTTAACATTATGTGACACTTTTCTCTATCCCTGTTATTTTTCCTTGTTCTCAAGTCTGCTCTATCTGAATTTAATATAGCTATTCCAGCTTTCTTTTGATTAGTGTTAGCATTGTTTATCTTTCTCCATCCTTTTACTTTTAAGCTATCCCTGTCTTTATATTTAAAGTGGGTTTCTTTTAGACAATATACACATTTTTTAATCCACTCTGTCTCTCTCTCTTAATTGGTATATTTAGGCCATTCACATTTAAAGTTATTGGTATAGTTGGGTTGATATCTACCATAATTATAATGATCTTGTATTTATTATCCTTACCCTTTTTTTTCTCTGCGTCTTTCCCTTATTGTCTGCTTCTCTGGAGTTATTTGAATGCTTAATATAATTCCATTTTCTCTATTGTCTTAGCATTGCAATTATACTTCTTTTAAAATTTTTGTTAGTCCTGTTCTAGAGTTTGCAATATACATTTACAATAATTTAAGTTCACTTTCAAAAAACACTAGTGTTTCGCAAGAAAAGTAGATACTTTATAACTGAGTTTTCACAGTTCTCCCTATTCCATATAATATTGCTGTCATTACTTATCCATATAACATAATCACCCAATACATCGTTCTTATTACTCCAAACAACTCATTATCTGTTAGATCAATTAAGAATCCAAAAAAGAAAATATTTTATTTACCTTTATTTATTCCTTCTCTAATGTGCTCTCTTTCTTTTTGGAGATATGAATTTTTTACCTGTATCCTTTTCTTTCTCTCTGAAGGACTTTTTATTTTTTATCATTTCTTGCAAGGCAAGTCTACTGATGACAAATAGTCTCAATTTTTACTTCTCTGAGAACTCTGTATTTCTACTTCACTTTTTAAGGATACATTTGCTGGATTCAGAATTCCAGGTTAGTTTTTATTCTCTTTCAATGATTTAAACACTTCACTCTTCTCTCCTGTTGCTTGCCTAGTTTATGATGAGAAATCTGATGTAATTATTATCTTTTTCCTCTATAAGTGTATTAGTCTACTAAAGTTGCCATGACAAAATACCACAGGCTCGGTGGCTTTCACAATAGAAAATTATTTTCTCACAGTTCTGGAAGCTAATAGTCCAAGATCAAAGTGTTGGCTGGTTTGATTTCTCCTGAAGCCTCTCTCTTTGGCTTGCAGATGGCCATCTTCTCACTACGTCCTCACATGGCCTTTTCTCTCTGCATGTCCATCCTTGGTGTCTGTCTCTCTTCTTATAAAGGCACCAGTCATATTGAATGAAATCTACCCTTATAACCTCATTTAACTTTAATTACCTGCTTAAAGGCAGTCACATTGGGTGTTAGGACTTTATCATATGAATTTTGGAGGGGACAAAATTCAGCCCATAACCACAGGTAAGATGTTTTATCCTCTGGCTTTTTCAGGATTTTCTCTTTGGATTTGTGCTTTTGAATATCATAACTCTATATTTGGATATTTTGGTTTTTATCCTCTTTGGTGTTGTCAGTTTGCCAAATCTGTGGCTTTGTGTCTGTCATTAATTTTTGAAAATGTTCACCATTATTACTTTAAATATTTCTCTCTTTTTTTCTTTCCTTCCTCCTTCCCTGCCTCTTTCTTTCTCCCTCCCTCCCTCCTTCCCTCCCTCCCCATCTCCCTCCCTCCCTCCCTTCCTTCCTTTTTTCTTTTTGCCTTTTCTCTCTCTTCCTTATGGTATTACAATTACATGTATATCTTTTATAATTGTCAAGAATTCTTGGATATTATGTTCCATTTCTAAAAGTTCTACTTTCTCTTTGCATTTTACATTAGGTAGTTTCTATTGACATATCTTCAAGTTCAGTGATTCTGTCCACAGCTATGTATGTTCAGTCTATGATGAGCCCAGAAAAGGCATTCTTCATTTGTTACAATGTTTCTGATTTGTAGCACTTCCTTTTGATTCTTTTTTTAAAGTTTCTACCTCTCTGCTCACATTACCCATGTGTTCTTGCATGTTGTCTACTTTCTCTGTCAGAGCCCTTATTGAATTAATCATCGTTATTTTAAATTCCCTGTCTGATAATTCTGATATCTATATCAAATCTAAGTCTGGTTCTGATGCTTGCTTTGTCTGTTCAGACTGAGTGTTTTATGCCTTTTAGCATGCCTTGTATGATTTTTTTTTGTTGTTGTTGAAAGCTGGAAACAATATATTGTGTAATAGAAACTGAGATAATTAGGCTTTCAGTGTGAGGTTTTATGTTAATTTGGCTAGGAGTTGAGCTGTGTTTACTGTTTGCTGTAACTGTAGATGCCAGAGGAGTCAGTATTCTCTAGTTTTCTTATTTTGTTTTCTCCCCTGCTGTCTTTGGATTTGCCTGAGAACTTCTTGAAGAGTCTGTTTCCTGCAGCTCTTTCCATTGTAACTAGCTGTCATTATCCTGGAGCCCTATCAAATGGTGGAAAGGTGGTGGGAAGGAGAAATCATGACATTTAATCTTATGATTAAATTTCTGTTATTTAGTGGGCCTGGCCTTCAGAAGTGCTTCTTAGCCTTTTTTAATGTGTGTCCCCCCCACTTATTTGAGATAGCAAAGCTGGAGGAGATTAGAGCTGACCAGGTGGCCCTCCTGCATGTAGATAAGGCTCTGGTAATACAGTTTTCCTTCTGGGTATATTTAAAAATGGTTGCTTTTCCCTTCTTTGGCCAGAAACAGGAGAGGATTTTTCTCTAATTGTAACCATGAGAACCTAGTTGGGTTTTTGGACATTAAACTCACTCAAGTATGAGAGTCCAGTAGCCCCAGGAGTTTTTAATCTCTCATGCTAGCCTACTCTCACCGTCCAGAAATTCATCAAAATTACCATTTAACTGTTTCTGCTGGTTGCTGGCTCCAAAAGCTTCTGCTTCAGATTTGCTGGTCTCCACTTGATTTTCTGTGTCCATATGTCTCTTCAGATTTTGGCTAGGCAGCCCAGTAACCTCAGTTCTCTGATGAATCTAAGAAATATCACTGATTTTTAGTTTGTTCAGCAATTTTGTTTTTGTGATGGAGTGATAACTTCTAAGATCTTTTTGTGTTGGAACTGAATCCAGAAGTCTTCCTTATTTATATTTAATTCTGATTTATGTTTTTATTTTCCTATCTTCTATAATATTCTAATTTTTTAAGCTGAGTTTGAAATACAGGGTTGCAATTTTTACCCTATTTTGCTACCATGCCTTTCTAGCATTTTTTTCTTCTTGTAAGGGTATTATCTTATTTCTTATTATTCTTTTGCCTATAGTGAAATCACTTAGGATTCAACCACAATTATTTGCTGCTTTTTATTCTTGCTTCCTAAAGTTTTTTTTTTTTTTTTTTTTTGGTGGTATGCAGGCTTCTCACTGCTGTGCTCCCCCCGCCCCCCCATTGCGGAGCACAGGCTCTGGACGCGCAGGCCCAGCAGCCATGGCTCATGGGCCCAGCTGCTCCGCGGCATGTGGGATCCTCCCAGACTGGGGCACGAACCCGCGTCCCCTGCATCGGGAGGTGGACTCCCAACCACTGTGCCACTAGGGAAGCCCATTGCTTCCTAAAGTTTTAAAAAACAGAGTGGGTCAGGATAGTCATTTTAACTTTATTACACTAAAGTTCTATGTTCTATTATTTTCATGAAGTGTTAAATTTCATATAATATAAATGTATGGTCCCAGACTTCTTGAGATTTCTTGTCTTTGTTCTTCTTCTGAAGTGTTTTCTAAGACTTCTTTTTTTTTAATTTAATTTTTATTTTATATTGGGGTATAGTTGATTTATAGTGTTGTGTTAGTTTCAGGTATACAGCAAAGAGGTTCAGATATATATATATATATATATATATATATATATATATATATAGTGGGCTTATTTCTGGGCTTTCTATCCTGTTCCATTCAGCTATATTTCTGTTTTTGTGCAAGTATCATACAGTTTTGATGACTGTAGCTTTGGAGTATAGTCTGATGTCAGGGAGCCTGATTCCTCCAGCTCTGTTTTTCTTTCTCAGAATTGATTTGGCTATTTGTGTTCTTCTGTGTTTGCATACAGATTTTTAAAGTTTTTGTTCTAATTCTGTGAAAAAGGCCATTGGTAACTTGATAGGGATTACATTGATCTGTAGATTGCTTTGGGTAGTATGATCATTTTCACAATATTGATTCTTTCAATCCAAGAACATGATATATCTCTCCATCTGCTTGTATCATTTTTTATTTCACCAGAGTCTTATAGTTTTCACAGTACAGGTCTTTTGTCTCCTTAGGTAGGTTTATTCCTAGGTATTTTATTCTTTTTGATGTGATGGTAAATGAAATTTTTTCCTTGATTTCTCTTTCCAAACTTTTGTTGTTAGTGTATAGGAATGCAAGAGGTTTCTGTATATTAATTTTGCATCCTGCAACTTTACTAAATTTATTGATGAGCTCTAGTAATTTTCTGGTAGCATCTTTAGGATTCTCTGTGTATAGTATAATGTCATCTTCAAACAGTGACAGTGTTACTTCTTCTTTTGCTATTTGGATTCCTTTTATTTCTTTTTCTTCTCTGATTGCCATGGCTAGAACTTCCAAAACTATGTTGAATAATAGTGGCAAGAATGGACATCCTTGTCATCTTCCTGATCTTAGAGGAAATGCTTTTCAGCTTTTCACCATTGAGTATGATGTTAGCTGTGTGTTTGTCATATATGACCTTTATTACATTGAGGTAGGTTACCACTATACCCACTTTCTGGAGAGTTTTATCATAAATGGGTATTGAATTTTGTCAAAAGTTTTTTCTGCGTCTATTGAGATGATCATATGGTTTTTATTCTTCTGGTTGTTAATGTGGTATATCACACTGACTGATTTGCAGATACTGAGAAATCCTTGCATCCCTGGAATAAGTCCCACTTGATCATAGTGTATGATCCTTTTAATGTATTGTTGGATTTGGTTTGCTAGTATTTTGTTGAGGATTTTTGCATCTATGTTCATCAGTGATATTGGCCTGTAATTTTCTATTTTTGTGTGTGTATGTGGTACCTTTGGCTTTTTGTGTCAGGGTGATGGTGGCCTCTTAGAATGAGTTTGGGAGTGTTCCTTCCTCTGCAAATTTTTGGAATAGTTTCAGAATGGTAGGTGTTTACTCTTCTCTAAATATTTGTTAGAATTCGACTGTGAAGGCATCTGGTCCTGGACATTTATTTGTCAGAAGTTTTTTTTTTTTTTTTTTCTTCAGTACACGGGCCTCTCACTGTTGTGGCCTCTCCTGTTGCGGAGCACAGGCTACGGACGCACAGGCTCAGCGGCCATGGCTCACAGGCCCAGCCGCTCCGCGGCATGTGGGATCTTCCCCAGACCGGGGCACGAACCTGTGTCCCCTGCATTGGCAGGCAGACTCTCAACCACTGCGCCACCAGGGAAGCCCTGTCAGAAGTTTTAAAATCACATTTTCAATTTCAGTACTTGTGATTGGCCTCTTCATATTTTATATTTCTTCCTGGTTCAGACTTGGAAGATTGTACCTTAATAAGAATTCTGGGTTGTCCATTACATGGGCATATAATTGCTTGTAGTAGTCTCTTCTGATCCTTTGTATTTCTGTGTTGTCAGTTGTAACTTCTTTTTCATTTCTAATTTCATTGATTTGAGGCCTTTCCCTTTTTATCTTAATGTCTGACTAAAGTTTTATCAATTTTATCTTTTCAAAGAACGAGCTTTTAGTTTCTTTGATCTTTTCTATTTTTTTCTTCTTCTCTATTTCATTTATTTATGTTCAGATCTTTGTGATTTCTTTCCTTCTACTAACATTGGGTTTTGTTTGTTCTTCTTTCTCTAGTTGCTTTAGGTGTAAGGTTATGTTGTATATTTGAAATTTTTCTTCTTTCCTGAGGTAAGATTTTTCCTGTAATCTTCCCTCTTAGAACTACTTTTGCTGTGTCCCACAGGATTTGGATTGTCCTGTTTTCATTGTCATTTTGATCTAGTTATTTTTTACTTTCCTCTTTGAGTTCTTCAACAATCCATTGGTTGTTTAGTAACATATTGTTTAGCCTCCACGTGAATGTGTTTTTTACAGTTTTTTTTTCTTGTAATTGATTTCTAATCGCATAGCATTGTGATCAGAAAAGATACTTGATATGATTTCAGTTTTCTTAAGTTTACCGAGGCTTGCTTTTTGGCCCAGCATGTGATCTATACTGGAGAATGTTCTATGTGCACTTGAGAAGAATGTGTATTCTGCTGCTTTTGGATGGAATGTTCTATAAATATCAATTCAGTCCATTTGTTCTAATGTGTCATTTAAGGTCTGTGTTTCCTTATTGATTTTCTGTCTGGGTGATCTGTCCATTGATGTAAGTGGGGTATTTAAAGTCTCCCACTATTATTGTGTTATTGTCAATTTCCCCTTTTTTGGCTGTTAGCATTTGCCTTATATATTGAGGTGCTCCTATGTTGGGTGCATATATATTTAAAATTGTTATATCTTCTTCTTGGATTGATCCCTTGATCATTATGTCATGTCCTTCTTTGTCTCTTCTGACAGTCTTTATTATAAAGTCTACTTTGTCTGATATGAGTCTTCCTACTCCAGCTTTCTTTTGATTTCCATTTGTATAGAATAACTTTTTCCATCCCATCACTTTCAGTCTGTAAGTGACCCTAGATCTGAAGTGGGTCTCTTGTAGATAGCATATATATGGGTCTTGTTTTTATATCCATTCACCCAGTCTATACCTTTTGGTTGGAGCATTTAATCCATTTACATTTAAGGTAATTATTGATATGTATATTCTATTGCCATTTTGTTAATTGTTTAGGATTTGTTTTGTAGGTCTTTTTTCTTTCCTTCCTCTTTTTTTTTTTTTGTGTGTGAGAAAATTACGTTTTATTTATTTATTTTAACATCTTTATTGGGGTATAATTGCTTTACAATCGTGTGTTAGTTTCTGCTTTATAACAAAGTGAATCAGTTATACATATACATATGTTCCCATATCTCTTCCCTCTTGCGTCTCCCTCCCTCCCACCCTCCCTATCCCACCCCTCCAGGCTGTCACAAAGCACCAAGCCAATATCCCTGTGCCATGCGGCTGCTTCCAACTAGCTATCTACCTTACTACGTTTGTTAGTGGGTATATGTCCATGACTCTCTCTCACCCTGTCACAGCTCACCCTTCCCCCCTCCCCATAACCTCAAGTCCGTTCTCTAGGAGGTCTGTGTCTTTATTCCTGCCTTACCCCTAGGTTCTTCATGACTTTTTTTTTTCTTAAATTCCATATATATGTGTTAGCATACGGTATTTGTCTTTTTCTTTCTGACTTACTTCACTTTGTATGACAGACTCTAGGTCCATCCACCTCATTACAAATAGCTCAATTTCGTTTCTTTTTATGGCTGAGTAATATTCCATTGTATATATGTGCCACATCTTCTTTATCCATTCATCCGATGATGGGCACTTAGGTTGTTTCCATCTCCAGACTATTGTAAATAGAGCTGCAATGAACATTTTGGTACATGACTCTTTTTGAATTTTGGTTTTCTCAGGGTATATGCCCAGTAGTGGGATTGCTGCGTCATATGGTAGTTCTATTTGTAGCTTGTTAAGGAACCTCCATACTGTTTTCCATAGTGGCTGAACCAATTCACATTCCCACCAGCAGTGCAAGAGTGTTCCCTTTTCTCCACACCCTCTCCAGCATTTATTGTTTCTAGATTTTTTGATGATGGCCATTCTGACTGGTGTGAGATGATATCTCATTGTAGTTTTGATTTGCATTTCTCTAATGATTAATGATGTTGAGCATTCTTTCATGTGTTTGTTGGCAGTCTGTATATCTTCTTTGGAGAAATGTCTATTTAGGTCTTCTGCCCATTTTGGGATTGGGTTGTTTGTTTTTTTGTTATTGAGCTGCATGAGCTGCTTGTAAATTTTGGAGATTAATCCTTTGTCGGTTACTTCCTTGGCAAATATTTTCTCCCATTCTGAGGGTTGTCTTTTGGTCTTGTTTATGGTTTCCTTTGCTGTGCAAAAGCTTTTAAGTTTCGTTAGGTCCCATTTGTTTATTTTTGTTTTTATTTCCATTACTCTAGGAGGTGGGTCAAAAAGGATCTTGCTGTGATTTATGTCATAGAGTGTTCTGCCTATGTTTTCCTCTAAGAGTTTGATAGTTTCTGGCCTTATATTTAGGTCTTTAATCCATTTTCAGCTTATTTTTGTGTATGGTGTTAGGGAGTGATCTAATCTCATACTTTTACATGTAGCTGTCCAGTTTTTCCAGCACCACTAATTGAAGAGGCTGTCCTTTCTCCACTGTACATTCCTGCCACCTTTATCAAAGATAAGGTGTCCATATGTGCATGGGTTTATCTCTGGGCTTTCTATCCTGTTCCATTGATCTATCTTTCTGTTTTTGTGCCAGTACCATACCATCTTGATAACTGTAGCTTTGTAGTATAGTCTGAAGTCTGGGAGCCTGATTCCTCCAGTTCCTTTTTTCGTTCTCAAGATTGCTTTGGCTATTCGGGGTCTTTTGTGTTTCCATACAAATTGCAAAATTTTTTGTTCTAGTTCTGTGAAAAATGCCAGTGGTAGTTTGATAGGGATTGCATTGAATCTATAGATTGCTTTGGGTAGTAGAGTCATTTTCACAATGTTGATTCTTCCAATCCAAGAACATGGTATATGTCTCCATCTATTTGTATCATCTTTAATTTCTTTTTTTTTATTTATTTATTTATTTATTTATTTATTTTTTTAACATCTTTATTGGAGTATAATTGCTTTACAATGGTATGTTAGTTTCAGCTTCACAACAAAATGAATCAGTTATATATATACATATACTCCCATATCTCTTCACGCTTGCGTCTCCCTCCCTCCCACCCTCCCTATCCCACCCCTCCAGGCGGTCACAAAGCACCGAGCTGATCTCCCTGTGCTATGCGGCTGCTTCCCACTAGCTATCTACCTTACGTTTGGTAGTGTATATATGTCCATGCCTCTTTATCGCTTTGTCACCGTTTACACTTCCCCCTCCCCATAGCCTCAAGTCCATTCTCTAGTAAGTCTGTGTCTTTATTCCTGTTTCACCCCTAGGTTTTTCATGACATTTTTTTTTAAAATTCCATATATATGTGTTAGCATACGGTATTTGTCTCTCTCTTTCTGACTTACTTCACTCTGTATGACAGACTCTAGGTCTATCCACCTCATTACAAATAGCTCAATTTCGTCTCTTTTTATGGCTGAGTAATATTCCATTGTATATATGTGCCACATCTTCTTTATCCATTCATCCGATGATGGACACTTAGGTTGTTTCCATCTCTGGGCTATTGTAAATAGAGCTGCAATGAATATTTTGGTACATGACTCTTTTTGAATTATGGTTTTCTCAGGGTATATGCCCAGTAGTGGGATTGCTGGGTCATATGGTAGTTCTATTTGTAGTTTTTTAAGGAACCTCCATACTGTTCTCCACAGTGGCTGTATCAATTTACATTCCCACCAACAGTGTAAGAGGGTTCCCTTTTCTCCACACCCTCTCCAGCATTTATTGTTTCTAGATTTTTTGATGATAGCCATTCTGACTGGTGTGAGATGATATCTCATTGTAGTTTTGATTTGCATTTCTCTCATGATTAGTGATGTTGAGCATTCTTTCATGTGTTTGTTGGCACTCTGTATATCTTCTTTGGAGAAATGTCTATTTAGGTCTTCTGCCCATTTTTGGATTGGGTTGTTTGTTTTTTTGTTATTAAGCTGCATGAGCTGCTTATAAATTTTGGAGATCAATCCTTTGTCAGTTGCTTCATTTGCAAATATTTTCTCCCATTCTGAGGGTTGTCTTTTGGTCTTCTTTATGGTTTCCTTTGCTGCGCAAAAGCTTTTAAGTTTCATTAGGTCCCATTTGTTTACTCTTGTTTTTATTTCCATTACTCTAGGAGGTGGGTCAGAAAGAATCTTGCTGTGATTTATGTCATAGAGTGTTCTGCCTATGTTTTCCTCTAAGAGTTTGATAGTTTCTGGCCTTACGTTTAGGTCTTTAATCCATTTAGAGCTTATTTTTGTGTATGGTGTTAGGGAGTGATCTAACTTCATACTTTTACATGTAGCTGTCCAGTTTTCCCAGCACCACTTATTGAATAGGCTGTCCTTTCTCCACGGTACATTTCTGCCTCCTTTGTCAAAGATAAGGTGACCATATGTGCGTGGGTTTATCTCTGGGCTTTCTATCCTGTTCCATTGATCTATCTTTCTGTTTTTGTGCCAGTACCATACCGTTTTGATAACTGTAGCTTTGTAGTATAGTCTGAAGTCTGGGAGCCTGATTCCTCCAGTTCCTTCTTTCGTTCTCAAGATTGCTTTGGCTATTCGGGGTCTTTTGTGTTTCCATACAAATTGCAAAATTTTTTGTTCTAGTTCTGTGAAAAATGCCAGTGGTAGTTTGATAGGGATTGCATTGAATCTATAGATTGCTTTGGGTAGCAGAGTCATTTTCACAATGTTGATTCTTCCAATCCAAGAACATGGTATATGTCTCCATCTATTTGTATCATCTTTAATTTCTTTCATCAGTGTCTTATAATTTTCTGCATACAGATCTTTTGTCTCCTTAGGTAGGTTTATTCCTAGATATTTTATTCTTTTTGTTGCAATGGTAAATGGGAGTGTTTTCTTGATTTCACTTTCAGATTTTTCATCATTAGTATATAGGAATGCCAGAGATTTCTGTGCATTAATTTTGTATCCTGCCACTTTACCAAATTCATTGATTAGCTCTAGTAGTTTTCTGGTAGCATCTTTAGGGTTCTCTATGTATAGGATCATGTCATCTGCAAACAGTGACAGCTTTACTTCTTCTTTTCCGATTTGGATTCCTTTTATTTCCTTTTCTTCTCTGATTGCTGTGGCTAAAACTTCCAAAACTATGTTGAATAAGAGTGGTGAGAGTGGGCAACCTTGTCTTGTTCCTGATCTTAGTGGAAATGCTTTCAGTTTCTCACCATTGAGGATGATGTTTGCTGTGGGCTTGTCATATATGGCCTTTATTATGTTGAGGAAAGTTCCCTCTATGCCTACTTTCTGCAGGGTTTTTATCATAAATTGGTGTTGAATTTTGTCAAAAGCTTTCTCTGCATCTATTGAGATGATCATGTGGTTTTTCTTCTTCAATTTGTTAATATGGTTTATCACATTGATAGATTTGTGTATATTGAAGAATCCTTGCATTCCTGGAATAAACCCCACTTGATCCTGGTGTATGATCCTTTTAATGTGCTGTTGGATTCTGTTTGCTAGTATTTTGTTGAGGATTTTTGCATCTATGTTCATCAGTGTTATTGGCCTGTAGTTTTCTTTCTTTGTGACATCCTTGTCTGGTTTTGGTATCAAGGTGATGGTGGCCTCGTAGAAGGAGTTTGAGAGTGTTCCTCCCTCTGCTATATTTTGGAAGAGTTTGAGAAGGATAGGTGTTAGCTCTTCTCTAAATGTTTGATAGAATTCGCCTGTGAAGCCATCTGGTCCTGGGCTTTTGTTTGTTGGAAGATTTTTAATCACAGTTTCAATTTCAGTGCTTGTGATTGGTCTGTTCATATTTTCTATTTCTTCCTGATTCAGTCTTGGCAGGTTGTACATTTCTAAGAATTTGTCCATTTCTTCCAGATTGTCCATTTTATTGGCATAGAGTTGCTTGTAGTAATCTCTCATGATCTCTTGCATTTCTGCAGTGTCAGTTGTTACCTCTCCTTTTTCATTTCTAATTCTATTGATTTGAGTCTTCTCCCTTTTTTTCTTGATGAGTCTGGCTAGTGGTTTATCTATTTTGTTTATCTTCTCAAAGAACCAGCTTTTAGTTTTATTGATCTTTGCTATTGTTTCCTTCATTTCTTTTTCATTTATTTCTGATCTGATTTTTATGATTTCTTTCCTTCTGCTAGCTTTGGGGTTTTTTTGTTCTTCTTTCTCTAATTGCTTGAGGTGCAAGGTTAGGTTGTTTATTCTAGATGTTTCGTGCTTCTTAAGGTGGGCTTGTATTGCTATAAACTTCCCCCTTAGAACTGCTTTTGCTGCATCCCACAAGTTTTGGGTCGTTGTGTCTCCATTGTCATTTGTTTCTAGGTATTTTTTGATTTCCTCTTTGATTTCTTCAGTGATCACTTCATTATTAAGTAGTGTATTGTTTAGCCTCCATGTGTTTGTATTTTTTACAGATCTTTTCCTGTAATTGATATCTAGTCTCATGGCATGGTGGTCAGAAAAGATACTTGATACAATTTCAATTTTCTTAAATTTACCAAGGCTTGATTTGTGACCCAAGATATGATCTATCCTGGAGAATGTTCCATGAGCACTTGAGAAAAATGTGTATTCTGTTGTTTTTGGATGGAGTGTCCTATAAATATCAATTAAGTCCATCTTGTTTAATGTATCATTTAAAGCTTGTGTTTCCTTAATTATTTTCATTTTGGATGATCTGTCCATAGGTGAAAGTGGAGTGTTTAAGTCCCCTACTATGAATGTGTTACTGTCGATTTCCCCTTTTATGGCTGTTAGTATTTGCCTTATGTATTGAGGTGCTCCTATGTTGGGTGCATAAATATTTACAATTGTTATATCTTCTTCTTGGATCGATCCCTTGATCATTATGTAGTGTCCTTCTTTGTCTCTTTTAATAGTCCTTATTTTAAAGTCTATTTTGTCTGATATGAGAATTGCTACTCCAGCTTTCTTTTGGTTTCCATTTGCATGGAATATCTTTTTCCATCCCCTTACTTTCAGTCTGTATGTGTCTCTAGGTCTGAAGTGGGTCTCTTGTAGACAGCATATATATGGGTCTTGTTTTTGTATCCATTCAGCTAATCTGTGTCTTTTGGTGGGAGCATTTAGTCCATTTACATTTAAGGTAATTATCAATATGTATGTTCCTATTCCCATTTTCTAAATTGTTTTGGGTTCGTTATTATAGGTCTTTTCCTTCTTTTCCTTCCTCTTTTATTCTCTTGTGACTTTATGACTATCTTTCGAGTTGTGTTTGGGCTGCTTTTTCTTTTGTGTGTGTGCATATATTGTAGATGTTTGGTTTGTGGCTACCATGAGTTTGTGATATAGCTATCTATATACAGGCAAGTTTATTTAAGTTGCTATTGTCCTAAATTCAAATGTATTTCCAATATCCTGCATTTATACTCTGCTCTTCTCATGATTATTGGTTTAGATATATGTGTGTGAATGATTTTGTAACTTTACAGTATGTTTGCCTTTTCTGGTGGCTTTTCCATTCATAATTTTCTTGTTTCCAGGTGTGGCCTTTTCTGCCTAGAGAAGCTGGTTTTGTGATGCTGAATTATCTTAGCTTTTGCTTGTCTATAAAGCTTTTGATTTCTCCATTGAATCTGAACAAGAGTCTTACTGGGTAGAGTGTGCTTGGTTGTAGGTTTTTCCCTTTCATTACTTTAATTTTTTTTGTAAAGTGTGTTAGTTTCTGCTCTATAACAAAGTGAATCAGGTTTGTTATAAAGTGATCTTGCTGATCATCACTTTAAATATATTGTGCCACTCCCTTCTGACCTGCAGTGTTTCTGCTGAAAAATCAGCTGATAACCTCATGCAGATTCCCTTGTATGTTATCTGTTGCCTTTCCCTTGTTGCTTTTTTATTTATTTATTTTTTATTTTTTTAAACATCTTTATTGGGGTATAATTGCTTTACAATGGTGTGTTCGTTTCTGCTTTATAACAAAGTGAATCAGTTATACATATACATATGTTCCCATATGTCTTGCGTCTCCCTCCCTCCCACCCTTCCTATCCCACCCCTCCAGGCTGTCACAAAGCACCAAGCCAATATCCCTGTGCCATGCGGCTGCTTCCAACTAGCTATCTACCTTACTACGTTTGTTAGTGTTTATATGTCCATGACTCTCTCTCGCCCCGTCACAGCTCACCCTTCCCCCTCCCCATATCCTCAAGTCCGTTCTCCAGTAGGTCTGCGTCTTTATTCCTGTCTTACCCCTAGGTTCTTCATGACATTTTTTTTTCTTAAATTCCATATATGTGTGTTAGCATACGGTATTTGTCTTTTTCTTTCTGTATGACAGACTCTAGGTCTATCCACCTCATTACAAATAGCTCAATTTCGTTTCTTTTTATGGCTGAGTAATATTCCATTGTATATATGTGCCACATCTTCTTTATCCATTCATCCGATGATGGGCACTTAGGTTGTTTCCATCTCCAGACTATTGTAAATAGAGCTGCAATGAACATTTTGGTACATGACTCTTTTTGAATTTTGGTCTCAGGGTATATGCCCAGTAGTGGGATTGCTGCGTCATATGGTAGTTCTATTTGTAGTTATTTAAGGAACCTCCATACTGTTCTCCATAGTGGCTGAACCAATTCACATTCCCCCCAGCAGTGCAAGAGTGTTCCCTTTTCTCCACACCCTCTTCCCTTGTTGCTTTTAGTATTTTTTCTTTGTCTTTAATTTTGTCAATTTGATTAATATCTGTCTTGATGTATTCCTACTTGGGTTTATCCTGTATGGGACTCTCTGCACTTCTTGGATTTGAGTGAGTGTTTCTTTTCTCATGTTCAGGATGTTTTTGGCTATAATCTCTTCAGATATTTTCTCAGGCCCTTTCTCTCTCTCCTTCTTTTTCTGGATCCCTATAACGTGGGTGTTGGTGCATTTAATGTTGTCCCAGAAGACTCTGAGACTGTCCTCATTCCTTTTCATTATTTCTTCTCTATCCTGTTCTGCAGCAGTGATTTTCACCAGTCTGTCTTCCAGCTCACTTATTCGTTCTTCTGCCTCATTTATTCTGGTATTGATTCCTTCTGTTGTATTTTTCATTTGTTATTGTATTATTCATCTCTCTGTTTGTTCTTTAAATCTTTTAGCTCTTTGTTAAACATTTCTTGTATATTCTCTGTGCCTCCAATCTTTTTCTGAGATCTTGGTTCATCTTTACTATCATTACTCTGATTTCTTTTTCAGGCAGATTTCCTGTCTCCACTTCACTTAGTTCTTCTGAGATTTGATCTTGTTCCTTTGTGTGGAATATATTTCTCTGCTGTCTCATTTTATCTAATTTTCTGTGTTTGTTGTCTCTGTTTCTCAGGCTGCAGGTTTGTAGTTCTTCTTGCTTCTGGTGCCTGCCCACTGGTGGGTCTTGTCCCTCTGGTTGGCAGCCCATATCAAGCTGTGTTTAGAGGGGGCTGTGCCCTCAATACAACTTTAGGCAGCCTGTCTGCTGATGGGTGTGTTCCCACCTTGTTGGGTGTTTGACCTGAAATGTCCCAGCACTGGAGTCTGCAGGTTGTTGGGTGGGGGAAGGTCTTTGTGCAAAAATGGCAACCTCCAGGAGAGATTGCACTGATCAATATTTCCTGCAGCCTCAGCCACCAGTGTCCCTGCCCCCACCATGAACCACAGCTGACCCACACCTCCCCAGGAGACCCTCCAAGACCTGCAGGTTGGTCTGGCCCAGGCTTCTATGGAGTCACTGCTTTGCCCTGAGTCCCATGCACGTGAAACCTTGTGTGTGCCCTCCAAGAGTTTAGTTTCTGTTTCCCCCAGTCCCGTGCAGCTCCCGCGCTCCAGCCCCACTGGCTTTCAAAGCCAAATGGTCTGGAGTCTTCTCCTCCTGATGCCAGACCCCCCTCAGGCAGGGTAGTCTGCTGTGGGACCCAGAACTCTCACTCCTGTGGGAGAACCTCTAAAACATAATTATTTTACAGTTTTTGGGCCACCCACCAGCATGTATAAGATTTTATTATACTGCAGAAACGCCCCTCCTACCATCTCATTGTGGCTTCTTCTTTGTTTTTGGATGTAGAATAACCTTTTTGTAGGTTCCAGTCCTTTTTGTTGAAGGTTGTTAAGCAGTTAGTTGTGATTTTCATGACAGGAGGTGAGCTCAAGTCCTTCTGCTCTGCCATCTTGTCTCCAGTTTACCATCTCTGCAACATTCAGAGTTATGACTGCTTCTTTTTAAAACATACCACAGTAACAAGAAGGTTTTATATGAAGCCACCTCCTCAGGTTGTTTGATGTAGTGCAGCCAGAGTGATGTTTCTAGACATGTGTTCTCTGTGTCAAGTTACAGCAGGGCACAATTGGTCAAACCAGGTCCATTTGCCCCACAAATGAGCCAAACACTGAGATGCCCACTGAAGTTTGTTTGTTATTTTTCCCTAGGACTTCTATTTCCTTTGACCAATGGATTGAATCATGTCCCCCACCCATATTCATCTCTTAAAGCCCTAACACACAAAATGAATGCACTTAAATGTAGAACCTATAAGAAGGTAATAATGGTTAAGTGAAGTCATAATTGGGGCCTTACTCCAATAGGACTGGTGTTCTCATACCAAATGAGAGAGACACAAAGGATCCATGTTTCTTCATGTGCACACAGAGTAAAGAAAGGTCACGTGAGGACACAACAAGCCAGAAAGAGAACTCTCATCAGAATTAAATTTTAGCATCTTGATCTTGGATTTCTATCCTCCAGAAAATAATTCCTGTTGTTAAGGCACCCCATCTGTAGTATTTTGTTATGGTAGCCCTACCTGACTAATACACCCCCTTATCCATGTCCTATTCAATTTATTTTCTGTTCCTGTGAGTTTCTCCTTAGTGTAGGACTTTGTCTTGGAGGGGAGTTTTGGATAGTTAGTTTGGGGACATTATAGGGCCTATACTGCTTTCATTTCTCCACATCTTACAAATATTGGCCCATCACACTTTACAGTGTGTAGCTTTGGCTATCTGGGGTTCTCCAGTTTTCATGTTTTTCAGATACCCCATTGCTTCCCTCTTCTTTTTTATGCACAGATACTATATGGATCCTGCCCCACCCCTACCCCTAGTCTAGTTAATATGTTTGTTTTGATGGTTAACTTGGAAACATTAAAAATGCTACTGCCACTCCTATTTTCCCAGAATTCTCAATTTTTAAAAATTGATACTAGAAATTAGTTATTACTGGACTTGATATTTATATACACTGATATTTTAGAAATGAATGTTAAATATATTATTTCCAAGCACAGAGAAAAAGAAGTAGAGATTAATAGGTTCCAGGAGCTGTCATACCAAGTTTATTTGTTTAATATGGTTATCAAACTATTAAAATACCTTCATCAAAGTGTTCTTGATTTTTTTCAGTAATATATCGAAAGAAGATATTTCATGATCTCAACAATAGTATCATGTACTAGTCCAGATTTGCTAAATAGCAGGGGACAGAAATTTAACTCAAGCTAGCATAATAGAAAGATTTCTTGGCTCAGGAACCAAGTTGCTTTTCCTTACAGTGAGCTAGGTCCCTGTAGGGTTCTTACAGAAGGAAGCCAGAGCCGCAAGGCAAAGAGGACTCTCCCTCTTTTATACATTTGCCTTTGCTTGACCTTGTACTCAGTATAAATTTTCCTGATATAATAAAAAAGAAGACTGCCAGCAGTCCCCGATGTATATGCATCTTTTCAGGAAGATACTCAAAAAAGAGAAAATCCCTTTCCCTCTAACTCTAAATAAAACAATCCTGGAGAAGCACTCTCTTGACCTAGATCGAGTCACCCGCCCATGCTGGAACAATCACTGGACAGAGAAATTAAATGCTTTTATTAGACCTGGATCAGTGGTTCGACTTTGTGTCTGTGGAGGAAAGGTATTGCAGCTCCATTTAGCACCACAGCTGTAGAGGGAGAGGAGCAGACTTTGGACAGAAACAACTTCCTAATAGAACGAGGCATGACTGGGTTCTCAGCCAATAACTAACCATGACATATTTGAGATTAACATAGTAATTGTACACTAAAAGTGTTGATTAGGATTCATGACTGACCTGCTGGAGGTTAAATTCTAGTGGTGACCAGAATGTTGTAGTGCTTACCAAATCTGATTCCAAAACTTTACCAACTGCAATGGAATTAATAAGTGTAATTGAATAATTTGCAGAAGCCACAAACCTTGAGGAGCATAACTAGTGTGCTGGTAGATACTAGTCTTTATTTTTACATTCATCACTAGAGACATATTTATTTATTGAAGTATAAATACAGTGATAATGGACACATCTTAAATGTACAGGTTAATAAGTTTTGACAAATGTAATTCAAATTTCAATCAAAATATACAGCGCTTTCATGACCCAGAAAGGTTCCCTTCTGCCTCTATCCATTCAATTCCAATACTGTGAGGCTGCTTCTCCTACAATTTCCATCACCATTGCCTGTTTCTGAACTGCACACAATGGAATTATATGTAAGCACTTTTTGTGTCTGATTCTTTCTCTCAACGTATGCTTTTGAGATTTATGCATATTATTCTGTGTATCAATTGTTCATTCATTTTTTGTCACAAAGTACATTCTTATGAATTTCATTTATCTATTTTCCTGTTGTTGGATGTAGAAGTTGTTTTTGTTACTCACCAGGGTTCTTGGCTTCCTTAATCAATAGAAATTGATAAGAGGCCAAACAAGAAATTCAGGCAAGGCTTTATTGGGACTCCTGCTGCAGCAGTGGGGAGTGGTAACAAGTAACGGATTCCCTTACTTGCTTGCTCACTCCCCGAGGAGGGGCGAGCTTGTTCCTTATGTGGGGTGAGGGTAGGGCTGTGTCCAGGGGTCTGGCTGGAGGGGTAGCTTAGGTGGTCTGCCCACGCCTTAGGTGGTGTTGAGTGCAGAGGGCATGGGCAGTGCCCTGCTTCTGCTTCTGGCTCTTCAGAAGTGGCAGTTGGTCTTTTTGTATCTTGTCATCCATAATTTGCCCCAGCTGCACATGCACACAGTTATTTTTAGTCCTGTATGGTTTCTTTGTACTTTGGTGCTCAAGAGACGTTTGCCCAGGTGCAAGCACTGCAACAAAAGGTCCCAGATCCCAGCCTGTCTCATCCCCCACTGAAGGATTCCACACCCCTTATTCTTAAGGGGTAAGGGGCCAAAGGTCTCTTCTGAAACTTCTTCCTGCTGGATAGGGGCTGCAAATCGTAGCCTACCCTAGAGGTATAGAAGTCCCTCACTGACTTTTCCAAGAACCTGTAGGGACCTGGGCCACTCTCCACTGGAATGGGTTGAATTCCCTGAGGCATCATGAGACTTACTTCAAACTGTTGGAGCCTAGAAGACACAAACTTAACCAGAAGATTAAATAAACAAGCACCAAAAGGGAGAAGAACAACAATAGTTAGTAAAGGACACAGAAGGGGAAGGAACCAGGTTAATTTTGGGAGGGCTTCCTTAACTGTTAACCCCTGCCAAAATTGAAGCCACTCTGCCGGGGCATATATTTCCTTGATATTAAATTCTACCTTCCCTGTTGCATTGATCCAGGTACAGCTGGAAGTATTAATTATCGCACAAACTCCACCTTGTTCTGCCAAAATGTAATCAAGAGCTAGATGATTGTCAGGAACTACATTAGCGAAAGAAACAAGAGAGGTCTTAAGTCCCATTAAGGCTTGTCCCGTCTGTTCCATCCTATAACCAAGCTGTCTGAGGTTTCTCAGCATTGCTTCATGATAGGTAAAGCCTCCCCATGGAGCTGCCAGTCCTATGGGCAAGTCTGCCCCTGCTAAGATCATTCCTAGTGCTCTCTGGGTTTGGTGGTGAGCTGGGATGGTCCTTCTTATCTCTATAGTCCCTACAGTTCACTCTCCTATGAAGTGGACATGATGAATGCATTTATAGGCTATAGCTTGGTTGGAGAAGGACAGGGGTCTCACCATAATTCCATAACATATGATGGTTTAGGTGTCCACAGAAGAAAACAAACCCTGCACCCAGGGGTGCAGACCTGAATGTCTGTTTCATAGTTGTTAAGAGCGGACAGTCCTTGAAGGATGTAACTGTTGTCAGTACTTGAACAATTAGGGGACATCAGACCATTATGTTAATAATTAAGCATATAAAGCTCTACAACATTATTTTTTTTTTTACAAGATGCTTATGTATGATCCCGCTGAGTACAATAGCAAGAATGGCAAATAGGAGTCCAACTCACTACATCACTTTACTGATCTGTTGATGATTCCTGTCTTTTGAATAGGTATCTCAGATTTTCCACTGACTCACAGATGGACTGCTCTTCTGTGGTGACCTGAGGGGTTTCTGGAGGGAAAAGTTTTAGTCTGGACAAATGTACCCAACTAGATATCCCTTGCAGTTTGAGAATAGTGGGGGGTGGCTAAAATTACTTTATAGAGGTCCTTCCATCTCATCAATAATTGGTCTTGGGGGGACCCCTATTTCCAGGTTTTAAGAAAAACTTGGTCCCCAGGGCTTATTTGTGAAGGAACTGCGGCTTTCTCTGTATCTTTAGTGGGAGCTGACAGTGCCTTGTGGGCATAGTCCTGGATTGCTTTCTGCACTTGCCCTAGATTAATAATATATCTCAGGGTCTGGTTCACTTCCTCATCCAGTGGAGCATCAGTAGTAAGAAATGGCCTCCCATAAGTCATTTCAAATGGGCTAAGCCTCACACCACCCCTGGGCACTACATAGACCCTAAGGAGTGCAATAGGAAGCAAGTTGGTCCAGGGTTCGTGCGTTTCTTGGTAGAGCTTTGCTAAAGTTTCCTTTAAAGTATGGTTAATTTTCTCTACCTTCCATAACGACTGGGAGTGCCAAGAGGTATGTGGCTTGTAGTCTATCCGTAGGGCTGTCATGAGCCCCTGTGTGATTTTGGCTATAAAAGAGGGCGCATTATCACTCTGGAGGGACTTTGGGAGTCCAAACCGAGGAATTATTTCTTTTAAAAGGGACCTACAGGGCTTCCCTGGTGGCGCAGTGGTTGAGAGTCCGCCTGGCGATGCAGGGGACGCGGGTTCGTGCCCCGGTCCGGGAAGATCCCACATGCCGCGGAGTGGCTGGGCCCGTGAGCCATGGCCGTTGGGCCTGCGCGTCCGGAGCCTGTGCTCCGCAACGGGAGAGGCCGCAACAGTGAGAGGCCCGCGAACCCAAAAAAAAAGGACCTACAGATGTCCATAGCCTTTTCAGATCTGGTGGGGAAGGCTTCAAGCCATCCCATGAAAATATCAACAAACACCAGAAGATATTTATATCCTGATCATGAGGGCATTTGGGTGAAACCTAACTGTCAGTCTTCCCCTGGATATGTCCCTTGGCATTGAATTGGCCTGAGTAACAAAGGGGAGATTGGATGGGTCTGTGGGTTATTACGGGCACATAAATCACGAGCAAGCATTACTTGTTTTACTGTTCTTTTAAGCCCCTTCCCTGAAAACGCCTTTTGCATCAAATCCCAAAGTGTATCCCTCCCATAGTGGGTGGCATCATGTCAGCTCTTAGTGAGTTTCCATTGTTGGGACTCAAGGATTAGAACTTTATCCTCCTTTTTCATACCAGCCTGGGCTTCCTTTCTCACAGCCACATTTCTCAGCATTTTCTTGTTCCTGTGGGGAACACTGGGGGAGGCTGGGGAGTTCAGGGGGGCCAATCACTAGGGCCATACCTTGCTCAGGCTCCTGCAGTTGAGCTGCCTGTTTTGCAATTTGATCAGCTCTGCTCTTCCCTTGACTCACAAAAGATCTGTCCCTCTGATGGCCCCTAGGGTGGATACTGCTACCTGGGTCAGGAGCTACCCTGCTTCTAAAAGATCAAGAATCAAATCTTTATGTTTCATGTGGGAATTGCTAGTAGTTTACATTCCTCTTTCTTTCCCAATGGCAGCATGAGCATGTAGCATGTGGAACCCATATTTAGAATCAGTAAAAATATTTAATTTCTTATCCTTCCCTAATTGCAAAGCTCTCATTATTGCAATTAGTTTGGCCTTCTGGGCCAACAGCTAACAGGGATCAAAGGCCTGTGGACGACGTGAGTGAGCTTGGAAGTGGACCATCCCCAGCCCAGTCTTGTATCAGCCTCCTCTGAATAAAATCCATTTACCTAATTAAATTTAATGCAACCTTAGAAAGTCCTGACCACATACAAAATACTTTTACCAATGTTCTTTTTCCACACACCTTTTGCAACTTTCTGTAGCCCTATTATTTTGTCCTTTATTCTTTTCCTATTCAGAAATAACCAGCTTTAGGACAAAAATCACCATTTTTCCTTTAACAAAATATATTTCCATTCCTCGTACTTTCTTTTTCTGAAAACACACATCCTACTTTCCTTAAGCAACTATGAACTGTCTTTTACATTAGCATTCCCTGACTGGAGTATCCCATAACCTCTATGTATCTACCCAAATACATACAAATATGTATCTACCCAAAGCACAGTTTCTTTCTTTAATGTGGTACAAGATACGTGTCTAATAAACCCAAACATCTTTAGTTTCCCTCTCAAAAGAAAACAAAAGTGGGAAAATTTAGACCTAGTTAGCAATTCATGTTCTAATATTTCATCTTATTTTAAATGGCCTGGATACTCAATAGATATCTATCATTTACCTTTGTTTAGTTTCAAGTTACCAAAATTTGGAGGTACTATTTTAGATGGACATTTCCAAAACATAATTATTCCTATAGAGTTTACCAAAAAGCTCTTATCCCAGTTATATTTACTTAAAAGTTTAATCATATCAGGCTGTTTTCCTCGTTGACAGATTTTATAACAGAAACAATATACACTTATTGACTTCCAGTAACCTTAGGTACAATAAAAGTATTATACTTAATGTTGATGACTCTAAGGTCTGATGACTATACAGGTTGTATTAATGAAACCCACAAGCTTAAGCTGGCTTTAATACCAGATATTAATTATTACTGAATATTTCCCAGCTCACATGAACCTGAAGTGTATTCTGGTGAGTTTTCTTTTATATTTCTGAGAATGTATATAAGCGCTCAATTTCCTTTATGCCAATTAAATACAGCTCATTTATAGGCTAATTTTTACATAAAGAGAACCAGAGATCTCATAGTTTTCCCACTTGAATTTATAAAGGCCTTTTTTCTTCCCCTCAGTCTGGGGAACTACAGGTAGTTCCTGAGAGCCCAGGCAGAATAGTTACATTGCAAAGGCAGAGGAGGGAAATGCAAGCTCCTCTGTTTTTTTTTTTTTTTACTCTTTAAAATCTCACTAAATAACCCAAAGCTGGAGTCTCAGGGAACATGGGCTGTATTTGTATTTCAAGTCTTAAGTGTTCCGCCACGCCCACAATGTTGGCAGAGACTTGCAGGAGCAGTTGGACAGACAGACAAAACTACATAAGACAAAGATCCTTTTAAAAACATGCACCAATGGCAGAAACTTAAAGACACAAGCAAGCATTCTTCAGTATGAAGGGGATGAGAGTGCAGGGGTGAGGACCAAGGGAGAGGTAAAGGGAGGAGGGACAGAAAAGACTGAAAAAGAGAGACAAAAAGAGAGATTGCTGTTTCAACCTGCCCCCTGTGGGTGTCTATTCAGACATCAACCTGCGCACTTCCAGAAAGGGCCAGTGAAGGAGGGCAGTGGTGGACAGAAGCCAGAAACCAACCAGTTGTATGTCGTCTGTGGGACTCTGATCCACAGGTGTGACTCTCACCCATGCATACAATTTGTACATCATCTGTGGGTTCCCAACCCACACGTGGGACTTTCACCCACACATACACCAGTATGTAGAAATCAGCCACTTCAGCCCATTCCCAGTGGGACTTCTCTTGGTGGCAGGAAAATAAAGGTGAGAATATTGGGATGATTGGACTTCCAGCCACTACATGATAGGAGGTTTGAATCTTATCATTCTCATAAACCCCCCATCAGGGAGAGCCCACTGGACCAAGGTGTGCATGGTGTGAGGCGAGCCTCTTCCTCCTCTGCTTGTCACCCGTCAAGGTGAGCTGCTGCCAGCCAGAGGGAGCATGGTCCCATAAGCTGAAAGATGTGATGCTGTAGCCGCCCGACATCCGCTCTCTTGGAAGAATAGGACAGAAGTAGGAGAGGACAGAGAGAGGAGATGTAGAGAGATTTCAGAAGAGGGAAAAGGACCAAAGGGGAAAGGGAAAGTGGTGAGGGAAAAAGGACAAAGGGGAGAGGAAAAGTGTTGCCTGAATGAGAGTACCGAGGCCCCCAGGGGACAGGAAGGCAGACTTACCAAATGCGGTTATGCTGAAACAAAGGTGGTGGCCACTTGTCACCCACGGAGAAGCTGCATTCAGTGGTCCCAGAGGTGCCCAGATCCTCTCCCGGGAAGGGGACAATTGTCCCTTCGTGGTTGCCACAAAGTATGTTACCAACCAGGGTTCTTGGCCTTGTTAATAAATAGAAGTTGATAAGAGGCCAGACAAGAAATTCAGACAAGGCTTTACTGGGGCTCCTGCTGGAGCAGTGGGGAGTGGGAACAAGTAACAGGTTCCCTTGCTTGCCTGCTCCCCGAGAGTGGGGGAGAGCTGGTTCCTTATATGGGGTGAGGGTAGGGGAGTGTCCAGGGGTCAGGCTAGCTGGGCGGCTTAGGTGGTCTGCCCACCCCTTTGGTGGTGGTGTGTGCAGGGGGCATGCACAGTACCCTGCTTTTGCTCCCAACCCCTTGCTTTTGCTCCTGGCTCTTCAGAAGTGACAGTTGGGATTTTTGGTCTTTTTTTATGTCATTGTCCATAATTTGCCCCAATTGTGCATGCACACAGTTATTTTTAGTCCCTTATAGTTTCTTTGTATTTTGTTGCTCAAGGAGACATTTGCCCAGGTGCAAGCACTGCAGCAAAGGGTCCCAGGTCCCAGCCTGTCTCATTTTCACTTTGGCTTTGAAGAATAAGATTTCTTGTACAAGTCTTTTTGCGGACATAGCAATTTTATTCCTGGAGAAGTAAAACCTAGGGCATGTGCATGTTTAACTTTATAAGAATTTACCCAATAGTTTTCCAAAGTGATTGCACTCTCACAAGCAATATAAGAAAAATCCAGTTACTTCACATCCTCACCAGTATCTCCTATTTTGTCAATTTTCCTAAATGTAGCCATTCTTGTGGGCATGAAGTATCTCATTTTGGTTTTAATTTATATTTACCTGATAACTAATGCTGTAATATACCTTATTGAGTATTTAGTAGAGATTTTATGTCTTTTTTAGAAAATAAGTGTTTAAGTGCTTTATTTGCTCAGGAGTTATTTATTTTTGATATAATTTCTTTATTAGATATTTGTAATATGCATATTCTTTTGGCAATAAATTCTTTAAGGTTTCATTGATTTTCAAAGGATATTTATGATAGATATGGAATTCTACATTAATATACTTTCTTCAACATTTTAAAGGTGATGTCTCATTGTCTTCTAGCTTGCTTTTTTTTTTTTTTTTGCTGTACGCGGGTCTCTCACTGTTGTGGCCTCTCCCGTTGCGGAGCACAGGCTCCGGACGCGCAGGCTCAGTGGCCATGGCTCACGGGCCCAGCCGCTCCGCGGCATGTGGGATCCTCCCGGACGGGGGCACGAATCCGTGTCCCCTGCATCGGCAGGCGGACTCTCAACCACTGCGCCACCAGGGAAGCCCTAGCTTGCATTTTTCTGATGAGAAGTTAACTATCATTTTTATCATTGTTCACCTGGAGGTGAAGTGTTTTTTCCTCTGAATTCTTTTAAGACTTACTCTTTATATCTTATTTTCAGAAACTTGATTATGATGTGCCTGGATGAGGCTTTCTTTGCATTAACCATAATTGAGCTTTATTACATTTCTTGAATTTCTGAGTTGACATTTTTAACTAAATTTGGAAAAGTTCTGGCCTACATTTCTTCAAGTCCTCTTTTCCTTCCTATTCAGTCTCTTCTCTCCTTCTGGGACGGCAGTTACAAATAGGTTAGGTGGTGTGATATTATCTCACATGTCACTGAACCTCCCTTAGTTTTCTTCAATCTTTTCTTTTTATCTTTGCTTCAGTATGAATAATTTCTGTTGCCTGGTGGGTTTTCTTCTAATAGCTATGTTTTCTCTTGTTTATGGGTCACATTTTCCTGCTCTTTGTATGTCTCATAATTTTTTAATTTTATTGTGTATAAAATGATAGTGGATATTGCTATATTTGCTTTGTCGTTCTCCTTATTTCATAAAAAACTGCAAGGCTTTTTCTCTGTCTAGTGGTTAGGGTGAGGCTTTCTCTATGAGAGCAAGCATTTTGGGGACTGGGTCTGACCCTCACTTGGATTGAGCTCAGTGACTGGCCGTACTAAACCCCTATAGCGCTATTGCTGCCTTTTCTACAAGTCAGTATTTGAGCTGAGAGGCAACTGGGTATCAGAGATTTTTTTCTTTTGTTCATCTCTGGATTCAATTCCTCACAATTCAAGAATTGTGAGAACGTGGGGGACTGTTGCTATTTCCCTCTACTTTTGAGTCTACCCTCCATGGCTCCTTTCCTGGCAAAATTCAGTGATTGGTTAGGGCAAGACACTAGTTGGTCCACATGTGTCTTAACATCTGTCACTCTTCCAGATTCCCCCAAACCCCACCAGCCCAGCTTATTTCTTTGTATTCCTACGAAGTCTCTTTGTTTATGTGAGACTTATTCCACCACCATCCACGTGTTCTCAGACCTGAGAACTCTCAGGTTTGGAAGGAGCTGAGGGTCTCTCATCACTGTGAAGGGCTCGTTTCTGTCTAGAATTCAGTTTAACAAGGATTCTTTGCATCCTCTTCCTTGCTATCCTCATTGTTTCTCTGTTGTCCTGGCTTTTCTTGTGATTACCGTGGGACCACAGGTATTTCACATTCTACATCCTAACTGGAAGCAGAAGTTTGATAAACAGTATAAAGATTTTAAAAGGTCAGACTGACCTTGAAATATTGCCAAAATCACCAAAACTTCCTATGTGAAAACAACTCTTTCTCCTTATTAAAAGTCTTGATAGAAAACTTACAAAACACAGGGAAATTAGAGTGAACTTGATACAATCCATAATCTTATCTTGCTAAGTCAATCATTCTTAATATTGTAGTAGGTTTGTCTAATATAAAAACACACTCAGATATGTACAGCTACATGTTTATAAAAATTGGGATACTACTAATCTTAGTTTTGTTAGTATTATTTATTAAAATTTAGTTCAATTTAATTTGTTTTAACATTTTTAAGTACAAATATATTAAGTATTAAGAATGGAAACATGTGCACGACCCAGCTCCTAATCTCCAGGATTTTGCCATGTGATGGGAGAGATATAGATATGGATACAACAAAGTATATGACAGTATTTGTCTTTGTCTATCTCAAGGACATTTGACTAGACTTTGATGTCACATTAAGATTCCATGAGAGGGCTTCCCTGGTGGCGCAGTGGTTGAGAGTCCGCCTGCCGAGGCAGGGGACACGGGTTTGTGCCCCAGTCCGGGAGGATCGCACGTGCCGCGGAGCGGCTGGACCCTTGAGCCATGGCCGCTGAGCCTGCGCGTCCGGAGCCTGTGCTCCCCAATAGGAGAGGCCACAGCAGTGAGAGGCCCGCGTAATGCAAAAAAAAAAAAAAAAAAAAGATTCCATGAGTATGGGGTAGGTGTTGTATTGTGTGTGCGTGTGTATCTGTGCACACCTGTGTGGTGAGCAGCTGCTCAGAAGAGGGATGAGACAGTCCAGTTAGGGTGAGTGATGTAGAGGCAGAAACATTTAAGATATACTCGGGGAGCAGTGTATGGCTGGAGGAGAGAGTCTGTGAAGGGGCTGGTGAGAAAGTAGTAGATGAGGGTGGACAGGAAGATCAAAGGCAGGTTGTGAGAGGGTGTGGAAGCCTGGCCAATGATTACAGATTATTCCTTATAATAAAGACTTGGCACCCCTAGGGAGACATCTCAAGTTTTTAAGCCCAGGAATCATATAAATATATCTGTAACCTAGAGATGTAGGTCTGTCTACAGTGTGGATGTCAAGGTCAAATGAGAAGAGACCAGACTGGAGGCAGGGAGGTTGATACTCAGGCTGCTGCATTAGCTGAGGGTGAGGTTAAGGAGAAACTGAACTAGGAGGCCATGGGGCATAAGGGTTAAGATGTGCTCAGGAGCAGACTGCCTGGGCTTATATCCATACATTAGACTGTGACAGCGGGAGCCTCATGTAGCCTCTCTGTGCCTTGAGAATAATAAAAGGGTTGTTCCTTGTGAGATTGTTAGGATAAAATGAGTTAGTATTTTTGAAGTGCTTGGAACAGTGGCTGACACGCGGTAAGAGTTATGCATTTGCTAAACAAAGTATAAGTAAATACAACTAAACAAATAAGGCAGTAGATATTAAAGAAGTCAGGTGTGGGGCAATTTCAGGAGAACCGACAGTGTTTGTTGATTTTGCAGAGATGGCCACGACTCTGAATTTTCTAGCATCAAGTGTAGATTGTGACACCAGGACATGAGAAGGAAAGCAGAGTATCCCATGGTTTAGAAGAATGAAAATAAGTTCAGCTGAATGTACTATTTTAGATTTGTTTTTGTCTTTGTTTTATGATCATTCCTACAAGGCCAGGATTGAGGAGGCTTGGTGTGAAAATAATTTACGTAACAAACCCACAGGGGTTGGGTGACCACGAGCTTCTGTGAGCGGCGCTGAGGCTTGGCTTAGTCTGAATTAATAGGCAAGTGATGTTTACCCTGGACTCGACGTGAGCTGGACTGCATTCTAAGGGACAGTGTTGGAAATGTCGGGCCCCACGTGAGGTCTGGCACTTACGCTCTGGAATGTAGCCAGAGAAAAGTGGCAGACAGTGAGAAAGCAATCTACAGTTGTGTATGTTGCATAGTTAAAAGTCCTGGGAGTATTTGGTCTGTATGTTTCCATAACACTTTGCTTCTACCACTTGTATAACACAATATACCTCACATTGTGGTGTAGTTCATTACATTTATATCTGCCACTTCCAGTGTATTATAATCCTGTTTTTCATTACTGAGCACCTACTATATGCTTGACATTGTAATGGGTAGTTCACAAAAATTATTGTATTCAATTCCTACAGCAAACTTATGTCGAAAGTATCATAAATAGTAAGTCACAGAATGGATTTTATCTGAGTATACAAATATAGGATAAACAGACAATACACTAGAACTGAGATAGGAAAAATCATCTGAAAGAGGTAGGGGGTTATATGGGCCTTGCAATTAACACACTTAAAGAGATAGAATTTCAATCGGAAGAAGGCTTGATTGTAGAGGTATAGGAAAAGAAATATTACAGAAGTGAGGAAGTCTTGAATTTTCTGGTCCCAATGGCTCAGGCACTCATTAGGGTAGAGATGATGTAAAGTTGGCAGCATTAGTCTTCAACTGTTTCTGCTCCCACGTACATAATCACCTTTATGGTATATTGAGTGCATCCAGAGTCTTTGAATGTTTTGATGCCATTAAATATCCAGTTCTTTGTGCTTCCTTTATTCTGTTTCCGTACTCAGCACAGAATTCTCATCCCCACACACGTTTACCTACAAGGAAAAAGCACTAATCATATAGGTATTTTTGCCCTGCTTCACAGTAATTTTTCCCGAGAAATCAATAAAGTGGTTCTGATTAGGTTTTGGCTTTCCTTGCAGCTTGACTGCAGGAGAGCATTGCTGAGCAGATGGCCAGCACATATTTCTGGTCTGTGTGACAGGAGTTTCTCACTGTAAATCAGTAAGTTAGCATCCTGATGTCTGAGCCCATCTTATATATGTTTCTGTGCTCATGAATCAGGCTGTCAGGGTCTGATCACCCCTTAATATGACAGGAGTTAGTCCCTGGGTCTTCCAAGCAGTAGGTCAGAACACCCTGCTGGTTTCCTTTAGATCACATTGATATATATATATATATAGATAGATAGATAGATACTGATATATATATGTATGTATTTGTGTGTATATATAATACATATAATATATACTATATGTATATAATATATAATATGTATATGTATATATAATATATGTGTATATTATATATATACACACATACATACATATACATATTGCATATTATATATATAATTTTTTTTTACCTTTTATTGTTTTGACACACAAAATAAAGCATGATATAGACTCTAAGCTGGGTGAGGCCCACATCTATTTTGTTCAGCCTGTTTAGTCTGTGGTTTGTGATACCCTGACATGTGTCAGAAGCTTCATGACTGTGTTTTCCTGATTGACTAATCAGGATGTTTGCTAAAGAAAAACTAGAGAATGTGAATAAGCAAAGCGAAGACAAGAAAACAGAGTTCAGACATGTGGAGACAAGACCAGAAGCAGCCTAGGCCAGGGGGCAGCAGAATGTCTCTGTAAAGGGCTAGATAATCAATAGTCTTGCCAGCCTGCAGTAAGGTCTCTGTCACAACCACTCAGTTCTTCAGTAGGGATATGAAAACTGCCACAGATAATATGTAAATAAAAGAGCATGGTTGTGTTCCAATAAAACTTTAAATAGGTAATGGGTTATATTTGGCTCATGGGCGGTAGTTTGCTGACCCCTTGTCTAGACTATTACATCCTGGAGTAAGGATGATGAGAAGTTGAAGCTTATGTTCATAGATGCTAAATACACAAAGTACCAGAAGGAATCCAAGGTTTAAGAATGTTGGGGTATATTTACCATGTACAACCTCACATCTACTCACTCTCTCCCTTATCCCTTCCCCACTCCACATGAATTCCCTGAGAGGGTCCAGAGGATACTTCACAAAGCCATCGAGGAAGGCACCAGGCAAGGGCACTGACATTCTTGAAAGGCTGTGTAGGGTCTGTCCTCTGTAGAGGGAGGGTCTGCTTTGGGGATGGGCTCTTTTACTTCATGGGGATCATGGGGTCCTGGAGAGCCCAAGAGCAATGTGGCAGCACTTAGGTACCAGGAACATGATGGCACATTGACCATAAAGGGAAGCAGGGATGAAATGGTAATAAGAGTTTGTGACCTTCAGTGGAATTCCACGTTGGCTAGTTAGTTACAGTTTCCCTGTGGACTTGTGACCCTCTCTATGGATGTCAGTAACCTTTTCCCCCAGAATCCCGTGTTGCTCAGTGGGCTCAAGTACAAATTATTCTTTGGAGATGGGATGAAGTTTATGTATGTATTTAACAAGGACATGCCCTCAAAAAGACTTGATATAAATAATGTCATTTTTAAAATTTGTATTTTATTTTTTAAATTTGTATTGAAATATAGTTGATTTACAGTGTTTTATTTCAGGTGTACAACAGAGTGATTCAGATATATATATATGCATATATACATATATATACATTCTTTTTTTTTTTAACATTCTCTTCCATTATAGTTTATTAAAGGATGTTGACTATAGTTCCCTGTGCTATACTGTAGGTCCTTGTTGGTTATCTATTTTATATATAGTCGTGTGTATATTTTAATCCCAAACACCTAATTTATCTCTCCCTCCACCTCCCCTTTGGTAACCATAAGTGTGTTTCGGATGTCTGTCAGTCTATTTCTGTTTTGTAAATAAGTACACTTGTATATATATATTTTTTTACATTCCACATATAAGTGATACCATATGATATTTGCCTTTCTCTGTCTGGCATACTTCACTTAGTATGATAATCTCTAGGTCCATCCATGTTGCTGCAAATGTCATTATTTCATTCTTTTTTATGGCTGAGGAATATTCCATTGTGTGTGTGTGTGTGTGTGTGTGTGTGTGTATAAAATCTTCTTTATCCATTCATCTGTTGATTGATGCTTAGGTTGCTTCCATGTCTTGGCTATTGTATATACTGCTGGTATGAACATTGGGGTGCATGTATCTTTTCAAATTATGATTTTCTCTGGATATATGCCCAGGAGCGGGATTGCTGGATGATATGGTGGTTCTACTTTTAGTTTATTAAGGAACCTCCATAGTGTTCTGCGTAGTGGCTGCACCAATTTATAGTCCCACCAACTGTGTAGGAGGGTTCCTTTTTCTCCACACCCTCTCAGCATTTATTGTTTGTAGACTTTTTGAGGTTGGCCGTTTTGACTGATGTGAGGTAATACCTTGTTGTAGTTTTGATTTGTATTTCTCTGATAATTAGTGACGTTGAGCATCTTTTCATGTGCTTTTTGGCCATCTGTATGTCTTCTTTAGAGAAATGTCTTTTTAGACCTTCTGCTCAATGTTTGATTGTTTTTTTGTTTTGATATTGAGCTGCATGAGCTGTTTGTATATTTTGGAGATTAATCTTGTGTCAGTCACTTCGGTTGCAAATATTTTCTCCCATTCTCTGTGTTGTCTTTTCATTTTGTTTATGGTTTATTTTGCCATGCAAAAGCTTATAAGTTTGATTAGGACCCATTAGTTTATATTTCTTTTTCTTTCCATTACTCTCAGAGATGGATCCTAAAAGGTATTGGTGCAGTTTATGTCAGAGAGTGTTCTGCATGTGTTTTCCTCTGGGAGTTGTAGAGTATCTGGCCTTATATTTAGGTCTTTAATCCATTTTGAGTTTATTTTTATGTATGGTGTTAAAGAATGTTCTAATTTCATTCTTTTACATGTAGCTCTCCGGTTTTCCTAGCACCACTTAGAGACTGTCCTTGCTCCATTGCATATCTTGCTGCTTTTCTCATAGATTAATTGACCATAGGTGTGTGGGTATATTTCTGGGCTTTCTATGCTGTTCCACTGATTTATATTTCTATTTTGTGCCAGGACCATGCTGTTTTGATTACTGTAGCTTTGTAGTATCGTCTAAAGTCAGGGAGCCTTATTCCTCTGTCTCTGTTTTTCTTTCTCAGTATTGCTTTTGCTATTCATTGTCTTTTGTGTTTCCATACAAATTTTTTTTTGAAATTTTGTTCAGTTCTGTGAAAAATGCCATTGGTAATTTGATAGGAATTGCATCGTATCTGTAGATTGCCTGCATAGTATAGTCATTTTGATTATTCCAATCCAAGAACATGGTATATCTTTCCATCTGTTTGTGTCTTCTTCAATTTCTTTCATCAGCAAATTGTAGTTTTCAGAGTAAAGGTCTTTTCCCTCCTTAGGTAGGTGTATTTCTAGGTATTTTATTCTTTTTGATGTGATAGTAAATTTGATTGTTTCTTTAATTTCTCTTTCTGAACTTTTATTCTTAGTGTATAGAAATTCAAGATATTTCTGTGTATTTTGTATCCTGAAATTTTCCCATATTCTTTGATGAGGTCTAGTAATTTTCTGGTAGCATTGTTAGAATTTTCTATGTATAGTGTCATGTCATCTGCAAACAGTGACAGCTTTACTTCTTCTTTTCCTATTTGGATTCCTTTTATTTCTTTTTCTTCTCTGATTGCCCTGTCTAGGACTTCCAAAACTATGTTGAATAATAAAAGTGGCAAGAGTAGACATCCTTGTCTTTTTCCTGATCTTAGAGGAAATGGTTTCAGCTTTTCACCATTGAGTATGAAGTGTGATGTTAGCTGTGGGCTTGTCATATATGACATTTATTATGTTAAGGTAGGTTCCCTCTATACCCACTTTCTGGAGAGTTTTTATCATAAATCAGTGTTGAATTTTGTAAAAAACTCTTTCTGCATCTATTGAGATGATAATGTTTTTATTTCTTCAGTTTGTTAATGTGGTGTATCACACTGATTGATTTGTGGTTATTGAAGAATCCTTGCATCCCTAGGGTAAATCCCACTTGGTTATGGTATATGATCCTTTTGATGTATTGTTGGATTCAGTTTGCTAGTATTTTGTTGAGGATTTTTCCATCTATGTTCATCAGTGATATTGGCCTGTAATTTGTGTGTGTGTGTGTGTGTGTGTGTGTGTGTGTTATCTTTGTCTGGTTTTGGTATCAAGGTGACGGTGGCCTCATAATATGGGTTTGGAAGTGTTCCTTCCTCTGCAATTTTTTGAAATAGTTTCAGAAGGATAGGGTATTAACTCTTTTCTAAATGTTTGATAGAATTCACCTGTGAAGGTGTCTGATCCTGGACTTTTGTCTGTTGGGAATTTTAAAATCACAGATTCAATTTCAGTACTTATGATTGTTGTGTTCATATTTTCTATTTCTTCCTGGTTTGGTCCTGGGAGATTGTACCTTTCTAAGAATTTGTCCATTTCTTCTAGTTTATCCATTTTATTGACTTATAGTTTCCTGTAGTAGTCTCTTATGGCCCTTTGGCATAAGAGACTACTTTGGCATAAATGCCTCTATGGCAGTTCTGTCATGTAAGTTGTAACTTCTCCTTTTTTGTTGCTATTTTTCTTGATTTGAGTCCTCTCTCTATTTTTCCTGAAGAGTCTGGCTAAAAGTTTATCAATTTTGTTTATCTTTTCAAAGGACCAGCTTTTAGTTTCATTGATATTTTCTATTGTTTTCTTCTCTGTTTCATTTATTTCTGGTCTGATCTTTAACATTGGGTTTTGTTTGTTCTTTCTCTAGTTGCTTTAGGTGTAAGGTTAGGTTGTTTATGTGAGATTTTTCTTGTTTCTTGATGTAAGACTGTATTGCTATAAACTTCCTTCTTAGAACTGCTTTTGCTTCATCCAATGGGTTTTGGATTGTCACGCTTTCATTTTCATTTGTCTCTAGGTGTTTTTTTGATTTCCTCTATGCTTTCTTCAGCGATCCATTGGTTGTTTATTAGCATATTATTTAGCCTCCAGAGTTTGTGTGTTTTGTACTTTTTTCTTGTAACTAATTTCTCATTTCATAGTGTTGTGGTTAGAAAAGATGCTTGATATGACTTCAGTTTTCCTAAATTTACCAAGGCTGGCTTTATGGACCAAGATATGACCTATCCTGGAGAATGTTCCATATACACTTGAGAAGAAAGTGTATTCTGCTGCTTTTGGTTGGAATGTTCTATAAATATCAATTAAGTCCACCTGGTCTAATGTGTCATATAAGGCCTATGTTTCCTTATTGACTTTCTGTCTGGATGATCTGTCCATTGGTGTAAGTGGGATGTTAAATTCCCCCCACTCTTATTGTGTTACTGTCTATTTCCCCTTTTATGGCTATTAGCATTTGGCTTATATATTGAGGTGTTCCAATGTTGGGTGGGTGGGTGTGTGTGTGTGTGTGTGTGTGTGTGTGTGTGTGTGTGTGTGTATATATACACACACACACACACACACACACATACATATATATATATATTTATTATATATTCTTCTTAAATTGTTCCCTTGGTTATTATGTAGTGTCCTTCCTTGTCTCTTGTAACAGTCTTTAAAGTGTATTTTTTTTTAATAAATTTATTTATTTATTTTTGGCTGTGTTGAGTCTTCGTTTCTGTGTGAGGGCTTTCTCCAGTTGCAGCGAGTGGCGCCACTCTTCATCATGGTGCACGGGCCTCTCCTGTTGCGGAGCACAGGCTCCAGATGCGCAGGCTCAGTAGTTGTGGCTCATGGGCTTAGTGGCTCCGCGGCATGTGGGATCTTCCCAGACCAGGGCTTGAACCCGTGTCCCCTGCATTGGCAGGCAGATTCCCAACCACTGCGCCACCAGGGAAGCCCTAAAGTGTATTTTTTTTATATGAGTATTGCTACATCAGCTTTCTTTTTATTTCCATTTGCATGGAATGCCTTTTTCTATCCCCTCACTTTCAGTCTGTAGGTGTCCCTAGATCTGAAGTGGGTCTCTTGTGGACAGTGTATATATGGTTCTTGGTTTTTTATCTATTCAGCCAGTCTGTGTCTTTTGGTTGGAGCATTTAATCCATTTACATTTAAGGTAAGTATTGATATGTATGTTCCTACTGACATTTTAAAAATTGTTTTGGACTTGTTTTTGTAGGTCTTTTTCTTCCCTTCCTCTTTGTTCTCTTCTATTGTGACTTGATTACTGTCTTTAGTGTGGTGCTTGGATTGCTTTTTCTTCTTTGTGTGTGTATCTATTGTAGTTTTTTGGTTTTCAGTTCCAATGAGGTTTTGATATAGCAGTCTGTATATGTAAGGTTGTTTTAAGTTGCTGGTCTCTAAATTTCAAATGCATTTCCCATTTCCTGCATTTGTACTCTCCTCATGGTTACTGGTTTTGATATCATATTTGTGTGTGGATGATTTCCTACTTTTACTGTATGTTTGCCTTTACCAGTGAGCTTTCCCATTTGTGATTTTGTTTCTAGCTGTGGCCTCCTTTTTTTCCCCCACCTAGAGAAGTTCCTTTAGTATTTGTTCTAAAGCTGGTTTGGTGGTGCTGAATTCTCTTAGCTTTTGCTTATCTGTAAAGCTTTTGATTTTTCTGTCAAATCTGAGTGAGAGCCTTGCTGGGTAGGGTATTCTTGGTTGTAGGTTTTTCCTGTTCCTCACTTTAAATATATCATGCCATTCCCTTCTGACCTGCAGAGTTTCTGATGAAAGATCAGCTGATATTTGGGGGGGATTCCCTTGTATGTTATTTGTTGTTTTGCCCTTGTTGCTTTTAATATTTTTTCTTTGTCTTTAATTTTTGTCAGTTTACTTACTGTGTGTCTCTATGTGTTTCTCCTTGAGTTTATCCTGTATGGGACTCTCTGTGCTTCCTGGACTTGAGTGTTTCCTTTCTCATGTTAGGGACTTTTTCAGGTATAATCTCTTCAAATATTTTCTCAGGCCCTTTCTCTTTCTCTTCTCCTTCTGGGACTCTTGTGACCCAAATGTTGTGTTTAATGTTGTCCCAGAGGTCTCTGAGACTGTCCTTATTTCTTTTCATTTGTTCTTTATTCTATTTTGTGTCAGTGATTTCCACCCCTCTGTCTTCCAGTTCATTCATTCCTCTACCTCAGTTATTTTGCTTTTGATTCCTTCTAGGGTATTTTCATTTCAATTATTGTATTGTTTATCTCGGTTTTCTGTTCTTTGAATCTCCTAGCTCTTTGTTAAACATTTCTTATATCTTCTCAGTCTGTGCCTGCATTAATTTTCCGAGATTTTGTATCATCTTTACTATTATTACTCTGAATTATTTTTTCAGGTAGATTGCCTATCTCCTCTTCATTTAGTTGTTCTTGTTGGCTTTTTATCTTGTTTCTTCATCTGCAGCATACTGTTCTGTCTTCTCATTTTGTCTACCTTTCTGTGTTTGTGGTCCCCGTTTCTCAGGCTGCAGGGTCATAGTTCCTCTTGATTCTAGTGTCTGCCCCCCTGGTTGGTGAGGTTGGTCCAATGGCTTGTGCAGGCTTCCTTGTGGGAGGGATGGTGCCTGCCCTCTGGTGGGTGGAGCTGGGTTTTTTCCCTCTGGTGGGCTGGACCATATCCAGGGGTGTGTTTAGAGGTGGTTGTGAGCTGAGTACAACTTTAGGCAGACTGTCAGCTGATGGCTGGGGCTGTGTTTCTATCCTGCTCGTTGTTTGGCCTGTGGCATTCCAGTACAGGAGCCTGCTCGCTGTTGGGTGTGGCCAGGTCTTCTTGTCAAAATAGGGACCTCCAGGAGAGCTCACACCAATCAATATTCCCTGAGGCCTGCGCCACCAGTGTTCTTGCTCCCACAGTGAGCTACAGCCAACCCCTGCCTCCCAAGACCCTCCAAGACCTGTAGGTAGGTCTAGCCCAGGTTCCTATGGAGGTACTGCTTTGTGCTAGGTCCCAGTGCACCTAAGATCTTGTGTGCACCCTCCAGTAGTGGAGTCACTGTTTCCCCAAGTCCTGTGCAGGTCCTGCACTCAAGCCTCACTGGCCTTCAAAGCCAAATGCTCTGGGGGTTCTTCCTTCCAATGCCAGACCCTCAGATTGTCTTGGATGGTTATTTTCTTGTGGCAGTGTCACTGTGTAGCCTGTGTGGGTTTAATATTTCTTGTTGCAAGGGCTGTTTTTGATGTCTTCCACCTCTTTTTTCATGGTGTGCTGGCCATGATCCCCTTGATAGCTGGTGTGACTGATGTTGTGGTGACCAGAGCCTGCACTGGATATTGAGTGGGGCCTCCCCTTTGCTCCGTGGTTGTCACTGCCCAATCAGGGACAGGGTCTGCTCCCTAGTTGTTGGAGTAGAAGCCCCCACACCTGTTTCTGAGCTGTTTCTGATCTGCGGGGTGAGGTAGGTGGGATTGGAGCACTCCCACAGGGAGAGAAACCACTGAGTATTCCTCCTCTGGAGCTGTTCACCTGTGAGCATGCTCTGTTGTGTTACCTTTCACCTGTTGTGTGGTATTCCTCCTCGAGCTGTTCACCTGTGAGCATGCTCTGTTGTGTTGCCTTTCACCTGTTGTGGGGTATTCCTCCTCTGGAGCTGTTCACCTGTGAGCATGCTCTGTTGTGTTGCCTTTCACCTGTTGTGTGGTATTCCTCCTCTGGAGCTGTTCACCTGTGAGCATGCTCTGTTGTGTTACCTTTCACCTGTTGTGTGGTATTCCTCCTCTGGAGCTGTTTACCTGTGAACATGCTCTGTTGTGTTGCCTTTCACCTGTTGTGGGGTATTCCTCCTATGGAGCTGTTCACCTGTGAGCATGCTCTGTTGTGTTGCCTTTCACCTGTTGCGTGGTATTCCTCCTCTGGAGCTGTTCACCTGTGAGCATGCTCTGTTGTGTTACCTTTCACCTGTTGTGTGGGCTCACAATGTATGCTGTTGTTGGCACTGCTCTTGGCTCCACCTTAACTGTGAGTATGCTGGCAATTGGCCCTGTTGTCTCTCAGGTGTTGTTTTCACCAGGCCACCAGTGTAGATACACTGAATTAAGGTCCCAGGACTGCAGTAGTTGTGCTGCTGGACCCACTGTGGGAGCTATGGAGGCCACTGAGACTCTGGTCTGGCCCAACCCCCTTGTGTTCATGCCCAGAAACCCCATAGCTGGTAAAGCCAGACCCATCTCAGCTGTGGGAGCACTTGTCGTCCATTCAGATGTTCCACAGGTGCTGAATTTAGAAAGACAGCAGCGAGGTGTAAATCCATGGTTTGTGCAGCTGTGAGGAAAGATTTCCGCTCTTCCTTAGTCACACGGCCCCTGTGGTTTCAGCCCCACCTCTTCATGTGGGCCACCCACTGGCATCTGCTCCTGAGCTGCCCTGGTGCATATGAGCCTGTTCAGGCAGGAAGGGGCTGGGGCAGCAATCAGGGTGCCCAAGCCTGCTCAGTTTGGAGGGGGCCAGAGAGGTGATGGGGGCATGCAAGCCCACTCAGGCGGGAGAGGGCTGGGGTGGCTGTTGGGGCACGTGGGCCACCCAGGTGGGAGACCCTCCCAGTGTCCACAGAGGCAGGGGCCATCACGTGGAAAAAGAGGGTGCAATGGTTGTCCTGCCCTTCGTGCACCCAGGGGAGGACTTCTGCAATATAATTATTCTCCAGTTTGTGGGTTGCTCACCCGAGGGTTATGGGATTTGATTATAGTGTGAGCATGCCACTCCTACCATCTCATTGTGATTTCTTCTTTGTCTTTGGATATAGAATACATTTTTTGGTAGGTTCCAGTTTTTTTATTGATGGTTGTTTGGCAATTATTTGTGATTTTGGTGTTTTTGTGAGAGGAGGTTACCTCAAAGTCTTCTACTCCGCCATCTTGTCTCATGGTAAGATCTTCCAATCCAGTATTCTTTCAAGACTTAAAAGGCAACCCTAGGGGTCCATGTGTTTTCTTAATCCTTGTCAGGATCCCTAGAGAGCAAAAATTCCCTCTAGGCTTAAGGATTCTGGTCCTTGAGAAAAACACTAAGAAGAAAATGAAAGGTTTCTCTGAGGAAGTGAAGTCCCATTAACAACCAGGCAAAAGAGGTGGGAAATGCATTCCAATAGAGGGAGGCTTTATCCATTAAATGGGGCTCCATATTTCATTCGATGAGTCTCCCTTGTCTCCCCATCCCACGGCATGGGGCAGCGGCAGGGTTGGGAGGCATCCACTGAGGAGACGGGTGCCTGGGACTCTCCAGCTCTGATCCAGATCAAGACTATAAATACCGTCATTTGCCAAGTGCCTAACTAGCCTACAGCATAGACCAATGCTCAATCCTTGATATGGACCATTCTCTAAGGAAACCAAGTAGCCAACTAGTGGCAGGTTGAGTAACTTCCATCATGCAAGAGGAAGAAATTCCTTACTGTAATAAACATTTATTTGGAATATAGATTTTCTTTCCTGGTGGCAGTACTTTTGCTGGCATATAAGTGCCCATGGACTTGACAAAGTTCTGATTCACCATCATGGTCTTCTACACAACATTGCTTCTAACCAAGAAACTCATTTAACAGAAAAGAAGTATAGCAATAGATTAATTTTCAAGAAATGTCTTGATGTCAATTACATACCCAATCACCCAGCAATAGTTCAATTAATAGAAGATTCAGTTAATATGCTGATTATAAGAAATACTTGCAGGATTGGGACATTATCTCATAGGATATGCCTTAAACAAGCAACCAGTAAAAAATATAGGGGTCTGAAAGCAAACAGTGGAAGTTGGAGAAGCATGTCTCATTATTACATAAAATGGACTACTTTAATAATTTGGACTTCCTAAACTAGTCAAGGGCAACTATGGCTTTAGTTTCCAGCTTCATTTCACCCTCATTACCATTTTGCCAGGCCCCTTCTGAGTTCCAGAACCAGCTGGGCCCTCTGCTTTTGGTGGTCCATGAACCAGTTACACAGCATCCTTACCCCCAGGGAAAGCTTAGCACCAGCTATGCTGTGCTGCCCGCAGAGGTCTGAGCGCCCACCACGAGGTGGCACAATTCTGTTAGCTCCACCTCTCCTAATGGTGATCACTGCTTCCTGCAGTTACTAATGTCTGAGTTAGCTGAGCTGCAGGGGTAGTAACTGCTTCCTGGAGATACTAATAACTGGTGACCTCAGCATCCTAACCCTTTTAGCCTTTCAACCCTTAGTAGTCAATTCCCTGTATTAAATCCTACTTGCTTGAAATTTCTACTATACTTTCCATCTCAAGTTTTTACTTCAGGGGGCTAACCCCTGGCTGGTACGCTACTTGAAGACAGGCATTAGCTCTGTTTAATCTTTAATTCTTGGCATTTAGCCCAGTACTTGACACATAACATTGCTGACACATAACATTGTCAAGTTATGTGACTAACTTGACACATAACATGCAAAAACTGAGGCATCACAAGTTTTCAGAGCACTGCCAGATAGATGAGGGGATAAGGTTTTCAAGCATTTTGTCTGGTTTTACTAGAAATTAAGGAGAAGATTTCAGTTCAACCTAAGGAGCAAATTTCTATTTCCATTAGCAGAATAAACTACCTAAAAATCACCAAATTGCCCATCACTGATATAATTGAAGCACAAGTTAAGTGACCCTTTGTCAGGGATGCTGTAGAGGGCAATTCCTCAAATGTGTTGAAGATTAGAAAACACCATGTTTGGATTACATTCTAGACTAAGATTCTATGACCCTTGTTTATGAAATATATCCTAATTCAACTCCAGTATGCTCTTTCTCTTGATAACAATGCTGACACTCTTACAGCACAGGAATATGATAATCATTTATATATTCGTATAGTGCTTTACCATTTGCAAAATGCCTTATATTCATTTTCTTTATATTTCACTAGTTTTTGTGAGGTAGAAAGAATAGTAATTATATGTTGCAGATGAAAAGACTGAGGTTCTGAAGGTACAACTCATCCATTGTTTGTTTACCTTAAAAAAAGGTCAAGATTGCAACTAGAGCTCTGTGTTTGGACTCTACTTTGTCCCTATGGATGGGTAGGTGTGTGTGTGTGTGTGAGAGAGAGAGAGAGAGAGAGAGAGAGAGAGAGAGAGAGGGAAGAGATTAGAGTCAGAGTGCACCAAGATAGAATTTGGAATTTCTGGATCCCTAGAGGCTTTGAACTTTGATTTGTAAAATTTTTAAATGTCACTTTCCAAACCATTATTCCTGTTTTCCAGTACAAAATACATTTTAAAATATAGCCATTTGCCCAGAATTCCAAGAACAGCTGAGTTTTGTTTAAAGAATGTTCTAGTAAAAATCAAATTTCATACTCCATACTTGTGGAGTATCTGTTTTTGAAATATTGAGGTTAGGACTATTCCTGGTTTTTGACCTTTCTTCTGCCTTTGTCTCAATGGTTCTCTAGTTTAGTTTTACATCTGAGAGCTAAATGGTGTAACCTTTCTGATGATTCTATGTGTGCAAAAACAAAAGAATGACACCAAGCAAATATTTCTGCTAAAATATGAAGGCTATGGAAGCATGCTTTGGTACCAGAATCTTTAGAACTCAGACTTCTCTGACTTCTCCAAACAGTGTAACATTTAAACACTGAATGCACACAAGCACTTAGTGTTCATTAAAATTAGTAACAGAAAACACAGAGCTTTGGAAGTCTGCTCAATGCTGAACTCAACACCAGGAGTTTAATATGCACTTGAACTAGGAAAGATTTCAGAGAATGTAGTTTTAGGCCCAAGAGACATCTTGTAGGTTAATAAATATTCCCTCTGTTTCAGGGATACCCTCCTAAATTTAAATGTTGAACTACTTAAAATTATATTTGTGGTTTTACCTTTGCATCAGACAAATATAAGCATACACCTCTATTCTATAACTTTTTTCTTTAACATGTATTAAAATTAATAAGCACTGATTTCAGGAAATAAACCAGTAGGCCCAAATCTATTTTCCACTTGCTGACCTAGTATTTGAAACGGCTTCTCCTCACTGTTCACAGTGACTTTAATGTATGAGGTATTGTTTGCCCCCTTGGGGCCTCTCTGTGCTACTCTTAGTAGTAGGATGATAGGTTACTACTAAGAGAGAAATGGGTCTCAGGGATTTTAAGTCAGTGACTGGACCAAATCCATGAAATTATTAAATGGTGGAGCAAGAATTAAAACCAAATGCTTCTGAAGTCTCCAATAACTTTTGAGTTATTCTGCCATACTCAGGGAGTTCTTCCATCTGTTTTCTTATATTACCAGCAAGTATTCATTGCCTCTTCCCATTGAAAAGTAACTGATTTTGGCAGTTTGCACTGGGTAACACATGAGTTATCGTTCTTTCTAATTCTTTCCATTTTGGAATTACCTTTGGGCTATTTTTGTTTCAACTCACAAATATTTATTGAGTGCCTACTCTTTTTGACACTAAGGGTACCCTAGTGGATAAAATAGATCAAAGAGAGGGAGAGAGGCCAAGCTGGTGGAGCAGGAAGCCCCTGAGCTCACCTCCTCCCACGGACACACCAAAACTACAACTATTTACAGAGCAACTATCAATGAGAGTCACACGAGGACTAGCAGAAAAGACCTACAACTAAAGATATTAAGATGAAACCACAAGGAGATGGGTAGGAGGGGCGGAGATGTAGTACAGTCAAGACCCACACCCCTGGGTCAGTGACCCACAAATGAGAGGCTAATCACAATTGCAGAGGTTCCTCCAAGGAGCGAGGGGTATGAGCCCCACATTGGGCTCTCCAGCCAGGGGGTCCTGCACTAGGAAGACAAGCCCCCAGAACGCTTGGGGCCAGCAGGGCTTGCTTTTGGGAGACCCAGGGGGCTGTGGGAAATAAAGAGACTCCAATCTTAAAGGTGCACAAAAATCTCACACACTCTGAGACCCAGGGTAGAGGCAGTAATTTGAAGGGAGCTTGGGTCAGACCCATTTGTTGACCTTAGAGACCCTCTCAGAGAGACAGGAGGCAACTGGGAATCACCGGTGGAAGACAGATATTGGTGGCAGCCACTATGGGGAGTTTTTTCTACCATGAGGACACTGGGGCTGGCAAGTGCTATTTTGGAATCCTGCCTCTAGCTTATTAGCACCAGGACAAGACCCTGCTAATAAGCTAGTCAGATCAGTCCTAGGATGCCCCAGGCCAAGCAGCTAGCCATGCAGGTACACAGCCCCACCTACCAGCAGACTGGCTGCCATGGAGCTCCCCAATCCCTCAGTTGCCCTGGGACCTAGCCCTGTCCACCAGAGGCCCAGGGCCTGGCCTCAACTACCAGTGGATGGGCACTAGCCCTGGGAACCCTGGGGCCCCACAGCCAGCTGTTGGGACCTGGCCTCAGCACCAGCAGGCCGACACCAGTTCTGGAACACCCAGCCCTGCAGCCAGCCACGCTGGGACCAGGCTCTGTCCACAAGTGGGATAGCAACAGCCTCAGGACCCCCAGGCTTTGTAGCCAGCCAACTCATGACCCAGTCCCACCCACCAGTTGGCTGGCAACAGGACTGAGCCTCCCTGGACATGTAGTCAGCCATGGAAGTACCCAGCCCCACCCACGAGTAGCCAACAGCCTTTGTGCTAGGTGGGACCTGGCAACCATCCACACCTACCAGTGTTCCCACAGTTCATCCTCCTACCACATAAAGGCCCACACAGCCTGCATATAGAGCACCCCTAGAACATATAGCTCTAGTGACCAGAGGGGAGTGCACTTCTTGATCCCATGGACATCTCTTACATAAGTTCACACCTCCAAGATTGGGAAACATCACTGCCCTACAAAATACATACAAATAAAAACAGAGAATTAGGCAAAATGAGGTGACAGAGGAATACATTCCAAATGAAGGAACAGATAAAACCCCAGAAGAACTAAGTGAGGTGGAGATAAGCAATTTACCTGATAAAGTGTTCAAGGTATTGATCATATAGATGCTTCAGGAGAAGAATGGATGAAAGAATGAAAAATTAGAAGTTTCTAACAAAGAGTTAGGAAACATAAAGAAGAAACATCAGAGCTGAAGAATACAATAAAAATACACGAGAAGGAATTAGTGGTAGATTAGATGATACTGATGAACAAATTTGTGAACTGGAAGACAGAGGAGTGGAAATCACCCAAGCTGAAAAGAAAAAAAGAAGTTTTAATGGTGGGAACAGTTTAAGAGACCTCTGGGACAACATCAAGTACACTAACATTTGCCTTCAGGTCCCAGAAGAAGAAGGGAGAGAGAGACAGGGGCAAAGAACATATTTGAACCCATAGTAAGCTGAAAACTTTCCTAACCTGGAAAAGAAAACAGACATCTCTCCAGGAAGCACAGAGAGTCCCAAACAAGGTAAATTTTATCTATACCAAGATACATTGTAATTCAAATGGCAATAATTAAAGATAAAGACAATATTAAAAGCAGCAAGGAAAAAGCAACTAGTTATGTACAAGGGAACTCCCATAAGACTATCGGCTGACTTTACAGCGGAAATTCTTCAGGCCAGAAAGAAATGGTACTATATATTTAAAATTATGAAAGGAAAATACTTACAACTAAGAATACTCAACCCAGCAAGGTATAATTCAGACTTGAAGGAGAGATCAAATGTTTTACAGACAAGCAAAAGCTAAAAGAGTTTAGCAACACAAAACTAGCTTTACAAGAAATGTAGAAGGGACTTCTGTAAGCAGAAAGGGTCACAACTAGAAAATTGAAATTTAAGAAAGGAAAAATCTCATTGGTAAGGGCAAATATACAGGAGAGGTAGTAGATCAACCATTTATAAAGCTAGCAGGAAGCTTAAAAGACAAAAATAGTAAAACCATCTATATCCACAATAAGTAGTTAATGGATACACAAAATAAAAATGTATGAAGTATGATATCAAAATATTAAACATGGTGTGGGGTAGTAAAAATGCAGAGTTTTTCAAATGTGTTCAAATTTAAGGGATCAGCAACTTAAAACAATCACATATATATGTAGATTGCTATATATAAACCTCATGGTAACCACAAACCAAAAATGTATAATAGATACCCACACACAAAAGAGAATGGAATACAAAAATAACAGTAAAAATAGTCATCAAATCACAAGGGAAGAGAGCAAACGAAGAAAAAAGGAACAAAAAAGATTACAAAAACAACCAAAGGCAATTAACAGAATAGCAATACATAGATATCTATCAGTAATACTTCAAATGTAAATGGACTAAATGCTACAATCAAAAGACAGAGTGGCTGAATGGATACAAAACTAAGACCCATATATATGCTGCCTACAAGAGACTCATTTCAGATCTAAAGACACACACAGGCTAAAGGTGAGGGAATGGGGAAAACTATACCTTGCAAATGGAAATGAAAAGAAAGCCAAGGTAGCAATACTTATATCAGACAAAATAGACTTTAAATCAAATATTGTAATGAGACAAAGAGGAACATTACATAATAATAAAAGATCAATCCAACAAGAAGATATAACAATTGTAAATATGTATGAATCCAACATAGAAGCACCTAAATACGTAAAACAAATATTAACAAACATAAAGGGAGAAACTGAACATAACACAATAATAACAGGAAACTTTAAAACTGGACTTACATCAATGCACAGATCATCCAGACAGAAAATAAGAAAACACTTGTGTGAAAAGACACATTAGACCAGATGTCCTTAAGAGATACATATATGACATTCCAACAAAAAAGAAGTATATAATACACATTATTTTCAAGTACACAGGGAACATTCTCCAGAATAGATCACATGCTAGGCCATAAAACAAGCCTCAGTAAATTTAGGAAAATTGAAATCATAGGAAGCATCTTTTCCAGCCACATTGCTATGAGACTAGAGATCAACCACAGAAAAAATACTGCAAAAATCACAAACAGATGGAAGCTAAATAGTATGCTACTAAACAACCAATGGTTCACTGAAGAATTCAAAGAAGAAATTTAAAAATACCTGTAGACAAATGAAAAGGAAAACACAGTTCAAAATCTGTAGTATGCAGTGAAAGCGGTTCTAAGAGGGAAGTTTATAGTGATACAAGCCTACTTTAGGAAACAAGAAAAATCTCAAACAATCTAACCTTAGATATAAAGGAACTAGAAAAAGAAGAATAAATAAAACACAAAGTTAGTAGAAGGAAAGAAATAGTAAAAATTAGGTGGAAATAAATGAAATAGAGAGTAAAAACAACAGAAAAGATCAATGAAACTAAGAGCTGGTTCATTGAAAAGGCAAAAAAAAAAAAAAAAAAAAAAATCTTTAGCTAAACTCTTCAAGAAATAGAAGACCCAAAAAAATAATTTCAGAAATGAAAAAGGGGAAGTTACAATGAACACCACAGATATAAACCCATACTTACATGGTCAATTAATCTATGACAAAGGAGGCAAGAATATACAATGGGGAGAAGACAGCCTCTTCAATAAATGGTGTTGGGACAGATACATACAAAGAATAAAACTGGACTGCTAAACAAAGATGAACTAAACAAGATTTGTGTTTTCAAGGGAATGAGCCACAAGAGGGTAGAATGGGCATTTCAATGTAGAAATAAAATTAATTTATGTTCATGAAAAGTAGTTGTTTACTTTTTTCCGTTTGATTCCTAGCAGAACAACTAGGAGCAGTAGACACAAATGTTTGTTTCAGCTGTTTGAAAGACTGGGTTGAAGAAAGAGAGTAAATAAGTGAAGAGTCACAAAACAATGGGGCAATTGTGGCAATAGAAGTTGTGTCAGGAGGCTATGGGACCTTTACTAATAAGGCAGGAGATAAAGTTATAATACCTAGAGTTGTAGCTTCATTTTGCTCAGCACATCCAGCAAAACTACTTGCTTATGGATAAAGTCTTCTTGAGTTATATCTTGTGTAAATAATGACAATTTTGCTGTTCAGTCTTTAAATATGTTTACCATGTAGTCAATTTCAAGTTGCTTTAATTTTTCTCGTTCGCAAGGAGCAAAATTTCTTCATATAATTTACTTTTCTAAGTTATCATCAGTGGGAGTTGTTTTCTGTTATGGTCCGTTGTGCCTTGAATTTCAAAGTGCATTTACAGAATGACTTTGCTTTGCTTTACTGTGTAGGGCTCCCAGAGTTGCCACTCTGTGTGAACAATATGTTATCATAACTTTTTTTAGAATTGATGAGGATGATTATAATTTTTATGACTTTCTGTTCGAAATATTTTTGGATCTTTAATGTTTTGTTTTTCCTGATTAATTTCTTTTTTTAAATTGAAGTATAGTTGATTTATAATGTTGTGCTAATTTCTGCTATACAGCAAAATGACTCAGTTATATACACATATATATATATTCTTTTTTAATGTTCTTTTCCATTATGGTTTATCCCAGGAGATTGGATTTAGTTCCCTGTGCTATACAGTAGGGGCTTGTTGTTTATCCATTCTAAATGTAATACTTTGCGTTTACTAACCCCAAACTCCCCATCAATCCCTCTCCCTCCCCTCTTCCCCATGGGCAACCACAAGTCTGTTCTCTATGTCTATGAGTCTGTTTCTGTTTTTTAGATAGGTTTATTTGTGCCATTTTTAGATTCCGCATATAAGTGATATCATATGGTATTTGTCTTTTCCTTTCTGACTTCATTTAGTATGATAGTCTCTAGTTGCATCCATGTTGCTGTAATTGGCATTATTTATTCTTTGTTATGCTGAGTAGTATTCCATTTTATATATATATATATATATGTATGTATGTATATATTACATTATATGTGTGTGCGTGTGTGTGTGTGTGTGCACGTGCCACATCTTCTTTATCCATTCATCTGTCGATGGACATTTAGGTTGTTTCCATGTCTTCACTGCTGTGAATAGTGCTGCTATGAACAGTAGGGTGCATGTGTCTTTTTGAATTATAGTTTTGTCCAGGTATATACCCAGGAGTGGGGATGCTGGATCATACAATAGTTCTATTTTTCATTTTATAAAGAACCTCTATACTGTTTTTCACAGTGGTTGCACCAACTTACATTCCCACAAACAGTGTAGGAGGGTTCCCTTTTCTCCACACTCTCTCCAGCATTTGTTATTTGTAGACTTTTTAATGACGGCCATTCTGACCAGTGTGAAGTGTTAACTCATTGTAGTTTTGATTTGCATTTCTCTAATAATTAGTGATGTTGAGCATCTTTTCATGTGCCTGTTGACTATCTGTATCTTTGGAGAAATGTCTATAAGGTCTTCTGCTCAGTTTTTGATTGATTGTTTGGTTTTTAGTGGTTGAGTTTTATGAGCTGTTTGTATATTAAGTTCTTATAGGTCACATCATTTGCGAATATTTTGTCCCATTCCATAGGTTGTCTTTTCATCTTTTTATGGTTTCCTTTGCTGTGCAAGTGCTTGTAAGTTTGATTAGGTCCCATTTGTTTATTTTTGCTTTTATTTCTATTGCCATGGGAGACTGACCTAAGAAAACATTAGTACGATTTATGTCAGAGAATGTTTTCCTATGCTTGCTTCTAGGAGTTTTATGGTGTCAGGTCTTATGTTTAAGTGTTTAAGCCATTTTGAATTTATTTTTGTGCATGGTGTGAGGGTGTGCTCTAATTTCATTGATTTACATGCATCTGTCCAACTTTCCCAGCACTACTTGCTGAAGAGACTGTCTTTTTCCCATTTTATATTCTTGTCTCCTTTGTCAAAGATTAATTGACCTTAGGTGTGTGGGTTGATTTCTGGGCTCTCTATTCTGTTCCATTGAGCCATATATCTGGTTTTGTATCAATATCACATTGTTTTGATTACTATGGCTTTGTAGTATTGTCTGAAGTCTGGGAGAGTTATGCCTCCTGCTTCATTTTTTCCCCTCAGGATTGCTTTGGCAATTCTGGGTCTTTTATAGTTCCATATAAATTTTTGGATTATTCTAGCTCTGTGTAAAATGTCATGGGTAATTTGATAGGGATTACATTAAATCTGTAGATTGCTTTGGGTACTATTGCCGTTTTAACAATATTAATCCAAGAGCATGGGATATCTTTCCATTTCTTTGAACCCTCTTTAATTTCCTTTATTAATGTTTTATAGTTCTCAGCATATAAGTCTTTCACCTCCTTGGTCAGGTTTAATCCTAGGTATTTTTTTTTGATGCAATTTTAAAAGGTTTTTTTTTTTTTTTACATTCCCTTTCTGATATTTCAGTGATAGTGTAAAGAAATGCAACCAGTTGCTTAATGCTAATCTTGTATCCTGCTGCTTTGCTGAATTCATTTATTAGATCTAGTAGTTTTTGTGTGGAATCCTTAAGGTTTTTTTTTTTATATGTAGTATCATGTCATCTGCATACAGTGACAGTTTTACCTCTTCACTTCCAATTTGGGTACATTTTATTTCTTTTTCTTGTCTGAGTGCTATGGTTAGGACTTTCAATACTGTGTTGGATAGAAGTGGTGAGAATGGGCATCCTTGTCTTGAGTGTTTTCACCATTGAGTATTATATTGGCTGTGGGTTTGTCATAAATGGCTATTATTTTGAGATATGTTCCCTCTATACCTACTTTGATAAGAGTTTTTTTTAATCATGAATGGATGTTAAATTTGTCCCATGTTTTTTCTGCATGTATTGAGATGATCATGTGGTTTGTGGCTTTTGTTTATGTGGTGTCTTACATTGATTGATTTGCATATGTTGAAACAACCTTGTGAACTTGGGATGAATCCTACTTGGTCGTGTGTGATCTTTTTTATGTGTTGTTGAATTCGGTTTGCTAATATTTTGTTGAGAATTTTTGCATCTATATTCATCAGAGATATTGGCCTGTAATTTTCTTTTTTGGTGGTATCTGTCTGGTTTTTGTATCAAGGTGATGGTGGCTTCATAGAATGTCTGTGAGTGTTCCCTCCTCTTCAGTCTTTTGGAAGAGTTTGAGAAGGATTGGTATAAGTTCTTCTTTGTATGTTTGGTAGAATTCTCCTGTGAAGCTATCTGGTCCTAGACTTTTGTTTGTTGGAAGGTTTTTTTGTTTGTTTTTTGTTTTTTTTAATTACAGATTCTATTTCACATCTGGTGTTCAAATTATCTATTTCTTCTTGATTTAGTTTTGGTGGGCTATATGTTTCTAGAAAGTTGTCCATTTCTTCTAGGTTGTCAAATTTGTTGGCATATAATTGTTCATAGTATTCTCATTTTTTTTTGTATTTCTGTGGTATCAATTGAGATTTCTCCTTTTTCATTTCTTATTTTGTTTATTTGATGATCCTGGCCAGCAGTTTGTCAATTTTGTTTACCCTTTCAACGAACCAGCTCTTTGTTTTATTGATTTTATTTTCTATTTTTAAAAAATCTCTGTTTTGGGCTTCCCTGGTGGCGCAGCGGCTGAGAATCTGCCTGCCAATGCAGGGGACACGAGTTCGAGCCCTGGTCTGGGAAGATCCCACATGCCGCGGAGCAACTAGGCCTGTGAGCCACAACTACTGAGCCTGCGCGTCTGGAGCTTGTGCTCCACAGCAAGAGAGGCCGCGACAGTGAGAGGCCCGTGCACTGTGATGAAGAGTGGCCCCCACTCACCGCAACTAGAGAAAGCCCTCGCACAGAAACGAAGACCCAACACAGCCAAAAATAAATAAATAAACAAAATTAAAAAAAAAAATCTCTGTTTTATTTATTTCCTCCCTGATCTTTATTATTTCCTTCCTTCTGCCATCTTTAGGTTTTGTTTGTTCTTCTTTTTCTAATTCTTTTAGGTGGTATGTTAGGTTGCTTATTTGAGATTTTTCTTTTCTTTTTTTCTTTTTTTTTTTTTTTGAGAAAGGCCTGTATCCCTATGAACTTCCCTTTAAGAACTGCTTTTTCTGCATCCCATAGATTTTGTATGGTTGTGTTTTCACTGTGGTTTGTCTTAAGGTATTTTTTAATTTCCGCTGTGTTTTCACTGTGGTTTGTCTTAAGGTATGTTTTAATTTCCGCTTTGATTTCCTCGTTGACCCATTGGTTTTTTTAGTAGCATGTTGTTTAATCTTCATGTAAACATTTTTTCTCATTTCTTTTCCTGTGGCTGATTCCTAGTTTAATGCTGTTGTGGTCAGAGAAGATGCTTGAAAATATTTCTATACTCTTAAATTTGTTGAGGTTAGTTTTGTGCCCTAGTATGTGGTCAATCCTAGAGAATTTTCCATGTGCACTTGAAAAGAAGGTGTATTCTGTTGTGTTTTTCTTTGGGGGGGGCAGAGTATGTAATGTCCTGAAAATATCAATTAAGTCTAACTGTTCTATTGTATCATTTAGGATCTCTGTTGCCTTATTGATTTTCTCTCTAGAAGACCTGTTCATTGATGCGTAGTGTTTAAAGTCTCCTACTCAAACAAACAAACAAAAAACACATAAAAAAACAAAAAAAACAAAAATAAAGTCTCTTACTATTATTGTATTCCCATCAATTTCTCCCTTTATGTCTGTTAGTATTTGTTTTATGTATTTGGGTGCTCCTATATGAGGTGCATATATGATGACAAATGTAAAATTCTCTTCTTGTGTTGATCCTTTTACCATTATATAGTGTCCTTCTTTATTTTTCTTTATGGCTTTGTTTTAAAGTCTTTTTTTGTCTGATATGGATGTTGCAATTCTCACTTTTTTGTCAATTCCTTTTGCATGAAATATCTTTTTCCATACCCTTACTTTCAATCTATGTGTGTCCTTTGCCCTAAGGTGGGTCTCTTGCAGGCAACACATTGGAGGCTCTTGTTTTTTTATCCAGTCTGCCACTCTATGTCTTTTCATTGGAACATTCAGTCCATTGACATTTAAGGTAATTATTGATACATAAATATTTATTACCATTTTAAACTTCATTTTCCAGTTGATTCTATGTTTCTTCTTTGTTCCTTTCTTTCTCTTTTTGTTTTTCTTTTTGTGGTTTGATGATTTCCTCTTATACTTTTTTCCTCTTCTTTTTGGTTTTTGTGAATCTATTTTATGTTTTTGATTTGTGGTTGCCCTGCTTTTCAAGTATGTTAACCCCTTCCTATATCTGCTTTCTTTAGACTGATAGTCATATAGGCTCAAACACATTCTAAAAAAAAAGAATCTACATTTACTTACTCTCCTTCCCCACATTTTATGATATTGATGTCCTGTTTTACATCTTCGATTTTATCCTTTTCCTATTCCTTGTGTTTATCATTGCTTTCACAAATAGTTTTTTTTTTTCTTTTTGATCTGTATACTGGCTAATTTAAGTGATTTACTTCCCAGGTGTGATTTCATCCTTCCTATATCTTCTTGCTTCTTTTCTATTTAGAGAAGACCTTTCAATATTTCTTTTAAAATAGGTTTAGTATTGCTGTATTCTTTTAGTTTTTGCTTGTCTGAGAAGTTCTTTATTTCTCCTCCTATTCTAAATGATAATCTTGCTAGGTAGAGTATTCTAGGTTGCAGATTTTTCTTTTTCAAGACTTTGAATATATTTTGCCATTCCCTTCTGGCCTGCAGTGTTTCTGAAGAGAAATCAGCTGATAGCCTTATGGGAGTTCCCTTGTAAAGAACTCTGTTTTTCTCTTGCTGCCTTTAGAATCCTCTCTTTATCTTTAATTTTGCCATTTTAATTATAGTATGTCTTGGTGTAGGCCTGTTTGGGTTCATCTTATTTGGGACCCTCTGTGCTTCCTGTATCTGATATCTGTTTCCTTCTTTATGTTTGGGAAATTTTCAGCCATAATTTCTTCAAATACATTTTCAATCCCCTTTTCTCTTTCTTCTCCTTCTGGAATCCCTATCATGCATAGATTGGCACACTTTATATTATCCCATAGTCTCTTATATTGCTTTCATTTCTTTTTCATTTGGTTTTCTGTCTGCAGTTTTGATTGGGCAATTTCCAATATCCTATCTTCCAGATCACGTATTCTTCTGCATTATTCACTCTGCTATTCATTGCCTTTAGCTTAGCTTTCATCTCAGCAAATGAACTTTCTAATATTTCTTGGCTCCTCCATATACTTTCTAGTTCCTTTTTACAATAATCTGCATTTCTGTCAATAACATTTCTTAATTCCTTTGGTATCTTCATCACCTCCTTTTTGAACTTGGTGTCTATTACACTGAAGAGGTCTGTTTCATTGTTCATGCAGGGGAATTCTCTTGGTCTTTGAACTGGGAGTGGTTCCTTTGCTTCTCCAGTTTGCTTATATTTCTCTTACTTTGTGAGTTTAGGAGAAACAATTATCTACTATAGTCGTGGAAGGCTCTTTATACGCAGGAGCATCCCTGCATAGCTTGTGTGGGTTTAATTTTTTTTTTTTTGGCATGAGGGTTGTTTTTGGTTTGGGTGCTTGCTGTTTCTTTCCTCAGTGTGTGCTGGCCATTATCCCCTTGATAAGGGGTGTGCAGGTGCATGGCCCATGCACGCTCCCAGGAGAGTTGGGGCCATGGTTGGTGCCTGGTAGCAGGACCCTTGGCAGCAGTAGCAGTCCTTGCCTGCCTCTGAAATCGGAGATGGCAGTGATGGCTCACACCTGCCCCCGAAGCTCGTGTAGGTGGTGCCCTGCCACCTGAGAGCATGTGTGCAGAGAAGGAAGCTCCTATGGCTATCCTGTCCCTCTCTTCACGTGCCCCCCAGCAATGGCGCCTTGCCTTTCTGGTGGGCCCAGTCTTCTTCCCATACTCCCTCGGTTGTGGCACAGCACACCCTAGCCCCCTTAGGCTGTCTCCATGCAGCCAATCCCAGTCCTTTCCCCAGTTATGACCTTCGAAGCTTGAGCCTCAGCACCCAGCCCCCACCCACCTCAGCAGATGAGTGTCTCAGGCTGTGGAGTGCCAGGAAGTGGCACCAATAATCTGAGCAGGTCTCTCTCCACTTTGCCCTCCACAAAGAGGTTGCTGCACTCTCCTCCAAGGCTCCAAAGCTCCCCCTCTGTCCTGGCTGGTCTCCCTGCTGGTGAGGGGACTTCCCGCTGTGCCAAAAACTTTCCTCTTTCACAGCTCTCTCCCAAGGGGACAGGTCCCATTTTGATTCCTTTCTCTCTCTTTTTCTTTTTTCTTTTGTCCTACCCAGTTATGTGGAGATTTTCTTGCCTTTTTGGAAGTCTGAGGTCTTCTGCCAGCATTCAGTAAATGTTCTGTGAGAATCGTTCCACATGTAGATGTATTTTGATGTATTTATGGGAGAAGGTGATCTACATGTTCTACTCCTCTGCCATCTCGATCCAATTGCCTGTGATAACTTCTTAGTTTGAGGGTTCTGTGCTGTGTGCATTGTACACAGAATTTAGGTACATGGTACTATACCATAAAACCACATGAAGCCAAAGCTGAAATTTGATTCCTCACACAAACTTTTTTGGTTGCTTCTGGTTTATTTTTTTATCCAGATCCCAGACAGACAAAAGAGTCTTTTGTCATGTCTCTGGGTCAAAGAGTAGAACTTTTCTATTCCCAACTTAATAGACTAGACATTCCTTAAAGTGTCCTGATACAGGAATCTTAATTTTCCATCCACACCTCTTGAAAACCAAATGCTTCATCTGTTGAACCTGTGAGAGTATTATTAGCCAGATTTTAGTTCATATGAACTATACCCATATCTACCACTTAGTACTTTATTAACTCTAATTCACTGATTTGGCTTTAAGTTGCTTCAAAAAAAAAAAAAAAAACTCAAGATACTCCTTTTTGAGATCTCAGTAAATGCTTTCAAGATCCTTGGTAAGTTTTATTTAACACTCTCATGTGAACTGCTGAAGAATGCTGGCCATCTGCCCTGATGTTGAAAGTCACTAGACTCATCCATTCTAAGACACAAAAATAAAACAAACAAAACTACATGATTTATTGGTGACTTTAGGAATATAGTTTCTATGGAGTGGAAGAAAGGAAGTTCAGTAAGCAGAACTATTGAAAATTACATCAGCCTTCCTAGAAAGTTGCCTATAAATGGAATGTTTATAACAAGACTTTTTCAATGGTTAACTATGAGGATACACTTATATGGGAAAATTTAAGAATGCAACCGTCTTTTTAAACTGCATATTGAGAGATGTCTTCTCCCACCCACAAAAGACTAATTGTCATGGTAATTGCCTGCCACTATAAACAACAAGAAGTTTGGACAGAATATATGAAACATTGGTTTCAGATGTAAGCTAACTGAAAAGGACTTTGATCCACATAGAAGAAAAACAAGGTAAGCCCTATGATTGCCCAGGCTTCCTGGGCAGTTCTCAGACTGCAGCAGTACAAGGGGAACCCAAAAAAGCCCAGTGTTCTCATTCAGTTGAAGAGACAGAGATTGAATTTGAGGAAGCCATGACAGTTAGAATTTGTGGAGCAGAGAACTACAGAGAGGAGATGTAGAGAAATCTGCAGAGAGGTCCCAATGGGTCTGGCTTATATCTGCACATGTATGTGAGGAAATTACCCAAAGCCAGGAAAGATTTACAAGGAAAGAGTAAACAGAGCAACTCCCAGATATCACACTGGGTTGGGAATATTTTATGTCCTCATCAGAGTGGAAAGACACAACCTAACACATGGGGTCACTGAGAAGAGTCCTCAAATAGGTATTGACTCAGTAAGAAGACCTAAACTAGCTCCACAGAAAATGCTGTTCTGGACTCACAATAATTCAGCTTAAAAGAAAACTTTTAAAAGATCTACCTAATTTGAAAGGAATTTAACTGCATTCCAGAATAAAATTCCAATACCATTTAAAAGAATATAATTAAATCTAGCATCCAAAAATATTTGACAGCCAATCAAAACTTATTAGGCTTGCAAAGAAGCATGAAAATATGCCTGATAACCAAATTTTTTTAAAAAAAATCAATAGAAATAGGCCAGGAAATGATAGATGATACAATTTGCAGAGAAGGACTGTAAAACAGCTACTACAAATCTTTAAACATAATATAATGAGAAAATAAATTGAAGATAATTTTAAAATACTCAAACTGAAATTCTGTAGAAGAAATATACAATATCTGATATTAAATATATATTCTGGATATGATTAATCAATGATCATGAGAAAGTTTTAAATAGCCAGAGATAAAGGTACTATATACAATGGAGATTGAATCAGTAATCAAAAACCTCCCAACAAAGAGAAATCCAAGACAAGATGGCTCCACTGGTTAATTCTATCAAAATTTAAAGAAGAATAATGCCAATCCTTCTCAAACTCTTCCCAAAAACTGAAAAGGAGGAAAGATTTCCATACTCATTTTATGAGAACAGATTTACCCTGATACCAAAGGCAGACAGATGTACCATAAGAAAATAAAACTATGGTCAATATCCCTGATGAACATATATGCAAAAATCCTGAACAAAATACTAGCAAACCAAACATAGTGGTGCAATGAAAGGATCATACAGTATGACCAAGAGATGCAAGAATGGTTCTTTATATGAAAATTAATTAGTGTGATACACCACATCAACAGAATTAAGGATAAAAATCATATGATTGTCTCAGTTGATGCAGGCAAAGCAGTTGACAAAATTACACATGCTTTCGTGACAAAAATTCTCAATGAACAAAACTAGGAATAGAAGGAAATTACCTTAACAAAATAAAGGCTATACATAAATGAAAAGCCTGCAGGTAACATTGTACTCAATAGTGGAAAAGTGAAAGCTTTTCTTCTAGGATCAGGACCAAGGCAAGGATGCCCACTCCCACAGTTTTTATTCAACATAGTAATGGCAGTTCTAGCCAAAGAAATTAGGCAAGAAAAAGAAATAAAATTATACAAGCCAGAAAGGAAGAAGTAAAATTTTCTCTGTTAGCAGGCAGCATGATCCTATAGCCCTAAAGACTCCATAAAAAAATGTTAGAACTAATAAATGAATTCAGCAAAGTTACAAGTTACAAAATCAGCATACAAAAAGCAATTGTGTTTCTATACAGTAACAATGTGCTATCTGAAAAGGAAATTAGGAAAACGGTCACATTCACAATAGCACCAAAAAGTATAAAATTCTTAGGAATAAACTTCACTAAGGAGGTTAAAGACTTTTATACTAAAAACTACAAAACATTGATGAAATAAATTAAGACATAAAATAATGGACAGTGTACGTGTGTTCATGGGTTGGAAAACTTAATACTGTTAAAATGTCCATATTTCCCAAAGCAATCTACAGACTCAATCCAATCCCTATCAAATTCCTAGTGGCATTAAAAAAAAAAGAAAGAAAGAAACAATGCTAAAATTCATGAGATCTCAAAGGATCCTGAACAGCCAAAACAATCTTGAGAAAAAACAAAACCAAAGGCCTCACATTTCCAGATTTTAAATATATTACAAAGCTACCATAGTTAAAACCATATGGTACTGTCATAAGTCATATAGACCAATGGAACAGAATAGAAAGCCAGAAATAAACCTAAGCACATACAGTCAACTGATCACCAACAAGGGTGCTAAGAATGCACAGTGGGAAAAGATTGACTTCAACAAATCGTTCTGGAAAAACCAGATATCCACATATAAAAGAGAGAAATTGGATCCTTATCTTACATCCTACACAAAAATCAACTCAAAATGCATTAAACATTTAAACATAATACCTGAAACTGTAAAAATACCTAGAAGAAGAGATAAGGAAAAAGCTTTATGACATTGGTCTTGGCAGTGATTTCATGGCTATGATACTAAAAGCATGGACAAAAACCCCCCAAAACCAGTAGACTGGTTAATCCCATATATTTGATAAGGGTTTATTCTCCAAAATATATAAGAAACGCCTTACAACTCAAGAGTTTAAAAAAAACACCTCAATTTTAAAATGGACTTGAATAAATGTTTCTTGAAAGAAAACATGAAAATGGCCAAAGGTTATATGAAAAAAGGTTGAATGCCATTTATCATCAGGAGAATGCAATCAAAACCACAATGATATATCACCTTACACCTTTAGGATGGCTATTAACAACAACAACAAATGTTAGTGAGGATGTGGAGAAACTGGAATCCTTGCACACCATTGGTAGAAATGCAATATGGTGCAGCCACCATGGAAAACAGAATGGAAGTTCCTCAAATAATTAAAAATAGAACTACTGAATGATTCAGCAATCCCACTTCTGGGTATTTATCCAAAAGTATTGAAATTGGAATCTCAAAGAGGTATTACCACTCTTATATTCATAGCAGCATTATTCACAATATCCAAGATGTGAAAATAACTTAAATGTCCACCAACCGATGAATGGATAAAGAAAATGTGGCATATAAAAAAATGGAATACAATTCAACCTTTAAAAAGAAGGAAATTCTGCAGTATCTGGTAACATGGTTGAATTTTGAGGACACTACGTTAAGTGAAATAAGCCAGGCACAGAAAGACAAGTACTTCATGATTCCACATAGATGTGGTATCTAAAGTAGACAAACTCATAGAAACAGAAAGTAGAATGGTGGTTGCCAGCATCTGGTGGTGGTGGTGATGAGGGCAGTGGGGAGTTGTTGTTTGTGTGGGTAGTTTTAGTTGTGCTAAATGGGGACATTCTAGTAACCTGGGCACAACAATATGCATGTAGGAGACCATATTGCTCTGTACACTTGGAACTCGTTGGAATGCTGAAAACTATGTAATGTGGTTTTATTTTGGCATGACTAAAACTCTACATGTACCATGTAGATGAAATCAGCATAAATCTTCATAGGCACAAATTACAAAAGCTGACTTAAAAATAGATAGATTACCAGAAGAGCCCTGTATTTAGAAAGCCCTATATCTACTAAAGAAGTTGAATTCATATCAAAAGGCTTCCCCTAAAGAAAACTCCAGGCCTAAATGGCTTCACTGCTGAACCATACCAAACATTTTATGAAGAAATTATATCAACTCTGCTCAAAATATTTCAGAAACCAGATGAGGAGGAAATTTTCCTGACTCATTCTGTGAGACTTATGCTAACACAGTACTGAAACCATAAAAGACACTAGAGAAAATTACACACCAATATTCTTTATGAACATAAATACCAAAAATCTTAACAAAATATTAGCAAATTTAATCCAGCAATAGATTTTTTAAATCACTAAGTTCAGTTGATCCTAGACGTGTAAAGTTGTATTAATTCAAAAATAAAGCAGTATAATTAACTATATTAATAGACTAAAAAAGAAAAATCATATGATCTCAATAGATACGGGAAACTTTTTTTTACAATATTCAACACACATTTATGAAAAAAAGGAAATCTCAGCAAACTAGGAATATAAAAGAACTTCCTCAACCTGGTAAAGTGTTTCTACAAAAAAACCTACAGCTAACATCTTTAATGGTGAAAGACTGAATAAATTTCACCTAAGATCAGGAACAAAGTAAGGATATTCACTTCTATGAAACATTGTACTGTAGATATTAGCAAGTGTAATAAGGCAAAATATATATACACAGATTTGAAATAAAGAATTAAAACTCAGAAAACTCTCAGAAACCTTTTTATGTCTATATGTTAAAAATGAACAGTTGGAAATTGATATTTTAGGAAGAAACCACTTCCAGTAGCATCAAAAAAATCATGAAGTGATTAGGGATAAATTTAACAAAATATGTATAGTACCATACATTGAATGTTACTAAACATTACTGAACAAAACATTACTGAGAAAAATTAAAGATCTAAATATTTGGAGAGCTATACCATGTTCACTAACTGTAAGCCTCAATATTCTTAAGATGTTAATTTTTCACAACTTGATTTATAGATTAAACCCAGTTCCAATCAAAATCCCAGCAAGGTATTTTGTAGTATGCAAAAACAAGTTCTAAAGTTTTTTCTAAGGGAAAGGCAAAAGACCTACAATATTGAACATAAAACTGAAGAATCACAAAGTTGGAGTATTCACTATCCAATTTCAAGACTTACTATAAAGCTAGAGTCATCAGGACAGTGTGGTTTTACTATAAGGATGGACATATAGATCAGTGTATCAGAATGGAGAGTCCATACGTAGACGTATACAAATATACTCTGTTTATTTAAAATATACATTCAGTGTGGGAAAGGAGAGTCTATTCAATAATGGTTGTTGTGAAAAATGGATATTAAAATGAACCATGGCCATTACTTCACACAATATATAAAAATTAACTCAAGATAAATCAGACATCTAATTGCAAGCACTAAAAAAATAACCCAGAAGAAAACAGAGAAGAAAATTCTAGTGACATTCTGGTTAAGCAACAATTTCATAGAACAAAATAGCATATATCATGAAAGATAAAACTGATAATTTTGGACTGCCTCAAAGTTAAAAACAGTTTTGAAAGTCACTATTAAGAAAATGAAAAGGCAAGCCACAAACTGGGAGAAAAGATTTGCAAAACATATCTGAGGGGCTTCCCTGGTGGCGCAGTGGTTGAGAGTCTGCCTGCCAATGCAGGGAACACGGGTTCGTGCCCCGGTCCGGGAAGATCCCACATGCCTCGGAGCGGCTGGGCTCATGAGCCATGGCCACTGAGCCTGCGCTCCGCAATGGGAGAGGACACAACAGTGAGAGGCCCGTGTACCGCAAAAAAAAAAAAAAAAAAAAAAAAAAAAATATAAATATATATATATATATATATATATATATCTGAGAAGGAACTTTTATCTAGAATATATATTTTTTAAATTTGGTTTTTATTTTATATCAGGGTATAGTTGATTTACAATGTTGTGTTAGTTTCAGGTGAACAGCAAAGTGATTCAGTTATACATATAAATATATCCATTCTTATTCAGATTCTCTTCCCATATAGGTTATTACAGAATATTGAGTAGAGTTCCCTGTGCTATACAGTAAGTCTTTCTTGATTATCTATTTTATATATAGTAGCATGTATATGTTAATCCCAAACTCCTAATTTATCACTCCCCACACCTTTCCCCATTGGTAGCAATGTTTGTTTTCGAAGTCTGTGAGTCTCTTTCTATTTTGCAAATAAGTTCATTTGTATCATCTTTTTAGATTCCACATATAAGTGATATATGATATTTGTCTTTGGCTAACTTCATTAAGTATGGTAATCCCTAGGTCCATCCATGTTACTGCAAATGGCATTATTTCATTCTTTTTTATGGCTGAGTAATATTACATTGTATATATGTACCACATCTTCTTTATTCCTCTGTTGATGGACATTTAGGTTGCTTCCATGTCTTGGCTACTGTAAATAGTGCTGTAATGAATATTCGGTTGCATGTATCTTTTTGAATTAAGGTTTTCTCCAGATACATGCACAGGAATGGGACTGCTGGATCATATGCTGCCTCTAGTTTTAGTTTTTTAAGGAAGCTCCATACTGGTTTCCATAGTGGTTATACCAAGTTACATTCCCATCAAGAGTGTAGGAGGGTCCCCTTTTCTACAAACCCTCTTCAGCATTTATTATTTATAGACATTTTAATAATGGCTATTCTGACTGGTGTGAGGTGATATCTCATTGTAGTTCTGATTTGCATTTATCTAATAATTAGTGATGCTCAGCATCTTTTCATGTGCTTTTTGGCCATCTGTATGTCTTCTTTGGAGAGATGTCTATTTAGATATTCTGCCCTTTTTTTTTTTGCGGTACGTGGCCTCTCACCATTGTGGCCTCTCCCATCGCGGAGCACAGGCTCCGGACGCGCAGGCTTAGTGGCCATGGCTCACCAGCTTAGCCGCTCCGTGGCATGTGGGATCTTCCCGGACTGGGGCATGAATCCATGTCCCCTGCATCAGCAGGCAGACTCTTAACCACTGTGCCACCAGGGAAGCCCTCTGCCCATTTTTGATTGGGTTGTTTGTTTTTTTAATATAATGCTCCATGAGCTGTTTGTATATTTTGGAGATTAATGCCTTATTGGTTGCTTTGTGTCCGAATATTTTCTCCCATTCTCTGGGTTGTCTTTTCATTTTGTTTATAGTTTCTTTTACTGTGCAAAAGCTTTTAGGTTTAATTAGGTCCCATTTGTTTATTTTTGTTTTTCTATTTCTCTAGGAGGTGGATCCAAAAAGATATTGCTGCAATTTATATCAAAGAGTGTTCTGCCTATGTTTTCCTCTAAGAGTTTTGTAGTATCTGGCCTTACATTTAGGTTTTAATTCATTTTGAGTTTATTTTTATGTACAGTGTTAGGGAGTGTTCTGATTTCATTCTTTTACATGTAGCTGTCCAGTTTTGCCAGCACCACTTATTGAAGAGACTGTCTTTTCTCCACTGTATGTTCTTGCCTCCTTTGTCATAGATTAGGTGTCCATAGGTGCGTGGGTTTATTTCTGAACTTTCTATCCTGTTCCATTGATCTATATTTCTGTTTTTGTGCCAGTACCATACTGTTTTGATTACTGTAGCTTTGTAGTAGAGTCTGAAGTCAGGGAGCCTGATTCCTCCAGCTGTTTTTCTTTCTCAAGATTGCTTTGGCTATTTGGGGTCTTTGGCATTCCCATACAAAATTTTTTATTCTAATTCTGTGAAAAATGCCATTGGTAATTTGATAGGGATTGCACTGAATCTGTAGATTGCCTTGGGTAATATAGTCATTTTGATGACATTGAATCCTCCAATCCAAGAACATGGTATATATTTCCATCTGTTTGTGTCATATTTGATTTCTTTCATCAACATCTTACAGTTTTCAGAGTACAAGTCTTTTGCCTCCTAAGGTAGGTTTATTCCTAGGTATTTTATTCTTTTGATGCAGTGCTAAATGGGATTGTTTCCTTAATTTCTCTTTCTGATCTTTTGTTGTTAGTGTATAGAAATGCAACAGATTTCTGTATATTAATTTTGTATCCTGCAAACTTACCAAATTCATGAAAGTCTAGTAGTTTTCTGGTAGCATAGTTAGGATTTTCTATATACAGTATCATGTCATCTGCAAACAGTGACAGTTTTACTTCTTCTTTTCCATCTTGGGTTCCTTTTATTTCTTTTTCTTCTCTGATTGCCATGGCTAAGACTTCCAGAACTATGTTGAATAAGGGTGACAAGGGTGGACGTCCTTGTCTTGTTCCTGATCTTAGAGGAAATGCTTTCAGCTTTTTGCCATTGAGTATGTTGTTAGCTGTGGGTTTCTCATATATGACCTTTTTTATGTTGAGGTAGGTTCCCTCTATGCCAACTTTCTGGATAGTTTTTTATCATAAAAGTTGTTGAATTTTGTCAAAATATTTTTCTGCATCTATTGACATGCTCATATGGTTTTCATTCTTCAGTTTGTTAAAATGTTAATCACACTGATTGATTTGAGGATATTGAAGAATCCTTGAATCCCTGGGATAAATCCCAGTTGATCATGGTGTATGATCCTTTTAATGTATTGTTGGATTTGGTTTGCTAGTATTCTGTTGAGGATTTTTGAATCTATATTCATCAGTGATATTGGCCTATAATTTTCTTTTTTGTGGTATCTTTGTCTGGTTTTGGTATCAGGGTGATGGTGGCCTCATAGAATGAGCTTGGAAGTGTTCCTTCCTCTGCAATTTTTTGGGATAGTTTCAGAAGGATAGGTGTTAACTCTTCTCTAATGTTTGATAGAATTCACCTCTAAAGCCATCTGGTCCTGGACTTTTATTTGTTGTAAGTTTTTAAATCACAGATTCAATTTCAGTACTTGTGATTGGTCTGTTCATATTTTCTATTTCTTCCTGGTTCAGTCTTGGGAAGTTGTACCTTTCTAAGAATTTGTCCATTTCTTCTAGGCTGTTCATTTGATTGGCATATAGTTGCTTGTCGTAGTCTCTTATGATCCTTTGTATTTCCACTGTGTCAGTTGTAACTTCTTTTTCATTTATAGTTTTATTGATTTGAGCCCTCTCCCTTTTTTCTTGATGAATCTGCTTAAATTATCAATTTTGTTTATCTTTTCAAAGAACCAGATTTTAGTTAAATTGATTTTTCTTTTTTTTTATTTGTCTGCACCAAGTCTTCGTTGCCCCACGTGTGATCTTCACTGCCCCAAGTGGGATCTTCACTGTGGCATGCAGGATCTTTTAGTTGTGGCATGGGGGATCTTTAGTTGCAGCATGCAGGTTATTTAGTTGCAGCATGCCAACTCTTAGTTGAAGCATGTGAGGTCTAGTTCCCTGACCAGGGATTGAACCTGGGCCCTCTGCATTGGGAGTGTGGCGTCTTAGCCAGTGGACTACCAGGGAAGTCCCTCATTGATCTTTTTTTATTGTTTTCTTCATCTCTATTTCATTTATATCTGCTCTGATCTTTATGATTTCTTTCCTTCTACTAACTTTGGGTTTTGTTTGTTCTTCTTTCTCTAGTTGCTTTAGGTGTAAGGTTAGATTGTTTATTTGAGATTTTTCTTGTTTCCTGGGGTAAGATTGGATTGCTGTAAATTTCCCTCCTAGAACTGCTTTTGCTGCCTCCAGTACACTTTGGATTGTCGTGTTTGTGTTGTCATTTTTCTCTAGGTATTTTTGATTTCCTCTTTGATTTCTTTGGTGACCCATTGGTTGTTTAGTAACATATTGTTTAGCCTCCTCTTGTTTGTGTTTTTTTGCATTTTTTTCCTTGAAGTTGATTTATAGTCTCATACTGTTGTGTTTAGAAAAGATGCTTGATATAATTTCAGTGTTTTAAATTTACTGAGGCTTGCTTTGTGGCCAACGTGATCTATCCTGGAGAATGTTCCATATGCACTTGAGAAGAATGTGTATTTGGCTGCATTCAGATGGAATGTCCTATAAATATCAATTAAGTCCTCATGGTCTAATGTGTCATTAAAGACCTGTGTTTCCTTATTGATTTTCTCTATGGATGATACGTCCATTGGTGTGAGGTGTTATAGAACTCTTAGCATTTGCCTTATATATTGTGGTGCTTCTATGTTGGGTTTGTATATATTTATGATTGTTGTATCTTCTTCTTGGATTAATACTGTGATCATTATATAGTGTCCTTTGTCTCTTCTAACAGGCTTTACTTTAAAGTCTGTTTTGTCTGATATGAGTGTTGCTACTCCAGCTTTCTTCTGTTTTCCATTTTCATGGAATACCTATTTCCATCCCTTCACTTTCCATCTGTATGTGTTCCTGGATCTGAGGTGGGTCTCTTGTAGACAGCATATATATGGTTCTTGTTTTTGTATCCGTTCAGCCAGTCTGTCCTTTGATTGGAGCATTTTATCCATTTACATTTAAGGTAATTATTGATGCGTCTCTTCTGATTGCCATTTTGTTAATGTTTAGGATTTGTTTTTGTAGGTTTTTTTCTTCCCTTCCTCTTTTGTTTTCTTCTCTTTCTATTCGATGTATATCTTTAGTGTTGTGTTTGGGTTACTTTTTCTTTTTTGTGTGTGTATCTAATGTAGATTTCTGGTTTGTGATTCCCATGAGGTTTTGATGTAGCAGTCTTTATATAAATAAGGTTGTTTTAATTTGCTGGTCTCTTAATTTCAAATACATTTCCAGTATCCTGCATTTGTGCTGTCCTCTTCTCATGATTGCTGGTTTTGTGTGTGTTTGTGTGTGTGTGTGATTTCCTTCCTTTCCTATATATTTGCCTTTACTGGTGAGCTTTTACAATTGTAATTATTTTTGTTTCTAGTTGTGGCCTTTTCCTTTCTGCCTGGACAAGCTTCATTAGGATTTTTTGTAAAGCTGCTTTGATGGTGCTGAATTCTCTTAGCGTTTTCTTGTCTGTAAAGCTTTTGATTTCTTTGTGAAATCAGAATGTGAGCCTTCTGGGGTAAATTATTCTTGGTTGTAGGTTTTTCCCTTTCATCACTTTAAATATATAATGCCACTCCCTCCTGGCCTGCAGAGTTTCTGCTGAAAAATCCTCTGATAGCCATATGGGAATTCCCTTGCATGTTATTTGTTGCTTTTCCCTTTTTGCTTTTAGTATTTTCTCTTTGTCTTTAATTTTTGTCAAGTTGATTAATATGTGTCTCAGTGTGTCCCTCCTTGGGTTTATCCTGGATGGGACTCTCTGAGCTTCCTGGACCTAAGTGTTTCCTTTCCCACATTAGGGAAGTTTTTGTCTATTATCTCTTCAGATATTTTCTCAGTTCCTTTCTCTTCTCCTTCTGGGACCCCTATAATGCAAATGTTGGTGCATTTAATGTTGTCCCAGAGGTCTTGAGACTGTCCTCATTTCTTTTCAGTCTTTTTTTCTTTATTCTCTTCCATGGCAGTGATTTTCACCATGTTTTCTTCCAGCTCACTTATTCATTCTTCTGCCTCATTTTTTCTACTATTGTTTGCTTCTAGTGTAGTTTTTCATTTCTGTTATTGTATTGTTCATCTGCTTGTTCTTAAATCTTCTAGGTCTTTGTTAAAGATTATTTGTATTTTCTCAGTCTGTACCTCGATTCTGTTTCTGAGATCTTGGATCATCTTTACTATCATTACTCTGAATTCTTTTTCAGGTAGATTGCCTATCTCCACTTCATTTAGTTGTTCTTCTAGGGTTTTATCTTGTTCCTTCGTCTGGAACATATTTCTCTGCCACCTCATTTTGTTTATCTTTCTGTGTTTGTGGTCTCATTTCCACAGACTGCTGGATCCTAGTTCCTCTTGCATCTGGTGTCTGCCCCCTGGAGGGTGAAGTTGGTCCAGGGGCTTGTGCAGGCTTCCTGGTGAGAGGGATTGGTGATTGCCCACTGGTGGGTAGAGCTGCGTGTGGTCCCTCTGGTGAGCAGGGCCTTGTCAAGGGATGTGTTTAGAGGTAGCTGTGAGCTCAGTACAACTTTAGGCAGCCTGTCTGCTGATGGTGGCACTGTGTTCCCACCCTATTCGTTGTTTGGCCTGAGGCATCCCAGCACTGGAGCCTGCAAGCTGTTGGGTGGGGCCAGTTCTCAGTGCCAAAATGGCGCCCTCTAGGAGAGCTCATGCTGATCAGTATTTCCTGGGGCCTCCATCACTAGTGTCCCTGCCCCCACTGTGAGCCACAGCTGCCCCCCACTTACTTCCCCAGGAGACCCTCCAAGACCTGCATGTAGGTCTAGCCCAGGTTCCTATGGAGTCAGTGTTTGTGCTGGGTCCCAGTGCATGTGAAATCTTGTGTACACCCTCCAACAGTGGAGGCTCTCTTTCCCCCAGTCCTGTGAAGCTCCTAAACTCAAGCCCTGCTGGCCTTCAAAGCCAAATGCTCTGGGGTTCCTCCTCCTAATGCCAGACCCTCAGGCTGGGGAGCCTGACATGGGGTTCAGAACTCTCACTCCTGTGTGAGAACCTCTGCAATACAATTATTTTCCAGTTTATGGGTCACACACACAGCAGGTATGGGATTTGATTATATTGCAAAAGCGCCTCTCCTGTCTTCTCATTGTGGTTTCTTCTTTGTCTTTGGATGTAAAGTATCTTTTTTGGTAGGTTCCAGTCTTTTTTGTTAATGGTTGTTCAGCAGTTAGTTGTGATTTTGGTGTTTTCGTGAGAGGAGGTGAGCTCAAGTCCTTCTACTCTGCCATCTTGTCTCCTTCATGTCTCAAGAGTGCTAATTCAAACTACTCTGAGAACATAAACTAGGAGCGCTGGTTGAAGGATTTTGTATCAACATCTAGTCAGCACTATCCACAGACTGGAGAGAACAAGCAGAGATTCCTTTTGTGTAGTTAAGGAGAAGCAGGCACCTGAGAGCCCTGAGAGCATTCAGTTGCCCACAGCATGGGAATAAATCCAGAATATATTTTAAAAACTTTTCCCAAGTCAGTAATTTGAGTAATTACTCAAATTGAGTCAGTAATTGAGAAAAAACTCAATACAAGTATGGGTCAAAGATTTGAATATACTCTTTTCCAATGAAGCTACGTGAATTGCTCCATATTACTGGAGCAACTGAAACTCCCACATGCTGATGGTTACACACTTATCGTGTGACCCAGAAATTCCACCCCTAGGTATTAATTCAAGGAAATAAAAACAAGTGTCATCACAGTAACTTGTACTCATTCACATGTACAGAGCAGTGTCATTCATAAAGACCCTAAAATTGAAACAATCAAATGTGCTTGGACAGGAGATCAGATGAATACATTGTTTCCTATCCACACGATGCAATATACTCAGCAATAAGAGTGAACAAACCATTGGTACCTGCAACACCATGGAGACATCTCAGTAGCTCTATGCTAAGTGAAAGAAGCCAGCCGTAAAAGGCAATATTGTATGATTCCATTTGTGTGAAATTCTTGAAAAGGCAAAACTATCTATTGATGGCCAGAAGCCAGGATCAAGAGGAGGGGATAATGGCAAAAGAGCACAAAGCAAGTCTTTGGGTGAAAGAATGTTCTAAGTCTTAGCATGGTAGTGGGTAGATGACTTCGTACATTTGTTAAAATGCATTAAATTATACTTTTAAGTTTATATTTCGGGGGAAACTAGATAAAATACTAAATGAATACCGTCAGTGTATTTTGATATTCCAAATTGAGTCCTCAAATTAGAAACTACAGTTGTAAAAAGTAATTTGTAAATTTTAAATACATTGCTTTAATGTTTAAATGGTGTTACTACAAAACACCATGAGTATGAAATGGTCTCCATTTTTAAAGTGGGTTTGATTTTAAAATAACAAAAGTGAAGAGTAAGAAGTTTATCTTGAATGCTGGTTCTTGACCATGAGAAAAAAATTTAAAGTAGTAGATAAACACCTGTGGAGATTTTGAGAAGGACATTTAGGTGCTCTCAAAAACTTTATATGTCAGTAACAGGGGCGCCACAATAAAAAAAATTAATGTTATGCCTTTCCTTTTCCTCCACATTGCTATGTCACCAGGTGTTCCCTGTGTTATCATGCATAATCAAGCGAGGCTGCCCTATCCGCTCTCATACATGCCAATAAAACTAAGAGGAAGGAAGGGAAAAGAAGAGGGAAAGGTACCACAGAGAACATGTGTACACACAACAAGGTTAGTGGAGACTGAATTAACTGAACTGGGGAGTCGGGGGAGAAGGCAATTAATTAATACCATCTCCCAAAAATCTATCAGGAAATTCTGTACTCAAAATTTAAAACTTGCCTAGTGCATTTTGTCAGAAAGCCTTGTCCAATACTTACAGGAGAGACTGTGTGTTAGGCATGCCATTTAATTTCTGTCCCGCATTCCTGCCCCACAGCATGGGGCTGAAGCCACCATCAGGCTCCCGTCCCAGCCAAGCCACCTGTTGCTCTGAGACGCTAAGGGCTTACTGACCTCCTTTGTTCATCAGTTTCTTCATGTCTGCAAAGGACTAATTACAGCATCTTCTCCAGAAACCCTAGGAGCATGGTCCAGGTTTGTTTTTTTCCACTGTAGAGCTGATTCTAATGAAAAGCTAAGTTTGAGAGCCACTGGATTAGACAAAAGCTAAGATTTTTATAGTTTTATATTTTATGGTTTTATACTCCGAACATCCATCAGTTCCAATGAAATCGGGTACTTAGGCATATTTTCTATCCTTCAAATTATAGTCATCCTTTGGTATCCATGGGAGATTGGTTCCAGGACAACCCCTTCCCCCCACCCTGCCACATACCAAAATCCAAGGATGCTCAAGTCCCTCATATAAAATGACATAGTATTTCCATATAACCCATGCATATCCTCCCATGTACTTTAATCTCTAGATGTCTTGTAATACCTAATACAGTGTTAAGTGCTATGTAAATAGTTGTAAAATACAATGTAAATGCTATGTAAATAGTTGCCAGTGGGGGATAAATTTAGGTTTTGCTTTTTGGAACTTTCTGGAATTATTAAAGAAAAGTATTTCCGATCTGGGCTGGTTGGATTTGTGGTTGTGGACACAGAGATACCGAGGGCAGACTGTATATGGCAGCTGCAATGTACACAAAGTGTCTCAATATTACGAATTCATCCTAAGAACAGACACTTCTATTTTAAATAGAGAGAAATAAAGTTTCAGGGAAATTAGGTAACAGGACCATACCAATGACAGAACTTGGGGAAGGTTTTAATTCACCTAGAAACTTCCACAGTACACTATTTAATTTTTATGCTGTTAATACTATATTTTCCATAAATGTATACATTTTTGTGTGTCCTATAATTCATTGCTACTTCCCGGCAAGAAGATTCTCAGACTCACTACAAAATAATACTCCAAAAAGAGTATTCTCTTTCATTTATATATAAGGAAAATCCAACTGGGTTTTTGTATTTACATCTATAAAATTAAGATATGACCATCTTTCTCAGACACAGACACTAAGCAGTACTGAGACTAACCCCTATGACAGTGGCAGGCAAAGTGTTAAAAATCAAAATCAATCACAGCTATATCTTAGGCTTCCAAGGATGCTCTCTTTCTCAGGGTCAGACCTTTGCTCCCGCTATGGAAACAAGAAAAATTCAGCATATTATTCACAGAAATTCTGCACCCAAGGGAAATTTTGTGCTTATTTCCAGTTTGACTTTTGCTCTAGGTTGGACCTTCAGAGTCCCTGGACGAGAAGCCCATCTTCCCAGGCTTGGGAGCATCTCCTGTCCGTCCTCGACTCTTACGTGAAGGTCAGTAAACAGTCGTTTGGCTTGGCTAGACCTGCTGTGCTGTCCTTAGTGACACTGATTACCTCTTCTGTGGTTTCAGAGCCCAATGAAATTAGCTGACCAGATGCCTCCCCAGCAAACCCGCCAGAAAGGTTTAGGGCTCAGTTTACACTGCAGCAGTCACGAGGCTCCGAGATGGAGATGCAGGGTCCTTGCGACAGTTCCCCAGGAGCACTATAGCCAATCATTAAAAAGAGTCACCACCAGGCAGTTTTGATCATGACCAACTTTATTTTAAACCTGCATCGTTGGGCACTTTATGGTAATGTGTCATTCATCCAATATTTATTTTTGCATATATTTTTAAAAATTCCCCAAACAATACTTTTACAAAGTCCTCCCAATAGTAGTCAGCTTTAGAGATGACTCTTATCCTGTAGCCTCAAGGATGCAAGAACAATGACGCACATCTTCATGCTGGGAAGGTGTGTATGGATACCAGTCACCATGGCTAGCAAAAAGCTCGAGTTTTTCAGTCCTTCCAAACAGTTATTCATTTAAAGAAAGAGAAATAAGCTTTGGGAAAGTTCAGTTTTTAACCTCTCATGTACCTTTTGTGTAAAAAAGCTTTATGCATTTTAAACTGTAGGTTTTAGGCAGTTCATACTTGTTGTTTTAGGCATTGCTCTAAGTACTGAATCATGACAGATTCAAGAAATCTCATTTTTGGTATATGATTATTAAAGGTTCTCAAAATAACCACATGGAAACTAGACTATGTAAAGGATGGTGACTCAACACACATGGTGCATTTAGGATGCACAGAGTCTAATTCTGGCCTGTCCTAAAAGTCACGTAATCAACCAAGGGGCAGATTTGTCAATGTACCTCAACAAGGCTCTCTTCCGAAACACGAAGTAACACAGAGACGAAGAGACTCAGAGATTTATCATATCAAAGAGGTAATCATTTGTGACTTGGCAATCTTTTAAGATAAAAGATTGTATATTTTAAATTCCTTCACTTAAGTATGGTTTGAAAAAACATAGCTTTCTGGATAGAAAGCATCTGGTTAAGCTTGCTGTTCAGTACCTTGTTTTATTTTTTTGGTATGTTTGCATATCACATCCAGAGCTACAGATTTTCCACAGTGCTTCTGCCTCATTCAAGTATAACAAAAGTAGAAATCTATAGAAGCTCTAAGGTTAAACAAACTGTACATTATACAAAAATTAACTTAATTTACACAGTCAAAAAGTATTGGCAATGCCCTTTATAAATCTTACCAAAGATTCATCACAAAGGATATTACAGTTGACATATGTTTTGTCATCACCATAGAAATGCCATCTAGATTTATGTGGTACAGAACTATTTGTTAAATGTACACATGAAGAATCAGCATTTTGCACTATACACATTTCTTTTAAAGTAACAGTATTGTCAATAGTAATCTAAGGTTCAGAATTTTCTTGTTGCATATTTATTGTTGCTGAGGCAGTTATGATATATTAATGCAATATTCATAATTATTTTAAATAAAAACATTTCTCCTGCCAACGGTATAAAGAATATGTTTTCTCTAAAATCACATGGAATGTTGCTACATACAGTTTTACACAAATACTGAAAAACATGACCTTAAGGCATCTGCTAGAAAAGCAGATGTATTTATATGAACTAAATTATGCAAGAAAAAATATTGCACAAAATCCTATTATTTTCAAAATAAAACATGCTTCTTTCTAAATACACATAATTCCCTACCTTGACCAAATCACAATGTTAACTGATTTGCTCAAAACAACTCTGCCTCTTAAACAAGATTTAAGAAACAGACACTAACAGATTCCTGGGCTCGACAGAGGAAAGACGTCAATACTGACAGTTTGTAGAAAGCATTTCATATATTAAGAAGTGGTCTGGGGGAATTAGGTTTGGGTGTTCATTTTACATTCTTCAATTTATATTCTGATATACAAATATCTACCCAGAATCAGGATATTGTATGCTAAACAAAATGGAATTCAGATTAGAAAATTTATTCATGAAAATAATCTTTTCCTGAAAAATTCAGATTTTCTAGAAAAGAAGATCTACTAATTATGAGAATAGTCACAGTTTTGTCCTCTTTATCAGCAGTCTACTTCTTCACCTTACTTCAGAAACGATGAACTCATTAGCATTCCTGGGTCCTGTTTATTAGGATACGAGCACAAACTCCTCACAACAGCACTGTCACAGACAGTTTTAGTTTAAAAGTGTATGTGTGTGTGTGAGGGGAGGCTGTTTCTAGAGAATGCTATTATCAAGGTAAAGACAGTAAAACGAGATCCCATCAACATGCATCTGCATGCTCAGTTAATCCTGATTCGAGTGACGTGGCCCTAAGTAGTGCAAAGGGACATGGTTTCATCAGAGCCTCGCTGCCTGGTGATAGGAGAGCAGAGTGGTGATGGACAGTCAGGTAAACGAGAACACTTAGTTTCTAAGAGCCTCTGAATCTGGCCTTTAAAAGTAGGTGTCCTAGGTAGCAGCATTACTGTACTTCGTATAACAGTAGAGAAAGTTAATCAAATTAGACATGGTACAATGGTTCTGTACTTAGAGCACGTTTTATATTAAGCAGCTTTAAAAAGGCCTTTTTTTTGGTGATAGAATCTTGGCTGAATAACTTCTAAGCAAAATACATTATCGTTATTATTGTTAACAGGGATTTACAATTCCTTTTCCTTTTAATTAGTTCCTGCACAGCAGGGACTAGGCCAATTCTTTTATTTCCCTATGTCCACAGTTACTGTACCTTGTGTATGACCAGTACCAACAGCTGATAAATAGTTCCTAAATGAGTTTTTAATTTTTAATCAGAAAAGTACTCATGCTATATTTTGGTGCCTTTCTAAAATATGCTAAAGTAGGTAGCCATCAAAATATACCACTTAACACAGTCTCACTTAACAAAACAAGAGCCCCTAAATTCACACACGACTCTTCTATCCCCCTGAAATACCATGGATGCAATACCCAAGGGCAAAAGGATAATAACTAGAGTGGGATTTGGGGAGAATTGTGACTTTGTCTAGAGGTCACATAAAGACTGGGCCTCAGAGCCAAAGGTCTGATTTGTTTATACAATTCTGTTGTATAACAGGTGTTGCTCCTTGGGGGTAAAAAAAAAAAAAAAGAAGAATTCAAACAGCAGGAGAGTTTACACATATTTGGTTTAGTTATAATAGAAAATGTGAAGATAGTAGGAAAAATACTTTTATTTCAGAACTCGCCTCAATGTCACTTCATTCTCTGTACAGCCACCATAATACTGGGAAGTCTAGTTTCAGAGCAGACTTTGAATACTTAAAATGTTAACGGTTTGAAATACGAATACTTGCTACTAGTCTTTTGGAGTTTTTCCAAGAATAACATGCAGGGGTTTTGCTTTTGTTTCTAACATGGAATATAAGAGCTGATTTTGTATGTTAAAATAAGGCACAAATTCAGTTTAAAATATCTTGACACAAATGTGACTTGTCAGTGGATGAATACCCTCACCACACACAGCAGTGCAGTCAGACATCTGGTGAGGGGACCAAAAGATAGGAAAAAAACTCACGTTTCTGAGGCCTTGAAACTTATCAAGCAAATGGATCAAAACCCAAATTGTGCCTGTGCTACACTCACAGTGATCCCAGTCTCCAGACAGTGAATTCTGAAGGAAAAATACCTCATTCCAATAGTCACATTAAAGGGCTGCTTTACATTCTTTTCAAAAATTATGAAGAATATTTGCCCAGCAGATTAACGACCAGAGTGACAGTTTTTCCTTCTTATTTAAAATAGCTCTTCTGATAAATGGACTTTTTTATATCTTTGAATTAAATAAAATGGAATTTTGTAACGAGTATATAAAAGCAAAATTTGACAGGAACCTTGAATCTTTTGTGTTTAAAAAAAAGGATTAAATTTAAAAAAGGATTGAACACCCTTTTCCTTAATACATACAGAATCTATCCTTATATGGAAAACAAGGTCTTCCTTGTTTTCCTTCATAAACATGAATGAATAATTGTCCTCCCAAAATATATCCATTGAGAGTTTGAAATGCACTTTAGAAAAGTAAAACTTGGTCATTTTCTTTAAATTATTTAAAGACTGACCTGAATGAATATTTTACGCAATGTTTTTAACAAACCCCCTTCCAGGATTTTAATTGAAAATTAAATTATGATTTCAGTAAATATTTTAGAGCACAGTCTTGATGAGGGTTCTTGAATGGGTTCTCAAACACCTTTCCTAAAATGATAATGTAAACAAAAATCATGAGTGGGGACGTATAGAGTATATATATTGAACATACTAACAACAAATGAACCATAGCATCACTGGGTTTTTTTCCTGATTATTCCTGTCTATCTAGCCAATCATCAAGCAGTCAATGCACGATCCCTTCTCAGGTGAACTTCAAAGCCTGAAAGTGAATTTGAGAGACAGGAGACGATGTCCCATGTAGAAGAATTCCAAGTAATTTACGTGGATTCCGTGCCCTCACGGAGAGGAAGCACGAGCCCCAAGCCTCAGTGTGGGCGGCACACGGCGACTTCCTCCTGAAGACGGCAGTAGGAGCGGCAGGGGAAGGAACGGCTTTACAGGGGAGGAACCCCACAAACGCCACCTCAGCCTGGTGACCAAGGCCAACATCGACATTCACAAATCATGTGCACAGCATGGACCCTTGATAAGATGTAATGATGAAGACGGCACTTTTCTTCTGTAACCCCCTCCCCAAAACCCAACCGTCCCGTTACAATCAATCAATCATGAGAAAAACACCAGACAAGTTCCAGCAGAGGGGCATCCTACAGCATACCTATATCTGCCCAGTCCTCCTGAAAACTGTCAAGGTCGTCAAAAACCAGGGAAGTCTGAGAGAGGGTCACAGCCAAGAGGAGCCTACGGAGCTGTGGCAGCCAAGTGTGATGTGGTCCCTGGGTGGGATTCTGGGACAGAAGAAGGATGGCAGGGAAAAACTAAGGAAATGTGCATGGAGCATGGTTCATGAATTGTGAAGACGTACTGCACTGACATCATAGGATATGAAAAACAGCGGAAACTGAGTAGGGAGACATGGGGACACTGTACTTTCTCCACACGGTTTCTATAAATTTGAAACTTCCAAAATATAACATCAATTATTTTAAGAAGTCCATCTGAGATGATATGAAGCATTCTGGTAGAGAATTATTAGTTAAGGGAAAAACAGATAGGAACACTTTTTTATCAGGACAGTTTATGTCACATTTGGCTTCCTGGGGGTGACTCCTACTTTAGCAAAGTCATACAGAAAGACTGTGAAAAAACTTAAAGTGTCATTTGTAAACAGAAGTCATTAATTTCACATTGTAATCCAGCACTTCATATATTTCGCTGAGTGACATGTAAGGTAAATGCGAACCTTTATACCTTTTGGAAAACATGGCTGCAGTGTCCAGAAGAGAGCTTTTTAACTTTGAAAAAATGAATTTTGTCCTTGATTTGATGAATAGAAAAAGGCATTATTGCTCTGCAGAACACTTATAATTTATCTTTCAAAATTTACCTGCAGTTCCATAAATTATGTAAGTATGCTTAATATAGGCTTAAGATTAAGGCAATTAGTTGGTCAACAGTTTCAGGCTAGTTCTGATTGATAGGTTTTGGTATCTTGGCCAGTTCATGCTCAACCAGGTTAGTACAGTAGCTACTGGTTATGTGCAAGGGTTAGATGTATACTTCGTTTAAATAAGTGGCGTTAAGCACCAAATACTGGGAAATCATACGTTCAATATATACTTTCAACATACATACAAGCTAGTACCCGATTTAAGAGCACAGTAGAAGAGTTAGCTTTACATTTAAAAATCAGTGGATAAATCTATATACCACGAGACAGACGAGTGGGAGAAATGTCCCAAATGAAAAACAATGTTTAGACGGTAGGAAGAGTTGTCTTTTCTACCAATCCTTGTTTATGATAGGGTACAGGGACTCCTAAAATGTCTCCGTAGAAGCTTGGATGCAAGCGACGGACTCTTCATTTGTTGATTTAAGCTTGGTTTCCACTTGCTTTTCCTTCTGAGATGTTTAAGTCTTGCTGGAAGGCAGATGTTACGTGGCACAACGACACCACCTCCTGAAGCAGTCCAGAACCTTCTGAAGTCTCTTTGGCTCCTTTCCCTTCTTTCTCCCAAGGAACAAAAGACGGACGGCGCCCAAGGCTGGGTACCAGCGGATCACCCGGAGTCTGGCTTAGTGTTTCTTTCTTCTCTGTTTGGGAAGCTCCGGGCGAAGCCAGCGGCAAACCCAGTCCTGGAGCGGGGTCCGGCTCTCCCAGCTCTGTGGGTCGGCTCGCGGCACCAACGCCGAGGCGTCGCTCACCGTTCTCCTCTTTGAGGATGGACAGAGAGTCCGTTCCCGCGCTGGAGGCCACCCGCTTCCTGGGCGAGGGCGGGAGCTGCCTGCCGTGGAGGGCACTGTCGTCCTGCCCCAGGTGCCACTCGGCCTGGTCACCGGAACCACCGCAAAGCAGGGCCAGGTTGTTCTCACTGGGCGTGTTGGATTTATTCTGAGAGAAGAAACAGCGCATTTAGAAAAAATGGAAGAAAATTATAGCATTACTTCAGCAGTACTGTTTTCCATTTTGAAATCAGTATCTTTCAAGGCTGGGAACTCAAAGTCCCTCCCAGAGGAAATGAAGCATGGACAGTTAGCTCTGAACACCTCCCAGGGCGCCCTCAACAGGAATGAAGTGAGATGGATACGGGTGCCCAGGCCCTTGCACCTTTCAATCACCTATAAAACTCAAACCAGACCCTAAGTGTTGGCGAGGGTGTGGAGAAAAAGGAGCCCTCGCACGCTGCGGGTGGGAGTGTAAACTGGTGCAGCCACTGTGGAAATCAGCGTGGAGGATCCTCAAAAAACTAAAAACAGAACTACCATACAATCCAGCAATCTATAATACACCTACTTCCGGGTATGTATCCAAAGAAGATAAAATCAGTATCTTGACAATACAGCTGTACCCACGTGTTCACGGCAGCATTATTGACAATAGTGAAGCTACGGAAACAACCTAGATGTCATTGATGGACGAACAGGTAAAGAAAACGTGGTACGTATACACCATGGAATGTTACTCAGCTTTTAAAAACAAGGAAATCCTGCCATTCGTGACAACATGGATGAACTTGGAGGGCATTATGTTAAGTGAAATAAGCCAGACAGAGAAACACAAATACTGCATGATGTCACTTATATGTGGAACCTAAAATAGTCAAACTCAGATGTCGAGAGTAGAATGGGGGTCACCAGAGGGGGATGGAGGGTGGGGAAATGGGGAGATGCTGGAGGGGCAGGTTTCAGTCGTGCAGGTGGGAAAAGTGCTGGGACCTAATGTACAGCTCGGTGACCACAGTTCTTTGCTAAGAAGGTAGATCTCAAGTGCTCTCACCGCAAAGAAAAGGTAACTAAGTGAGATAAGGGATATGTTAATTAGCTCATCTGTGGTCAGCATTTCAAAACATCAAGTTGTACACCTTAGATGTACACAACTTTTATTTGTCATTATACTACAAAAAAGCTGAAAAATAAAAAGGATTTGCAAAACAATCCTTCAAAATAACACAAAAAACAAGCAGACAGACTATATTATATAATCCATGCCAAGTTCTGGAATTTATTACCATCAGAACAGAGTGGAAATTACTTATACTTCTCTCTCTTGTGTTCTTAAAGCAGCCAGTTCAATCTGTTTAAAGTATTATTTCTAAAGCAATACAATGAAACATTACTTGAATTAATACATTTATTAAAACTTTTTTGAACATCCAGAAAATACAGAAAAAAAGTGGGAACATTTCACGTTTAAAAGTTCCCCAGAAAAGACAACTATAAAATTAGATTGTAGGAAAATACTACTGCTTGACAAAATAATTTCAATTAATGACAATAACCACCAGAATTGCATAAATAAAAGGGAAAATGCTGGAATTTTGTTACTAGAAATAATTCTTAATGATTAACTCTTACAGTATTTTTGGAGTTTTGACACTTATCTGAGGTCAAACGCTCCTACCAACTAAGGTGATGACAAAAGCCATCACAGTGAGTGCGAGAAACTGTTCATTTAATTTTACCAGTTGGAAAATCGACTCACCGTGGGCTTGTAATCAATGTCGTCCATCGACCTAAAGAAGTCCAGGCTCCTGGCCGCCGCCAGCTTCCCCTGGTCCTGGCTGTGCGTGCTCAGCGTGTCCAGGATCTCGCCCAGCAAGTCCATCTCACCCGAGGAAGGGGCCTGTGCTCTGGTTTCAAGAGAGTCGTCACTTTCGTAGAAATAAGCAGACGCTTCTTCTCCGTCTTCAGAGGACAACCTGAAGAAAAAGAAAACACGCACTGGTGATTACGTGACCACGAATGCTACTTACAAGCAACCTCTTACCAAAGATCGTCAACTAAGGTGGGAGTTTTAAAACCAATGTAATATTTCTGTAGAACAGCAAAGTGGATAATTGGTTCATGGCCAAATTCTTTGTAGTGATGTACACACCGATTCAAATGCTGGAAATCTTGAGTATGTGCACTGAGAGCAAACAAACGTTTATGGCTCCTTATCAATCCGGAAGCACAAGCGGGGCTTCTCACAGTCTAATCCTGGGGAATTTGGGACATTAGCCTTAGAAATATCAGGTTCCCAGAATACCTGGGAAGTTTGCTAACTCCAAGTTCACTTTCAGTATTTTTATATGGTTTTCCTTTTATTTGTTTATTCACTTGTCTTATATAAACAAAGATATACTTAATGCAGAAAAAAGAATGTTGATTCTGTCATCCCAAAATATCTTAAAATTGTTTTAGAAGTTGAACATATACTATTATTGTTTCCCTTGTTTTATGTTAAAATTAATTTTTAACACTTTGCGTTAAATTCTCCTCTTCTGATACCACCATGGAGTTAGGTCCCGCCCCTCGCCTATCTGGTTTGTTTCTATTGACTACTTTCACCGTTCCTGATATCTACCTGGCCCTCTTCAGGAGGAGGGCAGGAGTCTAACTTAGTGAGTGGGCTTCTGTTTCCCCTTTAACACTATCCCAGGTATTGCTGCAGACGTTACTGCTTCCCAAGAACAAGTTATTTCAGGTCTATCTTGCTTTCCCATCTCAAGATTCATCCCCCGTGAGACTCCAATTAGCGCTGGTTCCTCCTGCTGAAGAATATACCACAAGGGAGTAAAACCTGATCTCTGGGAGTGCACGTTCTTTGACATCTCTCTTGTAACCTAAAGCTTCTGCCGCTGAGCCGCATCGCGTAACAGAACAGGAGACCCCGCGACTTACTTGCTAGCTCTTTCTGCGTCCTCATCATTGTCAGCGCACAGAACACCATCCAGGCTCTGAAGAGTCCTTCTTAGGCGCGGCTACAGAGAGAGATCGACACACTGGCGTTAAGTCGTTAAGGTATGTCTCTTCCATAAATTTTAACCGACAATTTGATCTGACAAGGAATACTTTTTAAAGAAATATGCATTCAGGGGTTTTGAATACTAGCCAGTAACTTGACTAGCTGGGCAGGAGGAAGGGGAGGATATCAGACAACATTTACCTCAACGCTCACATCTCAAACCAGTCAACAAAAAACAAATCACTGGGCTGAGTACATAAACACTCTGCCCGCTCTCCCAGTCTGTCGGTCCCCGATTTAGGAATCCCTGACTTACAGGCAATCACTTCACCAAGCACTTAGCCCCCAGTTTCAATAATAATCAATACTTGCAATCTTGTTGCTTTTATCCCTTACCCACACTCTCCCTCACACCAAGTACTTTAAGGCAATGCTTCTCAATCATTAAAGTGCATGTACATCTCTTGGAGTTTGGTACAGGTTCTGATTCTAACACGCTCTTAGGTGAGGCTGCTCTTGGGTCTCAAGGTAACAAATCCTAGACAATGCATCATTTCACCTGTAAATACTTCACTATGTAGCTTTAACAGATAGATTTTTTTAACACAACCAAATATCATGATCATACATAATGAATTAATAATTATTCTCTAATATCTCATATTCCCTTACTGCCCCCGAAATATTTGAGTGAGTTTATCTGGACCAGAATCTCAACAGGGTAGCACTGGATTTGGCTGACATGTCCCTCGTCTCAGAGGACGATCCCTTCCACCTTCCCCTGCTCCATGCCACCTGTGTCCTTTAACGTGTTATTTTACCCTCGTTTCCTATAAACTGGCAATTACATCTGGAGCTTGGTTAGCTTCAGGTTCTGGGTTTTCCCTCTGTTTTTGGCAAGAATTCCCCCAGGTGTTGATGTGTTTCTCAGTGCATCACACCTGGAGGCACCTGGTGATCAGATGTCTCACTTTGGGTGGCACTAAGACTGATTAATGGCTTCAGGTGTGGTTGGGCAGTGCATCCACTACAAACTTTATCAGCCTTTCACCTGATGGTTTTAGCATCCTATAGTAACCGCTGGCTAAATCCATTATTTCAGTAGGCACTTCAAAATTATGCTTTTCAAAAGCATTTCCTTTATATTTATTTGTTGGCATTCCATAAAGAACTGTCTTATTAACTATGTGGCTATCCTGAAATACAATGTGTACCAGAAAAACAGGATAATTCCTTCCTTTTATTTAACAATTTTTAGAGTAATGAGCTAATCTAACAGTCTATAAAGGTGAGCCAGGAGGGGCCTTTAAAAATTATCATTTGTATATATTTGATATGGCTCATCACCCCATCACGGTTACTACTCTTCTTGAGGTTCAATCTGTCCCATTTTTGAACTACACTGTGATTATGTTTTTTAAGTAGTTATCTTTTACAGATTTACCTCAAAATATCTGCAGGGTTAAATGATATGCTATTGGGTATTTACTTCAAATTAATCCAGAGGTGGGGAGGGATCATGGGTAGGGCTGGCACAGAAATAAGATTGGCCGTAAGCTGATAATTGTTGAAGATGTATGCAAGGAACCTGGGAATTCATATAAGCTTCTCTTTTGCATGTTTGAATCATGTTAAGTGTTCATTCCACAAGAAAATAAAAAACTTTTACAGTTTTTGTTATGGACCAAGATGGCAGAGTAGGAAGACCCTGCATTCGCCATGCCATGAACACGCCTCATGCCATGAACATGCCTCAGCCCACGGACACGCCTCACCCCAAGGACACGCCTCACCCCATGAACAAACCAAAACTGTAACTACACAGAGTGACCCATCTGAGGACGACGTGAAGACCAGCAGAGCAGCTCCTCTACGATGAAGGATATAAAGAAACACACACTGAAACAGGTCAGAGGGACAGAGACCATCGAGTCAGGACCCACACCCTCCATGCGGTGACCTGTAAGCAGGAGGGAATATCACAAATATTAGAGGCCCTCCCTCAGGAGCAAGGGGTCAGGGCCCCATATGGGGGCACCCCAGCCCGGGGGACCTGCACTAGGCAGGGGAGCCCCCTAACATTTAACTGACACCCAGTGTGGCTTACATCTGGGAGAGCCACGGGACTCTGGAAAACCGAGACTCTGCTCTTGAAGGGCTTCTGCACAGACTCACTAGCTCTGAGTCGGCAGTGGTTGGAAAAGCACCTGGTCATATGTGAAGGAGAAGATTCACTGACTAGCTTCAGGGCAGGTGCTGAGGGGCAGAGATCTGTTAGAACTCTCTTCAGGGACCGAAGTGCTGGTGGACACCCTTTTTTAAATTATTCTTCTCTCTCTACCTAGCTGGCCCGGCACTGGCAGCTGCCACTTCTGACATTCTCCATCTGTCTTGTGAGCACCGCAGCCCTGACCCAGCGTTCTCCAGCCGCATCCAACCTGCCCATCCTGGCCACTGCCCCTCCAAAGCGGCTCCTGTCCTGCCACACCTGGCAGGTACACTTGCCAGGGTCCAGCATCCCCTAAAGAGGCTCCCGCCCTGAGAGGCCAGCCCTACCCACCAGGACACCTGCAACTGAGCGGCTGAGCCCTGCAGCCAGCCACACCAAGGGCCAGGGTGCCTGCAGCAGTTACAACCAGCTGGGCCTGGAACCAACTTGCCCACCAGTGGACCCAGAGCAGTTGTGACTGGGTGGGCCTTCCAGCCAGTGGGCAACCTTGGTGCCACCGCAGCAGGAGGACACGTAGCCCACAGAGGGGGACACCCCTGGAGCATCTGACTCTGGTGACCAGGAGGGATTGCTCTTCTGGGGCCCATGAGAAACCTTCTACATAAGCCACTCCTTCAAGACGGAGCGATGCAGCCCATCTACCCAACACACAGAAACTATACAGAGAGCGAGGCAAAGTGAGGAGACAGAGGAATGTGTTCGAAAAGAAAGAATAAGACAAAAACTCAGGAAAAGAAACGAAATGGAAATAAGTAATCTGATGAAGAGTTCACACTAATGATCATACATGTGCCCAATGAACTCATGAGATAATAAACAGTGAGAACTTCAATAATGAATTACAAAATATAAAAAAGAACCAAGCAGAGCTGAAGAATAAATGAAATAAAAAATACACTAGATGGTATCAACAGCAGATTAGATGAAGCAGAAGAATGGATGGATCAGTGATCTGGAAGACAGGGTGGTGGAAATCACCCAAAAGGAACAGCAAAAAAGAAAAATGAATTTTAAAAAAAGATACTTTAAGGGAGCCTAGGGACAAATCAAGCACACTAATGTTCACATTATAGGAGTCCCAGAAGGAGAAGAGGCAGAGAAAGGGACAGAAAACTTATTTGAAGAAACAGTGGCTGAAAACTTTCCTAACCAGGTGAAGGAAACAGACATCCAAGTCCAGGAAACAGAGTCCCAAACAGGATGAGCCCAAAGAGACCCAAACCAAGACACAGTGTAATTAAAATGATAAAAGTTAAAGAGAGAATCTTAAAGGCAGCAAGAGAGGAAAAAAACTAGTTACATAGAAGGAAATCTCCATAAGACTATAAGCTGCTTTCACAGCAGAAAATTTATAGGCCAGAAGGAACTGGTATGATATATTCAAAGTGCTGATAGAAAAAAACCCAAAAAGCAAAAAAAACCCCTTAAAACCCAAGAATACTCTACCTGGTAAGGTTATCATTTATAATTAAAGTAGCAGTAAAGTTTCCCAGACTAACAGAAGCTAAAGAAACTCATCACCAGTAAACTAACCATACAAAAAAATGTTAAAGGGACTTCTTTAGGCAGAAAAGGCCAAAATTAGAAATAAGGAAATATATTAAAAAAAAATCTCATGAACATATAGTAAACATAGTGAGTGTATCAACCACTTACAAAGCAAGTATGAAGGTTAAAAGATAAAAGTAGTAAAATCAACCGTTGTAACTATAATAAGTAATTAAGAGATGCACAAAATAAAAAGATGTAAAATGTGATGTCAAAAAGGTGTGTTGGGAGATAAAAATACAGTGTTTTAAGAATGTTTGGACTTAAGTAACCATCAACTTAAAACAGACTGCTATACACATAGGTTGTTATACATGAACTTCATGGTAACCACAAACCAAAAACCTGTAATAGACACATAAAAATAAAAGAGAAAAAGACCCAAAATTAACACAAAAGAAAATCATCAAACCACAGAGAAGAGACTAAGAAGAAGAAAAGAACACAGAAGGACTGCAAAACAAACCACAAAACAGTTAACAAAATGGCAATAAGTAATACCTGTTAAAAATCACTTAAAATGTAAAGGCCTAAATGTTCCAATCAAAAGACACAGAGTGGCTGAACTAATGAAAGAGCAAGGCCCATCTATATACAGCCTACAAGAGATTCACTCAAATATGAAAACACACACAGACTAAAAGTGAAGGACTGGAAAAAGATATTCCATGCAAGTGGAAACAAAAGAAATCTGGGGTAACAACACTCATATCAGACAAAATAGACTCAAAGACTGTAACAAAAGAGTGCACATTGCATAATGATAAAGGGATCAATCCAAAGAGATAATATAACAGTTGCAAATATTTGTGCACCCTGGCTCCCTGAATTCAGACTGTACTACAAAGCTACAGTAATCAAAACAGTATGGCAGCTGTCTATAAGAGACCCACTTCAGACCTAGGGACACATACAGACTGAAAGTGAGGGGGTGGAAAAAGATATTCCATGCAAATGGAAATCAAAAGAACACTGGAGTAGCAATTCTCATATCAGAAAAAACAGACTTTAAAACAAAGACTATTACAAGAGACAAAGAAGGACACTACATAATGATCAAGGGATCAATCCAAGAAGAAGATATAACAATTGTAAATATTTATGCACCCAACATAGGAGCACCTCAATACATAAGGCAAATACTAACAGCCATAAAAGGGGAAATCGACAGTGACACAATCATAGCAGGGGACTTTAACACCCCACTTTCACCAATGGACAGATCATCCAAAATGAAAATAATTAAGGAAACACAAGCTTTAACTGATACATTAAACAAGATGGACTTAATTGATATTTATAGGACATTCCATCCAAAAACAACAGAATACACATTTTTCTCAAGTGCTCATGGAACATTCTCCAGGATAGATAATATCCTGGGTCATAAATCAAGCCTTGGTAAATTTAAGAAAATTGAAATCATATCAAATATCTTTCCCGACCATAATGCTATGAGACTAGATATCAACTACAGAAAGAAATTTGTAAAAAATACAAACACATGGAGGCTAAACAATACACTACTTAATAACCAAGAGGTCACTAAGGAAATCAAAGAGGAAATCAAAAAATACCTAGAAACAAATGACAATGAAAACATGATGACCCAAAACCTATGGGATGCAGCAAAAGCAGTTCTAAGAGGGAAGTTTATAACAATACAATCCTACCTTAAGAAACAAGAAACATCTCAAATAAACAACCTAACCTTACACCTAAAGCAATTAGAGAAAGAAGAACAAAAAACCCCAAAAGTTAGCAGAAGGAAAGAAATCATAAAGATCAGATCAGAAATAAGTGAAAAAGAAATGAAGGAAACGATAGCAAAGATCAATAAAACTAAAACCTGGTTCTTTGAGAAGATGAACAAAATTGATAAACCATCAGCCAGACTCATCAAGCAAAAAAGAGAGAAGACTCAAATCAATAGAACTAGAAATGAAAAAGGAGAAGTAACAACTGACACTGCAAAAATACAAAGGATCATGAGAGATTACTACAAGCAACTATATGCCAATAAAATGGACAAATTCTTAGAAAGGCACAACCTTCCAAGACTGAACCAGGAAGAAATAGAAAATATAAACAGACCAATCACAAGCACTGAAATTGACACTGTGATTAAAAATCTTCCAACAAGCAAAAGCCCAGGACCAGATGGCTTCACAGGCGAATTCCATCAAACATTTAGAGAAAAGCTAACACCTATCCTTCTCAAACTCTTCAAAAATATAGCAGAAGGAGGCACACTCCCAAACTCATTCTATGAGGCCACCATCATCCTGATACCAAAACCAGACAAGGATGTCACAAAGAAAGAAAACTACAGGCCAATATTGCTTATGAATATAGATGTAAAAATCCTCAACAAAATACTAGCAAACAGAATGCAACAGCACATTAAAGGAGTCATACACCATGATCAAGTGGGGTTTTCCCAGGAATGCAAGGATTCTTCAATATATGCAAATCAATCAATGTGAGACACCATGTTAACAAACTGAAGAATAAAAACCATACGATCATCTCAATAGATTCAGAAAAGCTTTCGACAAAATTCAACACCCATTTATGATAAAAACCCTCCAGAAAGTAGGCATAGAGGGAACTTACCTCAACATAATAAAGGCCATATATGACAAACCCACAGCGAACATTGTCCTCAATGGTGAAAAACTGAAACCACTTCCAGTAGGATCAGGAACAAGACAAGGTTGCCCACTCTCACCACTATTATTCAACATAGTTTTGGAGGTTTTAGCCACAGCAGTCAGAGAAGAAAAAGAAATACAAATCAGAAAAGAAGTAAAGCTGTCACTGTTTGCAGATGACACGATACTATACAAAGAGAATCCTAAAGATGCTACCAGAAAACTACTAGAGCTAATCAATGAATTTGGTAAAGTAGCAGGATACAAAACACACAGAAATCTCTTGCATTCCTAAGCACTAATGAAAAATCCGAAAGTGAAATTAAGGAAACACTCCCATTTACCATTGCAACAAAAGAATGAAATACCTAGGAATAAACCTACCAAAGGAGACAAAAGACCTCTATGCAGAAAACTATAAGACACTGATGAAAGAAATTAAAGATGATAGAAATAGATGGAGAGATATACCATGTTCTTGGATTGGAAGAATCAACATTGTGAAAATGACTATACTACCCAGAGCAATCTACAGATTCAATGCAATCCCTATCAAACTACCAATGGCATTTTTCACAGAACTATAACAAAAAATGTCACAATCTGTATGGAAACAAAAAAGACCCCAAATAGCCAAAGCAATCTTGAGAAAGAAAAACAGAGCTGGAGGAATCATGCTCCCTGACTTCAGACTATACTACCAAGCTACTGTAATGAAGACAGTATGGTACTGGTACAAAAACAGAAATATAGATCAATGGAATAGGATAGAAAGCCCAGAGATAAACCCATGCACATATGGTCACCTTATCTTTGATAAAGGAGGCAAGGATATACAATGGAGAAAAGACAGCCTCTTCAATAAGTGGTGCTGGGAAAACTGGACAGCTACATGTAAAAGAATGAAATGAGAACACTCCCTAAGACTGTACACAGAAATAAACTCAAAATGGATTAAAGACCTAAATGTAAGTCCCAACACTATCAAATTCTTAGAGGAAAACATAGGCAGAACACGCTATGACATAAATCACAGCAAGATCCTTTTTGACCCACCTCCTAGAGAAATAGAAATAAAAACAAAAGATAAACAAATGGGACCTAATGAAACTTAAAAGCTTTTGCACAGCAAAGGAAACCATAAACAAGATGAAAAGACAACCCTCAGAACGGGAGAAAGTATTTGCAAATGAAGCAACTGACAAAGGATTAATCTCCAAAATATAGAAGCAGCTCATGCGGCTCAATATCAAAAAACCAAACAACCCAATCCAAAAATGGGCAGAAGAACTAAATAGACATTTCTCCCAAGAAGATATACAGATTGCCAACAAACATATGAAAGAACGCTCAACATCACTAATCATTATTGAAATGCAAATCAAAACTACAATGAGATACCATCTCACAACAGTCAGAATGGCCATCATCAAAAATCTACAAACAATTAATGCTGAAGAGGCTGTGGTGAAAAGGGAATCCTCTTGCACTGTTGGTGGGAATGTACATTGATACAGCCACTATGGAGAACAGTATGGAGGTTCCTTAAAAAACTAAAAATAAAACTACCATACAACACAGCAATCCCACTACTGGGCATATACCCTGAGAAAACCATAATTCAAAAAGAGTCATGTACCACAATGTTCATTGCAGCACTATTTACAACAGCCAGGACATGGAAGCAACCTAAATGTCCATTGAGAGAGGAATGGATAAAGAAGATGTGGTACATATATACAATGGAATATTACTTAGCCATGAAAAAGAATGAAATAATGCCATTTGTAGCAACATGGATGGACCTAGAGATTGTCATACTGAGTGAAGTAAGTCAGACAGAGAAAGACAAATATCATACGATATTGCTTATAGGTGGAATCTAAAAAAATGGTACAAATGGACTTATTTACAAAACAGAAATAGAGTCACAGATGTAGAAAACAAACTTATGGTTACCGGGGGGAAAGAGCGGGGAGGGATAGGCTGGGAGATTGGGACTGACATATACATACTACTATATATAAAATAGATAACTAATAAGGACCTACTGTATAAGGCAGGGAACTCAATACTCTGTAATGGCCTATATGGAAAAAGAATCTATAAAAGAGTGGATATATGTAGATGTATTGTATATGATTCACTTTGGTGTACAGCAGAAACTAACACAACATTGCAAATCAGCTATACTCGAATAAAAATTTTTAAAAAGTAAATAAATGGCATGACAGTTAAAAAAAAAAGTATGCACCCAATATAGTAGCACCTAAGTATATAAAGCAAATATTAAGAGACATAAAGGGAGAAACTGGCAGTAATACAATAATAGTAGGAGACTTTAATACCTTACATCAATGGACAGAACATCCAACAGAAAATAAGGAAACACTGGCCTTAAACAATATATTAGACCAGATGGACACACACACACACACACACACACACACACACAAAGAACATTCCCCCCCCAAACAGAGTATACATTCAAGTGCACATGGAACATTCTCTGGGATAGATCACATGTTAGGCCACAAAAAAGTCTCAGTAAATTTAAAAGGACTGAAATCATATCAAGCATCCTTTCTGAACACAACAGTACAAAACCAGAAATCCATTACAAGAGGGAAACTGGAAGAAACGAAACTCATGAAGACTGAACAACATGCTACTAAACAACCAATGGGTCAATGAAGAAATCAAAGAGAAAATAAAAAGCACCTTGAAATAAATGAAAATGAAAAACATTGTTCCAAAGTTGATGGAAAATCAGTTCTAAGAGGAAAGTTCATAGCCTACCTCAGGAAAAAAAACATATAAACAATCTAACTTTACACCTAAAGGAACTAGAAAAGAGAAAAATAAATAAAGCCCAAAGTTAGTTGGAGGAAGAAAATAATAAAGATCAGAGTGGAAATAAATAAAATAGAGACTATAAAAACAACAGAAGAGATCAATGAAACTAAGAGCTGGTTCTTTGAAAAGCTAAACAAAATTGATAAACGTTTATCCAAACTCATCAAGGAAAAAAGAGGGCCCAAATCAATAAAATCAGAAATGAAAGGGAAGTTACAACTAATACAAAGAATCCTAAGAGACTACTACCACAACCTCTCATATACCAACAAATTGGACAACCTGGAAGAAATAGATGAATTCCTAGATACATACCATCCTCCAAGACTAAATGGGGAAGAAACAGAAAATCTAAACAGACTGATTACTAGTAATGAAATTCAATCAGTAATAATTAAAAACTCCCAACAAACAAAAGTCCAGGATCAGAAGGCTTCACAGGTGAATTCTACCAAACATTTAAAGAAGACTTAACACCTATCCTTCTCCAACTATTCCAAAAATCTGCAGAGGAGGGAACGCTTCTAAACTTGTTCCAAAAGGCCAGCATTACCCTGATAACAAAACCAGACAAAGATATTACAAAAAATGAAAATTACAGGCTAATGTTCCTGATGAACGTAGATGCAAAAATTCTCAACAAAATACTAGCAAACCACATCCAACAATACATTAAAAGGATCATACACCATGATCCAGTGGGGTTTCTTCTAGGGATGCAAGGGTGATTCAATATCCACAAATTAATCAATGTGCTAGAGTGACAGAAAGGAAAGAATGAGTAGAGAAATATGGGAATGTGCAGTATGTTTCTCCATAATTTTGGTAATCAGCAATGTATTGGGACTTATAACTGTAATACCACTTTACAACTATAAGCTTAAGGTACGTGAGTTAAACTAGAAATTTGGGAAACAGCCTAGAAACACAACTACCACTTACAACGTTATTTCTGTGGGAAAAATATATTTCACCCACTCACTCCAGAACTCACAAAATATAATGCAGTCCTCTGATTCTAAAGACAAGTCATTATTGTTACACTGACCTCTGGGTATGCTTACCATTATGCCAGCTCTGGGTCTTGCATTTAATTCTTTTAATTAAAAACAAAACAAATCAAAACAAAAACCAAATGAACAAAAACTATGAGGGAGCTGGGACTTCATGCTATTTAACAAATCGTCATTGACTATTTAAGAACTAATACAAGAAGATAATAAACACATAACTTAATATTTATGTTTACAGCATACTTTGCAAAGCACTCTCACATACACACTGGGCTAGGTTCTGGGAATACAGAGTTGAGTTAGGTTGAGTCTCTGCCTTTAAGCAGCTCAATGTCTAGTGAACCCCACAGTACATCTGGAGGAACACCAGGGAGGCCCCATGATTGCTCAAGGTCACACACCTTATCAAGAATAAGAACCAGAAAGTGGAACCTGATGTGTTGCCAGCCCCTTGTTCATTTTCTTCCACAAGTTAGTTTCATATTCTACAATCTGCCTGCATATACCATAGACTCTCAATTATTTTTTTATTAACTATATATATATTTTTTAATGAAGCTCCTGCTTTCCCACAGTCTAAGTCATTTAAGTCATAAGTGCTTCACAAGTACCTCTGTATTTAGTTTTCCATTTTCTATCTAGGCCAGGGTTCTATCAATTTATATATACATAGGAGTGTAAAAGTGTAACTTAGGGTGAGTTTTCACAACAGAATGAGAATTAGAATCAGAAGTAAAACTGATTAATGTTTTGCTTTCTACGGGCGTTACGCTTTGGCTAACTGAAACAAGCTTCTAATGAACAGTTATCGAATATGTATATGCAATAATTCAATTCATTAGGACCTGCGACCTCCATATACAGTATGAAGTAACAGTGTCCAAACACACGGTGAATGTGTCAACTGCTTGATGACCTCATATTACATAATTGTTAAGGTCACAAAAAAGAAAAAAGAAAAATAATTATAACTTGATCAACACTCAAGATAGAGGGAAATGGCAGCGTATTTAACAAAAGCATCATCAGCTCCTGAGCTCACATGACCCCAGATTATCTCCACGTCACTGTTTCTGATGGGTTTGGACGCAGGCACAGTGCTTTCAGAGGAAATAAAGAATTGTTTCCACTATACCCAGCACACACGACACAGGCAAAAAGACCTGGTCATAACTTTATGAACAGGAGTCTTTTATGGGTAACTGGCAGCTAGTAAGCTTAGAGTGCAAAAAATATACTGTGTACTCTTCAGGGTGTGTGATACACAGCCAACACGAGGGCATCTTTATCTGGATTCATACCTCACAGATACATCATCGCCGAAAACCTGCACACTAAACTACACAGGAACGAAACTACGACTAACAGAAAAATAATCCCAACACAATGAAAATTAAATATATATTTTAATAAACTGACTATAGCTTTTGAAAAGCTGTGCATATCGTTATTTTTCTAACTATAACGTTAGATAGTACTTGCAGATGCCAGTGGAATGGACTTTGTATATGGTATGTTTTCAGAGAAAAATACTATTCTATTTCAGATCTGGATAGAAACCTCACAGTAACAGGTGTACAGTGGGAAAGTTCCCAAGGGCCAATGAACATGTTCGTCATAACTTATTACCTAGAACCCCCTGAAACAAGTGCCAGGACAGTCGTAACATGGCTTATACTTGGGAACAGGAGCTTTCTTTAAAGAAAAAGTGATTATGAAATAGATTGAGAGAGAGCTATAAGCAGTCAACATGGAGAAAAAAGTAAGAAAAAGAAAAATTAAGTTGATTTACATTTTTAAAAGACCCTATAAATAGTTTTCAAAGTTGCACTAAATGACACAACATGGTTCTTGCCCCTGGAAAACCAGCCAGTGTCACAGGTAAGCCTCCCATCGCCTGTGCATCTGCCGTGTGCAGTTATGGAAGCTTCTCTCTTTTCTGTGTTTTGAAATGTGCGTAGCTTTTTCCATGAATTTTTCTGAAAAAGGGGGGAAAGACTCTTTCCTTCTTGATCAGGGTACAAATAATGGCCAGGTTTCTTTAATTTACTGACACAAGAAAGAAGACTGTAATCCTGGTTTTGGTGCCTCTAATCTTTAGGGAGCGTTAATAGCCTGTGATGACATTTTCTGGGCGTCCACAAAGTTAGCAGTTGCTCCCTGGTTCACTCTGCTCTGACCCACAAGGCATCACCAGGGCCCCTTTCAGCGCCTGATACCTGCCCTGAATTGTTCTACCACAGGACCTTTGCACAGGTTGATCCCCCTGCCTTGCAGGTTCTCCTCTTGCGCTGATCCCCTCCTCCCCCACTGTCTCTGCCACTATGCGTCTGGACTCACTGGAAAATCTGTAACTGCCCACCCGCATCTGAGCCTCTTTCCTCCCACCTTGTAGAAAAGCTACAGTCGCTGAGCTGCTGACAGAGACATCTTTTTAAAGGCAAATACAACAATGCTCTGCTCCTCTTTCCATACCTCCTTCAGTGGCTCCCCACTGTCTTTGGGATAAATCTCCGACTCCTCAATTTTGCCCAGACTCTGCCGCAGGGGTGTTCTACCAGCCGTCTTCCCTCCCGTGCGTGCGGGTCCAGCAGAACCTCCCCCACCTGGCCTTTCCCCCTCTTTCTCTAGTTGTCCTTCATGCTTTGCTCTCCCCTCCCGCCTTGCAGGATACACTTCCTCACTCATGCGTCAGTTTGCTGCTGCCTCCTGCATCCCTAGAGCACCTAGACGCACACCTGCCGGGGGCCTGTCCCTCTGCACCGCATCCTGGTTAGAGCCCCTCCTCCCTGCTCCACAGCCGGTTCCGAGGGCAGGCGCCTTGCTCCCTTCTCTCTCGTACCCTCAGAACAGGATACACTTCCTCACTCATGCGTCAGTTTGCTGCTGCCTCCTGCATCCCTAGAGCACCTAGACGCACACCTGCCGGGGGCCTGTCCCTCTGCACCGCGTCCTGGTTAGAGCCCCTCCTCCCTGCTCCACAGCCAGTTCCGAGGGCAGGCGCCTTGCTCCCTTCTCTCTCGTACCCTCAGAACCACGCAGCGTGTGGTACATATTAGTGTCAGGAAAACTGCAAAAGACTTTGAAAGGAGCTAAAGATGACGGCGTGTCCTGTCAGCGGTATCTGGATGGTGTTCAGGAGACTTTGTGGGGTTACCTGATTCTACAGGGCTCTCCATCTTTCATTGTCTCTAACGACCTGCCCAGGATACAACTGGACAAACTGTGCAACCAAGTCCTTACCTGGAGCCTCTGCTGTGGACCACAGGTTGTAGATTTATGGAGCCGAAGCCTACAGAGCCCTCCCAGGAGAGCTGCAAGGTACCCACCTGACAGGGTCCAGCCTCAAAGGCACCTTTCCCAGCAGGCCGGGAGCCTGAGAAAATCCAGAGAACCTCAAGAGGAATTCACCCCAATTTGTAGCTATTTCAGGTAAAACATATTTTTACCTGGTAGAAAGCTTTCTTGGGCTTAGTTTCCTAGCCTTCAGATAGCAAATAACAGGACTTTTAGCAGCCCAAACGGATTTCTTACGAAAACTTCCAGAAGTAAATTGTGGCCACAGCTGGCCTATACTGCATGGCTCTAGATTCACAAAGGTGTGATGTAAATAATCAGGTCAAACCTGATGAGAACAGCCTTCTTTTCTGATCAAGAATAATCTTTGAGATCATGAGGATCACAGGGGGAGAGAATGTCAGGAAAAATGTAAAAGATATTGAAATGCGTCCAAAATTACGGGTGTCCTCTCAAAGGAATGTTAGGTACTGCCTAGCCTCCTGGGGCAGATTGGGGGATTGTCCAGCGCTCTGGAGGTCTGCATGGCTCACAGGCACTATTTTTTTTGTTTTTTGTTTTTTTTGCAGTATGCGGGCCTCTCACTGTTGTGGCCTCTCCCGTTGCGGAGCACAGGCTCCGGACGTGCAGGCTCAGCGGCCATGGCTCATGGGCCCAGCCGCTCCGCAGCATGTGGGATCTTCCCAGACCGGGGCACGAACCCATGTCCCCTGCATCGGCAGGCGGACTCTCAACCACTGCACCACCAGGGAAGCCCCATAGGCACTATTAATAACCCTGCAGAGGCCAAAGGTACCTTGGGGAGGACTGACAGCAACGGAAATGTTTCTTGTCCCCAGGGATGCAGCGAATTCTGCCCAGTGGAGCCGCAGGTATACGGTGCAGACAACGACGGTTTTGTACCTGTTAGCATGTACACTTCAGTATTTTTGACTGTCTAGGTGTCTGTTCTTTGAAGTATCCTTTGTATCAGATTTTTTTTACATCTTACTGGCTTTCTCATTAGCTAATGAACCAAATAAAACGAGGGCATTATAATTCTACCCTTTAATAAAAAATTCTTCTTTAAAGCAGGCGGTTAGTGTTTCGTGAATAAATGAAGACCTCCATACATGGTAGTAGTTTCTGTTGAGCACTTCAACGAATTTTAAAACTGATAAGAAAATACGTAACGCAAAGAAGACGGTACTGCGCTAACTGGCCGACATGGGCATTTCCAGCACCCGCGAGGCACAGAGGAGTGTTACGCTCATTCAGTAAAGATTACAGAAATGTCTGCATGTACCAGGTAGTGGGCTACATGCTAGTATGAGTATGACCGACAACAGGGCCCCTTGCCCGCATGGAGACTGTGGTCTAGTAAATGAAACATGAATTAAGTTGAATAATATAAGCATACAATTATGACAGCAGGAACCTGTACTAAACTACGACTGCCACAAGGAATCTGACCTCGTCAGGGAGGTCAAGGGAAGGCTTCCCCTGAAAGATGTTTGACTTCAGCTCTGAAAGGTCAGTAGGAATTAAGCAGATGATGAGAAGAGGAACTAAAACGTGCAAAGGTCCCGTGGTGGGACGACCAGGGCAAACACAATAGAATCAAAGACGCCTACGGTGCCCCGTTGGTCAGAGCCTGGGTCCCCTGCACAGGGTTATTTAAGGGCCCACTGGTCTTGCAGTTGCCTGGCTGACCACTAGATGGCAGGTGTATACTAAGAAGGCACAAGGCTGGATGCAGGTAAGTTTACAGCAGGTCACAGAAACTGGGGGAGATCAGAGGTGTAGCAGGAAAGAGTGGGAAGGCAGAAGGTGGTAGCGGGGATGGAGACGGGGACAGACCCAACTTGCAGGCCCCGATGGTGGAGGGTAACAGGAAGCCATTCATTGTCTTTTCCCTTCAACAAATATTTGCGGACCTCCTGAAAGCTTCTCTGTACTCCTTGAAGGTAAGTAGCAGCCACACCTCATTTAAAAAAAAAAAAAATTCTTGGCATCTCTTCACACCACAAACATCCGTTAAGCACCTACTACACGTGAGCTACTGTCTTCCATGCTGTGAGGCACACAAAAGAAAAGAAAAAGATGTTCCCTTCCTCTCAAGATTTTCAGAAAAGGGTAAAAATGCCAAATACTGAATATAATAAAGCAGTTACAAACACAATTCTTCCTATGGATATAACTGTACTCAGCTTTTTGATCACATATGGCAACTTATGTAAATGACCATTAATACTGATCATGATTTATGTCAAATTGTAACATTCCTAATAAGTAGGTTCCATCAGCAGGCTAACAATACTAACAACATAGAATTGTAACTACATTCTTTAAATACTGGTAAACTGGGATCAATAAGGAGATCTGGAAGTTTCTGAACTGTACAGACCTAGGGCAGCTGGAACTCTAGCCATGGTCAGGCACTACTGACCCCGGAGGCTGTGCAAACTAGCAAGTAACTACTGGCATTTGCAGCTCTCTTGGGAGCCAGTACTACACTAAAAGGGTACATTTTTTGGATGCAAGAAGACATCATAAGGAAACAACAAGCAGAGTTTTACATCCCTCTGACGCAAAGAATTAAAAATAAAGATGGGGAATTGGCCATCACACGTCTTCAATTGGACTCACTAGGTTCTAAACACATAATTGTGCGATAAAAATTTTCTCACATGGAAATATAAAGCGAAAAATTAATATACTATCAATATTTTGGAAGTAAAGCACTTGTATAGCAAGGGATGCTTACTAAGAATGTGAAAAATACTAAACTAATGCAAAAAAGCTATCAGTGTGGAATGAAATTTATTAGAGAAGATATTGTATTAGAGAAGAAAGACATTGAGTGAAGCGAAGAGAACGGACTGGAAAAGACCGGAAGGAAGAGCAAACACACGAGGAGAGTGACAGAGGCAGGGGGTCCAGGTCACAATACCATCAAACCCCATGTCTAATGAGGCAGCAAGAAATGAGTCTGGTTTAGCTACAACAAGCAAGATAAGTGTTTCCTTTCTTTTCACTACAATGGTTTCCCCAAAGCATATCAGAGGGTAAAATGGTGAGGATCTTCCCCGATGCACAAGGAGCCTGTTATCCTGCAGTTACCATTTCTGTCACTAGATGGCAGACAAATCTAACACTAGGGCAAAATCCTGGGTAAGGTGAAATTCATAGTTGGGGTTAAGGGGCCAGGGAAGGATAAGGGACACAGGCAGATGAATGGGAAAATAAAAGTTTTTGGACTTCATAAAATTGAGATGCTTGTAATATATGAATTTTTGGAAAGGAGGTACTCTCTGTGCTACTGTCCCCATTTCAGAGTTGAAGTGACTGAGGTCCAGAGCGTTACCTGGCTTTTCCAAAGTCTACAACAACCCCCTGGGCCTATGCACTTTGCAGCCTAACACAAAAAATATCTGCGTGAAATAATATGGGAATAAGTTATCAACAAAGCTACTATACAGAATTATAATGCCAATACCTTAAAAATACATGGCAGTTTGCAATTTGAAAAGAGTTTTAAAAACGTGTGTCATCATTTTTACAGGCGGTAACTGAAGCACAAAGTGCCCTACCCGTGACTTACTTGCTTCAGTGTATTAGGTGTTTTATAGGTCATACGTTAAATACCTACTTCACCACACACTCTGGTGAGCATTTTCCCTGTTTTACATATTAGGGAACCAAAAGCTTAATAAGGTAAAGTCTCCTGGGCAAGATTAGACAGTGACAGAGCCGAGACTGCAACCCAGGTGTTCCGGCTTTCTGAACAGAACTCTTCATTATAATTACACTAGATAAGTCAGTCCTCAGAGACCCAGAAAAAAGAAATGTCTGAAAGTTAACCCAAGAAAGACCTTCTTAAAATGGCAAGTCTTAACCTCAATTTTAAAACAGGTGGTAGTTACAGAATGATCAAGAGTACTACTGTCCGGGTAGGTGAAGAGACAAGAGATTACGACACTTTTCCAAAGATATTTCCGTCACAGCAAGAAAGTTAAATTGAAGGATTAACAAGATACGTGTTTGCTGAAGTCTGATGAATTCAGGTTATGAAGGGCTTCTATTACCAGGCTAAGGAAATAAGCTTGAATAGAAGCGTCAGAATTCCGTTTCTGAGCAGCTGAGTGTCACGTGAGACTAGTTCCGGCGGGAAGATTCTGAAGTGGTCCGGACACATCCGTGACCACTTCACCAGCCTCCCCTCCTACAGCCACGGCGCCTTCTCTGCCAGCTTTAGCCACTTCATTCTCCATCACTCGGCTGTCACCTGACACGCCCTCTCTTATGAAAGCAGTGCTCTGTGAGTACATTCCTGTCTTACCAAGTCCTCGAGGCCAAGAATCGTATCTTTTAATTCATTTTGCTTTTAAATCCACTTCCATTTTGAATGCAAAAAGCAGCAAAAGAATGTCGATTCCCATCCTAACCATGACAAACATCTGGATGGTCTTAAAGAAAAATATCGTATTTTTTTCTTGAACCTATCAGAATGCTGAGTTGTAAGGCAACCAAGTAAAATGAATTCCATAGAGTCAGAAGCCCCTCCAAAGAGAGCTAGGAGCCAGGATCTATTTCATCCTTGGCAAAGCACACACACAGAAGAAGAGCAGCTGGAATATAAACAGGGAGGAAGAAACGTGCTGAAATGCAACCAAGACCACATGGGGACTAACATGCCGGTTAGGAAGAGCTGGTAGACTCAGCGACAGGGGTGTTTGCACTCGCAAGCTCTTCTCCACAGGTAAAATCCTATAATTTTATTTGCCAGATCAGGCAACTCTACCATCTGGTGCTGCAGAGAAGGACTGGGGACAGACAGGAGTCTGAAAGCGCTCCCATGGGGGTGCAGGCCTGCAGAAGACAGGCACAAAGCCCACTGACTCCTGAAGGTCCTTCATTTACATACAGCAAGAGCCAGAGCTGCTGGCAGACGTCAGCAAACTCAACCCCAAGACCACGGGGGCAGGTGTAGAAGTACAAACTCTACACCCCAGGGAGGAGCCGGAGGCCCTGACAGGCACAGGATCCTACACGGATACCAAGCATAAATCTACCACCACTAGGGAGGGGCAGGCGGCCTGCAAACTGCCCCAAACCAATCACAGGTAAAGGGAAGTTTATCCACCACAAGCAGGAAGGGAGGGATGCTGAGAAGGTCCCACACCTGAGCCACAGGGGCACATGGCCTATGAAGACCAAAGCTGGACCAGAGCACAGAAAACCCATAAGGCTAGGACCACGTAACTAGCAACAGAAATTAACTGCTGAGGGATGGCTGCAAACACCGAGAGAGACCCGCTATGTAGAGGGACTGCCGACAGCTGAGGGTGAAGGCGGAACACTGAGAAAAACCTTCCGGTACCTCCAGAAGTACTGCCGTCTACACACACTTATAATAACAGCAGCCACTGCAGGTAATGATGTCAACAACAAAATCCCAACCAGTCCAACACATGATGAACTCAACCTCTTGTACTAACGGCCTCACACCATTTCTGGGTGTAAGTACTATTTAACTTACTCTCTACTGCTTTTTTACACATGGGGTCCATCACCCAAGAACTACCAGACATGAAAAGTAAGAACAAAATAAAAAGGAGAATATGCATAAACAGATGGGATGACAGCAGAGAGATGGAATCTATAAAAGAGTCAAGTTGAATGACAGAATTGTAAACAAAAACATGATATAAAAGATAAAGAATTCTCTGATGGGCTCATCAGCCATTTAAAACAGGTCCATAAAAATTATTTAAACTGGCATTCCTATACACTAACAATGATCTAACTATCTGAAAAAGACAATCCCATTTACAACGGCATCAAAAACAATAAAGTACTTAGAAATAAATTTACCCAAGGAAGTGAATGATCTATACAACAAAAACTTTTAAGACACTGATGAAAGAAACTGAAGAAGACACAAATAAGTGGAAAGATAGCCTGTGTTCCTGGATACGAAGAGTTAATATTGTTAAAATGTCCATGTGACCCAAAGCCAGCTACAGATGCAATGCAATTACTATGAAAATTCCAACAGCATTTTTCATAGAAATAGGAAAAGGAATCCTAAAATTTGTATGGAACCACAGAAGACCCCAAATAACCAAATCAGTCTTGGAAAGAGCAAAGCTGAACTTCCTGGTTTCAAATTATATTACCAGGCTATCGTAATCAAAACAGTATGTTATTGGTATGAAATATACATAGATCAACGGAACAGAATCACAAACCCAGAAATAAACCCATGCACTTATGGTCTAGTAAGATTTGACAAGGGAGTCAAGAATACTCAATGGTGAAAGGGTAGTCTATTCAATAAATGATGCTGGAAAACTGGATATTCACATGCAAAAGAATGAAATTGCATGAATTTAACCTTACATCACAAATAAAAGTTAACTCAAAATGGGTTAATAAGGACTTAAATTTAAGACCTGAAACTGTAAAACTCATAGAATGTTAGAAAACATAGGGAAAAAGCTCCCTGTCATCAGTCTTGATAATGATTTTTTTGGATATGACACCAAAAGCACAAGCAACAAAAGCAAAAATCAACAAATGGGGCTACATCAAACTAAAAAGCTTCTGCATAGCAGAAGAAATTATCAACAAAATGAAAATTTCTCCCATTCTCATGGGATGGAAGAAAATATTTGCAAATCATATATATCGGATGGGGGTTAATATATAGAATATATAAGAAACTCATACAATAGCAAAAATAATAATTATCTGATTAAAAAGGGCAAATGACTTGAACAGACACTTTTCCAAAGACATACAGATGACCATCAAGTACATTGAAAAGGTGCTCAACATCACTAATCATCAAGAAAATGCCAATCACAACCACAATGAGTTAACACCTCACACCTGTTAGAATGGCCATCATCAAAAAGACAAGAGGGAAGGAATACTGGAGAGGGTGTAGAGAAAATGAGCCTTTGTGCACTGTTGGTGGGAATGTAAATTGGTGCAGCTACTCTGGAAAACAGTATGGAGGTTCCTCAAAACACTAAAAATAGAACTACCATATGATCAGTAATTCCACTTCTGGGTAATTATCCGAAGGAAATGAAATCACTGTCTCGTAGAGCTATCTGCATCCCACAATCCCTGCAGCACTTTTCACAACAGCCAAGATACATAAACAGCCTGTGTACAGGAATGGATAAAGAAAATGTGGTGTATGTTTATACAGAGGAATACCATTCGGCCATAGAAAGAAAGAAATCCTGCCGTTTGTGACAACATGAATGAAGCTGGAGGGTATTATGCTCAGTGAAATAAGCCAGAGAGGAACACACAAATAGTGTATGATCTCATTTACATGTGGAGCCTGAAAAAGCTAAACTCAGAGAAGCATAAAGTAGATTGGTGGTTGCCAGGGGCTAGGGGGTGAGGGAAATGAGGAGACACTGGTCAAAGGGTACAGACTTGCCCTTACCAGACGAATAGGTTCAGGGACTGTGCAGAATGGTGACTACAGTTAACAACACTGCATCGTATACTTGAGAGTTGCTAATTTGCTGAGAGAGAGTAAGTCTTCAACGTTCTCGCTATAATAAGTAAGTGGTAGTTATAGGGGGTGAGGGATGTGTGTTAACTAACCTGACCAGGATTAGACTCAAGTGTTAGAAAAGCCACGAAGAACTTCCAGAGAAGGCTGCACACAAAGTAGTCCTATTTTGTAACCTGTTAAGATATTTATGCATCATGCTACTACTTTATGTTCTATACCAGGAAATATAATCATGTGTAACAGACATAAATCCGCTTCAGATAATAATAAGGTTCTATAATACTCTCTAGTTACACAGCTAGTGACACTCCTGGCAATTTCTCTCTCTCGGGGACACTAACGCACAGCAGCAGGAACACGCACAAAGACAAGACTGGCCTTTCCTTTCATCAACACTAACACTAACCTCTGACCAACCTTAAAAGCAGTTCTTATACACAAAACAGGAAGAAAGTAATCATTGCTGTATGCCAGGATGCCTGGGAGAAAATAAGAATTTGTCTAGAAAACTTGGGGACTTTTGGAATAGAGAGCTGTTGTTACTTTCACCAAAAGCCCTTAAAATAAAGATATAACGAGAAAAAGCTCTCACAAAATTAAACAGAACAGAAAGATCTTAGTGATGTAATTACCGATGTAAAGTCTAGAATGGTAATACTCAATATATTTACCAAATGGAAAATTTAAGTACCTTTGTTTTTGTTTCAAGACTTTGTGATGAATGACATAGCCATCTGTGGCAATAAATCTGAAGAGTAAAAGTATAACATTAAAAAGGTACATTTCAACCCAAAAACATCTCATAAAATATAGGGAATATGTTCACATAAGTCTTTATCATACTCTAGGTATTCTTCATTTTAAAAATGAAGTCCCGGCCAGTTGCTGAAACAAGGAGTTGGTCTTGAATTATCTCTTTGAAAGAACAATGTTCTGGAACAATTTTATGACAATATAAATTTCTCAAATATGTATTCTATTGTGTTTCTAAAAGAGAAAGGCAAATTTTATAATTACGAATTTTGTCTTGCATAACCATTCTTTCAAGGAAAGAAAATATTACCTAATGGTCACTAGAGGGCACCCCTGTCATCCATAACTGGGGTGTTGGGGAGAAGGGCTGGCAGGGCACAGATGTAACAATAATCAAATTTGACATGTTGGAAATTAATATTATTTCAACAGAGAAAAATAACTTTCTTTAAAACAACAACATGGTACCCATATTTTCAAATTGGACTGAAAGGATCAATTCTATAAATTAGTAGCATTAGTGTAAATTAGACTACATAGACACTATATCAAAGAGTGGCTTTTGAACAGACTGCTAAACCATGTTTTCATTTAGGCAGTCCTTTCTGTGGGCATCTTTTAATAGAAACACACTTACTTAAATTATTTTTTAAAACATGTTATCATTTGGAACTCTCATACTTTAATACTTATACTTTCTGATCACTTTAATTCAGCACTTTAGCTTAATCATAATAACAGAATTCTCAATACTGAGCCAAAGTAAACAGAGTGCTAAAAATAAAAAACTAGGGTTTCTCTTTTTTTTTTTTTTGGCTTACCATGATTTGGTTAAACTTATTTTTATTATTTTGTAAGATTTATATTATATTAAGTATTTTTTCCAAGTATCTGGCTCTCCTCCTTCATAAACTCATTTCTCCCCCTTCCCCTGAGGTCACAACTATTTTTCTCATTGTGGTTTACAGTCATTTTTTTCTTGGTCAGAAGAAGCAAGTGGCTACTTCCCTCTGTAAACCAATGACTATGCCATTTCTTTCTTGATCAATAAAGCAAAGCTATTCAATGGACTATATTTTTCAAAGACCTCAACAAGCATGCCATTTTCTGAAATCTATTCTGTCACCTGAGAAAGAAACACTGTCCTTAATTACATTCATTTTACTCCCAGATTCCACTGAATTCCAATGAAGAAAAGTGTGTCACAATCACGATAGCATAAACCACACCCTACTAGGTGTGAATATCCCATCACTTAGATGCTTAGGAACTAAGCAATTTAGAGAATCTAAATGTTTAACTTTTCTGGTAAATTTCACAGCAACAAATTCATTGGCAGTATTTTAAAATATGAGATTTATTCTGTGTAAAATGTAAACCATCTGACATCTCATATTTAAAACATGCTTACATACTGGGATCTAAGTTTCCATTCAACTGAAATGTGGCTTTCAAATGCCTTACCTGCAAGTCTCCACATGCCAAAAAAGGCATATACAACTTCTAAGCACATTTTTTAAAGATGAAATTCCATTACTCATCAATTATAAAATGAGCTCATTGACGCTGTGCTATATTCCAAATCCATTAGGATGATTTATAAACCAATAAATACACAAGGACTCAAAAATACAGTTTCATTTGAAGTGTACATTATCACCTTGTACTATGGGTAAAAAATGGAAAAATCACATATATCATATTTGATGGCATAAACTTTGTCCTTATTTCTTCACTCTAAAGAACTATTCATATCTCGGACTCTTAGTCTACATGTGAATGTAATCTGAAAAACAATAAATGGCCACTAGTTTAATAGAACCTCATCTTATTAGGAGGCATTATGGCTGTTGAGCATATTTCTATTTGTAAACACTGTATTTGGGTTAAAGTGTTGACTACATTCCAAGGGAGGGCATTTGTCAGCAGTCATGCACTTTATATTATAGTACAAATGCAAAAATAACCTTCCATTCATATTTTCTCATGCAGCTTTTACATAATTAATTAGACAGGTTGAAAATAAACCTGAGTGGATTGCTACTCGCCCCAGACATGCAATAGTTAAGAGTGATACGTGTGCCAGGGTTTTAATGGGGCTTAACAACAAAAAGCTTCAATCCTCCACTTTCTCTCGATTTTGCTGCAGTGGTTTTGCTTGCTTAGGGCCATCCATCTGTTAAGGTTGACTTGTAATACAGCGACACACTTGCTTGCCATTCACTGGTCTAGTTGTGTGTGTGTGAGCCTGTGAGACACACAGACACACAGACAGCACACATTACGATTACCAGAGTAAGTTAAGAAAGGCTATTATTATTAAATATGGAGCAGTATCTTAGGTTCATATAAATTTTGCATAGTAAAGTTATTTCTCATTCTTAGAAAGTTTCAATAAATTTTTACAAGCAAATATTTTAAAACATAATTTTAAATGACAGACTTAGTCTAGACATTGCTCACTGAGTCTACAGTGTTTTGTTCTAAAATAAAATGGATGAAAGAAGGTAAGTATGTAGTCAAGATGAAAACGGTTCTGCACCATGGCCAGTGGCGGTATTCTCCCTGGACCCAACTGGCCCTATTTTCAATAAAACCAGAGGAGGAACCTTTCCCTGGAGTCCTGTTAGGCTGGGGCTGCTGCTGGAACTGTCATCTTCATACAAAAGGGAAAAGGGTTGGGTTTTACAAATGTGAAGCCTAATTGGAAGATCTTCATGGCTATACCCCTGACATTTATTTAAGCCTCATCAACAAAACGGGAAATAACCATACTAATTAGCAGACCAATACACAAATTACCATTTGTTGCGAGTAGCCATAGATTCACAATCCATTTCAAAAGTAAGCTCAGTCATGGAAGCTTAAAACACCACACATTTCAATTTTTGTTCTTTTCTACAGTACCCAGATTATAAAATTTTATTTTTTTTTTACCTTAAAATACACTCTTGGAATTTAAATTACCGCAGTCTCATTTTTCTCTTTCGAAAAATGGATGAAGATAAAGTGTTTCATTTACACAAATCTAGTTGGGAAACTGGAAATGTACAGTTCTTCTTATATAGCCAAAATTGACTTTTCAAATGGATAAGCAAACAGGTTAGGAATGGGATGAGGCAAGCCCACATCCTCTATGTAGATAATCTGACAATAAAATGGCATACTTCAGGTCTTATAAGCTTATAAACCAAGAGATTTCTTGGTTGAAAACAGAAAGTTGTATATTTCTTTCCAAATCATAAACTGAGATCTAAAGGTATCCCTACTTAGAATGAAGACAGATAATTTTAGGGTCCCCAATGCTTCAGTGACTACAGGATTGTTAGTGACTCTGTAAAAGAGAGAACAGAGAAGAAGGTCAGATGGTGCCACTGCTATAAAAGACCTGAAGCTCAAGATATGTGTTTATGTATAAATGGACAGCGGCCAACTACTTAGTGCCTACTGTGTGGCAGGTGCTTTACATACATGATCTATAATGCCTACAGCGTCCTCGGAAGATGACATGGACTGTTCCTACCGTTTCACAAATGTAGAAATTAAGGCTTAGAGATGGTGTGTTTGGCTTCATGCTCGATGCCAGCAGCCTCCTCCAAGTCAACACTCTCTGGCTGTAAAGTCCATACCCCTGCCTCTAACAGTCCCTCCTCCACGAGCACCCTTCTCGAAGCAAAGCATGAGAGCAGTGGCCAGGGACTTAACGTTCCAGAATCAGTCCGTCTGTCTGCTTTTCAACCCCTACTCTGCTATTTTTACTGTAGAACGTTGGGCACATTTCTTAACCCCTCTGCTCCCCCATTTCTAAATCTGAAAAAATGGGGGTGACAGTTCCCACTCTGCTTGGATTGTTGGGAGTTTTAAATTAATCCTGTAGTATGCACAAACACACACAGACTGTTAATCAAGGAACTGTCTCTTTTCCTTGTGTTTTCCAAGGCTGCTCCAGTGCACTTTAATGTTATCTCAACTCTATCACAATTGAGGTTTAGAAAACAGTAGTAAGAACATCAAAACTATCTGGATCACCAAATCCCATAGGTATCTACAGAATCTTGCTTTCAAGTAACTGAATTTACCACCAAGCAAGTCTTTTAAGAGAATCTGGGGCTTCCCTGGTGGTGCAGTGGTTGAGAGTCCGCCTGCCGATGCAGGGGACGCGGGTTCGTGCCCCGGTCCGGGAAGATCCCACATGCCGCGGAGCGGCTGGGCCCGTGAGCCATGGCCACTGAGCCTGTGCATCCGGAGCCTGTGCTCTGCAATGGGAGAGGCCACAACAGTGAGAGGCCCGCGTACCGCAAAAAAAAAAAAAAAAAAAAAAATCTGGTCACGTCAACAATCAAATATAAGATGCGGCCCAGGATATGGTTGCTTCCGGAGAAGCCAGTACTGACACGAGAGAGATGCTATAGAACGAAGGAAAGAGTGTATTCTAGGCTTATTTCTGCTTGTAACCTTTGCATCTTTTTAAGCCGTTCAACACTCATGTGAAAGCTGAGGCCACAGCGAGGAAGCTGAGGGGGCTCTGAGGAAGGTTCTGATGAGCCTGAGCGCTTCACATCATGAGACTGCATGGGAGAGACCAAATAAAGAAAACCGACCTTCCGTCTCCTGACACAGGGATCCTTGCCAGGTACCTCCTCGGGACCGTGTGCAGCCAGCCCCATGTCCTGAGATGGTGATGAATCTCCTGAACAGCTTTCTAAATCTCTGCATTAGGAATCATGGTAGCTGCGCTTTTTCATTTTGGCTGCTAAGCACGGGACGGGGCCTTAGGTTCTTACTATACTTACTTTCTCTCTGCCGTGAATCTTCCCTAAATTAAATGAATTTTAATTCTTTATTCTATGATTCTTTGTAAGGTATCAATTTATTTTTGGAAATAGGTAGAATATAAACAAATAAACATCAGTGTCTCTGACATATTTATTGATATCTAGGTTCTTTCTTTAACCGCACCCAACTACTCCCAGAACTGCTTCCATATTTAATTGAAAATCTTAATGTGCTCAGATCCTAATATTATTACAACTTGTGGAGATAGGAGTGAGAGAACATACTCATTTGGGAATCACCATAGAACAACACGCACATGGTTCTAGCATCAACTTTGTCTGCTCCACAGGATACTGGATCTTATTTTGATTAAATCAATGAGATTGGATTATCTCCAAAAAGTGAACCAAGGAAGCTTCTCAATACCAGACCACAAAGAAAAGGCAGTAGACTATGCCTGATCCCTCTTGATCTCTTTGCCCAAAGTGCAAATATTGCATCTGAAGCTTATTTCTGCTGAGGTCCTTTTGTTGGCGTAAGTCGCTCATCTCTCCCGCGAGAACGGAGGCCACAGCAGCCCATCAGGGTAGGCTGACCTTAAACTTACCAAGCTTCAGATTTGTGGGACAAAGATCCAGCCTCTAACCACTCAAAACTACAGATTTTTCTTTTCTTTTGCAAAGATGACTTCTTGGCAAATAGCGTTATAAGGCAATTAGAAACAGATAAATCCCCTGAGATACCGTCACACCCCTTAAAACCTTTCCCTGTTCGCACCCACCACCGTCCCAGTGTCTGTCGTAACGTGGTCCTCTCCCGGCCTCTCCGGCTAGAGTTGACGGAGCCAAGGATTGAAGCCCGATCCACGTGGGCTGATTACGTCCTTCCTCAAGAAACTGGATTTGGGAATTGTGGTCAATTTCTCTCTTTTCGTTAAATTTAAATAAAAAAAATTTTTTTTTGGAGTACAGTTGATTTACAATGTTGTGTTAGTTTCAGGTGGGACTGACATATACACACTACTCTACGTAAAATAGATAACTAATAAGGACTTACTGTGTAGCACAGGGAACTCTACTCAATACTCTGTAATGGCCTATATGGGAAAGGAATCCAAAGAAAAGAGTGGCCATAGGTATATGTGGTCCATTTCTAGCAGTTGTTTGAACTGAGGGCCTGCAAGCTCACCGAAGGGACAGAGGAGCTGAGAAAGCCGATCTACAGAATGCACAGTGAACAAACACGCAGAGAGAACAGACCAGGTGAGACAGACAGAGAAGATGGTGGGGTCGATACTCTCCCCCGACTGCTTTTCCCATTTTCCAGTCCCAATCCCCCCAGCACATGGAGGCAGGAACACCTAGATCCTCGTAACGAATGTCCTGCTGTTGTCGTATTTCACGTGTATGTGTTTGCTAACACTACGAAATTAAAGAAATAACTCAGATCTGGAATTAGATGACAATTTCAATTTGAATGTACCATGGTCTGCTTTTATAAATAAGCTGCTGACCACAAGTTGGCTATCATTTCAGAGCCCTATAACTTTCAGCTCAAAGAAGTAACATTAGTATTGCAAGAAAACATGCATTCTGGCAGCTATGGGGAAAAAAAGTAAGGGTGGAAAGCAGCAAGGAGAAGAATTGCCAAAGGGCCCCAAATTTACCTCTTTGGTTAGTGTCTATGTGAATCTAAAGCTATCAAATTTCAATGATAGAAGAAATACAAGCAAAAGCAAAAAGTTAAATTACAATAGATACTGGGTTGCAAACGGTTGGAAATATAAACTCAAAAAATTTAGCTGTTAAAATACATATACGCAGATGTATGTACCTATTTACATAATGGGACAGATGTATACAAAGAAACATATTCTGGGTATACACATTGCCTGAAACTCAGGCATTTATCACTTGCGAAGACTGTTACGCAGACATTGCCAGCACCTGCACGATAAATCTAAATATGTTGGTTTAACAAGTTCCTATATACCGAGTAGGAAAATAATAATTCTCAGAAGAATAAGCCCTACTTCTTTTAATTCTTGTTAAAGTCATGTCATGTCCACCTGAAAACCATAAAATGCTAACTAATGAATGCAGACAGCTACACGAATGGTATTACAGCAAACGATAGCCATGAAGATTCAGGGTAAGTATGTGATGAATGTAACCTATTATCCTGTAAGGTTTTCTATTACCTAACATAATTTTCTCTATCAGAAACTGTGTCTCTAGGAATTCAAAGAAAACAAACAAAAACAGAAATTGGTAATGTATTTTATAATTAAATTATCATAAAAATATTGTGCCACGTTAAAGAAAAGGCAGATTTAAAATTTTAAATAGGAGAGAAAAGTAATTTCCTTAATTTAAAACTGACATTTAGAACAGGGATTTCTCCAATTTAAGTGTTTGCTTTTTATCTTAAAGCATCCTGCAGGTAACAAAGACTCCCACATTTCTTTCACATAAAAATCTATTTATCATGATAACCTAAAATCTAATCTAATATAATCTAAGGAGAAAAATTAAGAAATTGATTGCAAATCCATCACGAATTTACAAGTTAATGAATGTTTTCCAGTTAATGGTGGTAGCCAGAAAAGTTTCCTACCCTTGTGGAATAATTATTTCATTGAAATAATTCAGGTCATGCAACTAGCATTCATGACCAATATGCTGCAGTTAAGCAATACTAATGTATGAAAACGTAAGCTTAACAAATGGATAAATCATAGAGAAGGCACTTTGTATGTTATAAAAACAGTCCCCTGAAGCAGAGATTTTTTTATGTTTTTCCAAAATACCTAGAAAGGTGCCTGACGCGTAATAGCTGTTGAACAACCAAACGAATGGGTCTTCTTTACAAAGGCTGAGGTTTTAGCACCGCTTCCAGGGCCCTCTCCCCATTCCTAAAGACACAGGAAAGCCCTGCACTGAGTGTCTGCACATCCAGGGAGCTACCTGAGCACCGGAGGTGGGCTCTCGTCCAGCCCTGCCACTAACTAGTTACAGGACTTCAGGTAAGTGATGGGACCATTCGGCTACCAACTTCCTCAACTGTAAACTTTGGTGACTGTGATAAACGAAGCTTTGCAGCTGCTTCCAGTTCCATGGTTTTGTAACTATAATCCACTTGAGAATTCATTTTAAAAGCTAGTTTTCTAAGACCACTTAAAGTATGATTTGGCGCATGCAAATTTTGCTTCCTTGAAACAAGCAGCAACGCACTTATGATGCAAAATCAGAGACACATACAGCTATGATCCTGAGCCCTTTCCTACTTTAGGACAATATTTTAAGTAGCATTAGATAGAAGCAGAAGTTTTAACTATTGATAGCAAATAAAATATCTAACTTTAGAAAAAGACAGACATACATTACTTCGTATTCTCATTTCTACAGATTACTTTAGCAGTCAAATCCCCACGTATGAGTTTCATCTTACCTTTGCAGTAAAGGAAGCCATCAATAAGCTACCCCGAGTCCCGGGCCACCACACACTGCCCTGTCTCTCTCCACTCAACAGGAGGACACGACCCAGTGACGTGTGTACAGACTGGGACCTGGACCCTGGGCTCCCAGGACCCTCTTACGTGGCCCAGACGCCACCTACTCACCTCCTTGACCGTCAACGCAGGGTTTCTCTGCGTTGATAGAAAAAATCAATGGGTTCCAAATTTTCCTGAAGAATTGATTGGAATTGCGTGACTTCAGAATCTGGGAGATGGGAGGGTAAACAACCTCACCTGGGCAAGCTTACGCCTTGCTAGGTTTCTTCCCTTTTCACTGCGTAGCGTGTAGACGGGCGTATATTGTACAGAACCAGAACAAGTCCCATAATCGTCCTCATTTTCCTACACGTGAAGAAGCATACAAGTGGTTATTCTAAAATACTCATTTTATTACTAAACTTTTTTGCTTAATAGATAAAGTATCCAATACAGATGCAAGTAACAAAATAACACTTGGGGTATAAGTTTAAAAAAACCTATTTAGGAAGAAAATGCATTTTTCTATATTATGAATTAATAAATTCCAAAACAGTCTGACTCTTTTGAACAATTTCAATAAAATTTATACGAAGATCGCTCACTCTCCATTACTACAATGAAAGTTTTAAGTAGTCTCTTCCCTCCAGAGGCAGAAATTCAAAACACAACAACTGATAAAATCTGCCAAGATATTATATATAATCAAATCAAACACACATATACATAAACGTAACTATTCACACATATGCAATATTCACAGATTCAAATACACCTTTGTAAATTAAGAACATTCTTCAATTTAAAGTAGCTACTGTTGGAAAGATCCTATAAAGCCAAACGATGGCATTCCTGCCTTAATTCTGCACCAAAGATCATCTTTTAAAAAAAAAAAAAATTCTCAGCTTGAAGCAAGAATTTCAATTGTGATATCAAGGCAATCAACTTTATGAAAACATACATCCTGTTAAAGCACCTTTGAAGATCTTGGTCGCTCTGTGATAAAATACGCAGACAATAAAGAGATTATTCAGGGGGTGCATAGAGAATGGCAGATAGTTGCCAGAGGGCTTGTTATGAAAAATACATTCTTGAACAAAGGGCTAAGCATATTTCAAAAGTCATTAGAAACATAAATCTCGTGTGATTTGTAAGGCATAAGCTTCAAACTAACGCAAGAATCAAGGTAGAATGAAAAGCAGCACAGGACGTACCTTGTGTCTCAGCTTACTCTTCACTTCCTTTATTCCCTGCTTTGCATGATTCTTTGCCTAGGAAATGATAACACCAGTGTCTGGCTCAGCGTGCTTCTATTACACTTAAGGAATAAGTACATGAGATCCCATTTAACGAACATTACTAAGTCTTCATATTATATAGAGAAAGAAGAAATTATAATCTAAAGCTCTATTTTCAGGGACACATACCACACACTATTACACCTAAATGAGGTAGTGAAAGCACGATTAGTCTCTGTTTGCATAGGAATCATACAAAGGCTAGCAGTTAGCCTATTCCGCCTCCTAAACTATTAAAAAACACAAGAGGCCGCAAGATGACTACCGCCCAGCCATAATCTGAAACTTTGACAAATGGGCAAGGAAAAGAGAGAGCACATCAGAGCAGCAGGTTATCTGGGCAAATGTCTGGACTTTAAGAAACTCAGGCTGTTTCCATCTCCAGGCTATTGTAAATAGAGCTGCAATGAACATTTTGGTACATGACTCTTTTTGAACTGTGTTTTTCTCAGGGTATATGCCCAGTAGTGGGATTGCTGGGTCATATGGTAGTTCTATTTGTAGTTTTTTAAGGAACCTCCATACTGTTCTCCATAGTGGCTGTACCAATTCACATTCCCACCAGCAGTGCAAGAGTATTCCCTTTTCTCCACACCCTCTCCAGCATTTATTGTTTCTAGATTTTTGGATGATGGCCATTCTGACCGGTGTGAGATGATACCTCATTGTAGTTTTGATTTACATTTCTCTAATGATTAATAATGTTGAGCATTCTTTCAGGTGTTTGTTGGCAATCTAAGTGTCCATCATCGGATGAATGGATAAAGAAGATGTGGCATATATATACAATGGAATATTACTCAGCCATAAAAAGAAATGAAATTGAGTTATTTGTAGTGAGGTGGATGGACCTAGAGTCTGTCATACAGAGTGAAGTAAGTCAGAAAGAGAAAGACAAATACCGTATGCTAACACATATATATGGAATCTAAGAAAAAAAAATGTCATGAAGAACCTAGGAGTAAGACAGGAATAAAGACAGACCTACTAGAGAATGGACTTGAGGATACGGGGAGGAGGAAGGGGAAGCTGGGACAAAGTGAGAGAGAGGCGTATTTACTACCAAGCGTAAAATAGATAGCTGGTGGGAAGCAGCCGCATAGCACAGGGAGATCAGCTCGGTGCTTTGTGACCACCTAGAGGGGTGGGATAGGGAGGGTGGGAGGGAGGGAGACGCAAGAGGGAAGAGATATGGCAACCTATGTATATATATATAGCTGATTCACTCTGTTATAAAGCAGAAACTAACACACCATTGCAAAGCAATTATACTCCAATAAAGATGTAAAAAAAAGAAGAAACTCAGGCAACTTTACAAAGTGCTTTTATAGGCAGACACGAGTCTTGTTGTGTCTATGTCATATACAGTTTTCCTGGAAAAAATTACAAGTCATTTAACAATTTAAAGGCTCTGTTCATGTTCCAGGGGAACCTGGCTCCAGCATCCGAGGCCGTGAGGTCCCGCTGTGGTTCCCGTGCCGCGTGAGTGAACTGAAGACCACGGGGGGCTTTCAGAAAAGCTCAATTCCCACTGGAAATTCCCACCCACAGAAGAAGTGAAAAGAAATTCACATTTATTTTGCGTTTCCTCGGCGTTTGTGCGCTGGGTACCGAGCATGCTTTACCTCATTTAATCATCACAACGCTGTGGAGTTAGTACTATGATTATTACACTTTACAAATAAGGAAAGTGACTCAGAGGGTATAAGCCTCCACAGCCTAGATTCAAATCCAGGTCCAAGTCCAACTTCTTCCCAAGAAGAAGGAGAAACTAAGGTTTTTAAAATACATCCACCGAATCTAAGCCTCACGAAAGAAATGGCACTGTGAGTCTTATTCTACAGATTCAGGTCATGCGGATGAAGCCAAGTTACTTCCAGGAAGGGTCTTCCCAAGTTCACGGAGGGGAAGAGGGGCCTGTTAATATCCGAAGTACTCAGCAAGCATCTGGCAGACAGTAACTGCTCAAGAAATGTTCTGAACTGAACTAAACTGTTATTTCGTTATTGTAAATGAGGCAAAACCAAAACAAAGATTTCGTTATTGTAAATGAGGCAAAAGATTATCTAAAAAGCCACATAACACTAAATTATATTTCCATGGTTCTTTAGAATCAATAGAGCATTTCTGCATGCATTATTTTAGTGGTAAAGCCACTGAATCTATTTCAAGGGTCCTATATTAATGCCTACATTCCCGTTAGGTAAAAATGCATAATCACCCCCCTCAAAAATGTTCCTGTTCTAATCTCCTCAAATTTGTACCTATCTTTACTCACATTTGGACTATATTCTAGTTTGCCTAAATATCCTCTATTCTTTCAAAACCCACCTGAGTCACACTCATCGTTCAGATGCTTCTAATGCACAGAGCTGAGTGAGGTGTCCGTCATGGTCAGCCATCCTTGTGCTGATTCACTCACACGCCTGCTGTCCACCTCCCCCTCACTGACCTCTTTCAGACCCTCTGGAAGGTGGGATACGGGATCTCTCTATCCTTTTCAATTTATCAAGTGGAAACTTATCAACAAACAAGTATTCTCTGCAGAAAAGCACCCAGCAAATATGGCTTTGGCTAGTAATTTAGAATGCAAAGACCTAACAAGAAAGTTGACTCAGAAAATCTTTTAGCCAAATCAAATATGTATTCACTTTGCTGTTACTTTTAGATGTGTAAGAAGATAGGTATGTCCACTCGAGTTTTCTTTATGGCTCCTTATTAGCGTGGAAAAACAAAAGATAGAAAAATGTTCTAAGTCTAGGACAAAATCATTATTTCCTTCAATGAATACATATTCGGTACCTCTGTAGTGCGTCCAAAGCGCCGAGAGTCACACAGCAATACAAATATAAAAGCAGGGACAGCCCCTCTCTTACTCACAGTGCCTGCCCTGCTCCAATAACCAGTACAAAGCCTAGATCATGACAGTGATTTGCTGAATGAATAAAACAGTTAAAAACATGGTTCCCAGGGTTTTTAAAAATGTATTATCTACAGAACTTCAAGGTAAATAAATCCTGTTATACCATACAAGAGAAATTGGGAATTTTGTTCATAGCAATCTGTGGTCAAAGGAGGAATTTCAGAGCTCATATTTCAGAATATGAGCAGTCTAGAAAGAAGAGTTTTCGGTACAGCCATGAAGGTCACAGATTGACTTATCTACTTGCCCCAAACCTCTTGATTCATGTTCAACCTGATCACAAGACAAATGTTAAAAGTGATTAAGTATATTCTAAATACTCTAATTCGCCTGAAATTAATTTAGGGAATAATCTTCCAAAGAGCAGAATTTTAAATTTTTGAAATATTTTACTGTTCTGCTGAGCAGGGTTCAAAATAAAATACTGGTTAGAAGGATACAAATTTAAATGACAAATGGGGTTTTGAACATGTTTGCTCTATCTCTGTGCTTTTATGGAAGATATGAGTGAAATTAAGGAGAAGAACACGTATTTAGCAAAACTAAAATCTAACCTCTCCAAGCCTGAAGGAAAATGTTGAGCATTCTCTCAGGAATCAAAATGAAGGGTACTTGACTGTGACACCTTTTTAGAATCTTAAATGTGGAAAACGAGGCTCAACATTAGTTCGATTTTTTTTACATGGCAGCTATGTGCTATTTCATTGTGAAAAATTAACATCTCTTCAAAAACTGTATATAGATCAAACCACCAGTATTAATTAGAGTGAGAAGGCGATCTACTCAGAGAGCTTTCCTAGCAAGGCTTTGAACAAAGGCAGAGGCTGACACTTCTAAGACAAAACGTCACCTCTTCTTACTTTTACTTCCTGATAAGGCTTCAGATAGTTCAGAGATTTGGTTCCGTATCTTTGAATCCACTCTGTAGATTAGCCTCGCTACTATAAAACATAACCTTTGAAACAGATTTTTTTAAACAGAAATGGTGGCTACCTATATATCAAAACTGTAAGTCAGGGAAAGAGTGTAAGTTCTAAAGTTATCAAAACATATTATTCTATCATTAATTCAATCACATCGATTCATTACTGAGAAAGCATGTGAAGATAAATTCTTATAAAATCAAAACTAATGCCCAGAATATTTTTAGAAATACAGACTATATATATGACCTATTGAATTTTCAAAGAAAGCCTTGCTGAGTGCCAACCCACCAGCTCCTACAGGTCTCCTGTATAGATACCAGGTGCACAGACACAAGTGTTGAAGCAGAGGTCTGTCCACAGGTCCTGTGGAAGCACAGAAGAGCTATATAAATGCTTTTTGTGTGGCGCTGGGACTTTTTTTTTTGAGGGGAACTAATGTCTAAACTACGTCTATAGGATGAATTTAGTAGGTGGATAGAAGCCAAGAAAAGGATGTCCCAAAAGCAGCAGGAACGGCCTGTGAAGAATGAAGAGGCAGAAGAGAGTGCCCTGCATTCACGAAATGAGCAGAGCTCAGGGTCTGGAAACACCAAGGCTAGGGGTTTGGGGAGATGAGACGGGACGCAGGAGGGGCCGGCTCCTGGAGGGTCTCAGTTATCACAGCAAAGAGATTTTTAGGTTGTTAATTATTTACTTATCGTGGTTGCTACTGGTATCATCATTATTATTTTACTACAAGCCATGGGGTATCACTGAAGAACTCTAATTTTGGAGAGTCAAAGTATCTTTGAGGGAAGAGAACTTGCCATATTTTTAAAAATGTTTTTCTACTTAAGCCTCAAGTGCACAATGAGAATTTAAAATATGTTGTTAAATGAAAGAATCAAATCTTTAAAAATGGCTCTTCATCATGGACTGTTTCGATTTGAGGGCACAATTTTGCTGATAGCTTTGAAATAAAATGAAGAGCCGTTTTTAGATTATACAGAGGAAATATCCTGTCTGGACAATGATACAATTTTAATAACTGAGTTTGCTTCAGTCGATATTAACTCTAAATTTTTTAAAAAGCTTATTTAAAGGAGAATAGAAAAGATTTTGGATTTACATGTTTATCATCTAGGAAAATGTTATAAAATTTTACCAGTAGAACTTTTAAAACACCAAAGGGAACTTACAAATTTATATGCTGTTCGCACAGCGGGGGTTGCTTTGGTCATTGCTGTGTTGAGTAGTGCACCTCCTTTCTGCAAAGGAAAAACAGAAACACAGTCCTAAAAATTTTTGGCCAGATTGTCCTGAAAACAAAGCATTATTAATAGTATAGAAAAAGAGCTTTACTCACAGCTTAAAGAAAGACCTACAAAATTATTTCATGTTGGATGTTTTCAAGCTTTTATATACGCTATAGTAATTTCACACAAAATGTAAACATTCTACTCTGTTCTTTTAACTGGCATAATAAAATCCCTTCGTCTTTGCAGTTTAGGCAGACTTGGGCAATATGACCAGTATATATTTAAAGTTTAATAAAAAAGAAAGACAATCATCTGTTTCTCTGTTTTGTAGTAAGGTCTCAATCTGTGACAGAGAGTTTTATATTTTAAATAATCATATTAACAAAAGCACATTACCAGAAATAATAAAACCCCCATCAAATCCTACCACTCTGCCTAACTCCTTCTTCTGGAATATATTATAAGGTGACAGTAAAATCTTGCTTTCCAGATCAAGCCATTTATTTTGAAAACGGAAAGACAAAAGCTTTCTATTTTAAAATTTTCTTTATAAGTAGCAACAAACCATAAGCATAAAATAAAAATATTTAAAGTGTAAGAAAACATAGAAACATTTCGAATATTGCCAATAAACAGCATAAACATAAACAGTATACCTGAACTGAACATTTTCCCATATATGTTAGAGTGAAAGAAAAAGAAAGAAACTGTGACGGCTTATTATTACCTTGACTGTATGCACCCATTGCTGATATGACCTCGAGTTCCCTGAAATATATAAAAATAAGATGTCAGGAATATCTGATCAAAAATAAATCCATAAACCAATATTCATCAAGAAATAGCATTTCCAGGATTTTAGTAGGCAAATTTTATTTATCTGCAATATTGTAAAAGAAGCAATTCACCATAAGAACTAATAAATGCTCTAATTCTTAGGAAAATAGTAACTAGCACTTTTAAGACTACTTTTTCTTTACTCATATATGAAGATAACATGTTAAGTTATTCTATCTTCTTTCATTTTAACACTACTTTCAGAGGGAAAAAATAACCTCTCTTTCGAAATCCAAAATTCCTACATCTTTTAAACTGATTTTTTAATATTTATGTCTATGCTGTTTTGTAAAAGTTTGGCTGTTTTATACAATTAGGTTCATTTAAAACAATATTTAAAGTGTATAAGGAGTGGGAGGGAGGGAGACGCAAGAGGGAAGAGATATGGGAACATATGTATATGTATAACTGATTCACTTTGTTATAAAGCAGAAACTAACACACCATTGTAAAGCAATTATACTCCAATAAAGATGTTAAAAATTTTTTAAAAAAGTGTATAAGGAAAGGAAAAAACTAGAAGGAAATTTAGAAATGCAAAGATCCTTGAGGACCAAAAAGATTCCTCTATAGTTGTTAGACATTAGTATTAATTGATAGCAAATTTTACTTTGATGCAATTAACCTGCAGTAATGTTCTGAAAATATTCTCTAGTTGTAAACCCAAATCTGAAAGGTACTACCCCAGGAAATATGGTAGTATCTCCTCATGGTTATCAGAAAGTTCAAATGCTGACACAACCAGTCCTAGTAAAACCAGTAATCATGTATTTGGCTCCAAATATGATAATTAATTTAATCAATAAGATGATATAAGAAGGCAAAAAAAAAAAAGAAAGCAACACAACTAAAGTACTGTTTTATATCAGCTGACTTTAGTTAGATTTCATCTACCTTCCTGGTTGTTTAAATGCTTAAATACTCCCACAAGAAAAAAAACAAAGGTTACTCAGAGACTGACTACCCAGTACAAAGGATCCCTAAAGTAGATTGTGTTCTCCTCCTGTGTGTAGCTGTGGCTTTTTAACAAATGCATCACCTTGCTGTTATAACACAGAGGCAGAATGATCCTTAGCCCAAGAACTTCTTTCTAGCTGTTACCTTTGCATCCCTAATCAACATCAGGGAAAAAATTTCCAGCTCTGGATTCACTCCTATACTTAAAAATCTCTCCCTAATTTCAAAGAAATATCAAGAAACAACCCCTATTCTGAAGAACATCTCTTATTACTCAGCACTACACTGTACCTTTTCTGGAAGAAGAAATACGAGGAAAACAATATTTTTCTAATCTTATGAAATGACTACAACAAAATGTATCTACCTAAAATAGCCTATGCATCGCTTAAAGGGCATGAGTTTCAGATAGTATACAGCCTGACCAAAATTTTTAAATTTTTATTTCCCTTGTAAGATGATGAAAAAATACAAGTTATTCTATTAATTTATTTCTCAAGGAGATTTTATTAACAGAAAATAAACAGTATGTCTTTATCCCGATTATTCATATACTTTTACTTCTCTATTAAAAAGCCTCATCAGTTCATATACTTTTTACTTCTCTACTAAAAATGGTTGTGTGGAAATCACATATTTAAAACTTGGTTATTATTCATAGTATTCTGGAAAGTGTTTCAATTCATTCCCCAAAATGAAGTTAGAAAGTGGAAAGAGAAACACCAACTACTATATGATATAACTATTTAGCATTCTGGAACACTTGTCATTCCAGAAAACATATTTTTTAAACCTCTGAATCACAAAGAAAGTAACTATCATAAAACTCCAGAGCAGTTACAGAAAGGTCAGCTCTTGGAGAAAGTTGTGAGGAATAAAAATAGCTCATACGTATTCAGCTCTTTACAGGTTGCAAAATGTTTCTGTCTGCGTTATGTTACTTGAGTTGCATCTTCCTACTGTAAAATAGGCCAAGCAGGTGGTGCCACAGGCAGAGCAGTTGGATGGGAAGGAAGTGGGCTTTGCAGTCCGGTGAGTCTGTGGGTCAGGCCACTCCGCCCTTGTGAACCACGCCACTGGGACTAGGTCTGTAACCTGGCTGCTGCAACGTGTAGCATGTGACAGCACACCATCAACTTAGTTATTCTGACAAATAACTTGCCAAATGAGGAAACTGAGGTTCTGATGTGATTACCTGCCCAAGTTCACAAAGATTGCAACCGAGAAAGAATAAGAATCTAGGTATTTTAATTCTTGGTTCATTAGTCCTTCAACTTTTAAGATGGAAGGATAAATAAAATATGAGAAGAGTTAAGTTATATAGAGATTTTCTCTGAATGACTTCAAAGCGATTATACTAGAAAGGAAAGGGGGCTGCTCAAAACTGATACCTAGAGGAGAAACAGCTGATAGTCAGAACCACCCGTAATAATAATGTGGAATCATGTGGTATAGGGACAAACAGGAAGTCCCTAAGTAACAGCTTAATAGGAAAACATGTAGTACAATTTAGGTAGATTCCCGGTAAAAAAATTTTTAAAGGCTAATTGTCTCTTTCAACTCTAGTGCTTTTAAGTCTGAAAGCTCCTATTTCCACAAAATTTATGAGACAAGCACATTATTCTCTGATAATGTGTGTTTTTTAAAAAAGGCTGTTTTTCTTCTCAAAAAATAAATCTAAATGCCAAAAAAAAAAAAAACCCAACAACCCTCAGTCTTTCTTTTAAAGTAACTGGATTATGGAAATAATAAGCATTACGGAGGAAATTCTCAACATTGTACTTCTTAATCAAACAAGTGATTTTCTCGCATTCAAGGACAAAATATCTTTCTCACTTGTGCAAAGACTTTCTCTTCAAATATATTTGCTTAAATTCCAGTAACCTGCAGTCACTTATCAAAAAATGTAAATTGTTCTAAATTGTTCAGTGAGGCCAGAAAAATGTCACTAAAACTAATGATTACTTACCTACCACCCCTTCAATTTCTTTGGTAACCAGTCAGTAAAAAAAGAAATAGGATTAAATAAATACAAGACTGATCAGATTATGCTGGGAAACTAATGAAGAAACCAATGCTAATAATGGAGAGTAACCACACACTTCTATATAAAATCAATCTGAAAATGTGTCTCCTTTTTAAAGTTCAGAAAACTGGATGTGGATTTTTAATAACTAGTCTTATTTTAAATGAAAAAAAATAGAGGTACAAACTACTAGGTACACTGTAAAATAAAAATACTATGATGTAATGTACAGCACAGTATAATATACAGCCAATATCTAATAATAACTTTAAATGGAGCATAATCTAGAAAAATACCGAATCACTATGTTATATACCTGAAACTGATATAACATTGTAACTCAATTTTTAAAAATTATGGGGGAAAAAAAACATGATCTTAACTACTCAATATTCCTCAGTTGCTTTTTCACAGACCAATATTTGTGTTTATCTAATTGCATCCTTTATCCTATTTGTGGTCTCTTTGATGACCTTTTAACCTCTATGATATTCTTCCCTCTACACATTTTCTGATATTCTTTTTACTTTCCTCTTAAGATAAGGTTGAATGTTCTACAAGTCTCCCATGAAAGGGATCAGGGGTAACATGGATTTCCTTAACAGTTCTGACCACAGGGATTCACAGGACAGAGAAGCGTTTTGGAAAATCCACACCCATTCGCAGCTGTTAACCACAGTTCTAGACCCAATGTGAATCGAGATGTTCTACATGTGATGTGCTGCACAACAGCCACAGCAATTACACAGCTCCACTATACTCATATTCATTTTATCATAACCATGCATATTAGCAACAAAAATAGTACATAAACTGCCACTGTAATGGAATAGAAAGAGGAGAAATGAGATGCTTGTCTAAAATTTCCTATTTTTGCTTAAAGGAACATATGATTTTTTCTTTAGCTTCAGTGAATGTTGATTTCTCCTACAGTGATCTTTCTGAAGGTTTTATATATTAAAAAATCTTCAAAGGATATTCAAAAGAGACAGGAATTTTGCTTTTATCCATCAGAGCAGAGAAGGCTTGAGTACTGCTCTTGTTTACTGAAGGTCTTCTAATTGAGAAGATCTCTTATCATAAGAAGGCAATAGATCACAGTTATTAAAGCAGGAGCTCTGAAGCCAGGCCGTCACGTGTGACCTTGGGCAAATTATCGAGGTGGGTACCCTCATAAAAATAAGGCTACACCAAAAAAAAACAAAAACAAAAAACCTACTCAAAGTCCCTCACAGGGTGCTGTGAGGGTTAAGTGAGATAATGCTTGGAGAGCTCTTACGAGAGCTTCTACCACATACTAACATTCAATAAGTATGAACATTTATCATAATTTTTACTGTAACTATGAGAGAAATGAGAAATTATAACAGTTTACTTTCTGAACCCCAGTTCGGTATCTCAGACGTAGTCTCTCTCACAAATGTGGTCTAGATGACACATGTTTGCAGCAGACTTCTAGGAACTAGTTTTGGAACTATACATACATATATATCTCATTAGTAAGAACAATGCTAATTTTTAAAAGATTATTAGTCTTTTTATTTCAAATTCTAATGATTTTGCTTTATTTTCTTCTAAGAAGAATCTCTATGTATCTCTAAGATAATAACCCAAAATATGATAATTAAAAGAATAACACCTGACAGCCAGGCATCATTTTCTAATGTACTTTCTTGCTGTACCTACTGAAATGAATACTTGTTAAATGATGCTTTCCTTTTGGATCAGTATTGGCTCCTTAAAGTAAAATAAGAGTTCAAAACCTTTTTCATTTTAAGAAGGAACAACAAAGTGGTTGGCATTAAGTTGTACTGAAAATGCAGCAGTCTCTAAATCAGATGCTACCTGGTGATAAATATGCTTCTGTTCTTTTTTAAACAGCAGGGCCTTCCGAGAAAAAATCTGGTGACCCTCCTCCCACCAGAAAAGCCACCTACCCTCTACTCTGTTACAGAGGGTCTGTGGACCAATGGTGAAGACTACAGAATTTCACTACACAAAAGGATCATAGTTCCACCCCATTACTGTCACACGATGTCATCCTCAATCCCATATAAGATACTAGCCCCACGGGTCATAGCGATAATGAGACGGCAAGTATGTAAATGCTGAGTAGGCGCCTCAAGCAATCCGTCCACGAGCTGACAATATTTTGCTTGTCTGAGTTGAAAAGTAAAAAAGCCTTATTTTAACACATAAGTTCCATTGAAGCTACATTTTTATCCATAAGCTGAGGAGAGCGAGGAGCTGAACGATTCCACATTCAGCTCACTTGCTGAGTCGAGGAAACTAAGTTTTTCTCAAAGCTGAAAGCTTTCAGTGAAATGCTATGCTTACATCAGAGGAAGGTCCGTTACTGCTCAGTTCATCTGTACCTCTTATAATGAACAAATGACCTCAATGGTTTTTATACTTCTGTGGTGCAAAAGTAAATCTTATTCAAGATTAAAATTAAATTTGGGGAAGTTTGTAGATGAGGACTTATTACTCTTTGTCTTTTCACATTTTATTTCTCAATGCTAGCAACTATTTATTCACACACAGACTAAAGGTTTTTTTTTCCCCTAAATTAAACCTACATATAAGTGGAAAAACTACTATCACACCAGGTGAAAGTGACACCAGGGATTATTTGTTTAGCCCATCCCAAATCTAGAACAGCACCTGGTACACTGGAAACACTCAGCAAATACTGGCTGAAAGAATGAAGAGGACATTTCAAGGTCTCCAGCAAAATTCTCTGCCAGAATCAGGACTACAGACTGGAACATTATGTACAGAGTACCAGTCCCTAAGTCATTAATTTCCTAAGTACTGTAACACTGTCTGAATTACTTACATTTCAAACAATGTAACTGCTCAATTATATTACATTAATTACATTAAATAAAAATGGGGTATCACCTGTGTGTCACACATACAAAATAAGACGCCTCCTTCCACTGCTTTAAGTGAGCACTTATTACAGTGACAAGTGTAAGAACATGGGACAGTAAACTGAAAAGTCTGTTCCTAACGCTGCAGGGTCTGCAGAGCAAAAAAAGTAGACTTCTACAATGACACTCTTACTACAGAAGCAGCTGTGGTGTTCAAACCTTTCTTTCTGGACTACATTAAAATCTACTATACCAACAACAATCTCAGTTCTTTAATCTTAGTAGTAGATATCACTAGTAGTTTTCTAGTGGAGAAAACGAGTCAGGAGGCTGGAAAATACAAACTAATTGCATTTCTATGATATTCATCTCCAGTAATATTAAGAGACTATCCAAGCAAACCACTACCAACTCATGAGACCGCCTTCAGCCTTGAATAACATACCAGGCAAAGTAACTTAATACTATAGTTCTTATAAGATGAAAAAATGTATCTAAGATATTAGATATTTAGGAGAAAATAGTTGTTTATGAAGTAGATTATATGAGACACAAGTGCAAATATCAAGATAATTGTTATTCAGAAAATGGATAATCTCACTGGAACTAGTCTTTACCTCCACAAAAGCCACCTGAAGTGATCTCTTCTTCAAATACATCAGAGAAACCCTTTCCTGCATTTAGTTTTGCCAGTCGACCATCGATAAACTGAAATTAAAAAGTGTCAAATATGTTAATTTTCATTTACTTCAAATATTTAATTTTTACTTACAACAAAAATATTAATAGCAGACACTCATATAAATTACACACATATGTCTGTACACACATACAGATACATGACAAGAAAATTCTCAAACCACTGAAATAGCAGGTACTCCGCAAATAGCAGCTTATTAGTTAAATGAGAAATGTACAGCACAGACTAACTTCATTAACAAGAAACAAAACAGTGTGGTGGTGAAGGTCACAGCCTCTGTGAGGGTCTGCATGAGGCTGCTGCCAGGCGAGCCTTGGCCCATGAGGCTGTGTCCTCCCCCCAGGCCTCAGTTTTCTCAGTATCTGCCTCATGGTATTGCTGCAAACATTAAATTAAATTAACACAGACTTATTAGCACAGCTTCTGACACAGTAAGCATTCAAGAAATGTCAGACGTTACTATTTTTGAGGTTAATATTAACTTCATCCAGTAAAATAAAACACTCATCTAAACTGTTACCTTCTAAAGCACAACAGAGCACCAGATAATTCTAACCACTTGACAACAAAATAAACAGAACTTTCACAATTCCTGGCATGTGTATTGACTGAATGATCAGAACTACGGTTACGAACATGAATATCGTTCAGGTAAACACATGCTGACTTGACTTGCATGAGGTTGTTTTCAGCAGTATTTTTCAGCACTCTGAAAGAAGAGATTGGGGTGGGAAATAGACGCTACCAAGAGCACCTGGAGATCCTTTTCAAAACACAGTACCTGGAGCGTATCTCGTCCAACCACCTGCTTTGCCCCATCTCTGTCCTATTACTACAAACACAGCATAGCAGAATCTTGGGGTTTTGAAAAATATCCTTAGGTGATTATTTTGCTGACCAATCCCAGGCATAAACCAGTGATATATTTTACATGCACACGTACTACTGGCACTTGGTTAGTTTTATATTGTTAATCTGTGGCATCTGACACTTGTATCACTTACATTATGAAAACTATTATAAATGTTTTGAGGTTTCTCCACTCATAAGGACGGTGAAGTATCTTTAAGGCTCCACTGCATGAGAGGCAAAGGATAACACAAGAAAGACTTAAATGATGCTTGAGGAGCAGACATGAAGATCTGGGGATTAACATAAAATGCTCATTTTCATTCTGGAATTAATTAATCCTGGCGACAATTTTTTCACCCTAGAAATTTAAAGTTTAGTTAAAATAAGGTAGCTTATATTAGTTAAAATAAGAATTTTTTTAAAATTCTCACAGTCTGCCCTAGTGTTCTGGTTAAATGGTTAGCGGACAAAGCAACTAAGGGGAGTGGTGAGGGCAGTGCTGTTCTCAGGCAGCAAGGTGAAGGCCAGGAACGGCAGGAAGTCACGTCAGTTGTAAGATTCTGAGACAGAAATGTCCTACAGACCCAAATTAATGAAGAATGGCAAAGGAATCAAGAGATTCCCATTCAAAATGTGGTTTAACTACCTTATTACCATAGAATGGTTTTAACAAAAAATGTGGTAAAATGGGTTTAAACAGACATACTCTAAAAGGATACGGTCCTGGGGGGACCTTCAAGATGGCGGAAAAGTAAAACATGGAGATCACCTTCCTCCCCACAAATACATCAGAAATACATCTACATGTGGAACAACTCCTACAGAACGCCTACTGAACGCTGGCAGAAGACCTCAGACCTCCCTAAAGATGCCTGAGGGTGACCTACACGCAGAGTCGGGGCCATATCCAAAGTTGAGCCCCGGGAGCTGTGCGAACAAAGAAGAGAAAGGGAAATCTCTCCCAGCAGCCTCAGAAGCAGCGGATTAAAGCTCCACAATCAACTTGATGTACCTGCATTTGTGGAATACATGAATAGACAGCGAATCATCCCAAATTGAGGAGGTGGACTTTGAGAGCAACTGTAGACTTGGGGTTTGCTGTCTGCAACTGACTTGTTTCTGATATTTATGTTTATCTTAGTTTAGTTTTTAGTGCTTGTTATCACTGGTAGATTTATTTATTGGTTTGGTTGCTGTCTTCCTTTTTAAAAAATTATTATTGTTTATGTTAATAATTTTATTTTCCTTCCTCCCTCCCTCCCTCCCTTTCTTTCTTTCTTTCTTTTTTCTCCCTTTTCTTCTAAGCCGTGTGGCTGACAGGGTCTAGGTGCTCCTGCCTGGTATCAGGCCTGAGCCTCTGAGGTGGGAGAGCCAAGATCAGGACACTGGACCACCAGAGACCTCCTGGACTCACAGAATATCAATCGGTGAGACCTCTCCCAGAGATCTCCATCTCAATGCTAAGACCCAGCAAGCTACAGGGCTGGACACCTGATGCCAAACAACTAGCAAGACAGGAACACAACCCTACCCATTAGCAGAGAGGCTGCCTAAAAGCATACTGAGTTCACAGACACTCCCAAACACACCACCAGATGTGGCCCCGCCCACTAGAGAGACAAGATCCAGCCCCACTCACCAGACCACAGGCACCTGTCCCCTTCACCAGGAAGCCTACACAAGCCACTGAACCAACCTCACCCACTGGGGGCAGACATCAAAAACAATGGGAACTACAAACCTGCAGCCTGTGAAAAGGAGACCCCAAACACAGTAAGTTAAACAAAATGAGAAGACAGAGAAATACACAGCAGATGAAGGGGCAAGATAAAAACCCACCAGGCCAAACAAATGCAGAGGAAATAGGCAGCCTACCTGAAAAAGAATTCAGAGTAATGATAGTAAAGATGATCCAAAATCTTGGAAACAGAATGGAGAAAATACAATAAATGTTTAACAAGGACCTAGAAAAACTAAAGAGCAAACAAACAATGAAGAACAACACGATAAATGAAATTAAAATTTCTCTAAAAGGAATCAATAGCAGAATAACTGAGGCAGAAGAATAGATAAGTGACCTGGAAGATAAAATAGGGGAAATAACTACTGCAGAGCAGAATAAAGAAAAAAGAAAAAAGAATTGAGGACAGTCTCAGAGACCTCTGGGACAACATTAAATGCACCAACATTCAAATTATATGGGTCCCAGAAGAAGAAGAGGAAAAGAAAGGGTCTGAGAAAATATTTGGAGAGATTATAATTGAAAACTTCCCTAACATGGGAAAGGAAATAGTTAATCAAGTCCAGGAAGCACAGAGAGTCCCATACAGGATAAATCCAAGGAGAAACAGGCCAAGACACATTAATCAAACTATGAAAAATTAAATACAAAGAAAAAATATTAAAAGCAGCAAGGGAAAAAGCAACAAATAACATACAAGGGAATCCCCATAAAGTTAACAGCTGATCTTTCAGCAGAAACTCTGCAGGCCAGAAGGGACTGGCAGGACATATTTAAAGTGATGAAAGAGAAAAAACTACAACCAAGATTACTCTACCCAGCAAGGGTCTCATTCAGGTTCCATGGAGAAATTAAAAACTTTACAGACAAGCTAAAGCTAAGAGAATTCAGCACTACCAAACCAGCTTTAAAACAAATGCTAAAGGAACTTCTCTACACAAGAAACACAAGAGAAGGAAAAGACCTACAATAACGAACCCAAAATAATTAAGAAAATGGTAATAGGAACATACATATCGATAATTACCTTAAATGTAAATGGATTAAATGCTCCAAACAAAAGACATGGACTGGCCAAATGGATACAAAAACAAGATCCATATATATGCTCTCTACAAGAGACACACTTGAGACCTAGGGACACATACAGACTGAAAGTGAGGGATGGAAAAAGATATTCCATGTAAAAGGAAATCAAAAAAAAGCTGGAGTAGCAATTCTCGTATCAGACAAAATAGACTTTAAAATAAAGACTATCACAAGAGACAAAGAAGGACACTACATAATGATCAAGGGATCAATCCAAGAAGAAGATATAACAATTGTAAATATTTATGCACCCAACACAGGAGCACCTCAATGCATAAGGCAAATGCTAACAGCCATAAAAGGGGAAATTGACAGTAACGCAATCATAGTAGGGCACTTTAACACCCCACTTTCACCAATGGACAGATCATTCAAAATGAAAATAAATTCGGAAATAACACATTAAGCAAGATGGACTTAATTGATATTTATAGGACACTCCATCCAAAAACAACAGAATAAACTTTCTTCTCAAGTGCTCATGGAACATTCTCCAGGATAGATCATATCTTGGGTCACAAATCAAGCCTTGGTAAATTTAAGAAAATTGAAATTGTATCAAGCATCTTTTCCGACCACAATGCTATGAGACTAGACATCAATTACAGGAAAAAAACTAAAAAACACAAACACATGGAGGCTAAACTATATGCTACTAAATAACCAAGAGATCACTGAAGAAATCAAGAGGAAATCAAAAAATACCTAGAAACAAATGACAATGAAAACACAATGACCCAAAACCTATGGGATGCAGCAAAAGCAGTCCTAAGAGGGAAGTTCATAGCAATACAATCCTACCTCAAGAAATAAGAAAAAGCTCAATAAACAACCTAACCTTACATCTAAAGCAATTAGAGAAAGAACAAAAAAAACCCCAAGTTAGCAGAAGAAAAGAAATCATAAAGATCCGATCAGAAATAAATGAAAAAGAAATGAAGGAAACGATAGCAAAGATCAATAAAACGAAAAGCTGGTTCTTTGAGAAGATAAAAAAAATTGATAAACCATTGGTAAGACTCATCAAGAAAAAAGGGAGAAGACTCAAATCAACAGAATCAGAAATGAAAAAGGAGAAGTAACAACTGACACTGCAGAAATACAAAGAAGGATCATGAGAGATTACTACAAGCAACTATATGCCAATAAAATGGACAACCTGGAAGAAATGGACAAATTCTTAGAATAGCACAATCTTCCGAGACTGAAACAGGAAAAAATAGAAAATATAAACAGACCAATCACAAGCACTGAAATTGAAACTGTGATTAAAAATCTTCCAACAAACAAAAGCCCAGGACCAGATGGCTTCACTGGCGAATTCCATCAAACATTTACAGAAGAGCTAAGACCTATCCTTCTCAAACTCTTCCAAAATATAGCAGAGGGAGGGACATTCCCAAACTCATTCTACGAGGCCACCATCACCCTGATACCACAACCAGACAAAGATGTCACAAAAAAGGAAAACTACAGGCCAACATCACTGATGAACAGACACAAAAATCCTCAACAAAATACTAGCAAACAGAATTCAACAGCACATCAAAAGGATCGTACACCATGATCAAGTGGGATTTATCCCAGGAATGCAAGGATTCTTCAGTATATGCAAATCAATCAATGTGATACACAATGTTAACAAAATGAAGGATAAAAACCATATGATCATCTCAAAAGATGCAGAAACAGCTTTCATCAAAATTGAACACCCATTATGATAAAAATTCTCCAGAAAGTAGGCATAGAGAGAACTTACCTCAACATAATAAAGGCCATATACGACAAACCCAGAGCCAACATCATTCCTAATGGTGAAAAACTGAAACCATTTCCTCTAAGATCAGGAAATAGACAAGGTTGCCCACTCTCACCAGTATTATTCAACACAGTTTTGGAATTTTTACCCAAAGCAATTAGAGAAGAAAAAGAAATAAAAGGAATCCAAATCGGAAAAGAAGTAAAGCTGTCACTGTTTGAAGATGACATTATAATATACACAGAGAATCCTAAAGATGCTACCAGAAAACTACACTACAGCTAATCAATGAATTTGGTAAAGTAGCAGGATACAAAATTAATGCACAGAAATCTTCATATTGCTATACACTAAAGATGAAAAATCCTAAAGAGAAATTAAGGAAATACTCCCATTTACCATTGCCACAAAAAGAATAAAATACCTAGGGATAAACCTTCCTAAGAAGACAAAAGACTTGTATGCAGAAAATTATAAGACACTGATGAAAGAAATTAAAGATGATACAGACAGTTGGAGAGACATACCATGTTCTTGGACTGGAAGAATCAACACTGTGAATGTAACTATATTATCCATAGCAATCTACAGATTCAATGCAATCCCTATCAAACTACCAATGGCATTTGTCACAGAACTAGAACAAAAAATTTCACAATTTGTATGAAAACACAAAAGATCTCGAATAGCCAGAGCAATCTTGAAAAAGAACAACGTAGCTGGAGGAATCAGGCTCCCTGACTTCAGACTATACTACAAAGCTACAGTAATCAAGACAGTATGGTACTGGCACAAAAACAGAAATATAGATCAATCGAACAGGAAAGAAAACCCAGAGATAAACCCACACACCTATGGTAACCTTATCTTTGATAAAGGAGGCAAGAATATATAATGGAGAAAAGACAGCCTCTTCAATAAGTGGTGCTGGGAAAACTGAACAGCTACATGAAAAAGAATGAAATTAGAACACTTCCTAACACCGTACACAAAAATAAACTCAAAACAAATTAAAGACGTAAATTAAGGCCAGACACTATAGAACTCTTAGAGGAAAACATAGGCAGAACACTCCATGACATAAATCACAGCAGGATCCTTGTTGACCCACCTCCTAGAGAAATGGAAATAAAAACAAAAATAAACAAATGGGACCTAATGAAACTTAAAAACTTTTGCAGAGCAAAGGAAACCATAAACAAGATGAAAAGACAACCCTCAGAATGGGAGAAAATATTTGCAAATGAAGCAACTGACAAAGGACTAATCTTTAAAATATACATGCAGCTCAATATCAAAAATCAAACAACCCAATCCAAAAATGAGCAGAAGACATGAATAGACATTTCTCCAAATAAGATATACACATGGCCAAGAAACATATGAAAGGATACTCAACATAAGTAATCACTGGAGAAATGCAAATCAAAACTACAATGAGGTATCACCTCACACCAGTCAGAATGGCCATCATCAAAAAATCTACAAACAATAAACGCTGGAGAGGCTGTGGAGAGAAGGGAACCGTCTTGCACTGTTGGTGGGAATGTAAATTGATACAGCCACTATGGAGAAGAGTATGGAGGTTCCTTAAAAAACTACAAATAGAACTACCACATGACTCAGCAATCCCACTACTGGGCATATACCCTGAGAAAACCATAATTCAAAAAGAGTCATGTGGGGCTTCCCTGGTGGCGCAGTGGTTGAGAGTCCGCCTGCCGTTGCAGGGGACACGGGTTCGTGCCCCGGTCCGGGAAGATCCCACATGCCGCGGAGCGGCTGGGCCCGAGAGCCGTGGCCGCTGAACTTGCGCGTCCGGAGCCTGTGCTCTGCAACAGGAGAGGCCAAAACAGTGAGAGGCCCGCGTACCAGAAAAAAAAAAAAAAGAGTCATGTACCACAATGTTCATTACAGCTCTGTTGACAAAAGCCAGGACATGGAAGCAACCTAAGTGTCCATCGACAGGTGAATGGATAAAGAAGATGTGGCACATATATACAATGGAATATTCCTCAGCCATAAAAAGAAACGAACTTGAGTTATTTGTAGTGAGGTGGATGGACCTCAAGTCTGTCATACAGAGTGAAGTAAGTCAGAAAGAGAAAGACAAATACTGTATGCTAACACATATATATGGCATCTAAAAAAAAAAGTGCTTCTGATGAACCTATGGGCAGGACAGGAATAAAGTCGCAGACACAGAGAATGGACTTGAGGACACAGGGAGGGAGAAGGGATAGCTGGGACGAAGTGAGAGAGTGGCATTGACATACATACACTACCAAATGTAAAACAGCTAGCTAGTGGGAAGCAGCCGCATAGCACAGGGAGATCAGCTTGGGCTTTGTGACCCCCTAGAGAGGTGGGAAGGTAGGGTTGGAGGGAGACGCAAGAGGGAGGGGATATGGCGATATATGTATATGTATAGCTGATTCACTTTGTTATACAGAAGAAACTAACACAACATTGTAAAGCAATTATACTTCAATAAAGATGTTAAAAACTAAAAAAAAGAAAAAGAAAAAGGATCCGGTCCTAGCTTTTTTGTTAGAGTATGAGTTGTTCTCATAAAAATTAGAACTGAGGGCAGGAGCCGTAGATTATCCATTTTTACAGCCACGTTATGCTTGGCACGGAGAAGGTTCTGATAGAACAAATGAAAATGAACGTGGAGTTTGGAGTCTGAAAGCCCTCCCTCACACCCTGCCACTTATTAGCTTTATGATCTCAGGCAACTTGCCATCTCTGGGACTCTGTTTCCCCTTGTATAAAATGGGAAAAATAATACATAAATACCTTATGGGGTTTTGTAAGAGTTAACTAAAATAACGTGAAGTGCCTATATTGTAGACACAGAATAAATGTTAAATAATCAAGTTCACTTTCCCTACTGTCACCGCCCTTTCCTTCTCTGTCAACCCCTGAGTTCCTGAGCGGGGGATCACGGCCCCTCAGGTAGGCAGCTTTAACACCTGGCAGAACGCCTAACACATAGTTGGAAATGAATGTTTACGAGGGACTGAATACACTGAAACAATACTAAAGGGTATACACTTTTCATGGTTTTAAAGTTAAAGAACTATAAGTTGTGGAATTATTCATTTCATCTGGAGATAAAAGATAGTAACTTCCAACCTTGGGCACCTTTGCTACATACAATAAATGGTTAATGTGAAAATAATATAGTTTAAAATGCTTGCAGAATTTGACTTGCACACACTTTCAGCACAGTATGATAAATCAAACTAAAGTGATCTAAGGTGACGGATTTGGAAAAAATAAGGTGAAGCAAAATGTTAAATTTAAAATAATACATTACTGACAAATGGAACAAACTAAGACATCCTTTTAAAGGACTTAATTTGCCTTAAAAGATTAAGACTACAAGACTTTTTAAAAGGTTTTCATTTTTGTGTTTACTGGAAATAATCCATTCATTTTAGTTTGAGTGGAACAGTTCAAGTCTAAAAAGAGATAAATCCCCAAACTATTTACTGATGATGCGTTTTTGAGGATGAGTAACTACTCTGTGTTACTAAACTAGTGATTTGAGCTAAGAGAAATTCATCACTTGGTAAAATGCCCCATGTTATCACTGACTTTGCAAACAATCCTGTCAGTGACTGACACTTATCAACATACATACTTAATGAAAATGTCTGTTCCTAAAAGATTAATTTTGTGTGCACACACACACGCGTGCACACACACACACACATTACATACACACACATACCAATGCAGACACCCAGGAATAACTGAGAAGTGGTATAAATGGAGAGGAATGCTGAACCTACCAGTTCTCTAAATTCCTTTTTGTATTTTTGAGTCAATAACGGCTTTTATTTTTTCCAAGTGAGATTGGTTCATGATCACACCACTCTAGTAACTCTGGAGCATTTCATAGTAAGGGAAAACAGTAGCTACAGTTGTATAGATATAATTTTGAACTAAAACGTATTACCTGTTGGAAAATCAATGTCTATATAATGTACTGTAACCTGTCGCTTGACTAGTACTTACCCACATCACTTAGTAAACATGTATCTAAGTTAAAATTAGGTGCAAGTAGATTTTTAAAAGAATTTATGAGTATGCTTTAAGTTAATGCTTTTTACATAAATCTTAGTATTTTGCTTTTTATTCCAAAAGTAAAAATTAAAACCTGGAACTAAACATGCTAAATAATCACACAACATAACTGGAAATCTCAAAAACATTCATAGACATAATTCCATAGTATAGATTCCATAATTTACTTATAAACTATAAATAGACAAAATTTATTTAATAAGAATAAATTTAGTTCTCAAGATCAATAACATCATCCCCTCTAAGTCATTAACAGTTGCAAGATTCTGGATTTTGCTAATCCTTACAATGTGCTCTTAAAGTGGTGTAACAGGTTACAAGATAAATGTAATTAAGCAGTGAAACTGCTTCCTGCTGACTCTTTTTTTTTTGATATTGACATCACTAAGGTTTTCCAAAGAGTTTTTATCTTCAAACAACCATCTTAATAGGAAACTGAGTCAATCTAAAGAAATTATCTGTTGTTGTAAATGCCCTTCAGTAAGCACTACTGTTAAATGGAAATGAACATCTCCACTTCAGCTTTTAACATGTAATTAAATATAAAATGAATGTTTTACAAATGTAATAAAACATAAAGAACAGACTTGACGGCAAGCATCTTTACAAAAAATATAAAAAGTATGTTCTGATCAGATTCACAAGTTAAACGTGAATAGATGGCCAGTAGGCCAGAGGGAATGTATCTTTCCTCTGAGAGACAAAGTGTATGTTTTTCATAGTTCTTTGATTCTTCACCATTCAGCGAGTTTCTGGCATTTAGTCCAAAAATCCAAAACAAGTTATGCTATTAATCCGTGTTCCAATGACTTCAGTGGTCTAGGAATATGTCCTATAAATATTTAATTGCAATTGATCCATCAAAACTCTGAGGACAACAATAATTAAATTTCAAGATTCTTATATCATTTTAGAAGAAATATTTGATTTTTTAATTAAGAGCTCATAAAAAGATTGTTGTGGGGAGAGGGGGCCAGGGGAGCACTTCTCTACCAAGCTGGGGAGGGGGGAGGGGGAGCACTGTTTTTAGTGCCAACATGACAGTCTTGTCCCTGAAGAAAAGCAGCAGGTGCACTGGAGCCACACAACATGCAAATCCACATGCCCACACCCCTTCTCCACCTGGGAGAAATGACCAAGTCTCAAAAAGTTACCTCATATTAGAAACCCTTCTTGGGCACAAAGATAACTATTAAAGTCTTCAGAGCTAGAGAAAAAGACATTTTTTAACGAATTAGAAATCTTTAGAAATTTAAAGGAAAATTTAAATACTGCAAAAAAATTACTTTTAAAATATATTAATTTCTTATGGATCTTTAAATTTTCCTTTCTATATAATGCTTTGGGCTTGGGCTAAAAAAAAAAAGTAGTCTAATTTAAATATTTCTTCTTAAACAGGCTCAGTACACCTTGACAGGTTAGTGAAAACTACACTGAAGTGCTACAATAAATTAGTCAACAGATACTTACAGACATCTGCTAAATGCTAAGCATTCAGTTAGTAGCTATATATAAACACAAACTGCTATTACAAGTGGGGAAAAGCTAGGTCAGCTTAAAGCTAAACCAAGAGAATTAAGTATGTGAAGGAACAGAAATAGTTATTTTTATTCCATTTCAAGAATTAGGTAATCGTATGACTGTAGTATACTAAATTAGATCACCATGGTATAAGGAACAGAAAAACACTTTGAAGGGTATTGTATAAAGCCCACTCAGTGCAATTTATCATCAGAACTAATAACTTAGTGGGACAACAACAGCCCTTCCAGGATATATCAACAGACACAAAATAATCTGCAACAGAATTAAGTCTTTTGAGCTTCATGACCACCAGACAAAAAAAAATTCATTAATCTGTTCATTCAATAAACATTTAATTGAATGTTTACTATATGCCAGGCACTTTTCTAGATGCCTAAGAAAACAGAAATGAATGAAACAGACAAAAATTCAAGCCTTCATAATATTTAAACATCTAGCGTTTGGGGATGGGGGGACAGAACAGATAGCATGAAATAAGAAGTGTAATAAATTATGTAATGTGTTAGAAGGGAATGAGTGTTGGAAAATAAAACACCTGAACAAGGGAGCTCGGGGAGTGTGGGGCAAGGAGCTTTCAGCTGTCAACAGTGTGGTCCAGGGCAGACATCACCATGAGGACGACACCTGAGCCAAGGCTGGAGGGCAATGAGGCAGTGAGCCCTTGGTCCGGGGGAGAAGAGGACCCGGGAGAGGGGAACCACGGGCATCAACAAGGCACAGCAGGTGTGGATGCACCCAGCAGGCCTGTCCCGAGGTCCAGGGGTTAAGAGAAAAATCAAGCAGCAGTGATGCCTGTTCTCACCTTAATTCACAATCTGCAGTCTCAACGGTGCTCTGAACGATGCTGAACCACCTCCTTTTTTCTCCAGCCCGCTCACTCTCCATCTACTTCAGGTCTTCTCTCCCCTTAAAGGTCCAACCACCTCCCCTTCCTCTCTCAGCCCATGACCTTGCCTCCTAATCTCACTGGGAAAAAAAAAAAAAAAAAGAAACCTAAAGCAACTGAAAGAGAAATTCTGCCACAGCTCCTGGCTCACGGCCCCACTCCTTCCTGCTGTCACGGGGTGTCTGCTCCGCAGGGACCAGCTCCTCTAATGCTTCCTCCTCCTATCTCCTGAGTAGACCCATCTCTGCCAGGTCTGCCCTACAGCCCACGAACACGTGCCTTCTCCTCCTGACCCCATGTCTTCTCTGGCCTTGTCCACTTCGATGCTCCTCTTTAGGGTAAAACTCAGAAGTGCAGCCAGTACTGTTGTCTCCAGGCCCTCCCCGCCTGCACCCCAATCACAAGGTCTCCCTCACCTCTCCGGTAAAGCTGCTCCTGCTGAGGTCATCCTATCTCCATGTTACTAAATCCAGTGCTCAAGTCCAAGTTCTTCCTTTAATCAACCTGTCACAAGCATCTGACACAGTTGGTCCCTCCACTATGGTGTCCTTTCTCTACTTGGTCCCAAAGGTACTCACTAGCCTGAATTCTCTCCTACCTCCAGAGTTACTCACTCCTTCTCGGCGTCCTTGGTCATTGCCCTCTGCTATTTCCTGGTCCCTGGACCTCTGGTCATTCCTATTTATACTCACTCCTTTGGTCGTCTCACTTGGTCTCCAGTCTAATGACTTGAACTACTATCTATACGCTGATGACTCCCAAATGTATATCTCAGGTCTAATTTTTGCCTCCGCCTCATCTATCCACTTGCCTAATAAATATCTTACTTGGATGTCTAGAAGACACCTCAGACTTAACATGTCCAAAACTGAGCTCTTATTCTGCCCACCAAAATTTCTCCTGCCCACAATCTTGCCCATTTCGATAAAATGCGAATACATCCTGCCAGTTTCTTGGATGAGAAATCATGGAATCATCCCTGACTCCTTTCTCTCACACTGCACGTTAAATCTTTCAGAACATCCACTGACTATATTCAGAACAGATCCACAGTCTGACCAGTTCTCTCATCTTCCACAGACCAGTTCCAAACTGCCCTCTCCTCTCACACAGATTACAGCACAGCATCTAAATCTTCCTTCTGCTTCCCCCTGTGACCACCCTACAGGATGGTGCCCAAATGCCACATTCTCCATGAAATCTACACCGACTATGCTACTTTAAGTTGCAATCTCACCCCAACCCCTGGTGGTCCCCCTTCTTGTTCTATTTACTTTTCCACAGTCCTTATCATCTCTGAACATTCTACATAATTTAGTTAACTTATTGTTGGTCTCCCTCCCACTAGAAACACAGAATTCACAACGTCAGAAATTCTTTTCTGCTTTGTTCTCCAAAGTATCCCAGCACCCAGAACACTTTCTAGTAGACAGTAGACACTCAAATTATACTGTTGAATGAGAGAATGAATAAAGAATACTTAGATGAGTGTTCCTAAAATTTTAGTGTGCCTATTCTTATGGTATTTCATTAATAATATAAATTTCTGGGTTTTAATCCAAGCCTCCTAAATCCAAAATTTTTGAAGGTGAGACTCAAGAAGATGCATCTTTAATAGACTTTCTAGCTAAATCTGCAGGTGGTTTGAGCCCACATTTAGACAAACGCTGTTTAGGATACTACTTGAAACTCGTTAACAAAGGATGCTGAAAAAATGTATCCCTTGTCCTAATAAGCTCTCTCTCCTTGTGTATTCCTTTTGCTACCAATAGGAGTCCATGTCTTCCCTATGTCACATGGTATTTTTATTCTTTTTTCATCGTATAAAATATGTGCTGGATACAATTACCATCTCCCATCCATTCATATGTCAAGTATTTCCTAATACTCCCGAACTGTTGAATTTTTAGTACTAGAATGCATGTGTTGATCTTAGCTATAGATGACATACCATAAATAACTATCGTGCTTCTTTCAAAAAAGATCAGTAGGAAAATGTAGAAATGTATAAGAATTTATTATTTATGTTAAAAGCTTTCTAAAATCTCCAGCTAACATAAAAGGAAAATATTTGGCTTCTGACCCACTCCTTTTATCCAATATCTTACGAAGTCAGAGAAAGTGGGTCGTAGCACAAAATACAGAGTGCTGAGGATCCCGCAGAATTTTCCCTTTTACACACTATACCATTAAGTGACTCCAGGTTTGAAATTACAGACACCACTCAGTTGAAACACTTGACTCCTACAATGTTTGGATTTTCCCAAATGAAATAGATGAAGAGCTTATAAAATATCCATTATATTCAATTTTATGAGCTCATCATCTACCAAAATCATAAAGACATTTTCCTGCCTATTTATTATAACAGGAATAGCAGTTTTTATTTGATTTCTTTATTTAACAATATTAAGTGTCTACTATATACTAAATATTAGGATACAAACACTTTAAAAATGATCCTTGTCTTTACAGAGCCTGCAACTCAAGAAGGAGCCAAACAAACCAACAAATATCATATGGTACAAATCCAAGACGCTAAAAGGCAAGGAATTTATAAACGACTGAGAGATCAAGAACCTGCAAAAGGGACATCTGAACCAAGTCTTAAAGAATGACTGAGTTGAGTAACGTAAAATGGAGAGAGAGCGTTCAGGCCAGAGAAGACAGGAAGGAGACAAGCATACATGCATTTATTCATTCCTTTATTCCTGAAGGGACGGTAAGTCTTAGTGGCTCTGTGGATGCAAGTCCTAACTCGACCACATAGCAGCTGCTGCGTACACTCTTAGCAAATTATTTAACCTCCCCATAATTTAGGTTTATAACCTGCAAAGTGGCAGTAATAAAGCAGGTTGCTGTGAAGATTAAACTAGTCTAGATAAAGCACTCAAACAGTACCCTGCATAAGTCATAATTCAACAAATGTTATTTTTATTTATTCATGATGACCATCATTCATTCTCTCACTATTTATTACGTATCCATTACAATTCAAGTGAGAAGCATAAAGAGGGGAAACCATTTTCAGAGACCTAAGAGCAGACATCCAGAATGGCTGCAGTAAGGGTATTGAGAGAAGTATTAGAGAGAAAACTAGAGAGACAAATGCCAGAAGATGACGGAGTCTGTGTGCCAGGCTAGGGTGTGAACATCCTAGATATAATGAGAAATACGTAAGATATGCTTTTCAGAAAGAATACTCTCAAAGCAGACTGGAGGCTGGCTTGAAAGGGGGGCTAAATGGAAGAACACAAACCGGTTACCCAACAAGTCACTGACACTGAAACAGGGGAGAATAAAATAGGTAAATCTAATATTTAGAAAGCAGAATCAACAGAACATAGTAAACAACTAGAAACTGCGTGCAAGAAAGGTTCGTGGTGATGGTATGAGAAAAGACGACGCCTAATTTTCTGGTTTAGGCAACAGGGTAGAATTAGTTCCCAAAAGAAGGGGTGCAGGAGGGGCCAGTATGTTTGTGTATGTGCAGATGCACGTATGTATATGGGCGATGCACATGTTTGTATGGGAGTGTATGTACATGCATACATACATGTATACATTTGTATGGGTCTAGACTAAAGATACGTTTAGGACTTATCATAATAGGTAATTAATGCATGTATGGTCCTACATAAGGAAGCCCAGTGAGCTGGTATGAGCTAGAGACATAGAGGTCTGAGGACAGAGACATTCAGGGTATAGACAGAGGCAAGCGTAATGATAAACGGCCCAGGAGGAACTGCCTAGAGAAAGGGAAAAAGTTAGAATGTTGTATCACGGATAAAAAGAACAAGAGTATTCTAAGAAGTACTACTAGTCAATATGACAATAAGTAAGTATTTAAGAACAGCAGAGTGAGGACTCTTTCCCTATTCACTACAGCTGTAAAAACAAAGGCCACCCTCGCAGGAGAAAGCACACGCCCTCTCTTTTTAAAAACAATTTACAATAGCCAGGACATGGAAGCAACCTAAGTGTCCATCGACAGGTGAATGGATAAAGAAGATGTGGCACATATATACAATGGAATATTACTCAGCCTTTTATAAAAAGAAATGAAATTGAGTAATTTGTAGTGAGGTGGATGGACCTAGAGTCTTTCATACAGAGTGAAGTAAGTCAGAAAGAGAAAAACAAATACTGTATGCTAACACATGTATATGGAATCTAAAAAAAAAATGGTTATGAAGAACCTAGGGGCAGGACAGGAATAAAGACGCAGACGTACAGAATGGACTTGAGGACATGGGGAGGGGGAAGGGTAAGCTAGGATGAAGTGAGAGAGTGGCATGGAGTTATATATATTACCAAATGTAAAATCGATAGCTAGTGGGAAGCAGCCGCATAGCACAGGGAGATCAGCTCGGTGCTTTGTGACCACCTAGAGGGGTGGGATAGGGAGGGTGGGAGGGAGATGCAAGAGGGAGGAGATATGGGGACATATGTATAACTGATTCACTTTGTTATAGAGCAGAAACTAACACACCACTGTAAAGCAATTATACTTCAATAAAGATGTTAAAAAAAGAAAAATTACAAACCAAAAAAAAAAAAAAGAAGTGTTCTCTTCCAGTATGCAGAATGAGAACATTATTGGATGGGAAAGTTTGAGAAAGACACATTTATATTATCTTATGATGAACACTAAAAGAGGTTTTGCCAAGTTGAATTTCCCTATCATTTTCCACTCCGATAAAGTTAGAATATGGACAAGCAGAATTATTTTGTGGAAAAACTGTATCTACTGTAATATATTTGAGCTCCAGATGTCCAACAGTGACCTAGGCTGCCAGCAAACAGAGAGTCTGTATTCATGGACATCCCACAGGTCCGTGGTCTGCATGAGGCTCTGGGATCTCCACACTAAGTTCAGCCACGGTCCTTGGCCATGGGGCATGTATAGTAAAATGAGCAGAAACAACTCTAGTTCCCGTGGCCTTAATAACAAACAATACCCAAGAAAATAATTTCCTCTGCTGGGTTAGTGTAATAGGAAACAAAAGGAAGAGACCTAAAACTAACGGCTTAAATCTCTGTAAAGCTGCAAGCTAAAGAAGGTGCTGTCAGAGCCATGGGTTTAAGAAGTGGTTTCTGGGATTCCTTCCAAATGCATTATCTAAAGAGGAATTTATCCAAATGGAACTTCCTATCATCTGTCTAAGCCATGTTTATTCCATGGTATCATGGAATGTTAGAGCCGAAAGGTATCTCAGACTTGGTGACCTTTTAGTCTAATTCATGTTACAGATGCAGTAACCGAGGTCTAAAGAGGATAAGAAGTCAGCTGTCAGTGAAAACAAAACCTATTACCGGCGAATCCAGAAATAGTTAAAAAAAAAAAAAAAAAAAAAAAAGAATATGTTTTTATACAACACTTAAGGAATTTAAATAACTTAAGTAATTAATAGCCTAATTAATAATGACAAAGCCAACTCCCAGAACATTTCCTCCCTACAGAGAAGATCATAATCCTTTCAGCTTATCCTTTCCTTGTCTTTCTTTATAATTTTATCACGTTTCCCTAAATAATACATTAGTTTTCCTCACTGTTGAACATTATTACATAAAAGGACTCATCATATCAATTCTTCAGTGATTTGTTCCTTTAATTCATTCACATTTAGTTCTGCTGAAGCTCATTCATCTCCCTGTTGTGTAGCTGTTCTATTGTATGAATGTGACAATTTATTCGTCTTAATACTGATGACTGTCTAAGATTACCAGCAGTACTTTGCTGTTATGAGTAATTTTAGTAGATGATTTTTGGTGCACAATTTAGAGTGAAATTGCTGGGTCAAAAGAAACTGAAGTTTAAGTCATAGCGCCAAAGTGTTTTGTCAATAAGTTGTGCAAATTTTCACTCCTCTTGAAACTTGGTCCCGTGCTCCATGTCTTTGCCAAAATTTGAGATTTTCAGGTTTTTAAAACTGGGCCAGTCTGGTGAGTGTGAGGGGGTATTTCATTATGTTTTTTATTTGCTGTTCTCTGATTACAGATGAGGTGGAACATCTTGTATATCTTTATTAGCCATTGAGGTTTCTTCATTTGCATGTGCTTATCCAAATCTTCTGCACAATTATATATGTTTTTTAACGACATGTGGGAGTTTGTTTTTTTATATTCTAGTTTCTAAACTCTTGGGTGGTTCAAAAGTATCGCAAATATGGAGTCTTTTGATGGCCAAAAGTTCTTAATTTCATGAAGTCAAATTTATTAGGCTATTTCTTTATGTCCTAAGTAACTTGTCTTTATACTCAGAGTAATAATGTCAGTTTGGTGTCTTACTTTCTAAATCTTTATGTTTTTTGTGGCTAAATTATATATGTGAGGGGTTCCAATGGTAATAGATAGAACCTTTCTCAGAGGGAAACATTAGTGTTTTAAATATGATGTTTATTGAAAATATGTTTAATCATGCCTTTTTGCTTTTATCATGACTCTCATGAATATTATGAAAAATCTGTGCATCTGTTGAGATGATCTAATGATTTCACTCCTATAATGAGTTAACGTAGCGAATTACATTCATAGATTTCCTAAGGTGTAACTACCATTTAATTTCTGGGATAAAGTCAACCTGCCCATGAAGCAGTATCCTTTTTACACCTTGTTAGAATGGGCTGAAAATACTTTGCTTAAATTTTTGCATCTGTGGGCATAAATGAAACTGGCTTATAATGTTTTCTTCTCATGCTGTCTTAGGTTTTAGAATCAAGGTTATCCTGGCCTTACAAAAGAGACTGAAGAGTATCTCCCTTTTGCCATAGTCAAAACAGGAATTTTTTGGAAATTGAAGTGGAACCATTTGATTCTGGAATGTGTGGGAGAACTGGCCTGTCTTACACAGTAAATATTGGTTAAATTTAATTAACATATTTACCATTTATTTTGCTCTTCCTTCCTTCTTGCATTTCAGACATTCCATCTTAGATCTGAGAAAACTTTCTCTCTGAATTACTTTCTTAAAGTACTTCCTTAAGAATTTCTTTCTCCTGTTGGTAGGGTAGTCAGGGTTCAACCAGAGAAGCAGAACCAGTAAAAGATTTAAGAGACAGATAGACAGATACATATACACATATGAGAGTTATTATAAGAAACTGGTTTACAGGATTATGAGGGCTGGCTAAGCAGGTAGGAAATTCATAGGATAGGCAGTCAGGAAGGACAGACCATGGGCATGTGGGACCACAGTCAGGGGCCGATGCTGCCACCCACAGGTGTACCTTCTCTCTTTCAGGAAAATCTCAGTCCTGTTTTACAAGCCTTCCAACTGCTTCCGACAGGCCCATCCAGCTCATGTAGGATTATCTTCCTTATTTAAAGCCAAATGATTAGGGGTTTAAATTACACATGTAAAAATACCTTCACAGCAATACTCAGATTAGCATTTGATTAAATAACTGGGGGCCGCAGCCTCACCAAGTGGACACATCATTAAAGCCAACACAGAGGGCAAACTCAGCTTTAGCAGGGAAATGTCTGCATGGCACTCTTGCAATTAAAACGTATTTTAGTTGGTGTAGGATTCTAGGCATTTTTTTCTCAACACACTAAAGATGTGGCAGTGTCTTCTGGATTCCACTGCTGCTGGTGTGAAGTCATCTGTCAGTATTTGCTCTCTGAAAGTAATCTGTTTTTTCTCTTTTAAAAAAATTTCCTCTTTATTGAATGTTTTAGAGCTGAATCTGCTGTGTGGGTGTAGATTTCTTCTTATTTCCTCAGTTTGGAGATGTGGGACTTCCTGAATTTATAAAGTGTGCATGTAACTGGCTCTGGCCCTGTCCTTCCAACCAGCATCTCTCCTGCACTTCATGTCTGCTCCTTTCAGGACTGACTGTATGGATTTCAGACATTTCCACTCCACCCTTTATGTTTATTAACCTCTTACATGTTCTACTTCTTCGTGGCTCTGTACTATGTTCTGGATAATTTCTTTTTCACATCTTCCAGTTCAGCAAATCTCTCTTTAGTTAGATCTGACTGGCTATTAATACATCAATTTCCTTTCATTTAAATTACATGCTTCCTTACCAGAAGTTTATTTGCTACATTCTTAAAATTGTCTTTACATTCTTTAAAGTTTTTACACCTTGAACATTTTTAAAGCTCGTCTTTTATTTCTCTGAACATCTTAAGCACAGCTATTTTATATTCTACTTCTGTTACATCCAGTATTTGAAGTCTCTGCAGGTCAGTTTCTGTCTGCTGTTTCTGGTTCACGATTTGTTTCCCTGTATGTCTAATGACTTTTAAGAGTGAAACTTCTCTTTGGGATCTTAGCTGGGAGAATTCCTTGATGCCTGGATGAAGGGGGATTCCTCAAGGAGGATGCATATTTGCTTCTGCCTGAGGGCACTAACAGTCAGGATAACTTTACACTTGACTTGAGGTTGGTCAGACCAAATCAGAAATTATTAATTCAGGCTTCAGAGTCCTGTGCATGCTGGTGAGTGGCAACTTCTCAGCAGCGCTCTTTCCTCCCCTCCACTCATGCCAGAGCTTCAGATGTACAATCCCCAGGACGTGGCTGAAGGGAAGGAGCACCTTTATTTCTTGTTTACCTTTACAGTAAGTCTTCCCAGACTGATGCGAGTTGAATCTCGTATCACACTTCTCATCTTGGAGAGTAAGCACTGGGCTTTGTCTCCTGTGACCCTCACCACATGATGTTTTTTCAAATTCTGCATTTTAAATTGTTTCAGTACATAAGTGAGCTCCGAATCCTTCCCTGCCATATTATCAGAAATTACAGTTCACTTTAATGCCTACCTTAAAATTATATGCTTCTCTCCTGGGTTCATGTTCTCTCAATTTTGATGCATAAGAATTGTTGAATAAAGAGAGGACCTGGGTAGTTCTTGACCCATAATGGATCACAAACTCATGGTCAGGAATGTTAATCATTTGTACCTAATAAATATTTTTATATTCTTTCAGAAAGATCAGTAGTGTCTTTTGAGAATTCATCTATGCTAATAATTTTTATCAATCGATTCCTATTTTTTTTCCCTTTTCCCCCCAAGCTTCAGTGAAGCGTAACTGGTATACAAAAAACTGCACATAATTAATGCAGACAATTTGCTGAGTTTGGGCAGATGTATATACTCCTGTTACCATCACTACAATCCAGGTAATAAACATGTCCATCACCTCCAAAAGTTTCCTTGTGTCCATTTATGTTCCTGTTTGTTTGTGTGTGATAAGAACATGAGCAGGAGATCCACACTCCTAACACATTCCAAAGCACACAACACTGTACTGTCGGCACCTCGGATGCTGGACCTGACTCACCTTTACAACTTTGTGACGCTGTCAACAGAATTTCAAGTCCTTTCAGGGATACCTTCAACTATCTCTTTCTTACGGTTCATAAAACAGTATCAAGTTCAAGAACACAGTCAATTGGTGTATGTTAAACTATCCAAGTTGTCCTATAATCGGTTCTACTTTGACCATTCTCATATGTTACATTTAGCCTTTTTGACCAAGTTATACTTTTAAAACATCCTGCATAGATATGTATTTTGTTAATGTAACTGCTCTAAGGATGAGGCAGACCCTAAAATTTATGAACTTCCACAAAGTTTCATGCACTGTCGAGCTGAGAGTGCACAGGTGTTAATTCACATAAACTGTATCACAACCTGTGGGGCAGGGTACGATACTTGTTATTTTATAGAAAAAGAAACAGATACTTATGAACAAAAAGCTACTGAGTGACAAAGCCAAGGTTTAACCCAACTCTACCTGACTCCTAAAATACATATGCTTTTTGTAGTTATGTAAAAAAAAAAAAAAAAAAGACCACGTATGAACGTTATCAAACGATAAGACTCCAGTTACAGAATCTCAAAAAGGGAAGTAATACGTCATTTTACCCAACCATTCAGTCCTTGACCTCCATATAATTTGAGCTTCATAACTCAGTTTTGACAATGGGAGGTACAACTATCTCCTCTTGACAGACAAAAACACAGCAAGGGCACTGATAATTAACTCAACAAGCATGTACTGGACGACTAGCCTGGGCCTGCACTGTGCCACACACTTCAGCATTTACAGACCATCACTCGATCCTGTTCCAATCCTGGGAAGTAATTCAGTCTATACCGGAGCCCTCTAGGGACAGAGAGCTCCAAAGGGAGCCCGCTCCATCCTGGGAAATTCACAAGACATCTTTAATCTGGAAACCCACCAAACCTGGTTCTTTCTGTTCCAGAAAGCTGTGTACTGGACAAATCTAATCCTTTCTTTAAGGTAACCTTTCACATATTGGAAGACAGGTATATCCCCACAGAGCATTCTTCTAACTCAGATCATTATTTAGAACTTCCTCAGAATACAGAAAAATGGTATTGGATTTTTTAACCATGCTGGTTTCTTTACTTATCTAATTTGAAGCTTATTTTGAGTTATTTGGTCTCTTTCCTCTTAACAGACAAAGGAATTTCTATTAACTTGTCTGCTTCTCAAGGGCATCACTGAGTTTTTTTGTTTGTTTGTTTTTTGTTTTTTTGCCGTACGCAGGCCGCTCACTGTTGTGGCCTCTCCCGTTGCGTAGCACAGGCTCTGGACATGCAGGCTCAGCGGTCATGGCTCATGGGCCCAGCCGCTCCACGGCATGTGGGATCTTCCTGGACTGGGGCACGAACCCGTGTCCCCTGCATCGGCAGGCGGACTCTCAACCACTGCGCCACCAGGTAAGTCCCATCACTGAGTTTTTATTCATGTTTGCACCCTGGCCCCAAGCACAGTTTATGACACACTGTAGGTCTTCATTAAATGTTGAATTCACATAGCTAACTTTACACTTAAAATTGTCATGTGGAATAAGAAAAGTAAGTGTTAAGAACTTAATTTAAATTACATAAACAGAAATACGGCAAGCCTAAATTAAGAAACTTGCCGTGATCACACAGTGGGATGAAAGAGACACTGCATCTAAACTTTCTGGAATCTGATGTCAAGCTGCTGCTTTTTGAAATGACAGTTTTATTTTCTGAGCCAGAAATCAAGACACACAGAAGGACTATAAATTTTTTCTGAAATTTTAATTTGTGATTATGTAAAGTTTTACAAAGCTTGAAAAGTTACGTATTTATAAATCGTTTTTATAAACTGGATTGCATTGGGATGGTCCTATTAAAAAACTCAGTTGTTTACCATACCCATCTAGCACAGTACGATAAGCCCTTCTAAGATGCCTTACATAACCAGCCTTACTGCTTCTTCTGCTGTGCCTGGATACTCTCCTCTGTGAGACCATCAGCTGAGCAACTTTCAGTGAGGAAGTTTTTAATAGCAAAGTTCAGACATAATTTTACAGTGACAAAAAAGTGTTATAAATTTCTGTTACATTTCTGTAACCTTGTTACAGAACAAAACGTGGAGGTCCACTCTTACCTGCTTAAAAAGCTGGAGGTTAACTGCGGTTTCTAAAAAATGTTTCATCAGACTTGAGCGGTGCTTGACGAAACTCTCCTCGCAGAATGTGATGGGCTCACCCTGGATAGAAACAAAGAATTTCGGGGACGTCAACAGAAAGTCAGCACAAACCAGTCTATCTGAAGAGGCACCTGGGGGGTCACACAGGAGCGTAAGACAGAACTTCAAGGTACTCAGGGTGTAGAGGGAGCGAGACCCTTACACATCATGGCTGGAGGTCAGGCTGGTAGAAATATTCCTCGAGCCGATAAGCTTCTGCTATAGTTTCCTAATCAAGGATCCCTTGGGCTCTAAAAAATGGTCACTTTCACTCCCTCACAGTAAGACTAAATCCCCTAAAAACAAAGATTTAATATCATTAGATTGATTATGAGTATTAAAAATTGCACACAGGGCTTCCCTGGTGGCACAGTGGTTGAGAGTCCGACTGCCGATGTAGGGGACACGGGTTCGTGCCCTGGTCCGGGAAGATCCCACATGCCGCGGAGCGGTTGGGCCCGTGAGCCACGGCCGCTGAGCCTGCGCGTCCGGAGCCTGTGCTCCGCAGCGGGAGAGGCCACAGCAGTGAGAGGCCGGCGTACCGCAAAAAAAAAAAAAAAAAAAAAAAAAAAAAAATTGCACACAATCTGAACAAGTCCAACAATTACATTTCATTCCGATTAGAAAACATTCTTACATAAAAATTGCTGCATGCTTTTTGCCGTTTATAGTATGATCATTAATTTCTTTTTGAATTAATTAAAAGGTCTTTCAATCACATTCTATTCATAATTGCAAATACAATTCTGACTGGATACTTTCTAGGATAAGCCTCACATGGCATGTGCCTGAACTTATCCTATCTGCTAAGTAATCACAACTCGGCAAGTGTCTTCTGGCAGCTTTGGGCTGTTAGCCACTCTTCCTCCATTGCGAGGACTTTAATTCCAAACACAGCTTCCACAGACTCCCACACGTGACCTCAGGAATCATCTCTCACTGGCAGACCCCCGCCACCTGCTGCTTCCCTCCACAGCCTGAATGGTCCTCTTGCCCATTCAACACAGATGAGGATAAGTGACTTAACGATCAAAATGAAAACAGAGATTAGCGACAACGATTCAGTCCTTATAGTAAACCTTGTAGCAATCTTTACACTGCGGAAAAAAGGAAAAAACTGAGCTTGTCCACCTTCTAACAGAACTTTGAAAAAATATTAATTATAATTTAATTTTAAGAAAGAATTATGTCTTGATTACAGGTATCTGTAAGTAAAACTCTGGAAACTGGTTCTTGAATGAATAAAATAATGGGATTAACAATCTGTATAACTCAGCTGTTACACTGTCTGCCGGAAGTTAATGCACTGCTCCACAGAGCAGCCATTACGCACAGTTAATGCTATTTAAATTTACTAAAATTAAAACTAACAATTTAGTTCCTCAGTCGCACCAGCCACATTTGAAAGGCTCAGCAGCCACAAGTGGCTACTGTATCAGACAGCACAGATACAGAACACTTCCTTTATCACAGAAAGTTTTCTTTGACAGCACTGCTACAAAGGGAAGAAAATAAAATTCAAACTAAAAGTTAGAGAAGACAATTCGATAATCTATTAATTGATGCCACCTAGACCAGCCATCAACTGATGATCTATAATAAAACTAACATTATACATTTTCATATAGATTGTTGCCATTCTTAAGTGCTAGAGAATGATTTAATACATATTTTAAGAACTGAATTTACATAAATATATTTTAGATAATCAAAAATACACCATAGGGCTTCCCTGGTGGCACAGTGGTTGAGAGTCCACCTGCCGATGCAGGTGATGCGGGTTCCTGCCCTGGTCCGGGAGGATCCCGCATGCCGCGGAGCGGCTGGGCCCGTGAGCCATGGCCGCTGAGCCTGCGCGTCCGGAGCCTGTGCTCCGCAGCGGGAGAGGCCACAACAGTGAGAGGCCTGCGTAACGCAAAAAAAAAAAAAAAAAAAAAATACACCATATTTGCCACTATCATAGAACTTACAATCTAATGGGGGAAAAACAACAAACAAGGAATCCTGTTAAAGGTAAAGACCTGTTGTCTTTGAATCCCTAATATCAGCAATATATCTAGTTACACTGGGAGCCCAATAAATGTTTTATAAGTGAATAAATGAAATAGCAAGTAAGCTAAAGCCTTGCTCCGTATGACATATTGTCTTTTCCAAAGCAAATATAAATTTTAAAAATAAACAAAATCATTGCCTCTAACGGCAGTTCCAACTATATCATTGCTATAACATAGAAATCAGGACTATTGATAATCTTAATTTTTGATGGACTTTTCATCCCCAAACATGTGAGAGAGATTTTATTACAGTCTGTAATATGTCTAAAAGTTGTCATTAACATTGCAGAATAGGCTTCAACTCAAATATAGAGTTCTAGCTCCAGTTGAAAAGCTTAGACTTCTGATGTTACAAGCAAGCATTTCTTCTGATTGGAGGGTGCAGAGAGCGGGGGTGAAAGTCTCCAGGGAGAAGGGGTGGGAGCAAAGTCTACCGACTCTTCCTCAAGAGTTGGGCGTAACTAGTCATCAGCCAATGTGAACTGCCTGGAAGAACTCTGTCCTCACTAATCTTGTAGCAATTGCCTGCAATCTGTCAGGAGAAGGGGCAGAGAAAGCTCAGACGTGCTGCCTGCCCCCCTCCTTGATAACAACCATCACGGTAAAAGCTTCCAACTGAACCTTTAATTGATCAACAGTTTGTTCGCTAAGGATCTCAATGATTACGAAGAAGACAAAGCCCTGACACATCTTAGAATTTTCTCACAGGGGAAAGAAAAATAAGGCTTGTTTAACAATGCTGTAAAGTTTTATGTATTAATACACAAGAGTCTCAATTGCTGTCATCCTTGGGGTGTATCCTGTGGAACAGATTCTTTTCAATCCAAGTCAAATTGGATGGCGTGGTAAGAAGGAACTCTGCTTAGGATCTTCTGGTTTATTTATGACCTGATGAAAAATCAGGATTAGGACTGAGTAGTTTCTCAAAAACTGTCTTGTTCCAAGTAAGGTGACTACATACCCAGTGTTGCGTGCTAAATTCCCAGTTTAGGCCTGCAGTATGGAAGGTTTAACCTGGGGGCATCTGTGGCTTCACAGAGGAAATTTGAGCTGGTTTTGAAAACGAATGGAAGCTTTATGAAACACAGACAGAAAAGACAGTCTTGAGAGAGGACAGACGTGGACAAAACGTGGGTAGTGTGTTTGGGGTGGGTGTGAATTAGAGAAAGCACCAAAGTGGGATAATAAGAGGTTGGCTGAGGCCTAGTGGCTACTGGACATGGGTTACAGAGAGTACCAGAGGGAAAGGGTAGGTTGAGCCATCCTGGAAAAGGCCTGAGCCACATTCTAAGACACTGGCTATGTCCTTGAAGGCCTCAAGCAGCTCAAAGAAGCATGTGTACGTGTTTTGGAATGGAGAGCGCAAAGGCAAGAGGAAATAATGGTACAAAATAAATCAGGCAAGAAAAGACAAACTAGGCAGCAGACAGGAAGAAACAGCACTGACTCTTATTACCTAACATTTACGGGGCACCGATGACTACACTAACAGTAATAACAGCAGCTAATGACTGCATAATACTTATTATGTGCCAGGCACTGTGGTAGGGCACTTTACACATATTAACTCACATGAACCTCAAGCTTATTATCATCATATTCTACACAGGATTAAACTAAAACAAAGTTTAAGTCACTTGCTCAAGACTGCACAGCACTGTAATTGTTAGAGGCAGGATTCACTCTATGCTCTCAACCTCCAAATGATCCCATTTCTGGGTATCCAAGACTATATGAAATGTTTTATTTATTCCACGTCATGTAATCTGTAAAAGTACAATAAACTGTGGTAATTATTACATTTTACAGATGAGGAAGCTGAGGCTTAGAAAGTTTAAGTAGATTAACCCAGGTTGTGAGAGTTTGAAGTTGATGTGGTTAATTACGCTACTAAACATTTCATGGCAAAATCAACAGGACTTGTTTATCAACTGATACACAGCAGTGGTTCTCAAAGAGTGGTCCAGGGACTCTGACCTTTTCATAGGGTCTGCAACACTAAAACTATTTTCATAATAGTGCTAAGATGTTATTTGCCCTTTCACTTTCATTTTCTCACGAGATCCGACTGAGTTTTCCAGAGGCTTCATAATTTGCAATACTGCAACAGAATGAAAGCAGAATCAAACGTGAGAATCCAGCCAGCTTCTTTTAAGCTGGGTAGTAAAGAGATTTGGAAAAATGTAAAACAGTGCCATTCTTCTGACCAAATTTTTTGTTTAGAAATAGACTTATTTTTCATGAAAACATGTTTTATGTTAAGCTTAGTAGGTTTGTGTTTTTACCTTTCCATTTTTTTTTCCATTTTTAAAAATTATTTTTTCTCCTTCCTTTTTTATTGGTTTGTATTGTTTTGAAATAAATTATCAATAATAACTATTTAAAATATATTCAGTTTTCATTTCTAATATGGTAAATAGTGATAGATAGACCCAACATAAACAAAAGTTCTTTGATGTCCTTGATAATTTTTAAGAGTATAAAGACATCCAGAGGGCTTCCCTGGTGGCGCAGTGGTTCGGAGTCCACCTGCCAATGCAGGGGACGCGGGTTCGTGCCCCGGTCCGGGAGGATCCCACATGCCGCGGAGCGGCTGGGCCCGTGAGCCATGGCCGCTGAGGCTGCGTGTCCAGAGCCTGTGCTCCGCAATGGGAGGGGCCACAGTAGTGAGAGGCCCGTGTACCGCAAAAACAAAAAAACAAAAAAAATAAAAAAGACTAGGAATACAGAACAAAAACCAGGTTTAATAAGAATCTGGTAAAATCAATTGTGGCTAGTGTCTCGGCTTGGGCTCTAAGCCAAGCCTGAGACAGGGATTCTTGTTCACGTGATTTGCTGGCGGAGAATTCTCAGGAAATAGGTACTAAGGGGAACAGGATATGGCAGGGAAAAAGGACAGGCAAGAATGTTGGTTTCATCTGGAGATCAGCTTCAGACTGAACCCACGGAAAAGTACTAATCATGGGGCAGAGTCCATCCAGCCTTGAGGCAAGGCCAGTTTCCTACTTCCTGTGTGGGTCAGTCACTGAACCTGGGCCTCTCGGTGGGAGGGGTGGAGGAGAAGGTGAGATGCCTGGAAGGCCCTGCCCATTTAGCTAAGGGCAATTTTCCTCTGAAAATAACACCAGCCGGTACAGCCTGGGGAGGGCCTCTAGGACAGTGAAGGCCGCCTGAAGGTACAGTAACACAAGCTACAAAGTCAAGCTTGGAAAATGTGCTGTTTAACCTATATTTAGGAAATAGCTGCACAGAGCTAGGTATTCAAGTTAAGCGGATCACCCTACTGAGGGACAAAGATTGATGCAACTGAGAAATACTCATCTATAATCTAATTAATTTCTTAAAATCCTACAGCTCATTGACAGAAAAGTAAGTAAATAAATATATAGTTCAGTGGAGACACAGAATAATCAGGTAGAAATATTAAAAGGTGGAAAAGAAAAAATCTTCACGGGAAAATTCTGACATGACGGTAAAGCAACTGACTCTTTTGCTCATGGAGCAGTCATGAGGCAACAGAAAGGAATCAAAACCAAAATTGCTGCAACTGGAATGTCAAACAAAGGAGCGTGGAAGGACGTAAGAAAAATATGATGCATCGTAGAGTAGGAATGAAGTTCTTATTACAGAGAAGAGAACCAGACTTTCCAGAAAGGAACCACCAGCACACTGCTCACCATCACATTTAAGTATGTCAGTCAACAAACACATTCTAAGGATGAATCAACAACACACCAGCACTCTACGATGAGGACCCATTGACAATAGTAAAAACACCAAAGCTCACACTGATTTACCTTTTAAAACATAAAAAGCAGAGCAGAGTCATGATTATCCACAGAACAGTGTCACTCTCAGTCACTTGTATAATGACTAATGATTGGGAAGAAAAAGGGTGCCACCCCTGCAGGGTGCCAGGAAGTGCAAGTCACTCCTACCTGACGGCATTTAAGTTACTCAGAACTGCCCTCCACTGGCATCAATCTGGCCCATACGGACCACGGGATTTACCTCTAGAAGTAAATTCTCCATCCTCCGGATATCCAGAGACATTTGTATCTTTCTTTTAGCACTCATTTTCTGCACTGTATTAAATGTACATCTTTGCATTCCCTGTAGCACCCAACACAGTACCTTGTGTCTTGTGTCTTCAATAAATACCCACTAGTTACTATCTGAATTATTTTTATAAGATAATTAAGGCACAGGTAAGATATGGATGAAATGGAGCTGTTTTTCCTACCCTATTACTATGTTCAGCTTCAGAGAAGTTATTGTTATTGAATTAATATAACACTTTAGTTTATTTTTAAGAATAGATGTGTTTAAAGTTCTAGACTATTCTCCAGGGTGGGAAACTTTGCAAGAGCAAGAAAATACTTAAAACATAGACTAGATCTTTATGCTTTAAGAATGTGTATGACTTAGCAAAAGTTCATATTGATAAAAAAAAAAAAAAGGAAGGTGTCAGGAAGAATGCTACTGTACAAAAATGTGAAGTAAAATCCAAAGCATCAACATGGTACTTATTCAGTTCCTTAGCACACTTGGACGTAATATGTAATGTCACTGTTTCATAAGGAGTATAAACAAACTAAGCAAAAATGTCTGCATAATGACGGTATATTTACATTTTTAAATTCTCTGAAAGATTTGGCTACCAGTTGTCTCGTGGAAATATTAAAATATAGGTAGGTTCTCATAGAGAACAGTAATAAAGATTTTTCAGGCTATGTAGCATCTGTTTTCCAAGTGTCCCAATGCTATTATTATGGCATATCTACTCTCAGTTTAGTGACCATGAAAACAATGCTGCTTTAATTGCTGAGAATCGTTCGTGAAAAGTCGCATGTTCACATCATAAACTTTAGTCATTAATAAAAATCTTCTCTTATGTACATATTATTACAGGAGTGTATCCTAAGTTATTAGATCTGTCTTGAAAAAAACATAGCTCTCAATGTTCCACTGGCCTGTGATTCAGCAAGTTAAGATGGGAAAAGAAATTGATTTTGTTTTTAGGGACAGCTGCTTCTAGCACTTTGGATAAACAAGAGCACTTTAAAAGATCAATAGATTTATGTATTAATTTTATACATACTATGATAAAATACATTTCTCTTCCCCACAATTTAAGGACAAACATCCTCTATTCTCATGACACATATTACCAGTGATATACAGATGGAACCCTTACTAGCCAAGTCCCCAGTTCTCCCTGCCCCATACTAGTTGGGCAATATTTTTACATTTTTGCTAAAAAATTAAGCAAAATTCCCTCTCTACCAGTTTAAAAAAAAAAAAAAAAAAGAGCGGAAAGAGAGTGCAACCATATTCCATCTGAAAGCCAAATACCAAATACTTCTTTTGTAGAAACCATCTTGAGGTCAAAAGGTACTCAAGGTTGGGTAATAAGATGAGTGGGTACCTCACATGCTTTGGGAACCACACCACTGTGAGGGGTGAGTACATAAACTGTCCAACTCGGATTCTGAAGTCTCTAACAAGTTAGCAGTTACAAATTTGTTAAATGGAAGCTTTAAGGCAAAGATTTAGTGATTGGCCACCTAAATTATGGATGTCAATCCTGTACTTAAATTGCTTGAACTTAATCACAAAATATAACTCGCTGATAATGTTTTAAAGGAACATAATCCAAAAAATGTCTGAAGGACAGCTCTTGCTACTAGTCAAACAGGAGCCTAGATTACTAGCTAATCTTTATTTTAAAAAGAATTTCCTTTTTATCCATTAGCAAGGCTCACGGCAGCCCAGAAAAGCTTGAGTGTTTGAAACTAATGATATCATCCTAAATATTCAAAGGAACAGACTTCAGCATTATCTCCATGCTCTTAGGGTAATAAAGTATATGCTTCTGAATATACTAAGCAATATTTTAACTCAGGCAAACATTTCTTTAGCATTAGCTGTTGGTCAAAAATTTGACTTTTATTTTTTAATAGCTTGTGATACAAATGATACAGAGGTACAAATGATGACCCTTTATTGGTTATTTAGTGCAATCATTTAAAAGTATTCTCATGTTTACGGCAATGTTTTTCTTTTGGGGGGATCAGCAGAGGGCACTTTATTTTAGTTACGTTAAGGGAATTTTCCTTACCAAATTTACTACTTCTAAAAAGTCATTTTTAATGATCACAGCTTAATGTACAGAGCATGAACTATATATACCAGGCACTGCTCCAGTAATTTACATATATGAACTCATTTTATCCTCTGAACAACCCAAGAAGTATTACTGTTTTTTTTTTTTTTTAAACACATGAGGAAACTAAAGCACTAAGAGGTTATTTGCCCAAAGTCATACAGCTAGTTAGCCACAGAATGAGGATTCAAGCTCTGTTTTAGACTCTGTGCCCTTAGCACTTTTCTTCCATTTATTTAGCACATTAGCTTGATCTCCTGTTTTTGAATTCTTAAAAAGTAGCTAACTTGCTGCTGGCTAAAATCCAAAACCAACAAAAACCAACAAAACACCCATTATTTTATTGAAATCACTTTCCAAAAATTTAAGGAGTTTTATAATTTTCTCTGTAATTAAGAGCAGGTACCACTTATTTGTCAATCATGCCAGTGTGTCATTCAGAGAGTGTAAATTAGGCACTAGGAGAAAAGTGAGAACATATTAAGTGTTGTCACTTAGACATTCTAAGTGCTTAATTTATAAAATAAGTTACTCTTTGGCAGTATTTGTCATGTGCATTTGAAAATGAATACTCAGATCATCCTCAGGGCTTTCCCTCACAACCCACAACCAACTGGTTCCCCAGTGCCACTGCAGAGGGTGCAGGGGGAAGAGGAAGAAGCAGTTTGAGTGGCGGCAGTCACCCCTCGTGGACAAAGCCATGCATGGAAATATATGGCATGAGTAACAAATTACTTCACAAACTTACATGGACTCTATGAGACGCCTATACCATCTGTACCTTTTGAGAAAATTCTTAAGATTGTGTATTGTTTGTTCAGTCTTTACGTAAATGTATACGGAGTGTCTTCCATATATTTTCATTGAGAAGAAATGTAAGTTCAGAAAATTTATCTCAAGGAGTAGATGATATGAGGAAGGAGGTCTAATGGAACGAAACACTCCACGTTGAAGCAGGACCGGGACCGTGGGAAGGACAGATCCAGATGCAGCCCCACTCGTCACCAGCTGGGGAACCTTAGTGGAGGTTTTTAAACTCTATGAGCATCACTTTTCTTATCTTTAAAATGAAAGGGGTAATATTTTGAGGCTTGTAAAGGTTAAATGAAAGAGTTAATTCAAAGGGCCCATCAATGCCTGGCATCCAGTGGGCACTCAACAGTTATTATTTTAATAGCAATTAATAAACTATTAATGTCTGGGAAAATAATAATATAAGAACTACAATAAATAATATATTAAAAAGGGAAAAGAGGGCTTCTCTGGTGGTGCAGTGGTTGGGAGTTCGCCTGCTGATGCAGGGGACATGGGTTCGTGCCTCGGTCTGGGAGGATCCCACATGCCGCAGAGCGGCTGGGCCCGTGAGCCATGGCCACTGAGCCTGCGCATCCGGAGCCTGTGCTCCGCAACCGGAGAGGCCACAGCAGTCAGAGGCCCGTGTACCGCAAAAAACAAACAAACAAACAAACAAAAAAACACTAGCAGATTTTCAAGACCCTTGCAAATTGTCAGGCAGCACACCAAACTCTAAGGACCCTCAAACTTTGCACAGAAGTGGTAGATGTTTTAAAAAAAAAAAAAAAAAGAGGGAAAAGAAATGTGTTAAGGAAAGTAAATATAATCAATTCACAGAAAGAAAGTGTCACTATAAACTACTGCTTCAAGGATCAGGAAAGAACTAGATGGCCATTAAAAGCTAGAAAGATAAAAGCACTGCCAGGAAGAAAGAACATTGTAAATAAGGGTTTGGAAGCCTGAGAAGCTTGGGACATTTAGAGCCTCAGGCAGAATTCTCTGAGTTGAGGTCGAAGTTTAGAAAAAAAATAAAGGAAGACACAGACCACCTGCCCATCACGAGGGCCTTGAACACCAGGAGAAGGCAGGGCCCTGAGACTCTGGTCCGTCACAGACCAATCAACAGGTTCAATTTTGTCAAACGTAAGGGAAATACTGGTTCAATTTTTGTGTGTGTATAAACAATCATGAAATTTCAAAAAGTAATACCTAATTAAAGAATTCATATCCATTAAAAGCTATTTTGTAATATTTTCCTTTCCAACTGTACTCCAGTAGCTGGAGGATACCACTAAAATACATTTATGATGAAAAGAGACAAAACCATGAAATAATTGTAACTTCTAAACTTGGCTCTTTTGTTTTTTTTTTTACATCAATCAGAAAATATATCAAAGATATATGCCTGCTATATAAATGTCCAAAAAAAGAGTCCATGGTTATTTGTAAAGATAATACCTAAAACAACAAATATTTTATATACAATAAATAATTTTCCTTAAACACTATTTATTTTGAAAATATATAGGAAAAAAATGTCCAAATACATTCAATATACTTTAAAAATTGAGCTTTCATTCAAAGACTGAGTCAAAAGAAATGTGAAGGCATACAGAATGAAAATACCATCCCCCAACTCCCAGAAAGAACCAGCAGTAGAAAGGAAAGGAGAAAACATCAAACACAAAAAGGAAAAATGTAGATAAGTTAACAAATAAATTTATAAGCTGTGATCAATAAACAGGAAAGACGTTCTCTGACAAAATTATTTTCCCACAAATGCTGAGAATCTGGTTTTCACGATGTTTAAAAAAAAAGTCAGTCATTGAAATCCTGTAACCCTACTATCTGCTCAATCAAGTTCAAAGAGGTAGAAAATCAAGCTACAAAAACTATAGTAAGTAATTAATGTTCAAGATGGAATATTTTAATAATTTTAACCGTCACCTAACAACACTGATAATTTAAATCATTTAAGAAAATTTTCTCTTCAATCTGCTTTCCTCAAATCTGAAGTCTTTTACAAATTTAAAAAGTTAAATGAAAAGAAAAATGTAGCTTATAGATTAAGTATTTAAATGCAGCAAACTAATTTTGTCTTTTCAAACCCATTTTTCTGTTTCCATTGATGTTTACTAATTTTAACGACTATGCTCTACTATAGTGTGGATGACTGGCTTCCAGTCTTGTAAAGAATGAGACCCTATCACTGTCAATAATTTTTGAAGACTCCCCCACGTGAGATACGTATACTCTGTACGGTACTATGAGTTCTATATAATGTTTTAAAATATACACACGTATTTCAAAAAGATCAGCATGCAGATCAGACCACATGCACTTTTCCAGAGACAGTAGCTGATGTGCCTAACTCAGTAACTCCTCAGAGATGCAAGAGCCACTGGGTGGGAACTACTAATTTAGAAGTCAGCTCGGAAAGCATATAACCCGTTCACATTTGTTTAGTGCTTCATGGTTTATGACAGGATTTACACACCAACCCTGAAAGGCAGACAGAGAAGGTATCAGAATTCTCACTTTACAAATAAGATGGAAGTCGAGTGAGACTAAAGAAATGGGTCGAGGTTACACAGCCTTAACAATGGTGAAGTATCCACTAGATAACAGGTCTTACTACTTATTACTAACTCAATACTTTTAATCCATTTATTCACCTGGTCATGAAAGGGCAGTGTAATCATTTTTGTAAAATCAGACTAACACGCTTAACCAATAATTCCGAGAGAAAAAGACATATTTTAATTTATACCTTTTTGGACCATCTAACAACTTGGGTTACAATCCTACATAATAATAATTTGGGGGTTATTAAAACAAGAAAGAAATGGCAAAGTGAGCTAGGATATGCTAAATAGATAAGCCCACTTAGAAAAGTGTTATGAATTAGGAAGACAATAAATTTCCAAATGTTGCAAAATGTTCAAGTTCTAATATTTTTAAACTTTCACATTATACTTGTCATTTCTAAACTCTGATCTAATAAACCCAACTGTCCGGTTGATCTCTTAGTAATCCTAAAAAGATTGGGTCGTTACTCTAAGACGTAGTAACACAACTCATTAATTAGTTACGAGTAAGAATTCCAATTTTAGAACAATAAACAAGGTGCTATGCAAGAGAATGTGGGAAATATTAACTCAGGGTTATTTACGAAAAGAACGAAAACCATAAAGTCAAGAAACTGGAGGTGGAACATCATGTTTTAAAGCATATTATTTTGTATTTTCAAAAACCTTTACGATACTTTTTCGGGTGGGATATTAAAATGTTTCCACACAAGAGCACATTAAAACAGTGATGAAATAAAACGCTTACAGGTTTGTATCTCAGTGCATCTCTGTAGGATCCAAACAAAGCAGCCTGCGCCCTCAGGAAGGCCCTAGCCACTCCGTCCCCCGTAGCTGTAGACTGCTTCTTCAGTTTATTTTTCAGGGCCGAGACCTGCGTGACAGAGAGGAACCGTTAAATTCACACCTCAGAGATTGGTACAGCGAGGCACGAGCCCAATGGGCAGGCGGACCGCAGCGTGTGCAGGTCAGCCGGGGCCTCATCCTCTGCCTGACGGCTTATCTTCTAAGTCAGGGAGCACCTGCTGGTCTGTTAATTGAAAGGAAAGCAGGGGCCCACAGTAATGAGCTAATGCAAATTGATCTGTGCTCTCTTTTTTTCCCAAGGCCTCTTGACATAAATAAGCTTTAATTATTTTACAGTAAACTGCTTGTGAGCCACTTTTCTGCAGATTTTTAGCAATTACAACATGTGTCTACTTGTTTGGAGATGAAGCCGGTTGGGTAGCGTTCGACTGCTTGTTAGTTAATTTTATTTTTGGAAGCTTCGTTTGTATATATAAATAATTTTCCAGTCATTTGTCGAATAGTTTTCACCATTTTTAGATAAAAAGAGGGGAGGGAAGTTAAGGTTACTGAGAACCTACCACAAGTGGGGAATTGTGTTGTGCTCGTTAGACACTGTCCCATCTGATCTTCAGAGTCTTCTACGAAAGGTACTCAACGTTACCATTTATGAAGAAACAGGGGCTCAAACATGTGAATCGACTTGCCCTCAATATCTGGCTACTAAGTGGCAAAACTGAGATTTCAACCCAGTTCTGTCCAGTTTTCTCCACCACCACATGCAGGATTCGAGGTCAACGTTATTGCCTTATGAACCAGTAATCACATTAATAATGTTTTAAGATCAAAGAAAAATATATTATCTAGGAATTTGTGGAATTTTGAAAGGCACCTGCATTTGTTACAATTTTTCATACAGCTGCATCCTTTAATTTCAGGTTGTGTGTATTTTAGAGAATGCATGCTGTTTATGAACAGCCCTCACTTAGATGAGTATTTTCTAAGAGTAATCAACCTTCTGATGCTCACTCTTAGTTTTTAAAGGGGAGGTGATGTGATCTGTTCCTATGCATCCAATTCACTTGACCAATTCCTTTCACAGATAATTAAAAACTACACTCTGCACACTTAAAAAATACCATTGATGCTCATATACATTACTTGTCAATGCTCTACATGCGAACGTGAAGTCACGTAGAAATTCTGTTTTCTTAAGAAAAAACTGATGGGACAAATTCTGGTTGGATTGTTCCCTTATCAGAGCATGTTCTTACCCTTACGATACTACCAGATAACAAAACAATGTCATTCCTCCTTTACATATATATGCAAGGAGGAATATTTTTATTTCTTTATACAAGCAGCCCTGACTACTCTTGTGGATGATGATTGTAATTGAAGTGTCAACCTAATTAACAACTAAACTTTGAATAATGCTAATGAGAAAGGAACACAGCATCAGAGGAAGGACCAGCTCTACAGGTGATAAACCTTCACAGTAGTGACATTTTCCAGTGTAAAGTCACAGTTACTGTGATCTGATCAAAGACAGAGACCCCCATTGGGTCCAATTATAACCACAGTTTTGAAAAAATTATTGAGTTATGATGTTCATAATCTATGCAGAAAGGCCTTTGCAGTATAGGTCTTTCCCCATAGCTGTGATCTTTTCAATTTATACCCAAGCTCCATAGATTCAGATAAAAGTTTAGACCCTAGTTCATTTAGCCCACAAAGTGCATAAATTAGGATTCATTTAAGAAGAAGTTTTTATTATTAAAATCTAACCTCAATTAATGCATATTTTTAGGTAACCCACATATTCAAAAATAAATACAGCTGAAGGATGCAAAAACAAACCTCTGACTTAACGTCCTTTATTCTTAAGTCTGTAATAATGTTATTTTTTAGGTTTCAAATGCCTTTGAAAAAAAACCAATGGGGATGAAAATCAATACATGTATTTCATTATTGCCCTCTAAAAAGGCTTATGATGGAAAGAATAAGATTCTAGTCTTCCAAAGTATTATAAAAAGAAAATGATTGGGTTATTTTAATTTTTACTTTAGAAAACAAAAAAAATTTTTAAATGTCATGCCTTGTATCTTTGTAAAAGAAAATTCCTCAAGATGTATTTTTCTATAAAATCTGGAAGCGACAATTCAGTTCTCCACAAATTAAGAATCCTTAGGACAAGCATGACACATATGCTCCCAGAGACTGGAGGCAAGTCAAACCATCCCTCACCCTTTATTACCCCAAGTCCTTGATTACTTAATCAATGCGTAAGTTATCCAGGGTATTCATCACACTGCCTCAGGCCCTTCCTAACCAAATCATAACGAGGTAGCCTTCACTTCCAGAATTAGTCAGTGAGAGCTCCTGAACTTCCTCAAGAGCTCTATACAAAATAGGAAAGAAGAAAATACCTGTTCTAGAACTGTCCGAAACAGTAGCCACTAGACGCACAAGCACTTGAAATGTGAGTAGCCCAAATTATCATTTGCTATTAGTGTAAAAAAAGAAATACACTGGATTTTGAAGACTTAAAAAGAGCAAAATACCTCATTAATAATTTTATTGATTACATGATGAAACAGCATTTTGAATATACTGGATTAAATAAAATACATTATTAAAATTAATTTCACCTATTCCTGTTTACCATGATTACCAGAAACATTTTAATTGCATATGTGGCTCATATTATATTTCTACTGGACGGTGCTATTCTATATGAGCATACTATATAATTTCAAACAGACATGTGAGACTAGCAAGAAATATGGTTAAGCTTTTCCTTTGCCTATTTCTACATTATTTCAACCTTTACAAACAGCATATAAGGAGTTCTTCCTTGACCTACTCTAGGTGGGCTTCGACTGCCAGTAGGTCTGAGGTGGTTCCTGTTTTTCAGAGACCAGAAGGGCAGCTGAGTTAAGTGTTTCTGTGTGCACCAATGAGCGCTCAGAAACAGCCTGTAAAAATGAAAGCGTTTTTTAATAGTCAGCTTCAGCTATTAGGATATTACTCTAACATAAAATGATTGTGTCAGCCTTGCTATTTTCCTGTCCTTTAGACCACTGGAGTAAATTATCACCAGTTACCACTATGCTTTGCAGAGCTAAATAGCTTTTAGCAGTTTTTATCTATAAATAAGGTGATATATCTTCTGCACTTATTTAAAATACTTGGTCTGGGAAATAGCATTTTCTGCTTTAATTTCCAAACTTCTAAGTTTAGTTACGAAATAAATGTACATCTTTCCATGATACCCTAAAGTTTATACTCACATATAACTGAATTCAGAAAAGCATTTGGAACCTTGGTCACATGGCTATTATCACAAAATCCTATCATGGGATCTTGAAAAAGTATCAATTGTTTTCTCTTTTTATTCTTAACAAAGTAAGCTTCAATCTCCGATGGCTAAAGATGACTTGAAAACTGACATTTTATTTTATTATGACATTTTTTAGTCTGTATATAAATTATTTTTGAAGTCTAATTAGGTATCATACTATACCTCCCCTGCAAAAAAAAAAAGTTAAACAGTGAAAAAAACTTCAGAATAAACGTCATTTCACTGCTCTTATCAAATGTTCAAATTCCTTTCATACAACGAGAATCCAGGCTTCTAAAGCAGCCATCACAGGAGGAATTATAACCTGGGTTTGAGCCCAGTGGGAGTTCACTGCAACATGAATAATATTACCACCAATTCTCCACTTTTACCCTCTTAGCACTAAGTGACCATGGATAAAAGAAGGGAATTACATGAGTAAACACAGCAAACAGGTATAAATAGAAGAGTGCAAGCCACGTGCACATGGGCTGAGTAATGAAGCAATTATGCCAATCGGGGGTTAGGAAGGGAGGTGACATAAAAGAGCTGAGTTTTTCAGAGAAGTGACAGAAATTTTCTCTTGACTTTTAGATGTGTCTTCTCAGGAAAAATAAATCAATCACTGTAACCCATAAATTTTAATTTTACTTTTTAGGATCACAAAGAGAAACACAAGGGTAAAGAACAGAAGATAAAAATAAATGTTCAGGAATAACATTAGGATAAAACCTACATGACCGGAAACATCTCTGTGATGTCTTTAAGTATCCTTTTTCCTAACTAAGCTGCACTCTAGAAACTACGGACATTCAGAAAAGTTAATGTTTCAAATAATTATTTGCTTTAGGAAAAAGTTACAAGGTTAAAGCCTTTTATTCTTCCATGAAACATGTTATGGTCATTGTATGAATCAGATATTAAATCCCTACACTTCTTTAATCCTTCTGATGTTCAGTTTTTTAAGCAATAAAATTAACGCTTCCTTCTTAACATAATTTTCTAACATGCTTCTATCTAAGAATTAAAACAGTAACCTTTAACATTTATTAAATGAAAAACATATGATACACTCCCAGAGGGTATCATGACATTGTTTCTCTGAATGCTTAAATTACCTTTCGAAGCCTAAAATACCACGTCATCTACAACTATTCTCCCTTCAGAGGCATCTTAAAATGATCACAACCCAAACTGCTCTTACTCTACCTCAAGTCCAATGTCAGTGTCACTTCCGTGCATCCAGGTGCCTTGCAGGTCCTCTCAATGCTGCACCCTTTCTCATCTTCCATAAGCAGTAATCACTGAGCCCCAGCTGTTCGACCTCTGATGTAGATTTCAAATCTGTCCGCTTTTCTCCAACTCCCTGCCACTATCCAGTTCAAGCACCTCCCATCTCTCACCTAGACCACTGCAAATGGTCTCTGAACTGCTTCATTTCTGCTTCGTTACCCCAGTGATCTTCAGGACCTAGAACCCAAGATGATATTTTTAGAAGTCAAAGTGGATCTCACTATTATTCCTCTGCTACAAATCTCCAGTGAATTCCCAGTAAAGTCTGGAGGTCCTGAACAAGAAGCACAGACCTTCCACTCATTTTAAGATGCCTCTGAAGGGAAAATAGTTGTAGATGATGCTCTCACTCCTACCTGTCTCTACCACCTCATCTGTGTAACCTCTTCTTTTGTTCCTCTAAGCGCAGCTATACAGGACTTCCTTCCATTCCCTGAACCTGCCAACAGCAGAGCCTTTGTATATGCTATTCCTCAACCTTCCACCTTACTCATACTCATTGTTCAGGCCAGGTCTGCACTCAGGTGTTTTGACATGTTGAGCTGAACCTCAAAAGGCAGATCTCAGTTTGGAGGCAGGTAAGAGTGGCCTCTCAGCTTGGCTACCATTATTTTCATTTGGGCTCGCTTATGGCAGAGACAGCTGTCAGCCTACCAACAGCCACTCTCCCTCTCTTTGGTAATAGAAATCTTAAGTTTTGAACGGTGCTTGGTTAACCCAGCTGGGCAAACCCAGCTATTTCCCAGGATCACCATGACCTGGTGTGGCCCTGTGGTTGGGTTCAGCTAATAATGGAATGTGAGTTCCAGGACCACAGCTTCTACGTCTTCCTGTCTACTCTGCTCCCAGCACAATACAGGCATACAGTAGGTGCTCAATCAGTATCTGCTGAACGAATGAGCAAATTAACCTGTCCAAGGCATGCTGCTACACTAACTTCTCTAGTTAACTGGATCAGAATATCTGTGATGGTGCCCGGGAACAAAATTCATTGAGAAGTCCACCAAGTCATCATATCAGCAAGATTTGGAAACCACTATGATGACAGTGCTCACAACATCACGCACACAAAAAGTCTCTCAAATATGGAGAAGAACTTAAAAAACAAGGAACACATTTTTAAATTATTTTAAAGCCAAAACATATATATACATACATACACACATACTGGCCATAAGAAGACAGAGAAGCACATTATTAAGATGATAGTGGAGGAAAAAAGACATCAGGAGAGGGGCTTCCCTGGTGGCGTAGGGATTAAGAATCCGCCTGCCAATGCAGGGGACATGGGTTCGAGCCCTGGTCCAGGAAGATCCCACATGCCGCGGAGCAACCAAGCCAGTGCGCCACAACCACCAAGCATGTGCTCTAGAGCCCATGCTCCGCAACAAGAGAAGCCACCACAATGAGAAGCTTGCGCACCACAATGAAGAGCAGCCCCCGCTCGCCACAAGTAGAGAAAGCCCGCGTGCAGCAACGAAGACCCAACGCAGCCAAAAATAAATTTAAAATAAGACATTAGGAGAAGAGCTGGCTAATTTAGATGGAAATGAAAGGCCAGGAGAAAGCCAAGGAAATTCATGAGCACTGAAAATCACTAGAAGTAGCAAACTCTAAATCAACTTTAAAATGGCAAACATACAGAGACATGCAGGGAGGAACCGCGCAGGGATGGGTCCTGCAGAGGGAGGCACAGATTCTCTCACGCAGCCAAGAGAAAAACAACAAAGACCTTTTAAATGTTGAGGCCCAATTAATTAAGATTTTGAGCTTTTAATTTTTGTTTTGTTATGCTTTGCTATTTAAAGTTTATATTAAAAAATACACACCAAGAAAACAGTAGGAAAAAATAGCAGGATCTATTCATAGTTTACTCACAAACAAAAAGCCTTTTCGTAAACAATCTCATCTCTGAAAGTAACTATTTAGAAGAAGGGTGAATCCCCGTGACAGCCAAAGTCGAGTGCAGGAGCACGGTGACTGCCATCACAACCTGCTCTCCTTCTCCAGAGACAGGAAACACACAGTTGCACGCAGAGCCACAAAGATGGATATTAAACCGGCTTCCAGGTTTCTCCCTTTCATTACTATGAAAGTCAGATGAAAATACCCTTACAAACACTACTCTCAGGGGCAAACTGAAAGCAGGATTTGTCTCCTGGAGACTACTCTATTAAACAAAAAAGTGTCCTCTCAATTACTCCAGAACCAGAGTGAAATTGTAACATAGTTGCAACCTGGACACTCTACCAGTTTGCTGGGGACTTCATTCACTGCTAAACAAGATAAGGATTACAGCATGGCTGTGGCAAACCTGGAACTAATAAAATATTCTCTGGGGCCTTTTTTTTTTCTCTTTCTAACATATATTATGACAATTTAACATACTAAACCTTCGTGTTAGATTAGAGGAAATATCCAATGAATTAAATATATTTATTGACTTATTTGTATGGTTGTAAGAGTTAAATTTGTTTACATACTTTAATTTTTTAAGCTGATTTTAAAAACTCTCTGAAAAAGCCAGTTCTTTTCCAAACTTATTCCCAAACTAATTAACTCACTTGAATACAGATATATGAAAATTTTAATTTAAAGTCAAGAGTTGGGTTTTTTTTCTCTAGTTCTTTAGGCTTGTAATGATTTTTAGTTAATCGGAGCAATTTGTGTCTTTCCTTTTCATGTAACGGTAAAACCATTAACCTAGTCCTTGGTGTGATACTTGAAAGCCTCAGTATAAGACGCACAGTATTTTATTTTTATTTATTTATTTATTTATTTTTGCGGTACATGGGCCTCTCACTGCTGTGGCCTCTCCCGTTGCGGAGCACAGGCTCCGGACGCGCAGGCTCAGAGGCCATGGCTCACGGGCCCAGCCGCTCCGCGGCATGTGGGATCTTCCCGGACCCGGGCACAAACCCGCGTCCCCTGCATCGGCAGGCGGACTCTCAACCACTGCGCCACCAGGGAAGCCCAAGACGCACAGTATTTTAAATGACTCTATTTTATAATAAGGTCTTTTCAATGTTTGAATAATTAAATATGCTTTATACTAAATGTTGCTGTCCTGTAACATACTGTGGCCTACCGTGAATGGTACAATAACTCTTCAGTGTACATACTGTATTTTCTACACAGGCTCATAATAGAAAATAGACAATCATTTTCCAATAGCATTACATATAGCATGAAAATGAGTTTTTAAAACAGTGTTGACAATCCTAATTTAAATCAAATAGGTCATAATGATACTTCTTCAACAAGATTAGAATGGAGAGTAAGCTTCTATATCAAATTTTAAGAGTTACTCATTGCACTGTGTATCACGTTTATACGAGACAGACCATGCTCTAGTGCCTGGGGCGTAAGTCAGAGGATCAACTTCTATGAACTAAAGCTCTAGACATACCATTAACAGCATACTTTCTGTGGCTTTATCCTCTTATCTAACATAGGGGTATAAGTATATTGACCTGTCTCAGAGTATATTATTTTTTACAGTCTAATAAATTAAAATTATTTAAAAACAGTTAAGCAGTACAGGTCAAAATTTGTTTTCCTAGTAATGAATATTCTAATGCATGTAACTTTTTCAGACGTCAATTCTAACCTGCTTTCTTCTATAAGAGTTAGTTTATAATTGTTTTAACTTAATATTCACATAAAGACAGATTTCCTGTATCTCATTATAACTTTACTTAGCTTAATTTTCCCACTAGTGTGGCATCCTATTTATTTTTGCAATAGTAACAATTTCCAAATTACTTTTTAAAATGTTAATGATGATAAAAATTTAAATGAGCACTAATACCTTAGAAATACAACATTTTACATTATTATGTAATTGAAACTAAATTTGTGTATATATTTGCAATGAAGGGGGTCTCAATAATGCATTTTCTTAAATTAAAATGAACCCATTTGAGATTTCAAATGTTATATTTAATACAACTGGCTCTTTCTGCCCCCACTTAAAAACATACCACAATAACACTAACTGCAATCGATACTGTTACATAGCCCTAAAATTTACTTTTTTATTTCAAAACACTCAAACTACATATGTTTGAAGGTACCTATAACTTGGCATAGCCACTAAAAAAAATAAAACTCACAATGTATTCGTAGACAAAAACTACAACAGTATACTTTAATGCTTTTAAAAGTTATTCCATGTAATAATCAATATCGTTAAAATCACTCCCAATAAAATTTGTTTTTTTTCTTTTAATGATCCAGATCTAAAGTGAAATGATGAAATCGAAAAACAACTGTTCTTGTCAGAAGACAGGAAGAGAGTTTTTTCCCCTTCCCTTAAGGAAAACAAAGGATTCCTGAAAGCTTTGGCCTGATTTATTTTTCCAATTTTAAATACCTTAAGAGTAGCGGAACTGCTACTGGCATGGTAGTATTTCTAACAGTCAATAAATCTAAAATATTATGTGTGAATATTGGAATGAAGCCATTAAGAAGATTACAGCATGCAACACAGCAGAGGGTCCACAGGAAAAAAGAACTAGTAATTCAGGACAACTGTGACCACTGACCTTGGAACAGCCAAGACCACTGGTCAAGCTGACACGATAATAAAGTGCACATGCACAGAAAGCCATCTAGCCTGTAAGCATAATTTTAATGTTTTGGTGAATGATTTTAAAATGTCCCCATTTAAATATCAGTTAATTTATTAAGTTATCAAACAATACCAACTGTAATATTTTTCAGGCTTCAAGTATATTTTATTAATTCAAGTCACAGAAAAATTCAGTATGATCATTTGTGATTTTTAACACGTCTCATTTAAAACATTTACAATTATAGCAAGTATGATGTGATACTTTATTGTATTTCCTACTATAAGAGATAGCTTTGGAAAACTGATGAAAAAGCTAAATTTATTAGAGCTGGGTTAAACAAACAATCACCTGAAACATTTTTAGAAAATGACTCTAACTTTAAAACATCTCATACTTTCTGTAGATAGTCCTAGCTCCACCTCAGGACTATTTCAGTTTATTCATTCTTCAAATTTGTCTAAGTCTGCACTCCTTAATTCCGAGCATATATTTAGTTATATCTACATTACCTTGCAGAGTTCCTTTTTATGAATATGTTTTTACTATTTCAGTTATGTTCAGTTAACTGTTGCTTATAAATAAACAATGAGATGGTCCCTCTTGTCATTTATGTATTTAGGCTTTTACATTTCATGAATATTGTTTAACTTCCTCACATATTTAAATAAATGTTTCAATATCAAACTAATTCTACTAGGAAAGTAGAGGTTCCCAGTTTAAAAAGAATCACTCATCAAAACATTACTATTAAAGATTGTTTTTCTCAAAGAAATAATCAGCTATCACTGGGGCTGACTATAAAAATTTTAATATAACACAAAAAAGCTGATTTCTTTTTCTTTTTTCTTCCTCTTTCTTATCCTTCCTCATTTAAAAGAAAGAAAAAACAATCCTTTCTTCTTAGGGAATTAATGGTAGGAACTACATGCACATAAGGAAAACATTCTTAAAAGCTAGGACTTTATTTTCATAATTATGCCCCTATCCAGTGAAGAATACTTTGATGGATTTCTAAATGAACAACTCCAATCCTTTCTAGCAGCTTCTGCAAAATCTTTATAATGAGGCAATCGAGTTATAATGAGCTAAAAAGATAATATAATTCTTCACTGGACTGGGTTTGGATTTGTTCATACATAGCATAAATTTTACTACAGTTAGATAAAGTAGTTCGATTTAATTTGCTTCAAGGTCAGCAAGTATTTTAGGTTATTTATGGGCATAAATAATCTGAGTTTGACTTTAAAGTCACATTTTCCCTATCACTAGCCATAAAAGCAATCAAGGCTAGTATTACTGTATTTTCTGAGTTTGAGATTTTTTTTATTCTTTTTTATTTTCAAGCTCCCTAACAGTGATTTCAAAGTACTTGCAGTATTACAGAAAAAAAATATATTTTAAAGGTTTTTTATTCCCGAATTTTAATATAGCTGAATAAACAATGGGTTTTTTTTTTAAAGGGGAGTTATTTTAACTTAGAACTATGTTATAAAGATATTTTAAAATAGCCATTAGAATATATACAGAAACAGTACAATCTGCATTTTTACCCTGTTCTGAGGAATACGAAGGCCAGAAAATTGACTTTGGAGACTATTTAACACAAAGTACAGAATATATCCTATTATAAGCTGCAGACCCACACATGCACACACACACAAACCTCTGCAAGATCAAAGACCAGAAGAGAGCCGGCACTTAATTTATCAGCCTTTACAGACAAAAGACAGTTTTCGTCATTTCAAAAGGATCAGATGTCTTTTATGACAAACTGGGTTTGCAGTTTAATTTACAAATAGAATTCTAAGTAAGCAGTCTTTGCTCTGCCAGAGCAAATGACAAACAGTGTAGGTTTTCATTCTTGCAGCCCTCAGCAGGATAGAAAGGATTAAAATAAAACTGAAATAATTTAGAGAAAACAAATAAATGTTTCAGAAAGTTGAGGGAGATCAAAGCCAGAATTTTCTGACCCCAACTGTACAAGCATTTCTTATTATATTGACCAGTGCCATCAGATCATTAATTAAAAGGAAAAGCGCTGGCAGGTGGCAGGGAAGCAAAAGCCGATAATTGGCCCCCTTCTTCTTCTTGCCTTCAAAAACTCTCTCATTCTTTTGCAAGACATGCCACTAGGCAGACAGAAATGCCTACTTTGTAATATAATGATTAAGATGAGATGAAGAGACTTATGTTTAAAGAAACTCTGCCTAATGAATGCATCTAGCTTTTTAATTACGATCCTACTTTTACAATAAGGAATATGATATTGCATCTGACATCTCCTCAACTGCCAAAAGGTAAAAATACGAAAGACAGACTCTGCTTTGACTCCTCTCACACCACATGCTCATATTCAGCCCTTCTATTTCAGACAGAAAAATGGGAAAGTAACTCTTGGTGATTCAAGGGTCCAGGAGAAAACATATATACGCTTGTTCACCACAAAATATCCTCCAGACTTACCACGTCACTCGGTAGGCTGCTCAAGTCATTAAATGGTGATTCTAAAGTGTTTGTGTCAACATTTAACATAACCACATCCTCCAATGATTTATTTTTCACTCTCTGTTTAAAAAACACAATTATAAACAAACATCTTAGTATATTTTCCTTCCAAAGTTATAATGAACTTAGATATGTAGAGAAAATTATCTTAATGCATTATCCTTAGGAAAAGAAAAAAGGAAAATTCTACATCATAAAAGAATATAAACAATTTTGCCTTATGAGAAAGTCTGTCTAAACCGTTCAAAAAAAAAGATTAAAAATGCTTAAAATAGCATGTTTACTCATCTAAATATATTAATAGTTTGGAGACACTGAATGTAATTTAACTACCAAAGAGATACTACAACAAATACAAAATAGGCATGGCTATATTAAACTAAATATTTATATCCTTTAAATTTTACCAATTGAATTTCAATCCTATGATACAGGAACATGTGGCCCGTTCTATAGCTATTTTTAGCCTAAATCGTACTGCAGGGTTAACACAAAACAATAAATATGACTACTAAGTAGTAAAGTAAGTTTTAAATTAATAAATATTTTCTCTATATCTTCATGTAAATTTGGTATAAGTTGATGATGACAAGTGAAATTGAGTAAGAAAAAATGACAGAGAGCAGTAATATGGAATTTACTGTTAGTAATGTTTATCCCATGAATTTAATATAAAGGATCAAATTTAATAGCCTATCAAATTAACTATTTGATTTGTCATATTTGTTTGAAAGCTTAGTCAAATGGTCAAATTATCTCAATATATGCATAAATGATAGTAAATTAGAATTTATTAAATTTTTATCCTTAAAGAAAGAAAATATTTATAGTTTATTTTTCTTATTTAAACTAATATGTCTACTTAAACAAATCATATAATTCTATTAGTCTTATCTAGATGATAGCAAATAATATTATTTCCTAATGAAAATAAGTAAGGTGTGCATTAATGAAATATATCCATCAACCCAGAATTCCCTAATTGCATAGGTCAACTAGCAATTGGTCAATTAATTTCAGTGCAGTAGTTTTAAAAGTGACATTCTAGAATAATAGCCATTTTTTCAGATTATTTAAATAGCTTAATATTAAATTGGCCAAGCCAATTTTTTAAGTTAGCCAAGACTGGAATTTCTGTGATCCACTTGGAATTTCTGTGATCCACTTAGGATTTCAAATCTCTGCGTATCAGGTAGAATGTTAAATTTGCTAGGAAAATGGTAGTCTAGAGTAGGGAATTTTTATGTGTTAGGATAGCCACAATGTCTATGTGGAATATGCATTCTCAAGGGGGCATGTGATTCTAAAACTCTACCCTGTAAAAGACATTATAATTATTCTAAAGTAAGACTAAGAAAATGGCCATTTCTAAGAAAGTAACTTATAACAGTGATACTATTGTCAAAACATTTATAAATAAACTCATTTCCTTTCCATGTGCATACATATACGTAAAAAAGGTTTACATATATAAATACGTGGTTATCTACAAATCAACTATAGCATAACTACAAAAATAACCTATGAACAAAAACTATATTTATATTAATGGCATTTGTATGCAAAAAGTATATAATAATTTTGATTTCCCTCTTCAATTCTAAGTTGCCCTTTTAACAGAAAATGTAAAGATAATCCAGAAACCTGATGTATTTTTCAAGGAATGAAATGAGTTCATCTAAATAGCATAGAGTAATGGTTATGTGACCCCAAAATGTTTGTAATGACGCTAACACTAAACTCTGAATAGCTGAGTCACTTTGCTGTGCACCTGAAACTATCACAACATTGTTAATCAGTTATACTCCAATATAAAATAAAAAGTTTAAAAAAAAAATCTCGGAATAAAGGAAATTAGCATTAGTATGAAATGTATACCTTTTTCAAAGTTTCTCTTAGTTTTAAGAAGTCTAACAATAGCTGAATATTAAAATTTGTTAACGGGAACACTCATTAAGAATGGAAAATGTATTCATTTCAATAAATCAACAGACTGGGCCTCCCTAAAACGAGAACAATTCTACAAAGGCAAAAAAGGGGGGAGAAGATAGCATGTAATTTAAATCTTTAAAAAAAAATTCTTATTAATGTATTTTCTCTGTTATTTCCCTCCAAATCAGGCTTTAGCCATTTTTTTCTAAACAGGAGTGGAAAGTCATATGGCATATAAAACAGCACCACTTTCTCTGTCCCATATTTTTACGTCTCATAAAATTCATCAACTTGTTTGGATGGGGAAAGAGTAAGAAAATGTGAGAAAACAATGTGCTTTTTCTTCAAAAATAAGAAAATGATATTAGGACACAGACAAAATCTTATTGAGAACAACAGCAGATGCTGAACTGGCGAGACTCCTGGCATCCTCCACATGCCATCCTCCTTCCAGGTGATGCCAGCACACCTGCACACTCTGCACACGGAGCAAGGGAAGGGACACGGTGGAAGCAGCCACACGATACTGTGAAACTGGGCCAACACTTTACCTAGAATCATTTGTGCATTAAAACAAATAATATAACCCTCACATCTGTAGCCTGTACTGACTTATTCCCAATCACAGGCCTTAGTTTGCTTTGACTTCATCCCTAAAGTCTAGTTTTCAGGGAGAACAAAATGCCCTTGTCCTTTATTTTAGAAGCAAATTTACTTTTTAAAAAGAGATTTCTAGTCATCTTTTACTTATGATCGCATAAAAATAATTTTTAAAAAAGATTTAGAAAGACATTAATTTCATGTCTTTGAACAATTGTTTAAAAGTCTTTGTAAAACTGATAAAAAGTGTTGAAACTGTCTTGACTGAGAGAAGAGAATATTTTGATTCTTCCTCCACAAAAAATTAGTTGTACTTGCAGCCAAACAAATGTGAAAAATTATTCAGTTCTGTCTCATATATAAAATATGTAAATATATATTTATATTTTAATTATAATACCATTTATATAAAATAAAAAAGCACAAAAGATCAGAATTTTAGTGAAAATAATCTGTGTAATAATGTCATCATAAAAATAGAAACGTAGGATCTGTATCACCTGGTAAAAGATTAAGAAGAAAGTTACTAAATGGTACCCAACTGGTTGAAAAACATTCTTAAAGTTCCTATTATAGTTTCTCATTCACTATTAAACCAAATAAAACTGACTATTAAGACAGTTTGATAAGTCCAGAGTATAAAAGGTACAGAGATTTCAGCCGATCTAATCATGGCTTTACACAGTCTCATTTAATAAGAGCCAATTTAAAGTTAGAAAGGACTGCTTCTCCAAGACAATACTCTAAGGAGTAAAAAATTCTTAAATTTGCTCCTTTAAAAAAGGACTGATTTTCTCTACAGGTGTACAATAAACATGTGATAAACTGAATTGAATATTTAAAGCATGTACTCCTTTCTACAATATTTTGGAAAAGCTGAATCATTTGTTTTAAAAGTTGGTCTAGAATCATTATGTAAAAATAATAATAACATCAACAGGTACAATCAACCACTTTAAATATTTTTCATCTGTATAAATAAATGTATTATAAAAATGACATATTCTGTTAGGTACATTACATAAGAAGAGATACGTGCACTAACATCAAAATCAAATTTGATAACTTTTTTTGAAACCATACCAACCAACCATGGTTAGATTTTGCAAAAAGTCAAACTACTGATGAATAAAATTCCAGTCATACATTCCACACTCTAATAACAGATTAAATACCTATTTATTCATGTTTTATCTTATACAATTTGTCCTTTCAATGCAAGTACCTTGGGCTGTAAGAAGTTATTTTCTAAAAATTGACAAAATATAGAGTCATAATGTTATCCAACCCAGACTTCAAAATTAAAAAGGAATTAAACCTACTAAAAATTCATTAAAACGTATTCTTTATTAATGGTTAAAGCACGACTCTCTCCACAAAGGATGCTCAGGAATTTTAAAATAATCACCAGGCTCTTCCTTGATCAGCAAAGTGATGACTGATGGTATATACAATGACAACAACTAATCAGAAAACCAAATCTAACTCATTAAAGTTGCTTATTAGAAACTGGGTTAAAGTACAATATGAACAACCAGCAAGAAAAGAAATATATTTGAAAAAATCAGCCGGCATAATGATGCCATGCAACTGACCCAAGTCTTTTGTTTACTTTTTTAGAAGCTAATCTTATAAGAAGTCTTCTCTGGAAACCTCACTGATTTGAAGCTCAAGGTGTTTAAAGCTCAAGGTTTTTCACTACAGTGATAACAAGTGACAAAAGTCATTTTCGAATGACAGTGCAAAAAAAAAAAACAAAACAAACTACATTTTAAGTCCCAATAGGACTGAAATTAAAGTCTTACAAAGTTATATTCTAATTTAAAAGTTCATGATTAGTGTATTAAAACACATTTTGAAAAACACCGGTACACTGAATTATAGTGAAGTTTGCAAAATAAAAACTTTCCCTTTATGACACATAATTACATGAATTCTCACTTTCAAAATACAGAAATATTTCTTCTGAAAGAGAAATAGATATAAAAGATCTCAAGTTCCATAAAGAAAGTGGTTCATCAAAGACTAAGGTTTTTAGTATTTAAAACTTACCATACGACTTCAACCAAATTGAACCTACTTTCAATGGGTCTCGTACCACTGAAGATGGTCATTTTGCATACTAATTAAAATAAAGTTATTTTAACACTACCTTTTTGAAAATGATCATGTAAGTACACTCTAAATATGCAACTAGTCACTTCTTTGTACTATTCAATTGATATTCTTTCAAAACACACCTGTTTTAAATTAATTCATAAAAATAATAGTTATCACAATCTCATGTCTGAAAGATACTCACCTCTATGAGGCTGGAGTGTATTCCGATCAGGTACGGCATTGGGGCACTAAATTAAAAATATATATGTATGTGTTCATATAGCTCATTAAAACTGAAACAATAAGTAATTCAGAATGCTTTAAAAAATAAATTTATTAAATGTATAGTTCTAACAGTACATCATAGATATTTAAAATTATTCAGTATAGAAAACTCAAATATAATCTTAGAGGCCATTAATATATTCAAATTAAGGTTGATTTATATAAAATCACGAAATCATTTATAATTAAAAGTTATAATGTTTAAAAAACAAGAATATTAGGGTCTAGGCCATAGTCTGAGATGAATCTTTTCTGTATACTCCCCATCAGATATATCCTAAATAATCATCAAATTTATTCACATTTCTTTGTACAGTTTTTTTATTCAGTTAGATTCTTATATGATTTTCTTAATATATATTCATTGTTTCACACCTACTATTTAGTCACCCAAATTTTTGAGTCAGTCACAATATATTTACTGAGACCTACTATGTGCCAGGCACGGTTTGGGAACTAGAGGTGCAAAGATAAATAATTTCCTCCCCCACTGTTACCATTCTATTTCTGTGCTATCTTTCCACTCATGTATCTTGTCTATTATTTAAACTCTGTACATTCTTATTTATCCCACTTTTAATTGTAATAATAATATAATTTTAATAAATTTTAAAATATTCAGGTAAGTTTAAGAATTCTATTGATTAATTCAACACAATATGTGGAGCATACTCAGGTGCCAGTACCTGGCATAGGGGTTAGGGTACAATAATGAACAATATAGACAGAATATATTCCCTTCTGGAGCTTATACTCTGGCAGAGAATACAGACATTAAATAATTTTTGTAATATACAAATTAAGACTTACTAGCAATTTCAAAACTATTTCTCATGAAATATAGGGCAGAAATTATTCAACTTGACATTTCAAAATTAAAATGTTATTTAACAAGAAAACATGAAAATGAACAATGTCTACAAATGTGATAGAAGATATGCAAATAAATAGCTATTTAAAAATAAAACATTTTTGGCATTTCTTTTATATACATCTTTGTGTTATATTTAATGCAAACCTTTTCTGTTAATGAAAACAGATAACCTTCTTTTTCAAAGAATTTGCATAATTTTCCAAACATCCCCGTCATTATTAGAACAGAGCTGTCCAAACTCCTGCATGTCCACTTTGCTACTGAGAATCAGTAACAGATAAAAGAGGCACCTTGGTAGATCCACAGTTTTCAAAGTAACCTTAAACAGTTCCTAATTTATTTAAAGGATGGCTAGCCACTAACTTCTATATCCAGGATTCACAAAAAATAAAAACGGTTCAAGTTCTTCTTCCAATCCTTATTAGCCTGTTCCTTAAGTCATATTGTACTAGATTCTAATTCCCAGTTGTCTTTGTCTTCTACAGCTTTGTTCCTTCCTATTTTTTTTTTATTTTTATGCAGTAGACCATCTGGAATTGATCTGATATTCTGGATATTTCATTTGACTGAAAGTTGAGAACTATTTATAGGCCTTGATATCCCTAGGATCTAACATATTTTCTGCCTTCAAAAGGAAACAGAAGGAATAAATGTGGACTCTTCCACTTTTGCTTAAATAAAAGGAGGCTAGTTGCTTCCCCAGTTCAAGTTCTCATCTCTGGAATTCCTTCTGTGACTCCATAGACGATATAAAATATGTGCCACTAACTCCTCTGGGCTCCCATGACTGGGTTCCGGCAACTTTCACAAAACAGGGTGGGCAACTCCCAAGATCTTAAATATGTCAAGCCTTCTCCACACCCAAAATAGTACAAATTTATTAAAGTTACTGTGCAATTTTCCAATTCGCCCCAGGCTAGGTTATCCAACAGGATTCATAATATAGAAAGATTCATAACATCTCAAATCTCAAAGCACGTTTTAATACAATGAGTGTTAATCAAAACACTTAAGACTTCTAAAAATAATTATTACATCCATTTTACATACGTTGAAGGTACACTGAGTGGATCAGATTTCAAACAATCAGAGCCAAAAGTAATAACTACCAACTGAAGTCCTACGAAATACACTAAGGTAACACTTTTAAAACTTCATGAAAGCTAGTCACCTCTTGAAACATAAAACAATAAATTTACAGAAACTGTTAAACTAGAATAAAAATCCAATAAAGAATTCCTATGCAGAACTTAATAATAAAGTAAACCAAAACTTTTTCTGTGGGATCACTGGGTATCTCTACGTGTTTTTACTTCATTAATTTCTACAAAATCTAAAATATAAACATGTTAGACTGCAAACATTATCAACTAGAGCATACTTTCCTAAAATAAACATGATGTTTTTTCAGAATATAGATTTAACTGAATAGTTATTTCATTGTCATGAAAATTGGATTGTATACATCCTAATATTAAGTCAGCCAAGTCTCATGAAAAGTAATTTTGCTACCCTAGCTGAAATCTCCTAATGAGACAGAGTGTTAATAAGTCAGGAAGAGTTCCTTGGCAACACAGATGTTTTATCAGCTATGTGCAAAACTATCCTAGATCTTTCTGTCAATGGAATTATTTTGCAAAGATAAGATACAGAAGGCTCTATTATGACTGCTGCTTCTTTTCGGTAGCAACTAATCTTTGCTGAAAAATAATTACTATGTAATAGCTTTTTTTCTTTTTAGGTTTTCTCATGGAGGCCACCCATGGGGTAGGCTGTTAACAGCAGTATATTAACTTAGGGTAGTCTAAACAACATAATTTTCCATTTATGTTTTTAAAACACTATTCTCTTAGGAGCTACATCTTCTCCTTTCATAGAATGAAGAATCAGATAGATAGCCTAAATAAAAAGGTGACAACCATTCTCGAACAAATAAATGATTATACTTTTACTGGTACTGGAATCATACTACCTCCGAGGTGTTTAAGGGCTCAGAAGGTTAAGCGTGTCTGGCAACATTACTTTAGACTTGCTATATTAAAGTACTTTCCCTTTGTTGTTTTGTTTTGCTTTGTTTTTACAGTATCAATACCTAACATGAGATCCACCCTCTTAGCAAATTTTTAGGTCTACAATAGAGTATTGGTTAAGTAAAGGCACAATGTTAAACAGATCTCTAAAACTTAATCATCTTGAATAACTGAAACTTTATACCTGTTAAATAGAAACTCCCCATTTCCCCCTTATACTGGTAGATTAAGGGGAAAACAAAGATGGCGTCACTTCTTCCCAGTAGCCTTCCCTACCCTAGCAGATAGGTGGGCACTTCCTCCTAGGTGTTCTGCTCAGCGTTCTTTTATACGCCTCAGACCTAAACCCTAGAGCATCACAGTATTCCTCTGTGCTCATCATGTGCGCGTGTGTACATGTGCACAAACGTGGGAATTTCTTCCTATCTGGGGATCCGAGAGGGCAGGAGCTACGTCTTACTCATTACATTACATACTCGCAGCCTGGCAAACACATGTTTACTGAACGTCTGGCGTACAAATGGATGAATGAATGAGCCGGCAAATTAGCAAGCCTTCCTCAGCCGACCAAGATGCGCTATTCATCCACGGTCACAAGATGGCATCGTGGCCCTCCAAGTCTGTGCCACACCAGAGGCACACTTCCAGGAGTCAGGACTGCCTCAGGACTGGGAAAGTCCAGTCACCTTGAAGAGCTGGCAAAATACACATCTACCCCATCACATCTTCCTGGTGCTATTTTTGGAGTGGAATATAACATTTTCTTTAAAAAAAACCCCATGAGATCGAAGGGATAATCTCTAATATTTTTCTCCCTTTTGCATATAGGATCATTTGCAAAGATGTAAAGGGAAGAAAACCACTTTCCCTAGGGAACAGTTTAGTCCATGGAATTTTCTGACAATGAAAGAGAGCTGGAGTCATAGACAGCTATTTTCGGGGAAAAAAAAAGTATATGATACTGCCCACTTCCTATGTCAGAAGCTGAGCCTATCACTGCGACCTTAAGGTGCAGGAACTCTCAGATAACTCCCTGTTTGACTATCACTGCTCTGCTCTCTGGGCCAGGGAAGTGCCTGGCATGGCGGCTGTTAGAACTTGTCCTAAAGTGGCTATTTCAGAGGTTAGAAACTAGTAGGACTGAAACAAGCTTCCTTCATCACAGTGGAAGCAGCAGAAAAAGGACTTGATGGCAGGGTTAGAAAGTATCAGGAAGACATATCTGTAAAGAGGTAGCGATAGTTTCTAAATAACAATATTTTAGAAAGTCCTAAGTGTGTAATCATTACAGAGAACTGAACTTAAAGGGATGTTACCTCCTAAGGTTTCAGAACATTTTTATAGAAAAATTTGAATGGCATTAACATTACATATGATAAAATATAATTCTAAACCTCACAAAGTGTTGGTGCTTGAACCACTACTTTAATATAGATTTTAAAGAATCATACATCAATATATTTTCAAATACTTTTGTCAATATTATTTAAAATAAGTTTTAATTACTGAATACTATGTGGAAAGATCTACTACACATGTCGACATGAAAGAATTGAGGTTCCTGCTTTCAAGGATACTAATCTATTCTAGGTATACTGGTCAGAGAAGAACACTCTAAAGTAAATACCAAGAGAGCTATTTCTAGATCCAGCTTTACTTGCAGACTCGTGTGTGTGGTGCTTCACAGTGTAATTAAACCACACACTTACAGTCTCCTGCCCCACTGTTTCTCCCTCCCAGCACCCAAAGTGCAGAATGGCAGTGGGAGGTCACTGGAAACCTGCTGCCCAGCATTATCAATACTATTACCCTGCTGTGGAAACACACAATTCACTGGTATAATCAATATGTGGCCAAAGGTACGTACTCTCGTTAAAAATCATTTGTCCTGAAGAAGGCTAGTCTTGAAAACGTCAATGTTATGAACTTAGATCATTTTAACCCTTAAACACTTTAAGTGATCTGCTTTTCATGAAATCAGAAAGTTAAATAAATAACTACTTTGATTCTAAAAGAGCTTTGTTTTTTAATAACATTAGTTGTGATATAAATGAACACATTATGGTCAAAATCAGTTCCTTCTTTCTGTGTGTGTGTGTGTGTGTGTGTGTGTGTGTGTGTGTGTGTGTGTGTGTGTGTACGTACGTACGTGCGCGCGCACATGCATGGTTTAGAGTAAAAATGTCATCTGGTTTCTTAAGAACTGAGCTACGCCTGCAGAAGATGATTACCCTACAGCCCCGAGGAAGATCCCAAGGCTGCTGTTTGGGAGTCTAATTCTTCCCTAACCTCCAGGAGAAGGGGACAGTTGAAATCAGACTGGGTGAGATCACTGGCAGCTGTGTCTGTGATGCCAAGAAACTTTCCAGAATTGCCCCCGACACTTGTCAACACTGATTTTCACACTGGCTCAAGGCTGAGGCTTCGATAACCAGGAACTCAGGGAACCCCTGCATTAGAGGCAACCCCTCTGCTGGTATCTGGTACTGGATGTGCTACTGAGGGAAGAGGCGTGCGGGAAAGCGTGTCCTGAGGGGGAGGTCACGAGCGTGTGCTCCGAGAGAGGCAACCTGGTGTCTGAAAGACTCTGCGGACAAATGCTGGCATCTGGGATGTGGTGCTCTCACTGACACTACAACTTCTGTGAAATGCTCCTAACCACCGCGAAGACCGGATCGGCTTCTATTTATGCATTTAGTTATCTAGATGATTATAGAGGAAACTCACAAAATCTAAAGAACTTCATGTTTGCCAAGTATAAATTTTTGCTACCTTTGGAGAGAACTACTCTTCCCTTCATAAAACCACCTTTTAATACTTGTTACTCATCTCCACGTCACGTTTCAGGGATCTCATTCATGTATATACACACATGTACTCCAAGCTCACTGGATCTACACATGAATCGCTCTTTCTAACCCTAACACCTGGGCTGCCAGGGGTCCGGCAGAGCCAGCTTACCAGCAGTAGTCCAGCAGATGAGGAGGGAGCGCTGGGATGTAGATGTGCTGCCAGTACATCGGGTAGAGCAGGGCGACCGATCCATGGAGACAGGCGGTTAACTAGAATTTGTGAAAGGAAAACAGCAGTAAGCGGCCGCTGACCTTCCAAACAGAGAGACATGCTCAAGTTATCAAAGACCGAAGACACTCATAAAACAATTTACTTAACGACCTGAATCACATTATCTTGACCAATTCTGCCTGCAAAAAGCCTCATGTTTCAGAAGGCCCTCTGAAAAACACATAAGCAGCAAAGTAGCTTCTTGGGCATCTTATGTGGACGGTTATAACTTCCTGAAAATATAGTGTTTGGGGGCAAAACTTAGAACATATAAAAGGAAACCTGAAAAATTAGGCGAGCATCTTAGAAGGAACCGTAGGAAATTACAGTGTGTGCCGCCCAGGTTGCACTCACTCAGATTAATACACCACGATGCAATATGGGAAGGAGGAGAGGCTGAAAGCTCCTGGGGGATATCATTAGGGCAAATTGCCAAAGAATGAAACATGAGCCAGTCAGGAGAGTCTGGAAGCTGCAGTATCACCAGGGGACTCAACGTTCGACAGTTGGAGCTTCAGCAACGTGTGAACCGCGGGTGACGGTATCAGGAGACTCTGCTCACTGACACGGAGAATGTCACTATTGACCAGCGAGCTGCCCAAGCTTGACAGCTGTACCACAGGAAGCCAAGGATATCATAATTTCATATTTAAACTGTTCATTTCAGATTAACATCGTGTTTCCTAGCTTTATATCACAACAGCTGCAAATACACTGATGCTATTTTAAAGGTAATTGCCATTTTAATTGTTTTGTTTTGGCAAGCGGCTAATTAAATATTTTTTAATGCTTAGCAAAGGGATATCGCTTTTTTTTTCCTCCCTCCTACTGACCCTCATCAGAATTCTTTCTCTGACTTCGTTTACATTTTAAATTATATTTCTGTATGTGTTGAGTCATTTCTTTAGCATTTAAAGCAATAATTAAATCAGCATTCTTCATTTTAAAGTTTTGCCATAGTCTGCATTTTCAAGACATTTACTGAATAAGTCATTTTATTTAACTTGAAAATCAGAATTAAAAAACAAAACCCTCTGAAAATGCACCACAAAATTTCTATAAACCATTATTTCTATTTTATTATACAAAGAAATTAAAATTTATACATAGTAATCAAATTAATTCAAAAGGATAAAGGTAAACAAAGTAACTCAATCTTAACAGCAACATTTGTCTATATTTAAGTGTAAAATAGTTCCACTAGATTTTTTAAAAGTCAGTTGAAATAATCTAATCTGAACCAAAAACATAAAAATTTTGACTAAAAGTACTTTCATCTTCGTCATATGTATTATATTTCTTTTCCAGTTAAGATTTTTAATTAATTTTATACGGCAAAAAAATTTATTTGTTCCATTTAGAATGCTATCATTAAAGGATTTTATTACTTTGCACTTCGAAGTTTTAATATTTTATCTATACTATTCCTTCAATAAATATTATTTTTTAAATTCCTTAATTAGAGCATACAGTATACCACTAGGAGGCATTCAGATACTTCTATGTAACAATTACGGACCAGATTTATTTCTCTCACATATTTGAACTAGAGGGAAATGAAAATGGGGTTGATCTCAGTTGTGTCAATTCTTAGAGAGCTTGCATGTGCTCGCTGGTTGTAAATGAGGTAACTTTAAATGCTTCAGTGTAACTTGATGGGCTAAAAGCACTTATGTAGCTGTGAAAGGCAGTTAATTTACTCAATTTCTCCATCTGCAGATAGATGGCTTTTAAAAGAGCTCATTTAAAACCGTTTTAAAAAGGAAAGTATTCTTTCTTATTGTTGAGAAAATAATTAACAGTGTAACAAGAGGGAAAAAATGCATTCTCAAAATGAGGAATGATAATAATAGTAACTTATTTTACTAGGCACACCCAGAGTCCAAAGCACTCTATTAAATGCTACAGCTGTTTCCCTATGCCCTTAATGGTTATCCTTAAGTGAAGTTATGAATTTCTCACTAATAAGGCACAATATCATCTGATGAATTTGACTGGTTTCTTAGAGGATGATTTCTGCAACGAGAAGCAAAGTCACAAACTTTCTGCAAAGGCCAGCATTCAGCAGAGGGTCATGCCAGCTGATCAAGATCTACCAGGAAAGAAGGAAGCTCTACAGGATTCGTTAGCTTCTTAGATGCAGGGGATCAGTGACAGGGAGAGGTAAAAATACTACCCATCCCACATCCCTGCCCGGCCCCAAACCTCAGTTTCTGGCCTAAGTGACCAGGACGAATTATTTAAAGAAATATAACAGAAGTGTCAGGTTCAGGTGGGACTGTAAGGAATATGCTCTCACAAATATTGATTCTGTTAACTATGAGACATCCAAGTGGAGATTTCCAAAGAAGGCAGAAACCTACCAAAGAAGATCTCCCTTACACACCTAGCATCATGTAATAACTATGTGATTTAAAAAATAGAGAAGATACTATTACAGCATATACTTTGTAGAGGAGATAGTAAAGTTGTAAGTAAAAAAAAAATACAATTAAGAAAAAATAAATTTACTAGGAAATTAAACAGTTATATGCAAGTTGTATAAGGTAAGAACAATGAAGTACATCGTGGACAAAAGTTAGGGACTGGCCACTAAGAGGCTGTGCCACTCTGGCACACCTGCAAATATAACCAGATCCCAGTTTCCCAATCTTTAAAATAAGAAATATATGCTAGATGATCTATAAACCCCGTCTCTGAGAGATCTAACATTCTCTACTCTTGGATCAGATCAATTCTAACATTTTGTATTTTTAGTAATAATTAAGAATTGTTTTTTCCATACGGGTGGTTAACAGAACATTTTAACTAGACTATAATTCAGATCCACCTTCTAAATCTATCTAAACATAATCTCTAAAAGCTTTAAAGCACATTAGGTAACTGTGAAATTGGAGACATTATAGTAATTTACTTGCTTAATTCAACAGAGTTTTTGAGTACCTGCCATGTACCATCATAAATCTCTACTAAGCAATAGGGACACAGAACAGAACAAGTTACATATCAGTGGGGAAAGCAAACAATAAACAAGTGAAACACATATTATGTCAGAGGTAAATTTTATGAAGAAACCTAAAGCAGGGTAAGAGCAGAAGGGCTATTCTAGACAGGAGCATAGGGACAAACTCTGATGTGGCCACATCTGCACTGAGACCTGACTGAAATATGGGAGCCACGTATGGTGCACTTGGGGAGAAGGGCATTCAGGAGTCCTGAGGTGGGAGCAGGCTTGGCACCTTCTTGGAGTAGTAGGGGGTCGGCTGATTAGATTAAACGGGAGAACAGCAGGAGTTGAGGTCAGAGAGGAAGCAAGGTCGGAACTGAAGAGCCTCCTGGGACACAGCAAAGACGCCAGATTTCATTCTGGATAAGATCTGTCCACACCTCTGAACACAGTGCTAACTGTCACAACAAATCATTTACCTAGAACATTTCCAGAACTTTGCAAATTAAGGAAAATAAACAACATACTTTAGAAGTTTGCTTTGCAGAATCAAGTTCTATAAAGAAATGAGATCAGATGGAGTATAGTCTATAAAAATACTGAATCACTATGTTGTACACCTGAAACTAGTATAATATTATAAATCAACTACATGTCAATTAAAAAAAAAGAAATGAGATCAATTTATAAGCCAAGTAAGAAGGAAAAACTTCTTACTTTTAGGTTATTTATGAAATATTGAATCTTTAAGCTTAAAGGGAAATGCTAATCATATTTTTTTGGATCAGAATTACCCAAAATTCTATGATAGGTTCATGATAGGGCTAGAACCCCACGGCGCTCTTCTGACATTCTGTCAGCTGTTTTTCTAACACCACATAAGCTGTTCTTCATGAAAGCAGGGGAGAGGAGAGAAGAAGATTCGGTGTTTGGGTTAGAACATGTTCCTGGCATAACATCCTTGAAACTGAAGGACTTATACATTGCTGTCATTGAATAAAAATGAAGTGTACTAAATAAAGCAAAAAATGTACCAAATAAAGGTTAAAGAAAAAAAATCTTCGTTAAATGGCATAGGAATATTTAAACGCACATATAATTTCACAGAGCACACTCAATATATTGAACTGATTCAGACCCAAAGCGTGGACTAACACAAAATAAAATCACTGGGATATTTATTTCCCATATAGTACAACTGTAAAATAAGTACATATGAAAACCATGTGAAAGAGACAAGAACTGTGAAATCAGAGGGAGAAACCTGACAACAGAGGTTGGCAACAGTGAGCTTAGTGGTGGAATAAAGGCACCTAGAGCTTCCCGTTCTGGCCACAGGTCTAAGGGAGCTGCTCTCACGGACAACAGTTACGAGAGCAAACGTTTATAGGATGCTAGCTCTGTGCCAGGCACTATTCTCAGCGCTTGACATGCTCAGATTTAATGCTACAACCACCTTATGAAACAGGCAGTATTATCACTGCTCCCATTTTACAGATCAGGACACTGTGGCAAAGTTACACCAATTGCCTGAGATCACACAACTGGCAAGTGGCAAATCCAGGAGACCAACGCCAGCAGGCTCCAGAGTACAAAAACCAGTATATTAACCTGCCTTTTGATATACAAAGATTCAAAATTCCCATTCATTGTAAGGCTTTGAATAATATATACTGGCTGAAAATATTTTATCCTAATTATATAGTGGAGAATGAGCCTCTGACTGAACAGACAGACAAGAACAGTTGACCTTTAAATGAAAAATTCAGGATCTAGGATAGAGATGCAATTTACAAAACTTTCCCAGGCATCACAGTCTGAGCCTTCAGCAGGAAACCAGGAGAGCAGATTCTCTGAAAAATGTTACAAAGATAAGATACTTGATAAAAATTCTACCAGTTATCATCTCGATCTGCATCTGCGAGTATATTTAGTTGGAAGCCAAACCAAAGTTCTTTCCCTTTGTGATATGGAATCTCATTTATACCTTGTTCTTGAACTATATATTTACTGAGGAGATCAGCTTACTAATACAACTAAGCAACGTTTTAAGCAATTCAGTAGACATCTATTTTGAGAAGAATAAAACCACATTATCAGATTTCCAAGGAGACGACAGGAAAACGATCCATCGAGTGTGATGACCACGACGGAAAACAGCACGATTCTAATTCACACGCTTTACAAGTAAAGATCTCATCCTGACGCACCGCCACTCCTGTTGTTCTAGTCTCTGTGTATCTCTTAGCCAGATTCTGCCTCATTTTAATGTAGGAGTCCCACTGCCTTCAACTAAAGTTCTATATGAATTACTGAGGGGCAGATTTATGTCCCCTAAGAATGTATTTATGCACAAAATCCAAGAAAGATTGATTAGAGACTTCATTTGATTTTTAACTGAATCAATGTTTACTTCAGAAATGTAAGCGCTATAAATACCTAAAGGTACACAGAATAAACTGCTGCAGATATGAACGTGATAAATTTCCTTGTGGAATGAAAAAAATTTCAGTGGAAAGCATAAAAAAACTATCTGTTTCAACACATTTAATTTACATTCACGTTTAAAAGTTGAGGACAAAAAAGGTAGCAGCACAGTATTTGAAAACCACAAAGCTATCCCCACTATAAGATATTCTTACTTGAGCAAAATTCTGACACTCAAATTAAGTGATAGTTGTAAAGAAATGTTTACAGAAATAGCCATTTTATATCATGAAAAAAGACAGTATTTGGCTGTACATTTTTCTTTTTCAATACTTTTTTATACTAAAGTATCAGCTTATATTTCATTCTCTTTCTCCATCCCTTTAGGATGGTAAATTCTGCTGCTTCATTACTAAACTTCATCCTGACCTCTCTGCATCATATCCAAGTCCCTTGGAAAGTTCTGCTCATCTCACGGTTGGTCACTGGTTAATTAGCTCTTCCGAGCCAAACAATTCTAATATTTTCTTGCTTGCTTGCTTCTTCCATGTACTCATTCTTTCACTCATTTGACACATGGGGAAACCAAGGCAAAGTTGAACCAACCTGCCCAAGATCACACAGCTAGATGTGGGGCCCCAAACATGTGTCAGGCACCGCTGCTGGTGCTGGGGACAGAATAATCAGCCAAGGAGACAAAGCCTCTGCCCTCAAGGAGCTTTCACTCTAGTGAGCCTCAACAGGCACCATGCCTGTCATACCGACCCCACCTCAATTCTGAATTCCTGTAGCTGCCACACTGCACATAAATGTCAACGCCTTCAAACACTCCCCCCGCCACATGACTTTCCCCATCACTGAATTTACTGCTCTCTAGTTCACGTCTTCAAGCCAATTCTGTAGCAGTTTAGCTTTTCCTGGAGAAGAGGCCCGTCTAGTTTTCCACAACTTTCAAGCGTCTGACACTGTAACACAGCTCAAATGTATCTATCTTCTCTCCACACAGACTTCTAGACCCTGGATTCTAGAGGACCGTTCGTGTGAATTCTATAAAAACCATATATTTTAAAATAAGGCATTTATTTAAGAAATGAACAGTACAGTTAAAGAATCACTAAATTTAACAATTAGGAAAAACCTTAGAAATCATTCTTGTTCAATTCTTTCATTTTTTATGTAATAAACTTCAGGATAAAAGGAAAAAATGGCTTATATGAAGTCATCCAATTTTTCAGGTGAGTAGTCAGGAACTGAAAAACGAATCTCTAATTTTAGAAGATATTATTGATATAATCACACTACTACCACATTTGGGGACATATTCCAAATAACCAATAAATAAAGTCTAATGGACTGAACGCACTGTTTTAAATAGTAGGCATCTCTGAAAATCATAACTTAAAATACCTCTCACCAGGAACAAAACTAATGGCAAACCACCAACAACTGAAAGAGACAACCGCAAGCAGCCCCAAAGGACTTCTGAATCCTTACAAGTGAACTATTTGTAAATTACAGGTATTTAAATGAGAATGAATAATTGTACATATATATCATATGCTGTATCATTAAAATTGTATATAATATTCCCATATATACTTAACGTACACATATGTATATTTAGCAGGCATATCAAACACTTGTAAATATATACATCTTTACATAAACACACACACACACTTTACAGAGTTACAATTTACTAGTAGCAAATGACATCAGGCTCTGCCCCCATTATATATCAGACACTAAGGAAATAGCTGATGAATATTTGTCCTTTGTGTGTCACTGTAAACTTCTCCCTCTTATTTACCTACTTTCAAGCAGACTGTACATCCAACAGACATTTCCTTATTAGCCATGCTTCTAAAACCCAACTCCATCTACCTTTCATGGTCACTGTTAGCTCAGGAGCTGGTCGCCTCTTTTTCTACTTACTGTGACTGCCTTTTAACAAGACAGCTGTCAGAGTTTTCCTACTTTATTTTTTCTAATGCCACCAGCTTCTCTTCCCCAAAACAAAACTGGTCACAGCATGTCCCTCATTTGCCTCCCCACAATCTGTTGGATAAAATCCAAACCCCTTCATTTAACAAACACGGTTCTTCACAATCTGGCCACTGCTATCTCTCCAACTACATCTTGTAGCATGACTTCTCTCTGTCACTCTATTTGCGCACACATACACACACACACAAGTATATATCTCCTAGACAAATCACAAATTCCTTCCAAGAACCAGGCGTAATATTGAGGTCAACTCTTTAATCTACCACCTTCCCTCCTATATTTCCCACATCAGAGTTCTAGTCACACTGACTGGCCTTGATTGACACTATATAATTTATTATTTATTACGATTCTAGAGAATCATAAGTTAATAACTTTGAAATTCCCACTACCTGGCAAATAATAATATTTATCGATACCAAATAAATAAATACCCTTATACTCCACGTTTGGAAAACTCTACCAATGTCAAATATCTCCTTCAAAATAAAGATCTATGTTTTTCTTCTCAAGTGGTTAACTAGTTTTTACTCTTTCCATTACACTATTTTATCATAGTAAATCACAACAAAATATGAGATTCATGGAAGCTGTGCCTTCAATTTATGCCTCTCAGATCCAAGTTCACTCTCTGCCACCCATCTGCAACAATGGATCTGGGCCCTTGAAGTATTTACCAGACAGAGGACAGAGTGAGCTCTGTCTGCAGAGGACACAGGAGACGCACTGCAGGAGGATGGGACTGTGGCTTCCTGGTTCCGTGTGCTCTGGGGCAAGCTCCTGCAGGGCCTGTGCATCTCCGGGGCCTGGCTCTTGTAGGGCACTGGTCAGTAGTACCCAGCAGTAACACCTGGCACCTTCTTCAGGTGGTTCTGCAACAGAACGTGTCTAGGGAGCCATCTCCCATGGCAATCAGGTAAACTACCTGGCGGCAGGTTAATTATACTGAACCTCTTCCATCAAGAAGGAGGCTTGATTAGGTTCACCCTCACTGGAATAAATATTCTGGGTAAGGACTCGTCTTCTCTGCCATAATCCTTCTGCCAGCACCACCACCATCAGACTCACAGAATAACACACCTGTCAGCACGGCACTCCATAAAGCACTGGATCTCATCAAGGTATTCATGTAACAGCAAAGTAGGGCAAGAGGCTCATGTCCATGAACTCAGCTACTCTGGCCTACACTTATAACCTAGAAGCTGCTGGCCTAATCAAAAGGTGGAATGGCTCACGGACGACTCAGTTATGATGCCAGTTGGGAAAGAACACCCTTAAAGGGTGGGGCTCTGTTTAACATGATGCAGGATACGCTTTGAATCAGAAACCGTTTTGCGGCGCTGTTTCTCCCAAAGCCAGAATCCATGGGACCGGGAGTCAAGGGGTAGGAGTGGGGTTGGCCCTCTCATCATCACTCTTAACAGTCCACTTGCAGAAGTTCTAATTCCTGCCCCAGCCATGCAGGGTGCTTTTGGCTTGGGGATCTGACCTCCCAACAGTGGAATGCTTCCACTTGAACCAGAAGATGTGACTGCCACCTGGCCATTGAATCAACAGGCTAAAAATTGGGGTTAATCTACTGGCTGGAATGATTGATCTCAATAACCAGAAGTAAGTCGGGTTGTTTTTACACAACAGGCAGGCAGGACTATGTCTGCAACCATGGAATTCTCTGGGATGCATCTTGGTACTTCCATGCCTGGTAGTAAATGTTAACGGGAAACGACGGCAATCAAAAACAAAAAACAAAAAACAGAACTATCGAGGATCCAGATCTTTTGGAAATGAAAGTTTATATCATTAAACCAGGTAAAAAAAAATCCAACCAGCTGAGGCTCTGGCTGAGGTGAGGGGACTGTGGAACAGGTAATGAAAGAAGGAAGTCAGAAATATCAATTATGGTCTCATGAGCAGTTACATAAACAAGGGCTGTAGTAGCTTTCCATATTTTTAATTTTCCTATGTTTATTTTTATCTGCTGACCACTTTTTCTTCTCTGTCTCATCTTTATCTTACATATATGTTGTTAGTAGTTAACAGAAAATTAAATGTAATTGTAATTGAAGAGATGGACACATGACTCTCGGCACTGTGCTGCTTCCCATTTGGGGGAAAGGGTGAAAATGTCTGTACTGCAGCTACATCTCATTAGGCAGACACAGAGCTTTGTTTTGCTGTTGCTCAGGAAGTGCAAGTGATTTAGAGGGTGTCAATGGAGGATGAGCATCCAAAGGGGTGGCCTGTACCAGTTACCGATTTACTGCCTCTCACCCTCAAGTCTACCCCTCTTTGTCAGATCTGAGAAAATAAATCTGTGCCCTTTCGATATCTTTTCCTTTTAGCAGCCGGCACGATGCTAAGCTTTGTCCAGAGAAGACAATGAAGCGACATTTCGGGAAGACAGGGTTTGACGTCCTGGCCCCAGTCTACTCACCAGGCGGTCCCCCTTGGAGCTCGCCAAGCACGGTGGGTGGCTGCCAGGCTGCCGTGTGACAGCAGCTCAGCCCTGCAGGCCGCAGGGGCTGGGGGCCCCCGGCTCGCCTCGGCAGCTCCGGGCAGGGTGCCTGTGGCCCCCGCGGCGCGCGGCGGCTGTGGCACAGAGGCTTCTCCTGCACCTGGTGGGTGAAGCGCCACCGTCAGCAGCGCCCGGCAGCCGGAAGCCTCCCTTGGTGCCACCCTCCCCTCAGCTGGCTTCCGGCGGGGCGGGGGGCCTCCGGCGAGACAGCCCGGAGGAGCGGCCTCTCCCAGTGACTCCAGAGCAGTGGGCTCTCTGGGCACAGATCCCCAGCTCCCCTCAGGTTCGTAGCTGCTTTATACCTACTATGCCAGGTTCTTCACAGCTCCCGGCACTTCCCGCAGCCCCTCCCTGTTACCCCGATCCCACATGACAGTCTTAAATTCTTTATATTCAACTTGCATCGTTCAGATGACTGTAGTTTCTCTCTCCTGACTGGACCCAGACTGATACAGAGGCTGTGACCTCGTTTTCTTGCCTGTGTATGTAGAACACTGTCTAGCATGAGTTAGGTGAGCCATAGATGAGGAGTGATTCAATGAATGAACAAAGAAACCACCTGCCATGGGAAGAAAGGAGTATGTTTTCTCCTTAGGACTACGTGAAGGCCAAAAGATAGCAAACCAAGTTCCTGTACAGATTGGACAAGAGTCAATATAGCAAGAGAAATTCATGAAGCTGAAAGAGTTTAAGATGTACTGATAACTTTTCCCCCAAGGAATTACAATTTTGGCATAGACTTTTTTAAAAATTAAAAATTTCTAGTAGAAAACAGCTGAACACAAATCTTTTTTTTAAGACAAAGGCCTATATGGAAATTATCCTCTAATTTATCAACTTCAGAATTTACAAAGAAACCTTTACCATTGTCATAATTATTATTATTTAAAAACACTAGTGTCAAAAAAGGCAATCAAAGAGATACATTTTTACTTGTTAAAGAGACATGTTTCTACCCTGGCATTTGCAGCATCAGATGAACATTTCATATTTCATACCATAATTAGTGAAAATTTTATTATATTTTAAATACTTTTCTCTCTGATATCCACAGTTCAGAAGATTAAGTTTACTGCACCCACATACACACACACATATCGACCATGGTTCTAACCTTTACTGTGCTCGTTTCTATGAAAAACAGCTCTTATCACCTCAAGAGTTAGAAGATACAAACACCTGCAGCTTTTCCCGTCTTAGACGTTTACTCCACACAAATCGTCCCACAAAGTGTCACATGACCAACCTCAATAGTCCCATTTCCACGCTCCAGCCACATCCACTTAGCAGTGAATGAAAATGCAATGTTCTGAAGAGCAGTATCTAAGTCAAATAACACAATGGTAAGTAGAGTCACTGTCTGCAGTTTCGGCTGACATAAGTGGTTGCTATGGGCTTTGGGAAGAATTAAAAATCCAAAAATTGTTCCTAGATTCTCTCTCCCTGAGAGGTCTTGATAATAATTTTTAACTGCACCATGCTGCTGCAGCTTTAAAATCATAAGGGGGAAAAATACACTGCAATAATCTGAAGCAGGGAGTAGATCTGGGTAATCTTTGTTCTCGCACCAACTGTTCAGTTCTTAATCTCCAGAAAGATTCTCTGTGCTGCCGGTTTCAGATTAAATGCTGATAGGTGGCACTACTAAGAGACAAGTCAAGAATACGTAAAATCCAGATGGAGAGGTTAAAATCCTGCGGATTCCCCTTCAATCTAACTCAACCTATAACATCTACATTTTAATAGCTGATTTTCCGCGGATCACAAGATTTCTTTTTGCATAGGCCCTTGATGGTATTAATGAGGGAAGGGGAGAAAAGCATATGCTTAAATGCCTGGGGGCAACTATAACAAAGGAAGAGATGACAGTGTATTAGCACAATTCCTGCACTCACAGCACACTGCTTGCTCTGAGCAGTCCAGACAGGACACGGACTACACAATCACATCTCTGTAACTAATGTGCTTACAGACTCCAAGAGGGTGATATCTACCAACTAAATATTGGTCAAAATGGGAGCTAACACTCAGACATCTGCTCTAAAGAGAGCATCTCTTGTACCTGCTTCCAAAAGGCCACAAAGATACACTCTAGTTAACACATCACTGACAGGATGACGAGAGCTCCTGTCAGACGCTGGCCAGCTCAGTGTTGGAAACAAAACGCACGGCCCCAGCTGACTAGCTAGAGAACGTCTGGGGGACAATTACAGAGCACCTGACAAGGCTTCGTGCCTGACTGACTTGAGAGCCGATGACACGGCTTTAAACAGCAATCCTTCCCTACCTCTGGTCACAAAACAGCAAAAAGTCAACTGATACACCCTTGTAATATCATGATTTATTCCTTTGCTTTGAATACATGAGACTCTGGGCCGATGTCCTGCTAGTCTGCTATTCACTTGGGGCTTAAACCTCTAGGACCTGCCTACGGCAGGTACAAAATCAACATTCTTGTTCAGGATTACCAGGAACCCTTCCGTGTGTACCGGATAATGTACACATCAGTAGGATAAACACAAAACCGATGACATTCCAATTCATTCAACTCAAAACACGGAAAAATATAATAGTGAGTCCTAACAAAATACATTTTACTATAAGGAGGAAAAACCCACGAAAAATTTTAAAACATAACAATACTCTTGATACTTTTGCTAACACAGCTCAAAACTTTTTTATTTTAAAGTTTATCGCTATAAAGATAATTACAAATTATAATTTTAACTACACACAATACCTGAGGAAGGAACACTCGGGTAGCTCATTATCTGTCAGGGTATCACCAGTAAAACCCCCGGCTAGCTATACAGTTGACAGATATGATTCTAATAAAATTATGACCATATCAAAGTATAAATCCAAAGTTCCCAAAACTATAACAAAATTATAAATGCGAGGAACTTATACATGCTCTTCCAATAATTAAAAATTTGGCCACAGATTAAAAAGTGAAAACCGGGTAAAACACAATTTCTTGCATTAATTTTAAGTACATTATAGTCTTTGTGGTACATAAAATCCTATAAGGATGTAAAAAGCTTCACTGGCAGTAGTCTTAACCTCAATTCATTGATACGTTAACTATTCCTTCCTTGGTCGTTTCAGAGGTTCCACTAAACGCTTTCTAAAAAATATTTACTTCTAATTTATGTTATGGTACTAGTCTTTGACCTTAAACATTACTGGGCGTGGAATTTATAGCACGCATGTGTGTATATACATGAATTTTTCAAGCTAGATTCAAGTGAAGCAGCTTCCCCTACAGAAGGAGGGTGAGGAGATCATGAGAGCAAACTTGAATTATGTTTCTTTTATCAGTCCTACTGCCCCAGATGGTGAACCAAAACAAAGCTGTTAACTGAGAGGTGACATCACCACCAAGTTTTCAGGAACTTTCATAAACAACTGCTATTACGTTGACCTCAAATATAAGAAACAACTCCCTGGGGGCTTTCCTGGTGGCGTAGTGGTTGAGAGTCCGCCTGCCGATCCAGGGGACACAGGTTCGTGCAAAAAAAAAAAAAAAAGAAACAACTCCCTGACTAATACCAAGCCTTTATTAAAATCATTCAAACAAAGTTAAAGGGTAGGCATGTTCATTTTTACTCTAAACTTCAGATCTAGATTATAAATTTATAGCTGATAATCATTTAATCTTATGCAGATAAAATTCTAAGCACTTCATATATACACATATGTGTGTGTGCATGTACACATATCCTTAAGCTTTAAAGCAACCCTATGACATTAAAACTAGTATCACTCCCATGTTCCCAGTTTAAATGTGAAGAAACTGAGTGGAAGAGAGGTTACCTAGCCATTAAGAGGTGTTTACAAATTACAACAAAAAGAAACACCAACATTTTACAATACCTACCAAAAAATGTTTTTACAAAATATTTACATATATTCAGATTTCTTTCCTTTTTTAATTGAAGTATAATTGACTTGAAATATTATATTATTCTCAGGTGTAAATACAGTGATTTGGGATTTTTATACATTACGAAACGCTCAGCATTATTAAGTCTAGTTACCATCTGTCGCCAGAGTTATGGCAATATTATTCAGTATGTTCCCCCTGCTGTACATTACATTCCTGTGACTTATTTATTTTCTCACTGGAAGTCGGTGCCTCAGCCCCCTTCACCTGTTTTGCCCATCCTCCCACCCCACCTCCACCTCTGGCAACCACCTGTTTGCTCTCTGTGTCTATAAGTCTGTTTCTGTTTTGTTACATTTGTTTGCTTTGTTTTCTTAGATTCCACATATAAGTGAGATCATATGGTATTTGTCTTTCTCAGTCTGACTTATTTCACTTAGCATCATGCCCTCAAGGTCCATCCATGTTATTACAAATGGCAAGATTTTATTCCTTTCTGTGGCTAATATTCCATTGTATATATGCACCACATCTTCTTTATTCATTCGTCTATGATGGGCACTTAAGCTGCTTCCATATCTTGGTTATTGTGAATAAGGCTGCAATGAACATAGGGTTGCAGATATCTTTCTGAATTGGTGTTTTTGTTTTCTTTGGATAAAAACCCAGGAGTGGAATTGCTGGACCACATGGTAGTTCTATTTTTAATATTTTGAGGAACCTCCATACTGCTTTCCATCAGATTTATTTCTAATGTTTCCCTACACAGACCAGCTTACACGCTCACGCCCACACTTCCTTCGGACCTCTGCTCAAACACCACCTCATGAGAGAAGGCTTCCCTGACCTCCCTACACAAAACTGAAATCTGCCCCTGACCTTTCACCCCACATTCACACACACTTTCTCCCTTATCTCTTGGTACTCAGCACCATATGACATAACAGCTATTTCTTCATTCATGTCTTCATCTTCTCTATCAGTTGGATATAAGCTCCAAGAGTGTTTGGACTTTGCTTTGCTTACTGCTCAATCCTCAGTGCCTAGAAAGTGGCGAGCACATAGTAGGTGCATAACAAATATGTTACATGAATTAATCTTGATAGGAATTTAGCTCCTAGGTCTCCAAGATAGCTTGTACAACCTTTTTAATCTTCAGGACAACATCCATATAGAAATATTCTTTATAATCTTGAAAAAACTGGCTTAAAAAAGTGATGAGGATAAGCTGTGTGGCGCAGCTAAAAAAGAAATAAATTAATAAATAAATGCAGGAAATGTCAGTGTAACCAAAAATAATGTAGTTTAAAAAAAAAATGTGATGAGGAGGAAGAGAAGGGGAGGATAAATAAGAATGATTTTACCTCAACGGTAAGTTAAGCACAGCAGAAAAGCAAATATATAAAAAGTACCAAATAATTCAGATTGAATTTCTTAACATCACTTTAAGAAAATGCAAATAATTACCTGCATCACCGACTAGCACTTATTCTCTGATTGAACTACATCATTTCTCCACACTTACTCCTTCAAATGCATATAACTTGTTTTTCAATGTGTAAAATAATGTATTTTCAATTTTTTTTGAAAAGTGGGCATATCATTATTGCATTTCAAAATCTCAAGACTGTATTTTTTCAACTCTAGAGTAATGCAAATAACCCAAAATTAGCATCAGGAGACCCAGTTTCACATTACCTGTCTCCAACTATCTTATTTGGCCTTGGGGTAGCCATTTAACCTTTCTCTGAAAATATCAACACCTTTCTCATTGTTACACCCTAAAGAGATGCCCTAGAGAAATCCTGAAGCTCCTTCTGCTCTAAAATACTAAAACTTTGCAGAATAAGGTTTTTATTTCTACTTTCAGAGAACAAAACATAGGTATTATCTTATTTTTATCAGTTAGCCAAATTTCAAGGAAGCTAATTCATGAAATATTAAATAATGTTTTTAATAAATATCTCATACATTACTCAAAACTATATTTACATTTATATTAAAATTTTTAGGTCAAAAATATTAAAATATTAATGCTCAAAGTGAAAAAAATTAGAAAATCTAGCAACATACTTCTGAATGTTTTTCTATGACCCAAGAAAACTCTATTCTCCCTGCCTTTACCACAGTAATGAAGACCTTCCAGAAAAACATTTCAGTGAGTAGCATAAAACCTGTGATTTAAAAAAAACGTTATTTTGACTTTTAAGTTATTATCAGTCTGAAGAGCTCCTCCAAATCAGAACTATTATAGAACCCACTCCCAAACCACTACTTGGCAACAAAGATGAATCTACCTATTACCAGGTTAGGATAGCAGCTATTATCATGGCCCCTTGATTTCTTTCAAGTAGCTCCAATGGAAAAAGCCTCAAGTGAATAATAAAGATCTCATAATAGCTCTTAAGAATTCGTTAGATGGTAGAAGGCACTAAAATGAACTCTGGAGAGTTAAAAAGAAAAAAGAAAAAAAAAAACTCTCATCTTCTGATAAGAAAAAATAATTAACCTGACTTAATGCACCCGCGAAGGCCTTCCATAAATCAGACCTTTGTACTCCAAGAGCCAGATGAAAACCATATATCAAAAGGGTATGTAGATATTGTCTCGTAAGCACACGCAGAGCATTTCTGCCTCTGCGTGGGCTGCAGGTCTTTCCGCGCGGAGGGGAGTGTGAGATACTCACGGTGCTGAGTTTGCCAGAGGTGATGATGATGCGCCTCTCGTGCAGCATGCTGGCGTAGAGCTGCAGCATGTTGTTCGCGTCCACAGCCACAAAGTACTCCGTGAGGTTCCTCTGCACAAGCCAGAGACAACTGTGTAAGTTACAGGGAAAGTATCTGATACGTTCGCCACAGAGTCTGAAGTACGAACAATGTTAGGAGAATAAGTGGTATTCATTAAAATAATTAAATTTAATTCTATTCTGCCGCCACACAGAGCACGTAGCCTTCTACTATTATTTGAAACATAGCCCTACTCTACGAAAACATTCTCAGAGGGTGATCAGAGCATCACATCTTTCCCACCCTCCCTCCCCAGGCACCTGAAAAAGAAGCCTGTTTTTTGGGCCCCAACCTAGACCTGCTGAGTGGTAATCTTCAGAGTACAGCCCCAGGAATCCATTTTCTAAAAAAATACTGCCAGTGGTTCTTACACACACTGAACTTTGAGAACTGCTGCTCCAGAAAATACATTTGAGTCTCCCTCTGTTTGCCAATCAGCCAGCAGGCAAAATCATTGCCTGAAACTATAGACTACGCATAAGGCAACCACAGGATGAGATGGGTTTATAAAGCAGACCCTTGATTCTTTTTTTTTTTTTTTTTTTTTTTTTTTTTGCTGTACGCGGGCCTCTCACTGTTGTGGCCTCTCTTGCTGTGGAGCACAGGCTCCGGACGCGCAGGCTCAGCGGCCATGGCTCACGGGCCCAGCCGCTCCGTGGCATGTGGGATCTTCCCGGACCGGGGCACGAACCTGCGTCCCCTGCATCGGCAGGCAGACTCTCAACCACTGCGCCACAGGGAAGCCCACCTTTGATTCTTTATTAAGGAAGATCTCATTTATATCCCATGTCAGGCCTGCTTTATACCACTATAACCAAATAAAAGTTGGTGTTAATTTGATTCCTTGACCTAACACTTCAAATTGTTTTCCCCACATAGGAACAAAACTGGGGTAAGCTGCGTTAACTTTCACTTTTAGATCCTCTCCTCTTACTTATTTTTAATTTTCTGTACTCAAACTTAAGCCCATCAGAAAGCAACAAGTGATAAAGAGACTGAATGAGAGATGACAACAGACTGAAACTGCAGTGCCAGGTGCACTATGACCCAGAAGGCTAAAACTTCTAGTTGAGCAGGAAACTAAGAAATCCAATGTTTCTTCTATTTCTGTGAGGTACAGACCTTCCCAGAACAAACCAGTAATCACAGCAGGGCACATAAACGGAAACAGTGAGTGATGCTGAACTTGGTGGAGAGATTCATTTCCTGTTTTCTCTAGCTGAAGCACACCTCACCTTCTATTTCAAGTCTTCATAATACAAAATTACTTTTATGTCATTCAACGTTAATATTTTTCCTATAATCTCAAAGATAATTTCTAGATGGGGAATTATTTCTCAATGCAGAATGCTGCCTTATGTATAGGTCCTTGCTTTTTTTTTTTCCTCTTCCCTAAACAGGACATTCTAAAAATAAAATATATTAATGGAGATGTAAAAATGTATATTCTCAGTGGCAGTTTTTCCTTAGAATGGTTCTTTAAAACTTCCAAAGTCACAGCAAAGTTTGTGAAGTTTGTTAAATCAAGCTATTAGCGGCTTATTAGTAAATTTAAGAAAGGTAAGAAGAGGAGAGGCTAAAGCAAGAGACTGACTTGTATTAACAACCCTGATGTGGGGGCAGGCGCGCATAAGTCAAGGCGGTGAGTCAGCCTCCAGGAAACCTAACAGACACCCGCAGCCCACGGTGGACTCGCACAAGACTTGAGAGCCTGGGATGTGACCTGCTGATTTGATGGTCTATCCCAGGCCCACGTGAAGAGCAGCTGAACGCAGTCTCTCACAGGAGTTAACTGGACTCATCTGTACCAAAAACACCACTGACAGTCTCGGTTCGAAATTAGGAAATTTACAATTGTCTTCTTGGACTTTGTTCGTTCACTTATAACCCACGTGCTTTTGGAAACCAAACACTCAGTAGGTTCAAAAACATTTCTGGAAGCACAATAGAGTTCTGAGGAAAATAATACATATTCCTTAAGTTGATGTTTCCTTCACTTTGATTGAATTATTTCTACTAATTCATTTTATCTTTCCAAAACAAAGCTGAAAAAAATTATGAAAGGAAATACTTCCTTTTCACACAGCATCCAAAAGTGTACTTGTCAATTCTATTTATCCATGTAAGCTTTTCTACAGAATTTTAATTTGTAATAACTACTAAAACACTGAAAATATTTCTAGTAAGGCTACAATCAGGACTCTAAATAAATGTGAACTGTAGCAATTTTATAATTTCTTGTAGTATCCTTCAAGCCTTACAAAACATGTATTACTTATATTAAAAATCAGGAAATCAAGTAGAGAACATCTAAAATTTGAAAAGATATATATATATATATATATATACAAGGAATCTAAATACTATGGTCATTTCACTAAAGTAACTATTTGCGTGAAAATATTTCCCATTGCACGTGTTCCTTCCCTGCCAAAAGGAGTCATCTCCTGAGACCTCTCTTCTGCCTAATCTGGGGATCTCAGGACCTAACTGAACACAGACTATCCTACTGAACTATCTCAAATGGTAGAAATCGTTTTTCTCATATAATTTGTCTTATCTACAGGAGGTAAAGTAGCAGATACATAAAGAAGAAAAAGAGATAACATTATTCTTTATTTTTTCATTTTTTCTCACAGAGAGTTACAATGTTTTCTATTTCTCTACAAAGAAATCCTTAAACAGTGAGACCAAAATAAATAAATTTCATAATATCAGTAGAATAAAAACAGAGAAAACTTACACTCTCCGGTATTGTTGGGAGTCCAGTTACATCAGGGGCAATGAAGTAGGAATGCTAATCAACAGAAATAAATCACATAAGAAAAGGAGAATTAAAATTTGGTAGCATTACGTATAATTTGAGATTAAAAATTTTAAAACATATCAACTAAATAAATACCAAGGACTGATGCTCAGGGTTTGCTGAATTTGAGAGATTCTTAAATGAGATAGCAGGTTTATATGAGATTTAGCAATAACTTTCTCATACAAAAAGTTTAAGTGTTGGTTAAAAATATTTCACTTTAAAATTGAAGTGGGAATCCTAGAAAAAGTTTATTAAGACCAAAAAAGCAAATTACTGAAAAATAGATAGATAGATAGATAATTTTAACACATTTGGTTTAGGGAACCTGGAAAAATAAGGTTTGTTTACCCAAGAATATATCAAAATCTATTGAGATTTTTGAGTTCCTACAGTTAAGTCCCCATAAATTTCTCTGGTACATATCAGCCACTATATTATTTAGAAAGTAGAAATAAAAAATAATTTTTTAATATTTAAAACTTCTTAAAAGGTAATTAACCCAAAATATGACTTTTATACACCCACTAAACAAATGTTAATTAGCTTCTATAATATTCAAAGCAATACAACAGTTCATAGACATATTTACACAAAAAGCATACTGTGCACACCTTCACATTTCACAGAATGTTCCCAAATTTTACCACCCAGAATCAGAGTACAAGTCAATCACCAAAATCATTTTATTTTCTGTTCATATTAATCTCCAAAATCATTTTACTATCTCACCTAAGGACCTACTTAATATTGTCTTATAATTAAAGATTTGGGGGCAAAAAACCATTCTAGCCAATACTGAGCACCACTGAACTAGTCAGAGCAAGGCTAGTTGGCACCGTCACAATGCGTGGCTTGCAGGGTGGAAGAACAAGGTCCTGAGACCCTGGACAAAACATGTGACAGACACCCATGTAGTGAGCCCACTTTGACATCACCACCACTGACACGAGGGTAAGCATGGATTTGGTCTCTGTTAGCTATTTGTATTTGGATGGATTTTTAATAGCACTGTATTTCATAAAGCTATGCTTTAAAAGATAGTATAAACAGAAAATATAATCTGAATGATTAATTTTCTTAAAAGAAGCAAATTTACCACTTCCCAAAGGACCAGAGTGAATCTTAAAGACATAGTGAAAGAAGTAATTAACTTCCCAATTTAACAGTGATTTTCAGAAGCCAATGTCCTTTGAACTCACCCGTGCTAGGGAGGGCTGATCTTTCAGAACTTGCTCACTGGCAATAAATATCTCTTGGTTCTTACAATACATAAGAGACAAAATGAGTACTTTACTTTCATGGGAGAAATTTACACAACAATTTGCTGTGTATTTGAGACAAACCCATGTAGCCACATTATCTGCTGAAAACATTTGAATAGCATTCATTACAAATGTTTTAAATGCTGATTTGCTAGTTCTTGCTAGAAAAATCTTGAAGCACTTTAATTCTTGACTGACAGTACAGAATTCTGTGGATATTTAATGGCTTTGAAATGTACTTTCAAAATAAGCATTTACATTAGATATTAACATTTCATAAAATCTCTGTGATATTCTAGTGGTTATAATGTCAAGTCTTGAAAAACTCATGTGATGGAATATTAATGAAATACGAAATTTTAAGAAAATCACAGCAGTTTCTCAAGTCTTGTCATATTTTTATAATGGAAATTCTGCAAACAAACAAAAATTTCTTTTCTACTTGTGGAGGAACAAAAATGCCTATGACCATCAATTTTAACCTGACATCACAAAACTAAAACTGTACTAGTAGGTGAAGACAAGTGTTTTCATCCCAGTTTTGCTGGTCATTAACTGCACAGCACTGGCACGTGACTTTATAACCTATTATTGAAGTCAAATGAAATTACTGAGTGGACTTTACATAAAGGTTTATCAACCAGTTGGATTTAACAATACCTAAGATATTGTATTGAGAACAGGTGAACAAGATTTGAAACCTATCACAGACTACTGATTCAAAAGCTTATATGTGGGGCTTCCCTGGTGGCACAGTGGTTGAGAGTCCGCCTGCCGATGCAGGGGACACAGGGGACACGGGTTCGTGCCCCGGTCCGGAAGGATCCTACATGTCGCAGAGCGGCTGGGCCCGTGAGCCATGGCCGCTGAGCCTGCGCGTCCGGAGCCTGTGCTCTGCAACAGGAGAGGCCACGGCAGTGAGAGGCCCGCGTACCGCAAAAAAAAAAAAAAAAAAAAAAAAAAAAAAAATCTTATATGTGAGGCTTAAAAATATAAAAATAACCATCAGACATAGAAATACAACACAGTCACTCAAATTCCTTTACCAAGATTATTTCAGATATAATAAAAATCCTCTCCTTATCAAATGAAACGTCAACTTACTAGCAACTAACATTCAAATAGCTTTTTGTGGTATATCTAAATATATCATTTCATAAAATTCCCCAAACAACTTTCTCAAAAACTGATTCACTAAATTTCTCAAATGGATAAAAGGGAACATCAAAAGAGATTAACTTTTTTGCCTCACATCACACATTCAGTGACTGTGATTTAAACCAAAATCTTCTAGTCTTTGGGTATTAAGAAGCCTAGACATCTTTGACTTACAGGTCTTATTAATAAAGGTAAAGTGTTTCAATATCCAATATTTCTGAAATGTATTTTTATAAGATATTTAGTTACTCCTGAACAAATAATACTGTCAAATTTAGAGAATACATTTTTATTTCTCAGCTTTCCACAGCTGCCTCTATCATCTTAGCACTTACAGTATGTTTCCTTCACCATTTAACAAAGTGTTAGAAGCACTTCATACATACAACTCTTTCCAAAGAAAAACACTTATTTTCAGAAAATCCAGAGCTTTTCCTCCTTCTCCGGGGCATTTTTCCTTGTCCTTTGTACTTCATTCCCACTAACTGTGAACCTGCATTCTTTCGGCTTCAATGACGTCATACAAATCTGAGTTTCTCCTTAACTGCTCCTTCCTCCAGTCCTCTCCCTCCATGTACACTCTTCTTCCATACAACTTCTTCGGGCAATTAGACCTTACCCTCTGCTCTATCCTCTCTACATTCTGCCCTTTAAATTGCTCAGTTATTCCCACAACCATGTCTGCAGATGACTCCCCGATTCTGGTTAAAAATTCCAGGTTAGGGCTTCCCTGGTGGCGCAGTGGTTGAGAGTCCGCCTGCCGATACAGGGGACACGGGTTCGCGCCCTGGTCCGGGAAGATCCCACATGCCGCAGAGCGGCTGGGCCCGTGAGCCATGGCCGCTGAGCCTGCGCGTCCGGAGCCTGTGCTCCGCAACGGGAGAGGCCACAACAGTGAGAGGCCTGCGTACCGCTAAAAAAAAAAATTCCAGGTTATCCTTAGCTTTCCAGCCCCCAATCTCTAAATGACTACATAACATTTATTTCCACTTTGGCATTAAGCAACAAAAGAGGATTCAGACATAAAGGGGCCGAGAACATTATGCTGTTAACAACAAGGGAACATTTCACAGAGGTGGGAACTGAGCTAGTTCTAAAGATACATAGTCTACAAGAGGTTTTAGAGGAAGCTGTACAACCAAGAAAGCACAATGTTCACTCGAGAAGATGAACAGAAAACTGTGACCAGAGTAGAGAATCAATTCATGGGGGAAAAAACTGAGACAGAAAAGTGAAAAGCTGGATTGAGGCTAAGAAGTGGATGGTCCTGAAAGGCCAAAAATTTGGACAAATTCTACCGAAAATGGGGGACTACTAAAGGTTTTCATCAGGGGACTTTACATAGTTGAAGGAAGTTTGATCTTACAGCCTTTAGAAGGGACTGGAAGGAGAGGCTGTAGACTAAGGACTGCTTGAAGTGATGAGCACCCAGACTAGGCTGCTGCCACCAGAAATATAAAGAAGGAAACCACAGAGGGGAATATTATGATCAAACAAAATTACAGGGGGAAATCTAAGCAAGAAGGAAGTTATTACCAAAGAAAGAATGAAATAAGGCTAACAGTTTCCTTATCTTGCAAATACCATATGCTAACACATATATATGGAATCTAAAAAAAAAAAAAAAAAAGGGGTTCAGACAGACCTAGGGGCAGGACAGGAATAAAGACGCAGATGTAGAGAATGGACTTGAGGACACGGGGAGGGGAGAAGGGTAAGCTGGGACGAAGTGAGAGAGTGGTATGGACATATATACACTACCAAATGTAAAATAGATAGCTAGTGGGAAGCAGCCGCATAGCACAGGGAGATCAGCTCAGTGCTTCGTGACCACCTAGAGGGGTGGGATAGGGAGGGTGGGAGGGAGACGCAAGAGGGAGGAGATATGGGGATATATGTGTACGTATAGCTGATTCACTTTGTTGTACAGCAGGAACACAACATTGTAAAGCAATTATACTCCAATAAAGATGTTAAATATAAAAAAACCACCAAAAGACCTATTAACACGATTACATACATTTCAAATTGCTTTCTCCTTCAATTTCTCTTGCATCATTATATATTTTCCTTCCTTAATCAGGACAGTTTGTTGTTATTTTGGAAGAACCAAAATCAACATAGGTAAATTTTAACATTCTATTATATGCCAAATTAATGAAGAAAATTAACGAAAACATTCATATTTTGTGATTATTAATTTTGAACACTTACAAAGCCTCCCAAAGTACTAGGGTGATTTTAGTTATAGACAGTACAGTTCATTAAAAGTTTCAGTGGTAAATAATCTATACCACCACAGCCTTACTGCTTTGAGAAACTTTAATCATATTTCCAGTATTTGGTGATTATACTAAAAGATGTATTGAAGTATGGGGAAAGAGTTTTTTAACCCAGAATCTTTATCATATAGTTGGTTATACAGTACGTTTTCAATACTTATTATGTACTGTTTTCATTTTATGAGGGGTATTTGGTATTGTATACTTGTGTGGGTATGGGTGTGTATTTTCTTATTATGGACAGATTTTACCTGAAAATCAATGTTTCTTGCAATCAAAATATTCTCAGATATTTGGTAACTTTTAGCATATAATTTAAAAATCTGTGATTTAACAACTACCGAAGTATACATCTATCATATCATGTTATGATAGTTAAAGCATGTCAGAAAGCCTCAATATCACCATGTAGTAATGTCAGTACAGGCATTAAAGTCTTCATGGCAGCATGGGTGACTCAGCAGAGTTTCTAAACTGCTGTGACTCAAAACATCAATTACTGACTCAATACTTACCACACTCAAATTGACAGGAGTGTTTGCCTTTGGTACTGGCTGGTTATAGAGTGATTTGAGAGTTTCATTCAAATCATCTTCCTAGAGTTAAAAAAAAAAAAAAGTACATTTTATAAATGAAATAGGAACTAAGTAAATACAATTAAAACTACTTGACAAAATCATTCACTGTGCCTACTCACTTCAGACGTGTTATATACAGGCAGACCCTGGAGATATGGGGGGTTCAGTTCCAGACTACCGCAATTAAGCAAATATAGCAATAACGCGAGTCTCATGCATTTTTCAGTATCCTAGTGCATATGAAAGTTATGTTTACACTACACTGTAGAATATTAAATGTGCGATACCATTATGTCTAAAAAAAACAACATCATATCTTAATTTAAAATACTTTTTTAGCATACTAAACAATGCTAACCATCATCTGGGCCTTCAGCAAGTCAGAATCTTTTCACTGGTGGAGGGTTTGCCTCGATGTTGATGCTGCTGACTGATGAGGCTGGTGGGTGCTGAAGGGTGGGGTCGCCGTGGCAGTTTCTTCAAACAAGACAATAAACTTTGCTGCATCAACTGACTCTCCCTTTCATCGGCAGTCTGCGATGCTGTTTGATAGCATTTTACTCACAGTAGAACTTATTTCAAAATTGGAGTCAATCGTCTCAAACCCTGCTGCTGCTTCATCAACTAAGCTCATGTTATATTCCGAATCCTTTGTTGTCATTTCAACAATCGTCACGGCATCTTCACCAGGAGTAGATTCCATCTCAAAAAGCCACTTTCTTTGCTCATCCATAAAGAAGCGATTCTTCTTCTGTTCAAGTTTTATCATGAGATTGTAGCAACTGTCACATCTTCAGGCTCCACCTCTAATTCTCATTTCCTTGCTATTTCTACCACATCGGCAGTTACTTCCTCCAGTCAAGTCTTGAATCCCCCCAACTCAAAGTCATCCAATAGGGTTGGAATCAACTTATTCAAGCTCCAGTGAATATTGATATTTTACCTCTTCCCATGAACCAAAAGTGTTCTTAATGGCATCTAAAATGGTGAATCTTTCCCAGAGGGTTTTCAATTTACTGTGCCCAGATCCATCAGAGGAATCACTATCCGTGGCAGCTACAGTCTCCCGCAATGTATTTCTTAAATAATAAGACTTAATAATAAATTTTAAAATGATAAATACAATAAATATAAACATAAATTTAAAATAATGATAATAAATAAAAGTCAAAATTACTCCTTGATCAACGGGCTGAAGAATGGATGTTGTGTTAGCAGGCGTGAAGAAAACAATAATCTTGTTGTCCATTTCCATCAGAGCCCTTGGGTGACCAGAGGCACTGTCAATAAACAGTAATATTTTGAAAGGAATTTTTTTCTGAGCAGTAGGTCTCAACAGTGGGTTTAAGATATTCAGTAAAACATGCTGTAAACAGATGTGCTGTCATCCAGGCTTTGTTGTTCCATTTATAGAGCACAGGCAGAGTAGATTCAGCATAATTCTTAAGGGTCCTAGGATTTTTGGAATAATAAATGAGCATTGGCTTCAACTTAAAGTCACCAGCTGCACTAGCCCCTAAGGAGTCAGCCTGTCCTTTGAAGCTTTGAAAAGTAGGCACTGACTTCTCCTCTCCAGCTATGAAAGTCCTAGATTGCATCTTCTTCCAACAGAAGGCTGTTTCCTCTACACTGAATATCTGTTGTTTAGTGCAGCCACCTTCATTAATTATCTTAGGAGATGTCCTGGATCTTGCTGCAGCTTCTACATCAGCACTTGCTGCTTCACCTTGCACTTTATGTTAAACGGATGGCTTCTTTCCTTAAACCTCATTAAACCAACCTCTGCCAGCTTCAGTCTTTCCTTCTGCAGCCTCTTCGCCCCTCTCAGCCTTCGCAGAGTTGAAGAGAGGTAGAACCTTGCTGTGGATGAGGCTTTGGCTTAAAGGAATGTTGTGGCTGCTTTGATCTTCTATCTAGACCACTAAAACTTTCTCCACATCAGCAATAAGGCTGTTTTGCTTTCTTACCATTCATGTGTTCACTGAAGTAGTACTTTTAATTTGCTTCAAGAACTTTTCCTTTGCATTCACAACTTGGCCAACTATTTAGTGCAGAGGAATGCTTGCATTTTCCATTTTAATTTTAAAATCACAAACCTAGTTTTTAAGAAATAGGTGCAATTTAAGTAAGATTATTGTACTAAGATGCCACTTTGATGCAAGATGCAAATATTCTAAATACTTCTTTTCTAAGTAGCTCTTAGTTACTATTTGCCCCATGCTAAATGGGATGACGTAAAATATATAACACATCTACTTTATGGGATTTGTACAGTAATAATGTACCTTGATGTGCACACTCACTTTTCTGAATTACACATACAAATCCAGCAATAAATATGTGAAGGTAGCTTCTCATATACATAGTTATTTTTATTCTCTCTTAAAATGTTTATGTTGGGAGAATAAACCAAAGGTAAAGGCAGTTGTTCAAAGAAGTTAATCATTCATTTTAAGGGATATGGATACAAGACACACATGACTTCTCACAATTTCTCATAACTTGACTATGAAAACTTAATAATTCAGATCTCTACAAATTCTTGCAAGAGTGTGTACTCAAAACTGCCTATTTTCGTTAGTGTATATATGTCAATGCTACTCTCACTTCACCCCAGCTTCCCCCTCTCCCCCGTGTCCGCAAGTCCATTCTCTATGTCTGCGAATGTAAAATAGATAGCTAATGGGAAGCAGCCGAATAGCACAGGGAGGTCAGCTCTGTGCTTTGTGACCACCTAGAGGGGTGGGATAGGGAGGGTGGGAGGGAGGGGATATGGGGATATATGTATGCATATAGATGATTCACTCTGTTGTACAACAGAAACTAACACAGTATTGTGAAGCAATTATACTCCAATAAAGATCTATTAAAAAAAAACAAAACTGCCTATTTGAAATTCTCTTTAGAATGACCTAACAAGAAGGACTCTAAAGCATTCATCACTTGACCATTTAAGCAGTGAAATGTACCACAGGATATTCTGGACGATAGTGATGTTCTGTGTATACAAAATCCTTATGGAAACAAATTTTTTAAATGTCTAGCTTTTAAGCATCCTTTGTAGTTGCCTAATGCTGATCAGGTAAGGATAACTGACTGTGAATCTAAATTCCAATCTAAATACCCTGTGGCACTGAATTAACAATGAAAAGAAAAATTATTACACTCATAGATTTACTTCCAGTTATTGATTAATACTGTGAACTTATAATTTTTTTTTTCCTCTAATTAGGAACACAAATGTAGTCTCCCTCACTTCCTCTCTTCAGGAAACCACAGTATGTTTTTTTACATATTCCAGTACTACGTATGGTCTCAGGGAGCATATGACATACAATAAGTATAAGTATTAAGTTTCTGAAGGTAACATATTCAAAAGTTGGACAACTAATACAATTAATGTTGGTTCCACATGTTTACTCAAAAACACGAAGAACAAGAAACTATAATGAAGCAGAATTCTGGTTTTGGGTTTTCGATGCAATAATTGAATACTGCTATTTCCAGTTATTTTCTTAGGAAAATGAATGACTGAATAGCTTAAATATAAAATTGTTCAAGTGTAAAATGACCTTCTAATGAATATTTCACAGAAGTACATCAAGTGTAGAGAGGGAAATGTTTACACACACAGCACACGCACACAAACCCTGGACTTTTGACAAACACTAAAAACATGCTATTATGTTATAATAATAAAATTTGGTTGCCAAATTAGGAGATTGCTCACTAGAAGAGTAAAAGAAGTGTCTTAATTTATTAATAATACATTTAAATTCTATTTAATAAAAAGTACCTGGAGTAGTATTTGTATTGAGTTTAGGTCTGTTTTTAAAGATATTTACACTGAATTTTAAAAGATGAGTGTTCTACCAGTGTTCTAGGAAATTTAAGTGGCTCCAAATAATCGGATAGTATATTGTGTGTAGAAAAGTGGGAGCAGAGAAGCCAAGAAGGACTATCAGATGGCAGATCATGAAGCTTCTAATATGTCAAGCTGCACACATGTTTAGATTTTATTCTAAGAAAAAAAAGGAACCACTGAGAGGATTATAAGCAAGCAGTAAAATGATATAATCAGGTTTCAGAAAGATCATTCTTAGAGATCAGAATATGGTGGTACTTAACAACTAAGAATGTGCATAAGATGCCCATAAGTAATTTCTAGAGAGAAGAGAAAAGAAAACTAAGAACACCAAAATTCTAGGTGTAGATAAAGGAAAAAGTTCAAAGAAAGACTGAGGTTATAACTAAAAGCAAAGAAAACACAATGTCAGATGACCAAACAAAATACAGTCTCAAGTGTGGAGGAGTATCAAGTAAGAATTTAAGCAGATAGTCAGAGACCAGAAAATATACCCTACATTTCAAAATTAGAAAGCAACAACAGGCAATCACTGCAGATTTTTTTTTTAAAAAAAACTTTTATTTGAATTAAATTGCATCAAATAGCATAGCTAATATCTTAGTAAATTAGTCCTTGTTTAAAATAGGGAAGAATGATTAAGGGGAAAATTTACAAACTATCATCCCAGAGAAGTTCATTAATTCAAAGCAAACTTCAGTTTCTGTTTTGTTTTTATTTTTAAGAAAAAAGAATAAAGGTGTAAAGATAAATATAAGAGCTAAAGTTATAAAATTCTTAGAAGAAAAAAAGAAAGCTTCATGCATGACATTGGATTTGAAAATTATTTCTTGACATGACACCAAAAGCACAAAGCAACAAAAGACAAAAACAGATAAATTGGACTTCATGAAAGTTAAAAACTTTTGTGCATCAAAGGACACTATCAACAAAGTAAAAAGACAACCCACAGAATGGGAGAAAATATTTGCAAATCATATATCTGAAAAGGATTAATATCTGAATATGTAAATAACTCCCACTCCTCAACAACAACATGAAGACCCGATTAAAAAATGGCGAAGGACCTGAATAAATAATTCTCCAAAGAAGATATACAATGACCAATAAGCACATGAAAAGACTCTATCTCACTAATGTTTAGGGAAACGCACATGAAAGCCACAATCATATACCACTTCACACCCATTAGGATGGCCATTATAAAAACAAAACAAAACAAAACGAAAACAAAAAATAACTGCTGAGGAGGATATGGGGAAACTGGAACCCTGTGCATTGCCCCTGGGAATGTAAATTGATGCACCCACTGTGGAAAATGTTATGGCAGTTCTCCAAAAAGTTAAACACGGAATTACCATGTTATTCAGCAGTTCTACTTCTGGGAATATACTCAAAAGAATACACGGACTCAAACAGTTATTTGTACACCCACGTTCATAGCCGCTTTGTTCACAACAGCCGAAAGGTGGAAGCAACACAAGTGTTCATCTAAGTATGAATGAATAAACAAAATGTGGTGTGTGAATAACAGAATATTATTCACCCTCAAACAGGGAGGAAATTCTGACATACACTACAGCATGGATGAACTCTGAAACATGAAGTGAAATATGCCAGTCACAGAAGGATCTATATTGTATCATTCTACTTATACGAGGTACATGGTCCCATGCAGACAGACAGAAAGTAGTATGATGGTTGTTGCCAGGGACTTGGCAAGGGCAGGGAGGAATGGGAAGTTGCTGTTTAATGGGTAGAGAGATTCAATTTGGGAAGTAAAAAGGTTGTAAAGATGATGGTACTGAACACTGCAGAACAATGTGAATGTATTTAATGGTACAGAACTGTACACTTAAAGACAGTTAAAATGGTAAATATCATGTTAGGTGTATTTTACCACAATTTAAAAAATGGGGAAAAAACATGACTTACCAGTTCCTTAGCCAAGTAGTCTGCCAGAGTATTTAGAAGCTTGTAATATACTTCAAACCATGGCAGGTAACTGTAAAAAAAAAAAAAAAAAAACAAAAAACTTTAAAAATGTGTGTGTGTGTGTGTGTGTGTGTGTGTGTGTGTATCATTTAGACTCAAGAAACAAGATGGCAAAATAACATCAAATCTAGATTATTTCAAACAGGTTGATCCTGGAGGGCAAAAAAGAACTATACCCATGTTCTCTTTACTGTTACAGTAAAATTTTACATATAATGTACTATTAGTTTTCATAAAGTAATCAGAATCCAAAATTCCATTATAAAGGTTATTCATTACACGCTTCTATTTTATGTTAGCAGCACCAAAAATCACTTAATCCCACTGTGTGGTAAGCATGGTATGAGTGCACCAAAAGCACTCATAGAATAAAAATTAACCACTGTAATAAGATAATATCAAATAAAAACTAATTTTAAAAAGCTTTTAAAACAAAGATATAATCATTTCTTTTTAAATATTACTGAATTAAATATATAAAAAATAGAATTATGTGCTTACTAATTAAATCAATTCTTTGGAAATTGATGTTTACGTAGGATGGTAAATTTCAAAATAAATATCAGTACAAGAAAGCCTATTTTAAAAATTATAAATATTATAAATAGCATTTAAGTATCAAAAACACGTATAATTTAAAAATCATTTTGATTCATTTTGCTAGATACAAATATAATTAATTTTATGAAAGCAAAATACTAAATCCAAAAATCAATTGTACAAAATAAAATCTGTACTCCTTTTCAACAAATTAAGGTATGTATATTTAAAATCTATCCAAAGTTTTTAATTGTTTATTAAAATGTACACTTTTCACATATAAGAAGAGTAAATCACAACACACACCAGTGTAGTTAATTACCAGTTAACAAATATTCATTTTTTTCTTCAAAGAATGACTGCAACAGACTACTTTTTAAGAGAAAAAAGTGTGATACTTTTACTACACAATTATATACTGACAAGAGTACAGATACACAAAACAGATTTCATAATCAATGACTAGAGCTTAGAAAAACAGCATTCTTTGTGCATTTTTTTCATTTAATGTCTGATTTATTAGTGACCATGAATGATGCTTTTTAATTAGGAGTTGCCTGAAGTCATAACAAAAGAACAGTCAGGTAAATGACAGCATCCTTACTCAGCAGAATGCTATAGAGTTCTTTAAAATGATCATTATAAATAGTAAGTAATGATATAAAAGAGACCTATCATATTTTAAAATATCTACCAACTTTTCATTAAATCTAGCATATTGAGTAGTACATCCATTTATCTCTGTGCCCTTTGGAAATGCCACTAAAATGACTGTAAATAAATAAAAAGGGTATAAATTAATGAGGACAAGGCAAATGCAATAGAAAGCAACAAAGGTGAATGGCTTTGTAAAGGTGGTAAGCAAGCAAAGAATAACTGACTTTGCAGAAAAGAGAAAACCAAAACCTGAGTGTCAAGAGAAGGGAAAATGACCATTAGCCAATAGACTGGCCCCCACAGCATCCTGAGACACTGATCTGGGAATTTCTCAAAGGAAAAAAACACCTCAAAGGCCCTATATTTTCTTGTGAAACTAACCACTGCACATACAATGATGCTAATTCAGTTTAGTGCCTCTATCTTAAATATAAATTAACGGTCCAACCACCAGATATTTGAGGAAATACAGACACCAATACAAACATAAAAGGAACTCCAAGTAAACAAAGACAATACAAACACCAGGTGAAAGTTTCAAAAATTATCATTAATATCCACAGGAGCTGAATAAAGAACAGGAAGCTTTTTTTTTCATTGTTCTAATCTAGTATTTATTTTATTTTTTTTTATTTTTTAACATCTTTATTGGAGTATAATTGCTTTACAATGGCGTGTTAGTTTCTGCTTTATAACAAAGTGAATCAGTTATACATATGTCCCCATATCTCTTCCCTCTTGCGTCTCCCTCCCTCCCACCCTCCCTATCCCACCCCTCTAGGTGGTCACAAAGCACCGAGCTGATCTCCCTGTGCTATGCGGCTGCTTCCCACTAGCTATCTATTTTACGTTTGGTAGTGTATATATGGAAGCAACCTAAGTGTCCATCGACAGATGAATGGCTAAAGAAGATGTGGCACATATATACAATGGAATATTACTCAGCCATAAAAAGAAACGTAATTGAGTTACTGTAGTGAGGTGGATGGACCTAGAGTCTGTCATAAAGAGTGAAGTCAGTCAGAAAGAGAAAAACAAATACCGTATATATATGGAATCTAAGAAAACAAAAAAGGTCATGAAGAACCGAGGGGCAAGATGGGAAGAACAGGATGCTTTTAAACAAAATGAAATATAAAAAAGGAGAAAGAAGTGAAAAAATAAATTTTTAGACAATAAGAACAAGTTCTTATAAATTCAAAATACAAATGCTAAAAAAAATTAAAATCAATAGAAAGGGGGCTTCCCTGGTGGCGCAGTGGTTGAGAGTCCGCCTGCCAATGCAGGGGACATGGGTTCGTGCCCCGGTCCGGGAAGATCCCACATGCGTGGAGTGGCTGGGCCCGTGAGCCATGGCCGCTGAGCCTGCGTGTCCGGAGCCTGTGCTCTGCAACGGGAGAGGCCACAACATTGAAAGGCCCACGTACCGCAAAAAAAAAAAAAAAAAGAAAAATCCATAGAAAGATTAGAACCTAAATGATGAATATCTCTTAGGAACTAGTATAAAGAGATAAACAGATAGAAAATAAGAGTAAATATTAAAATATCAGTGTATCAACCTCGACTATCATGTAGTTGACTAATAGTGGTTCTAAAAATAAAAGAGGGGAAAAAAGAAATGAAAATTTCATTTTAAAAATTACTAGAGGGCTTCCCTGGTGGTGCAGTGGTTGAGAGTCCGCCTGCCGATGCAGGGGACACGGGTTCGTGCCCCGGTCTAGGAAGATCCCACATGCCGCGGGGCGGCTGGGCCCGTGAGCCATGGCCGCTGAGCCTGCGTGTCCGGAGCCTGTGCTCCGCAACGGAAGAGGCCACAACAGTCAGAGGCCCGCGTACCGCCAAAAAAAAAAAAATTACTAGAAAAATCCCGGAACTTTAGACATGAGTTTCCACATTGAAAGTGCCACTGGGGTAACTGTAGAATAAATGAGCCAAACCAGAGTATCACAGTGAAATTGCAGAACAGGGGCAACAGAGAAGCACCTAAGAATTTCCAAAGAGACAAAACAGGTAGCGTACGAAGGCATCAAATCGAAAATGTCCCTGAACCTCTGTCTCAACAGCAATTCTGGGAAGTCAGAAGATAATGCCTCCAAAAGGCAGAGGTTAAATTCCTTGCAACCTAGAATTCTTTGTCCAGAGAAACTATCAATCAAGTTTGGGGATAGACTAATAGCAGTTTCAGTCTTTCTAGAACTCAAAAATTTACCTTCTCCATAATATTCTTGGGAAGTGACAAAATGCAAGAGTGAAGTAGAAAGGAGGAATATGGGGATATAGAGACAAGAAACTGAATTCCAGGGAAGAACAGGTAAGTCTAAGGATAAATGTGCCAAAGCCTGGTAAGCAACCAGTCCAGATGGAAACAGGGATGAGGGCATTGGGTAGGATTTTCTGGGACAGGGGGTTGCAACAAGCTGACAGCCTCATGTGGGAGTCTCGAAAAACCTGGGTGAGTATGTGCCAAAGCTCTGACGGTTTGGGGAAAATCTAAGAATCAGAAGTTAGCATAGGTAATCTCAATTTTCACGTTTAAGTTACTCAACTCTTCTAACCCTAGTGCTTAGATAGCTAATCTACTTTCTACCATACCTTTTGCTTACAAAAAAAAAACCCTTAAACATTACTAATACTGTTTTTAGATTATCAACTCAATATCATGCAAATTACCACATCGTATTTTCCATACTCATTATAACTCAATGAAATAATTTTCATGGAGGATGTCCTGCTAAGACACACTGTAGTTCCTTGGATACAGTACAATTTCTTTCATTTGAAGTCATTTCATAGTCACATTTCAACTTTTAACAGCCTGAAGAAATTGCTATTTCAAGAAAATGTCGATGTGTTATGTAATTCAGATCTATATGCTCAGATGAGATGAGACCTAATCTATTCAAGGAACATGCAGGTCTGTTTCTATCCTGCTCTCAAGAATCTTAAGATAAAGCAAGATTTATTGACTTTAGGTGGTTTGCATGTCTACCTGTTAATCCTTATACTGTCATTTTCACCTTACTCAAATAATGTGGAACCTTGTTTAAACTTCCTTCCTGGTTCACTATAAAAATAAGATATGTAATAAATATCTCATAATTATAAGTTATTGCAAAGTGAGAGAATCTCTTTTTTCTAGACCAAATGTTCTGGTTTTCTCATCTTTACGTTATTACTTTTCATCGATTATCTTCCCCTTCCAATTTCTTTTCAAATTATGAAAACAAACTGGAATCCAATTTTTCATTAAAAAGCTAGTTTATACCAAAAAACCCACAATTTATTTGTAAGATTATGGACCTGTTTTTGAAAATGAAACAAACTGAATTAATAATTGATTAACAGTCAGTTCACTTTTCAAAATTTAACAGTGCTAGGTATTTTGGTATCATTTTACAATTACTATTATTTTTTATTATCTCCAAGAATACTTTCAACTGCATTGCATCCTGATACCAGGCTATGTTTGTTCTTTATACAGGGATGCTGGATTTTGTTCTCATGTTCATTCAACTCTTGACTCTATTATATATAGATCACTGCTATAAATCAGACGAATATAATTTTTTAACTATTACAACAAGGCTTACACCTATGAGATATTTCTCACAGTGATCTCTAAGGCTCCATCATGCTTAGTTATTTCTGTTTGGACAGTAAGACTTACTAGTCAGGTCTATGCCCATCTAGGGAGTAGAGAGCAGGATCTAAGAATCAGAGATTCCACACATTAAAATAACTGGAAGTACAGAGAATAAAACTTCTTAGGCACTAACTATAGGTATGAAAATACGCTAGGTACTTTATACGTGTTCTCTCATTTAATTCTTATAATAATACTATGATGTATATTTGACTAAACTAAGGTAAAACAACTTATCCAGGGTCACAAAGCTACCAAATGGCAAGCCTGAGATTAGAACTCTGACTGAGCAATCATACATGCTCAGGGGTCTACCAATCACCCAATACAGGCATGTACTTCTGTAATACCCAGCCTTTGAATAAACATTGTCCAATGACCAGAGGTTTTCAGGAAGCTGCATAAAATGTGAACAAAATTCATTCATTCTAGTTTAATCTTAAATCAGCCTACTTATAATTTCTATACACTAAAGTAAATTCTATCTTCTAAAATTTGTTTAACTAATGTTCAGAGCATTACCTTCCTTTCTGCCTCTTAAATTATATTTTATTCATATGGGCAAATTTCCCAGCAGATAAACATCTGTTTGACTCTTTCATTTCACAGATTGGTAATTCCTTCTAATTATAGATTTTAGTACTGCTTATACGTTCATCACTGTGGATAAAAATTTTGAGAAGGATATGGCCTGCAACATGGTACAAGATCTCTGCCCAAACAACATAAATCTATCAACATCTAAGTAAATTTCGATCAATAAGAAGACTCATAACTGCATTATCTATTGTCTAGCCAACATTTTTCTCTATATATAATGTGTTCATGAGAGATAATGGGACAGACTCTTTCAAATTTCTACAACAGCACTGCCTGATACACCAGTAAGTACCATCACCATAAAGAACTGAGTTTAGTTACACACAATCTGCTTCGTGAACATGTACTGGTTCTTGGTGATAACTAGCTCCTTTTTAAGAGTACATATCATTCATCTTTTTTTAATGAAAACATCACTTGTATCCAAGTGGCACTACTCTGTAACCTAGTCACGCTCTTAGGATGTCAAGGAAACAGGGACATTTTCCGTTGCAAATAAACAACAGCATCCAGAGCGGAGGGTGCAAACTGGCTACATGCAGACATACCCAGCCCACAGTCATATTCTGTTTGGGCAACGCACCATTGTTGTTGTTGAACTGAGTAAGTGGCCAACTTCTAAATCAGATAATTCACTTAAAAATCTAGATTTCTTCTCTTAAAAATCAAAAGAACTGGCAATACTGGTTACACTTTTTTTTATTTTAACTTTGCAACAAATACCTAAAGCTGGGTAACAGCTTCTGTCTTTGGATGGGGCATGTGTTATTTATTTGGATCACCCCAATTTCCTACTGTCAGCCAAACCTGCTTATCTCATCTTAGGCCCTTATCTTGTCCCTACAGGTAACTGAATTCGCAACCCCTGGTATGGTGCAACTATTCAACAGGAAGTCCTGCTTACTTTTTTATATGACAAGAAAATGGTCCGGGGTACACAAAGTAGTCAATAATTCAAATATTTTAACAAGATTCCATTGCACAGTTTAAAGATAAAACGTGTGCCAAAAAAATACATACACACATAGATATAAAATAAATATTATAAATTATACAAGCTTATCTTGCTCAGGTAAGAAATGTTATTCTCATGTTTTTATTTTTGTGGTTTTTAGATACTTTTCAAACAACATAAGTTCAAGGCAATTAATTTTTAACTAATGTATAAGCTCCTAAGCTGATGGTCGTTAAGTTAAAATAGTTTTCACTACATTTTACAGTCCCAATCTGTTTTTGTACAACCAAACACAAAAATCCCAGAAAGTTTTAAAAAATGTATTCAACATATAATGACTAAATAAGACACTTTACTTGAATTTTATAAAACTGAAAATGTAGTTCTTTAACAAAGGATTCCTGGGACTTTCATAGTCTTGTAAACATACATAAATGTAAAACAAATACATGAAGGCCAATTATTTTAAAACGAAAGTCAAAGCATCTCCTAAGATTATTTCCTTAATTTTTCATAAAGACATAAGGCAAAGGACAGATGTATATGTAAAGCCATGCGAGACTTCCCTCACACTTGGCTTCCACTATCGAGCTGATAAACCTTTTACATCCAAAAGTCAAAGGTTAAATAAAGGAAAGGAAATGTTTTTTGTCAAACAGTCAGGTAACCACTAACAGTCTAAGTGGTCAGCAGGAACCTAACTTAGAGTAATCAAATAAAACGAAGGAAACTGCCTTTCCGTAGAAAAATGTCTAATGTCTAGAGGCTGTTTTTCTGCCTGGAAAATTGACACAAAATGTGTAAAATTGAAACATTCTGCTTCTAAGGGACTTGCTTCAAGGAAGAGTGTGAAAGCCTCAAGTTTGGTATGAGTTACAGGGGATGTGGGCAGGGAGGACTACAAAGGCCCCAAACATCAAACTGTCTTCCTTATGACAGTATTTAATTTTGAACCCTTGGCGACAACTTTATAGTTGTAAAATTATGTTAATCAAATTAGGGGAAAAGTTACTTCTTGCATTTTTGCTATTATACGAAAGCAATTCTAAATACAAACAATGGCATGATTTAAATTAGTAATATCTCAGGGTTTGTTTGTTTTGTTTTGTTTTGCGGTACGCAGGCCTCTCACTGTTGTGGCCTCTCCCGTTGCGGAGCACAGGCTCTGGACGCGCAAGCTCAGCGGCCATGGCTCCCGGGCCCAGCCGCTCCGCGGCACGTGGGATCTTCCCGGACCGGGGCACGAACCCGTGTCCCCTGTGTCCCCTGCATCGGCAGGCGGACTCTCAACCACTGCGCCACCAGGGAAGCCCTCAGGGTATTTTTGAAATCTTGTTAAAGTAGGAGAGACATGCCATAGAAAAGGCTAAAGCATACAAAAATTCAAAATTAAATATTGACTTTTATATTAAATAAACCTGAATTGTAATATTTCTTCTACAGAGAGAATGAAACAAATACAAATTAAATACACTTACTTTCAAAACTTATAATAGCATAAATCCAGTCAAAGAAGAACCCATGGTTTTGAGAGCATTGTGTGCAAATTTTCTAGCTTAGAACTCTAAGGTAAATCTAAATTACTTTCAAGTCTTATATAATGGCATCATCCAGGATGAAAAGTAGCTTTAAAGCTTTATGTGAAAATTTTCTAGCTCATAACTCTAAGGCATAGAGTAGTTTTTATTAATAATGTATATAAATCACTTAGCAAAATGCCTCGCTTATAGTAAACAAACACTAAATGATGTTATTAATTTTGTGTTATTATTAGTATTATCATTGTCATCTCTAACCTAAAAGTCTTTGTTATTCAAGAAATCCAACACTCAAAGTTATTTTTTGCTTTTCTAATGAAAATTTACTACCAATTTGTATTTAATTTTACTTTGTATTAAAAAATCTTAAACATCCTTAAATGTATCCCATTTTCATTATGACTACTCTTTAGGGACCTAAAATATTTTAAACTGTTCGATGTCAACAAAAACTCAAGAGATATTTATACTTTTCTTTTAAAATTTAGATCGTTAAAACACAAACTCAAACATTAGAAGGTAAAATAAATGAAGAGTTTTTTTTTTAAATGAAGAGTTTTTTGATGAAGATATATAGTTGATCACAATAAAAAATTTTAGTGTTTAACAGGATATAAAGACAACAGGAGAAATTATTAATTTCTATCTAAGAATCTTAAATCACTGATACTAAAAATGACCTCTGAATAATCAATCTAGTATTATCTCGCAACAATAACTAAAAATGTAGTGTGTTTCAATATAAATGCACTACTTTTTCACAAAAGACAGCTTCAAGAAAAAGATGCTAAAATTTTTTCATATTTGAAAGTCATAATATACTCCAGGTAAAGAAATAAGTAACTAATTTAAAAAACTATAATCAGAAAGGAAATCATCTTTATGCTAAATCTCAACTTTTAAGAAAAAAAGTGAAATGACCAATTGTCAGATTAAGCATGTACAAAAATTCTCAGCACTTACAGTGGATAATATGAAAGCCATAGAAGCTTGTTCAATTTATTAACTGCTTCTATATATATTCATTCACTTTACCAACTGTGAATAAACACTACAGTTAAATATTTAGTTTGCTATCCAATAGAAAGATTTATAAATGTGTCTTAACAAGACATGGAAATAAGTCTAGAATGAATACCAAAATTTAAGCAATGATTATGTTTTACAAATATAAGTGCCTTTACTTTCTTTTTCTTTATTTTCTTCCAATTTTTCTATAGTAAAATATATTACTTTTGTTAACAGAAAAGCATGGTTAAAGACATATATTTCTGTGTCTTGCTTATTCAAGTATTTTGTCATTTTTCTCAATAAATTTTAGCCCTATTAATGCTTAATTCTAAGAAGCCTTAGAATTTAGGACTTAGAATTAAGGCTGAATTCTAAGAGGACCAGGACATTCCCAAAACACTGAATGCAAACATTACTCTAAAGCCCTGGCAGCCACCAGTGAACACTCAGAACACTAGCAGAGGTGGCCTTCTCTCACAGAACCCCTGGAAGCAGCAGAGTCTGGAATTCAAGAAATTGGCCTTTAAAGGAAGAGACCTGATTGCCCCAACCAATCCCATGAATAATTCGTTTGCTACTTCTACCTTCCCTTCCCACAACCCTTCA